>NW_026575037.1:21262500-21947500 GCF_905146905.1 Nyctereutes procyonoides | reverse complement strand
GTATAAAAATGAACCCTAACTTTCCAAAATGTTGATGGTATTGTAGGAACTAAAGTTCCCGTTTTTGTTTTTGTTCTGTTTTGTTTTTTGAGAAAGAGGGACAGAAAAAACATCCGTAGAATGGTGGGGGTGCTGGTGGGGCAGAGGGAGAGGGAGAGAGAGAGAATCTTACTTAAGCAGATTCCACCCCAGCTCAGAGTCCAATGCAGGGCTCGATTTCATAACCCTGAGATCATGACCTGAACTAAAATCAAGAGTCCGACATTAAACCGCCTGAGCATCTAGGTATCCCTAAAGTTCCTGTCCTAAAGCTCATGTTCTAATTGGTGGATGCAGACCAGACGCAGATAATGAAACAAACTATATGGTAGGTACATCAGGTGTTGATAAGTCTTTTGATATACAATAAGTCAGCTAGGGAAAGGGCGTAGGGAGCACTAGGGGTAGAAGTAGAATTGCAACTTTTTAATGAAGTACTCAGAGAGTACTCTGAGAAGATAACATTTGAAAAAAAACTCAAAGAATGTAGAGACATTGCAGAAACTCAAGAGAGAAGGAATGGTGGCTTGGATCAGTAGTATGTACCAGTGAAGATGATGAGAAGTAGTCAGATTTGGGAAATATTTTGAAGGTAGAACCAACCTGATTTTCTAGAGCAAGTTCAGCTCCAAAGCTTGTTTTTTGTTTGTTTGTTTGCCTAAGCAGCTAGAAGCATTGAATTTCCATCTGCAGAGACTGAAAAGAAAACAAGAGGAACAGATTTGGGGGAAAGTGGGATTCCATATTAAATTTGGAGGGAAAGTGGGAGTCCCCATTAAAATTGAGATGCCCTATTAGAAATCCAGGTGGAAATAGCTAGTAAACAGACAGATATAGAGGTTCGGGGGAGATATCCTGGGGTATCTGTAATAATTTTGTATTTGTCAGTGTAATTGATGCTATTTCAAACCACAAGGCTGGATGAGATCACCAAGAGAGTGAGCATATACAGAAGAAAGAACAGGTCCAAGAACTGAGCTCTCAGGCACCACACATTTGGATTTGGAGATAAAGGAGATGACAAAAGAGCAGCCAGGAAGATAGGAGGAGAATCAAGGGAGAGTGATGTCCCATAAGCTCAGTGAGGGAAGAGTTGTGAGGAAGAGGGAGCGGTTAACGGTGTTTACTGTTGCTGCAACAGGTCAAGAGAGGCGCACAGTAAGGTGAAGACTGGAAACTGACCCCTGAACTCTGCCATCTAGAAGTCACTGATGAATGTGACCAGAGCAGTCTTGGAGAGATGGCTATCTGCAAGTTTTCACATCCCAATGCTAACCAGAAAGAAAACAGATTTTTATCATATTTCATTGTGTTTATTTATTTATATTTAAAGATTCTATTTATTTATTCATGAAAGACACACACACACAGAGGCAGACACACAGGCAGAGGCTCCCCATATGGAGCCGGATGTGGGGCTCGATCTCGGGTCTCCAGGATTGCACCCTGGGCTGAAGGCGGCACAAAACCGCTGAGCCACCCGGGCTGCCCTTCCATTGTGTTTAAATATCGTCATGGTCCAGTTGAAGTTTGGCCAAAGGTAAGACATATTCTAGTGTAGCTGGACTACACTTAAAACTTGCTTAGACAACCGTCTGTGTTCGAAGACCTCCTGCGTAAAAGTCTACATTTTAAGAACTCTTTCCTGATTTCCTACAGGAACGTCACATTTTGAATCTGCATTTGGAGACCACCTGCTCCAGACAACCACAGGTAGCTTCCAAAGCATATTATTAAATCAAATAACCCATTTGAAGAGGTTAACATCTCTGAATACACCGCAGCACTTTCATTTGAGATAAAATGTTTAATAGGAAAATGCAGCTCTTGAAACTCCTGAGGTTTGAGAATATGCACAAAATCGTTCAACCTCATGGGTGGTGGGGACCCTGCTGGTCATCCTAAAATGCCTGCAGATCACTCTGTGGATCCAGATTTAAAGACAGAACACAGAGCTATTTGGGGGAGGTTGTTGTTTATTTCTTTTTTCTCAGAAGCTTGAGTCTCTAGCAATCCCACTCTTCTTCAGAAATCACAAGCAAGTAGTCAGAGGATGTGGTTTACTACATGACTTTAAAAACACCTGAAGCCATGTAGGACTTGTCTGTGAACATGGGAGGGAATGATTCTCAACCGTGTTGTTGATATGTCATGAAGAGGAATGACAAACGCAGATGAAAAACAGCTTCAAGCTCTAATAATCAGTAGAATACCACAAGGCGAAATTCAGTAAGAATGAGTAAAATCCATTTGCTTCTAAATGTACCTCGTTTAGCGTGGAAGAAGCAGGATCCTGTGGCACCATGAGTAAGAATGACTCAGCGTGAGCCACGTGTAGAGCATGGTTGCCAAAAAGTCAATGTAATATTAGGCTGAAAAACAGAAGGACATCATCTAGAATGAGAGAGGCTCTAGTCCTGTGTCACTCTGCATCATCAGGCACATGCAGAAACCAGATAAGCAAATTTATTCCAAAGCAAGCAGCTGATGAAGTGTCTGAAAGCTATGTCATATGGAAAACATCAGAAACAACTGGATATGTTCAGCATGACAGAAGTGATGGCTTGGATGGTACAAGACACTTCAAATATTGAAGTGTTCTCAAGAAGAGGAAATGTAAGATTTATATTAGTATTACTTCAAGAGTCACAATGCTTCCAGTGAATGAAAGCTATAAGTAATCATATTTTATTTCAGTATAAGAAACAACTTGGGGACAGTTTCTGGCAAGATGGAGCAAATGAGTTCCTCATTCCCAACAGTGTGTAAGCAGAAGTTTGGTCACTGCACTCAGTAGGCTGAATAGCTTAAAAAAAAAAATACAGTCATGGGGTGAAGCCTCTTCTAAATCTAAGAAAATGCAATTCTAACAGGTTAAGGTTCTCGAAGTCTGGATGTATGACTGAAGGTTAAACGTATGTAAATTGCCTCTAAAAAATGAAAAATATTCTCTGGAAGGCAAGGTTCTGAACGAAAGCTTGGAAGCACCACAGTTCTACCCAGCCAACACGAGAAGATATGATGAGACAGTTCTGGGAACTAAGCTTTGAGAAACACTCTTCAGAACTCCCTTTACTGAGACATCTGAATGTTTTTTAAAACATCGATGTAAAAATATTGGAGATCTCCATGTCATTCGTGTCTAAGCAGCCAACTCAGTCCTCCATCCATCCTGCTTGTTGACTGCAATGTGTACCACTGGGCTGGGAAGTACTGAGCCCAGATCATGAACTGAATGAGGTCTGCCTTTGTATTTTTTAGTACGTCTCCTTTCTCTTGCATGTATTTGTGTGATGATAGAAAGGCTCCATGTTCTCATTACAGCTTGAAAGCCTCTTTCGCAATGAAAACAAACTCCCCAGCAAACATAAGAGATAACACAGACTATTTTAGCTTTATGACTGAGGCCATACAAAAGATATAATTTTTCTTAAACTTGCACTAAGAATTTTCAGAAAGAGAAGATTTTACAGAACCCCCTCCCTATACAGATAACTTTTGAAGCCAAGTATTTTCACGAGAGTTGAACAGTTTCAAATAGTGTGGGGGAAGAAAGAAACTGAGGGGGGGGGGGCGGTGGGTGGTGGTGGAGCCGGTAACCAATTCAGGAACTTGGTTTAAAAACACCATAATTTCCCAAGTTGGAAAAAACAAACTAAAGAAAACCAGAACCCACGGGATTGGCATCCCTTGAAACTATTTACCAGGACAGTTAACCATCGCCACGGTCAGTCTTAACCTTGTGGGTCGCTGTGTTTGGAAGCCGGTCAAAACGAGTCAGCATCTGTTTGTTATTTTGTATATGTAGTAAAAATATTGCCTTGGGTCAATTAAATTTTTCTTCAAAAAAGTGAACATTGCCTCAGCATAATTTCCCCTTTTCTCCTTAAAAAAAAAATCACAAAACAACTTGCCCTTCTATTTAAAATATTACATAGAGCTAGTAGATGCCATACCTCATTGTCAAACAGGTCCATGATTTGTAATGAATATTGTGGTTAGAGGGGAGACCCATGAATAGTTTCTAATAACTCTTAGCCATTCGTACATGGAATAGGGTATAGGCTAAGACTGGTTTTAATTTTACTTCATATAAAGCAGAGAAGACTATTTGCCAGATGTTGTCCTACTTCAAGTTGCTCTAAAATCTTAGGGTAAATTACAGCGGAACTTCAAAGCAGTCTGTTGCAATTACCTCGTAGACGTTTTCAAGGCATGATAATAATAATAAAAAGAAACAGGTATGTATTGATCACTATCAACAACAGTCTTTGGAACGATGCTAGAAGTTAAGGATTTTGAAATACACTTCCAACTGTGATTTGCTAGAAAAATCAGATCAATTATTTTATGGTATCTATACAATTTCACTGTTGTTACTATCTACATTTTCTTTCTTTCCTTCTTTTTTTTTCCCCTAAGATTCCTAGGTGGAATATCAGTTTTCCCCAATGTAGCCCCAGAAAATATACCTGTGAATAAAATCAATGGTTTATAAAAGTGCTAGACATAAGCATGATTCGGGAGCAAGTGTGAACGGCATAGAAGGAAGAGCAAGGAAGTAAATATTTCCTAAGAGTCTACTACGCACAAGACATCGTGCCAGTAGTTGGCATTGGCTAGTGTCATATCTAATGGTCCTTTTCCCCAAAAGATTAGCTCTCTTTCAAATATTATTTACAGTCCATTTCTGACATACCACATAGGATAAAATTGCAATAGCACTTTGTAAACACGTCAAGATGAAAACTCATTTAGGTAGGAGCTCTCAGCTTTTTTTTTTTTTAATTTCTCTGCATGAGTGACACCCTGGTGTCTAATGAATGCACTCAAACTTAATTAATGCACACTGCTAGCCTCCTCTTTTTTTTTTTTTTTTTCATCAGTTGGCAACCAGAAGCAGAAGTCCTGACGGGTCGCTGTGTTTCATAACAGGAAAGGCAAGCTGGCTATTTTTGTTACTGCACTGCTCCGAGGCACAGCAATCCTGGGCGCCCAGCCTTGTCTCACCTCTCAGGCAGTTCGGGCCTTCGTAGGGCCTGTAGCAATCACATTGGTAATTAAGCCACAAGTTGATGCAGCGTCCTCTGTTTTGACAAGGTTGTCTTTCACACCAATCTTTTCTCTCACAGCCGGCCTTGACATTTAAAGACGAGCTGGATGAAATGTCCTCCCGAGTGATGTGATTCGAATCAATCTTAACGTCTTGGAGACAGCCTACAAACGAAGGTGTGGATGGTAGATTATAGATGTTAAGCAGAGCAATACCATGGGAGGTCGTTCCTCCTGGTAAGCCACCCAAAAAGGAGTTTTGAAAAGCACATATTGACCGATGACTTTCAAATGGAGAAGGAGCTCGGGTGATGCATTTCTCCTTACAAGTGTTGTCAAGTAAAGTAAGGGTCACAGCCTCTGCAAATGTCACCTCCACCGAATGCCATGCTCCGTCACTGGTGTCGTGGGAAATATACAGGAGCACCTTTGACTGATTATTGACTTGAATTGATAAGTGAACGTAGCCACCTCGCAACTCCAGCATTATAAACATGGCCCGGTTGCCTCGGAAAAGTAGAAGTGCCATTGGCTGAACAGTCAGAAAGCTGAGGGCCATGTTACAAACCAAGCCCTTGCCCGTGGCTGGGCCACTTGTGATCCACAGGAAGCCATTGCCCTCAAAAGAAAGCGTGGTGACAAGTTCACACAATGGCCCAGTATAGCCGGAGGGACATAGGCAGCTGAATCCATGCTGGCCATTTTGGAAGTGAGGGATGCACATTCCATTATTCAGACACTGGTGGCGGGTACAGCCCAGAAGAACATCAGAACAGTTCTTTCCTCCATAAAATGTTCCCGAGTGGTTATCAAATGGGCAACGGCAGGTATAATGGCCAGACAAGTTCTCACAAGTACCACCATTTTGGCAAGGGTTTGAAGAGCATTCATCAATGTCTTCTTCACAGTGGATTCCTGGTAAATAATAAAGAACAGGTTGAAATTGCATATATTCAGATCAGAAATAGAAGTTTCACATAATTTCCATGTATCATCTGTGGAGGTGGAGAGCTAGCTTAGGTTTAGGACTGTAACGGAATAAAATGTGAATAGTTCTTGAGGAAGTTAAAGTCGATGGATGCTATCATTCTGTGGGTGTTGTGCAGACAAGTGCAGTCATGCAAAACCTTGAATTCTTCCTCTAGAAATAGATTATTTGCCAAATAGTGGTTGTTAGACATGTATGTGGAACTCAATATCAGAAAAATGATAAAAGAAAACAAAAGGTTGTTTTCGGTGGTGATGCTTGATACAAATTATTTATTTGGGGACTATCCTCTGATATTGTTGATCATCTCCTAGGCTGCTGGTTTTACTCTATTCTACTTGAAATTGATGATTTTGCCTTTTACCTTGTTTTTTTTATCTCCCCACAGTCCCTAAAACCAAAGTCTGCCAGATATCTAGATAGTCTAGACAACCCTCACCATGGGTAGCTTCCAAGATGAATGCAAGGCCCTGTTTCCTCCTTTCCATAATTCTAGTATAAACCATGAAATATATCCCATAACATGCTCTGTCTTACAGTTTTAGCTTCACTTTATTTTACTCTTTTTCCTGATTCTAAGTATCTAATCAGAGAACTCTTAGAATTCATGTAATCAAAGTAACAAGAAGAAATGCAACACCTTTCAAGAGTGATAGTTGTTTCTTTTCCAGTGAAGTTCAAATGAACAAATAGGTGAACAACTGACACATGTGTAGCACTATATGGTTTCCCCAACACCTTCATCCACATAACGTATCAATGCCTACCACAGTCTTTTGAGGTTTTTACTGCAGGTTTACTTAGCTCTCTTTCACATAAGATACTGAGGCCTAGAAAGACTGAAGTCTAAACTCCAAAGCACTCCCACAATCTGGTTTCTAGGTTTTTAAAATCCAATCTGACACTATCCGTTCTGTAACTGATAATTTAGTGCATTTTCATTTATTGTTATTACTAAGATGTGTTCTTATTTTCCCATTTAATTCCATGCCCAAACATATGCATTAAAAGTACATAAAATGTAAAAAAATATTAAGTATTAAACTTAAATTATAAAAATTTAATCAAAGGCTCCTATATTGATAGAGTTGGATCTGAATTCCAGCTCGGCTGTGAGCAGGTTACATTCACTTTTTGTGTTTCCGTTTTTTCATCTATAAAATGGTGTTAATAACCTTACATCATAGGGCTTTTAAAAGTTAGAATCAATCTCACATCTTATATGATGAGCGTATAACATGATCATAAGATGATCATAACATTGCTTGATACACAATAAAATCTCAATAAATGTTGGTTGTTATTAAAAAGTAATAACCAAAGGAAATACCCTCTAATGACAAAATTCAAATAGTACCATAGTCACTGAGAGAGACTATTTGGAAGGAGACCATATGGAGTGACCCACAAATTGCATAACTTTACATAATGAGCATAGGAGGCTAGAATCTCATTATATTGTACTCTTCTTGAGGGAAGAGAAAATACCTGTTTTATTCACGAAAATATGTCTAAACTATAGCATAGTACCTTGCTCACATTTGACACTTGGTAATTAATCTTTGAATTAATTAAATGATGACCTTTGTAAGGTGATTAAAATATTTATAATGCATTTAATCTGCTCCAACCAAAACCTGAAGTGCTTTTTTATGCATATTTTCAGATAAATGTTAATCTTTGTCCACTGCCATTATGTATGCCATTAGACTCTTGATGAGATCTGTTGTACTTATATTTTTACACTGGTTGGATTGCTTTCACATAATCTTTGTTAATCCAAAAATATTCAAGCTCTGTGAAAAGAGGGAACATTTACTATCTCAGTTAGAACCTCCAACAGCGGGGATCCCTGGGTGGCGCAGCAGTTTAGCACCTGCCTTTGGCCCAGGGCGCGATCCTGGAGACCCGGCATCGAATCCCACGTCGGGCTCCCGGTGCATGGAGCCTGCTTCTCCCTCTGCCTATGTCTCTGCCTCTTTCTCTCTCTGTGTGTGACTATCATAAATAAATAAAAATTAAAAAAAAAAAAGAACCTCCCACAGCACCTGTATAGTGCTGAGCATATATGGCTTATGAAAAGCTTGATGAGCAGAAAAAAACAAAAGTAAATTGAGCTGATTTATTTGTTATGCAATCATCCTTATTAGTAAAGAAAATTGACACAGGAATTATGGGCTATATTTTAAAGGAGTATTCTAATGCAAATTCAATTTTACCGAATTTGTGAAAAATCTAAACTTTTGTATTAGAAGACTTTTTAAAGATTTATTTATTTGAGAGAGACCGTGTGTGTATGTATGTGTGTGTGTGTGTGTGTGTGTGAGAGAGAGAGAGAGAGAGAGAGAGAGAGAGAGAGAGAGAGCAAGTGGGGTGAGGAGCAGAGGCAGAGGGAGAGGAAGAGAGAATCCTGGAGTAGACTTCCCTCTGAGCCTTGAGCCCAGTATGGTGGGGCTTCATCCCAAGACCCTGAGAACATGACCTGAGTTGAAATCAAGAGTCAGCTGCTTAACCAGCCAAGCCACCCAGGTACCCTTGTATTGGAAGATATTTTACTTAAATTTGATTTTCACAGAATTTTGAGAACAAAAAAAAAAAAACTAATCAGTAATCATTAAGTAGAAGGAATATTGAACAACTCATGGGTTATAATCAAAGTAAATTTTTTTCTCACTGTGTTTTTACATATATTTAACTGAAAGAAGACTTTTCATCCCCTGCTTTGTTCCTCCAGAGACCCCATGAGGCAGGCATTGCTTCCCCTTTAACCAGTGAGTTGCTCCCATACTGCTCCACCCCTTCAGTCTCAGTTTACTGAGGTTCATGCCTTCACCAACTCTCTCTCTTGGGGCTCTCTCACCTTCTGACAGAGGCCATTGGGCAGGGTCTACCCACTGACTGATATTCCTACCATGAGTTCCCCATGCAGGCCTGGGGATTCATGCACCTTTGACCTGTGGTTGGAGTGGGGAACATTTACTTTCCAGCTCAACACAGCAGCACTCCTCTCTTTCTCTTTCCTGCGTTAGGAGTTTCATCTGTAGATTCCTCAGGTAGCTGGAGAATCCAGTCTAAATTGCCTATGTCACTCCCCTGCTCCGCAAATTTAGCTAAGACTAGATTCTCCTTAAAGCAAGTCGCTCTGCTTGGGTTTAAGATATAGCTTTCAATCCTAAAACTGAGTGGTGGGGTACAATTCACATCACAGCAGCAAAACTCTCCAAAAGAATCTCTTTACAGACTCATTGCTTCAAATTGCCTCTTAAGAACATTCACATATACTTAAAATGCATAAACATTTCAGAGCCTGAAGCCCAGTATTTATTTTGACATTCTGCATTATAGTACACTTTGGTACCTCACAGTGACCATATCTTGACTTCTTAGTTGAAACTTCAATGTATCGTTTTTTCCAAATTTACAAAATATCTTTCTATGCCTTACCTTCACAGAGGATTGCAAAGTAGAAGAGGCAGGCCTGGCCTCAAGAAGCTTACCATGATAATATTACATTATAATTATAATTACATTATAATAATGTAGTACATATGTATGAAAATATAGTGTAAATAGCAGGTTCTCAATGAATGTATGGTTGATATGTGAGTCTCAAACTCAGGGGACTTTAGAAAAGATTTACAAAGTTTTAGGGGAAAGGCAACACATGAGAGATAGTCATAAATCTCTAGTTATGAAAACCCAATATTGTATATTAAATCAATAAACATATCGATTACATAACTACCATATATAAAGTACTGTGGATAACATGGAGTAGTAACTGGTCCCTGTCCTCAGTGAGTTTAATCGAGGAAAACTTGTAAAAAAATTAAATGATAGTGTAAGTCAAGACAACATTGAAGAGATAAAACTAAACAGTATATGATGAGTTCCAAGTGAATTGTATAAGTAATAACTCAATAACAATGAGTTTCCAGAGAGAAGAGGAAGGTTTGAAGGAGATAGGATTTAATACAGGTTTTCAAGTATGGATCAGATTGACAAAAAGGTGTGTGGGAATAACTTAAAACAAAACTCATCAATCAAAAAGCATAAGACATTTAGAAGTGACGGCAAATTGTCAATCATGTTGGCGTGGAGGATTTCTGTAGGAAAATCAAATTAGAAAGATTAAATATCGCCAGGTTGGAGAAGCTCTGGGAATATACAGTTTTTATTGTTTTGCTTTATTTATTTATGCAATTGCTTATTTTTTTGAGATTTTATTTGTTTAGTCATGAGAGACACACAGAGAGAGGCAGAGACACAGGCAGAGGGAGAAGCAGACTCCCTGTGGGGAGCCCGATGCGGACTTTGATCCCAGGACTCCAGGATCATGACCTGAGCTGAAGGCAGATGCTCAAATGCTGAGCCTTCCAGGCATCCCTGTTTATTTTCTGATAGCAGTGAAGCAAAATGGGTAATTGCTGAATGGAAGACCAGCATGGTTTCTCATAAAGATCAGTGACACAAGGACTTATCACAGTAAAATGAAAAGAAGCCAGACACAAGAAGACACATAGATAGCTACTAAAATTGTCCACATCTAAGATTATTAGGGGCTGCTACAAGGCAGTTAAGTTCTTATAATTCGCAGTATCACTCTTTCATTTATCCTTGGTCAGGAAGTAGGTGCAAATGGTAATCCTTTCTTTTCTATTGCTTATTGTATTTTTTCTTACAATTCTTAAAGTTTACACATTTGATCTTTCACAAAATAACTACCAATAACTTGATTATGTTTTTCCTTTAAATATAAGCAGAAAAGCTAGTTTTAGATTTTACCATCTTGGAAAAAAATGAAACAAAAAAGAGACAGAGTGAGAGAGAGAGAGAGGAGAGAAAGCCTGTATTAAGGTCAATATTCTAAAGAAAATAAACAGAATTAGATATTAAAAGGTGAATAATGATCAGTAATTTGTACTTTTGCCTTTCTTAAAACCAGTTCTATTAACATCTCCGATGTAAAATAAGTAAGACATATTTATTTGATGAACCCAGCAAACTAAAAGTGGAAAACAAGATTGTAACTTCTTTTATTGGCTATTCTGCTGGCTGGCAAAGAACAAGATCTGCTGTTAATCAAGAAAAGGATTAGAGATTACCTGTGTTATTCAGTCTTCTTAATTAGGTTTTGGTTGAGAATGAATTGGCTATTTATGTCTAATTTAGTGTCTGGTTCTATGATAAGACTATATTTCAAAAATAACCATGATAGGGAATTTTTTTACTATCTGTTAAATCCTATATTTTCATCAGAATATATAATATTAATGGATCAAAAAGACATAGAGTTTATGCTTAATACAAATTATCATTCACTATTAAAATGGCTTTTGCCTTCATTCTCACTTTATTGAAAGTCATAGTTAATGGAATATCTAATAAAAATTATTTCTACAAAAGCTTGTGAGCTTGTGTACAAATAAGTTTCATCTTTCTGTATTTTGACTTAGATTTTTTTTTAAGATTCCATTAATTTATTCATGAGAGACACACAGAGAGAGGCAGAGACACAGGCAGAGGGAGAAGCAGGCTCCCCATGGAGTCCAACACGGGACTTGATCTCAGGACTCCAAGATCATGACCTGAGCCAGAGGAAGACCCCCCCCACCACTGAGTCACTCAGGCATCCTGACTTGGATATTTTTTATTTAAATAAATAGAAAGTTTTAAAAAGTTAAATACAAAGACTAAGGGCTCAATGCATAAGTATTTACCTTACTCATTGCTTTGAGTGACTTTATTTCACTCAAAAGTTCTAATCTTCATTTGATAGTAATATTTATTATATCATTAACCTAAATTGTTAAATAAACATCTTAAAAACTCTAACAGTGGTATCAGTCAGTTTATATAAGTACTAACAATAAAAAAAAAAAGAGAGAATGAGTTATCTATGAGCATTGCCATTAAAATGTGAAAATCTTGTGTCTTGGATCAAAACATTTTTCTGTAGAAAAAGAGATCCATCCACATATCTACTGGGTTGACAGAGCCAGTTTCTGATGATTTTATACCATTTCCAAAAGTGGGGACTTGTTTCTCAACATCACCGTCTTTCTCTCAGGTAGAGCGTGAGGATTTAGTCTTGCCTCATTCCCCTCCGAGGCTGGATCAGTGGGGCTTAGCGTAAGACCCATTTGTGCTGCTTACCAAGCAGACTTGTTATATTTTTAGATACTCTTTCTACTTAACACGTGGTACCTCCCCTATTCAAGTCATATTAGTTAACATTAATATGACCCTACACTGAACATGGTGGTCAACTTTTTTTTTTTACATTTTCTGAGAGGGGGACCTGAAGACCTACAGAGGTTTCACCTGAGAGGTCACTGAGTCCCACAGACAAGTGCAGTGCCTGAAATTCTTACCATAGAGCAATATTCTTTTAGGTTGAGACCTCATCTCTTGGAAGCCTTAGGAAAAATAAAAGTATTACCTGAGAGAAGTGGTAACTATATCACGAGCCAGTCGTTGGTGCTTTATCATGGACTAGTACCTGAGTTTAAAAATCTGCCATGGAACTGATGTCAGATAGGTTGGGAAGGGGTGATGAGGCAGAAAAGATGTAAAGCAAAGGACATTGAAGTGGTGTATTTTTTTCATTCATTTGTTACTCATTCATCCTTTTAACAGGTGCTGGAGCTAGAGATACGATGAAGAGTTAAACTAGACATAGTCCTGCTTCATGGGGCATACAGTTTAGCCAAGTGTACAAGAAAGAGTAGGGAATGTTGGGCAGGCAGGGGCCTTGGAGACTGAAGGAAGAAGCTAATCTACTGGGGCTAGTTGGTGAGGGTGGGGTAGGGGGAGAGGCAACATATTCAGAGTTTTTATTAATGGATCATCTTGGAGTTTCTAGTAGTCCTCAGGGAGCCAGAATGAAGTAGAATAAACATTGACTAAGGATCAAACAAAAATATGTTTCAAATCCCAGCTTTACACCTGCTAGGCTATGAGATGTTGGGTGGATAGTTAATTTTGTTAAGCTGTAGTTTTGTTATCTATGAAGTGTACATAGTAAAGTGTATTAAACAATTATTTTCGTGTATACAAAATGAGAACTGTACATGCTTGGAGTTCAGTAGTCATTCAAAATTATTTCAACAGTGTTTTGTTTTGGGAGGAGTGAACATGAATACAAACCAGTTGGATAAAAATACAAAAGGGATGCTTACCAAATTTGTAGGCAACATGAACTTATTAAAGATCATGAATACTCGAAGCAGAGATAATGGCAGTGTTTTCCCCAACACATGCTCCCCACCTTCCTTAGGCAGAACATGCCTCCCACTATAAAGGATGCAAATGATAAATACAGTTTTTCACATCGTCCTTTACAAGCTGGGTCATAGGCAAGCAATTCAATCCTGGTCAATAGGACCTGAAGGGAGTTCGGCTAGGGGGAGTCTAGGAAATATTTTCATTCTGAGTATTAAAAAGATATGCACCTTTTGCCTGATATTGTCTTGCACAGATGTGTTCCTAGAACTGCATTAGCCATGCTAGAGGGATAAGTCTAAAACCCATGCAAGATACTGAGGATGGGATCCTCACTAAGTAAGATAAGAGATTTTCCTCTCATTTAAGCCATTTTCAGGTGAGTATTTTCTTTGTGGCCCAATAGCATCCTATCTAATGATGCTACAATTATCAAAAAGAAAGGATCAAAAGAAAGGTCTTCATAGGCTTAAATGATGCACTCTAAAAAGAACTTTATCAAAGAAAAAAATGTAGATTTGTACATTTTGTTCTTAAATTTTATTAAAATCTAAAAAAACTTAGGGACAGTGCATGAAAACTGGGTAGGGCATGAGGGCATGAATTACAAAAATATGCCAAGATGTACACCCTGGAAATGTACACAACACTTAGAAACAGATGTATACCCAGCACCATGGATAGAGCTAAATAACATAGTGGCAAATGAAAAAAAGGAAGAAAGAAAATGAGCACTTTAAACACAATACATATGTATTACCAAAACAAGAATTTATATGAATACATGCAGATTGAAGTATATATATATTATATATATATATATATATAAATATGTTATTGAGATTTGCAAAAGGCAAGGAGAAAAAAATGAATTGGGGATGAGGGAAATGAATAGAATAAAATAGAATAGAATAGAAGTAAAACAGGTAAGTCAAGATTCTCATGTGAACTAAACAAGACAATTTTCCTTAAATTGAAAAAGCTTAACTCTTTTCACTTGAGATTAAGCGACCACAAAACTGGGTGGGGGAAACACAGTTTATCAGTTGAAGGCATAGCCATTTCAATTGATAATAAGCTTAATAGCAATCAATGATAATTAGTATTAACATTTATAAAATGCAGCTTATGGCTTACTTTCTATATATTATCCCAATTTATCTTTGAAGTGAAGATCCATGGTGGTATAGTTTCCAAAATTTGATGTGGCTCTGGGGCTATCACGTTGAATGACAGTGTCTAGGGTAAAGGAAATGATAATCCCTCTGTAAGTCTAGTTTTGATCTCAAGATATTCGTATGAAGTTTTGAATCCTTCAAGAGGACAAGATTCACATTCCTATAAGGAAAGCTAATGTAACAGTACATTTACTTGAAATCATGTCATTAGAGAAATTCTTGAAGGAAACAAAGGTGTTTAACCTGGAGAAAAGCAAACACCAGGGCACATCAGAGGAGTCTTCATGAAGCTGAAAACCTATCCTATAACATTTTATGTTTTATTTGGTCCCACCAGGGAAAAAGGGCACCCATGGTAAGATGCCATAGGATGTTATAATTATGCTCACTTTGCAGCATCTTCTAGTAATTGATGCTGATCAAGCATAGAATCAGCTGTCTTAGGAGACAGGAAGTTTCCTGACATTGAAGATGTGCAAATTCAAAAAGGATGTTTTAGACGAAATTTAAGAAAGGGTGGGGAGTAGAGTTCAATGCCCTCTAATGACTCTTCCAGTCCTCAGATTCAATCATCATTCCTAAGTAAAGAATATGTTGCGTGCATCATTTCTAAGTAGATCATATAAGTAGAGAATTTCTAGGTGGAGAATATGCTGAATATAGTAAGCTCCACCATCTTTATAACTTTGTCACAGTTTTAAAAATCTATAAAAAGGGGAAAGCAAAAATTTCTTCAGAGGACTGCTATAAGGTTTAAATGAGATAATTGCTGAAAGCCTGTAGTTCCAGGCCACTGTCGGCCCTTATCAAACACTGCTTGTCTTGCCATAACTCCCTACCTCCATTTTTTAATTGAGGAAGAGGACAATTAGGTTTCATGACATCCCGATAGTTTCTCTCTGTTGATTAAAGTTAAATTTCACTTTTCCAGAAGTCACTCTAAGTGATCTCAACTATCCAGGACATAATCAATAACGAAGATAAATCTTAAGATCTTCTATGTTTAAAAACAGAGATTGTGAAGTTTATCCACTACTTCCTCAGCCTCTCCTTCCACATTCGTTTTTATTTTAGACACAACTAAAATAAGCTTGATTGTCAAGTATCAGAGCTTGCACTGAAATAGAATCAGCAAAAGAAAGGGATAAAGGGAAGCTACCAGCTGTATTTTCATCAACAGGCAGTGATAGTTGAGAGCTGGACCATGAATGTAGGTGGACGCAACTAATGCTTACTGAGTTCCAAATCTGTGCCAGGCCCCGTGTTAAGGACTTCATCTGTGCAGCCATTTAGACACTTCAATAAATGAGCATGATCCTGGAGTCCCGGGATCAAGTCCCACGTCAGGCTCCCTGCATGGAGCCTGCTTCTCCCTCTGCCTGTGTCTCTGCCTCTCTCTCTCTCTCTCTCTCTCTGCATCTCTCATGAATAAACACATACAAATATTTAAAAAAAATTAAAAAAATAAATGATGAAGAGTATGTTGCCACCTTCATTTCACAGATGATGAAACTGAGCCACGTTGTGATTGGTGCCCCGATCTCTTTAACTCCTGAGATGAGTCAGTTCTCCCCCCCCACACACAATATGCTGCCTCTAAGGAAAAGAATATTATGAGCTGGCATAAAATAATATTAAAAAGTACAGCAGTTTGGAGATATTGAAAATAGGGGAAAATAGATACCTATCTCAAGGCCTCATTGCAAAACAGCATAGGATGATGACATGAGTTAATAAAGTAAGTCATCAATTAAATACAAATTGCATGCGGTATTTTTTATTCAGAAATGCAAGAAAATTTGCAACATAGCTCTGAAGTATTTTAAAGCAAAACGATGAAAAGAAAACAAATTTTCCCATGAAAATTATAAAAATGTATTATGCAAAACTCTTTCATGTGGGCCACTCCTAAGATGAATGGGATCATAAAAATGTGGTACAACCGCTGATTTATTTTGTTTATTAAGACTGTGTATGAGTGCAGCATAAAGGATTGTTTCTTCAGTATCCATTCCTGTGCTCTATTTTGTTATTACACTATTTTAAAGTTATGATTCGAGAGACACACATGCACACACACACTCTCTAGACCTGACATTTGTTCAGAGCCACGCGGTAGCTCAGATAAAAAACTCTGAGCCCAGAGGAAGATCTGATTCGGTCTATTGTGTGAAAAAGTATTCTGAGATCTTCAAACGAAAGACAAAATAGCTGCCACAAAGCTTTGCATTTCAGTTCTACGTTTTACTTGATTTTGCACTTCAAAAGTCACACTTTGAAGCTCAGTGGATATAGGTAAGTGATTTTTAGTTTTTTTTTTTTTTCCACGGACTAACAAGTGGAAAATACAGCATGGCGTAGGCTCACTCTTGTTGTCTTTACTTTGAAAAGTAATTTCAGAGAAACTCAATCCAGTTCAACCAGAGCTATCCTAATTGGCTTTGATCAGTAAATCATCAGAAACGGCTCTGCTCTTGCCTGGCCCTTTTTTTCCCTCTTCTTGTCAAAAGTGAATGATTAAACACTGGAGTTATGGCGAATTACAAAAACCTGCTTTGTATTGGGTTGGATGTGTTGCTGGTCCATGTAATGTTTGCTTTCTCTCAGCCGTGGTAAGAATTGGCTTTACATTCTTTAGTAGTGCTGACTGTCATTTCTCACAAATTTATTAATATTTTTGCTCTGCACAGCCACAAAAATAATGGCAAAGGCCAAGTGAATTACTGACCTGGTAAGGCCTGACGTTCAAGGCTCTCTACAATCTGGCTTTTATTTATTCCCCTTCCATACACACCCCTGCCTCCCCCCACCAGCATTACTTTTTCCCACTGTTCGCTACATAAATGGTCTGTATTAAAACATTTTTAGGAGAATAAAAATTAAAGTACTTTCAAAGTGCTCTCCCTCCCTTGGCTGATTCAAAACCCAACTTTCTTTCAGGGCTCAGCTCGGTGGGCACTTAGGCCTGTGGAATGCCTTCCCTCCTAGCTGTCAGACATGCTCTGTCCTCAAACACCTGAGGCTTGACTTCATGGAACTCAGCACAGACTACAGTGGATTGTGATTTACAGCTTAATGTTTGTGATGTGCTTTTCTCTACCTGTATTATAAGGTTTGTAAGTGTGAATACCTCTTTCTAGCTTGACTTCCTAGTATCCTTATCATTTCATGCAATACTGTACACTGTAAAGTATACTGTACAATGTACAGTATAGTACAGTATAATGTGTGTGAAGTGTGGGCAATACTGTCATAAGTTTTCAAAATTCAAGCAAATATGCACCTAGTCTCCTCCTGTACAGAAGCAGAGTCTAATGCATCAGGAGACAGCTCTAGCTTTTATATAAGCATTTTGGACCTGACGTTCATAGATGTCTAAATCATCCACGAATGAACATTACAGGTCTATCGATCCCTTGAAGATATATGAAATGTTTTGTGATTTGTTGTTATTGTATTTTATGTTTTTTTCTGGGTAGAGAGTTTATAGGAGCGACTCTCTAATAGTATAAGAAATGCCTAGTGGAGGCATGTGTTCAAAAATACAGATTCCTAAGACACATCTCTAGAAACTCTGATTCTATAAATCTGGAATAGGCCCAGATATCTTCATTTTTACAATCACCCCAGGTAATTCCAATAATGGTGTTCCTCAGACATGGTCTAAAATTTCAACAAGATTTCAAAGGGATATTTTATTCCAAAAAGGCCCAAAAAACTGCTTGAAGGAAAAAAATTCTTATATAGACACACATTATATGTACCCATTAAAAGGTATCAACTTGGGGAACCTGGATTTTGGCTGACATTTCATTTTTTAATTTTTATTTTTTAAGTTGACATTTTAAAGTGTCTCTAACCATGACTGTGGCTTTCAGAACAAACAAATAAGTTGATAAAGGTTTCTTGTTAAAAGTCTGGAACTACTTCACCAAAATGTTTCTTTAAAATTACTATTTAGCCAGAACTTGAAGTCTCTAACATACCATGGATCATACCATATACTGCCTATTAACTGATTCAATCTCATTATGTTCTTCATAAGAGAAACAGAACATATTAAATATCCACCAGGGCATTTCCCTCCACATTTTGCTTTTTTCCTCTAATCATTTTTTCCATTTCATCCTTAGTACATTAAGATTTTTTTTAAAAATTTGGCATAATTTCTTACCTGTTTTCCATATATTAATGACTAGGCTATTCAATAAATATGTGGAGGAGGAAGGAGGTGTTTGGGAAGTCAATATTCTAGTAATGGTTCCGTTTAATGTGTGCTCCTACAAGAGATCATTTAGTTTCTCTAAGTCTTAGCTTTGTCAGTAGCAAAAGGGAAGTGAACACATTGTACTCCCTACCTCTACAGGTTGTTGTGAGAACCGAATAGACAAGTAATATGCAAATGCTTTGGAAAATAAAAAGTACCATACAATGGTAAGGATGTATATTTCCCTAAATGTTTTAAATTTGCTGTTTGGTTAAAACAAGTAAAAATCTCATTATCTTAAACATTAAGCAAGAAAAGAACTATTTGAAATGTTAATTTTATGTTACAAATATGTCTGTTTAATGTATATAAATTCTAAAAGCTATTTAACTAAGATATGCAGAATATTGAACACACTATTAGCAATGCCTACTCCTACTGTACAGTGTTCAGATCATTGTGCTAAGTATTTAAATATTATTTACTTATAAGAAATAAACACTTTACAGTTTCTTTTTTGTTTTTTTTTTTTGGGGGGGGGGACAGAGGGTCAGGGAGAGAGAGAATCTCAAGCAGGCTCCATGCCAGTGCAGAGCCTGATTTGGAGCTCCAACTTACGACCTTGAGATCATGACCTAAGTTGAAATCAAGAGTCAGAATCTCAACTGACTGAGCCACCCAGGCGCCCCTAAAGTTTATATCTTATAACCTCACAGTGAGATAAGTATTATGCAGCTGTACAAGCTTATAAATTTGCCAAAGATCACTGAATTAACAAGGGAGCAGAGACATATCTGGCAGTGTCCAAAGACCATCTAATTAATGATTATGTTATTTTGTCACTCAAAGTTTTCTTTATACTTACTATGTATCTGTCATATGTGTAGCTATATAGTGATCACAAGAAATACGTTTGAAAAGTATAAACAACAGTAAAGCCGTCAACAATAATAGTAATGGCTTTTTAGCAGGGGCACATCTCTCTATCATCTATCTAGTAGTTTCTGGCCATGTCCCACTAAAATACATGTGAAGACATCAAAAAGATGAAGGCTAACAAAATACTAAAAACTAAAATTAAAAGATAACTAACTGTCTAAGCTGGGGGAAGTGCCTAATTATAAAATCAAAGGAGTGGAATTAAACAAAACCAATACAACATATGAACATAAAACAAAAACAAAAATTAGCAACAGAATTGATAACTTCTCATGGACCCCATCCCCCTAAGGAAGAGTATGAAGACGTGGTGCTCCTATGAGCCTCCTAGGCAGCTCCTATGGTGCCTCCTGTACTAATGAGGAGAACAGGCAATGCCACTCAGCTGCTTTTTAGAGGTAGTCAGAGGACAATTTTCCCCTTCCATTCTTATATTTGTCTCTTTACATGCCTTCAGAAATGACAACTTGCAGAGAAAATAAGGCAAAAGTAAAGAGAGATAAGTATACCCTGTGTAATGCATCCCACAAGTCCCATTGAGAATGCCCTGTTGGGAGGGAAAAGCTCTGGCTGGAATCGGAAATTTGCCTGTATTCTACTGTCTGTCAGGTAAGTAAGATCCCACTTCAGTAGGATTGCAACAGAGGAGTACCAGCTACCTGAAACTGGGCATCTGAGTGCCCATCTGAGATGGAGAGTTGACCATTACTTGAAATACTCAGTGAACACGGGCAATGATAGTTCACCCATGTATTCTGTTGGCAAACACTGGATCTAGGTGTATCCTTGCTGAGGAGACAGGATGGAGGTCATGTATCAGTTAGGATGATCTGGCATCAAGCAGTATAAAACCTAAGTGAAACTTGCTTCAATAATGTTTATTGGCTCATTAAAGAGGAAGTCCAAGAAAAGACATCATCATGGTTGTTTTGCCTCAAAACACAACAGGTGAAGAATTCAGGCATTTACCAACCCCTACTCTGCTGAGTGAAGGTTCAACTTCATCCCAGAGCTATTCTCATTGGTATGGGATGGCTGAAAATGGCACTCTATCTACAAGCTTCCTCGTTCATATCTTTGTTATAGGTCTTCCCTAAGAGCAAATAATAAACTCTATTAGAAAACATCAGGTATAAAAAGAAAGAAAGAAAGAAGCCATCAGTAAAACTTTGCTTATTCATTCATAAGGGAATCAGCAGCAGATAGGGAAACGGAATAAGATTACCCTTTGGAACTAAGAGTGGAGTCATCTTCCCTATGATAGTTGGCTGCTAGGAAAAGGGGGTTAATGATCTTTTAGGGAGGAAGAAGGAAAAAAAGAATGTGTGTCAGTTGGGATATATCATATATCCATCACACATCTCTAGTGCTCCACAAAAGTCAAATAATTTATTATATTTTTTAAGAATTTGACTTATAAAGGGATATGAAGAAAATTTAGGTGATTATACTATTTTGTGATAATATGCATGAAAACTGCCTATTATCGCTATGTGTGACATAATAAGAAATATATATTTGCTCTCCAGTTTCTACACAGAACTCCTAAAACTTGTAATCTCCTGAGTGAAACTGGTGATAGTGTCATCTTACACAGAGCTCCTAAATCCCTTGGAATTTCATCGGTGATAAGAGGGTCTTTGTTCTGTGGCAACTTGGATAGCTTCCAGAGCAGGGAATGGTCACCAGCAAGACCAAGCCAATATTAGTAGCTTGGAAATTTCATCCCCACCCCACATCCTTCAGGAAGGGAAGAGGGGCTGGAGATTATTAGCAGTCAATCATATCTATATGATAAAGCTTCCATAAAATTCCCAAACTATGGGGTACAGAGAACTTCCAGGTTGGTAAATACATCAAAGTGCAGGGAGGGCAGCATGTTCAGAGAGGGGATGGAAGCTCCACACACCACCACCTGACATACCTTGCTATACCATCCATTCATTTTGCTGTTCCTGACTTGTATCCTTTATAATAAACAAAAATGCAAATACAACATTCCAAACCTTATGGGATCAGTAAAAACAAGATTATGAGGGTAGTTTACAGGGACAAATGCCTACATCTAAAAGTTCGAAGAAAGATTTCAAATAAATAACCTAACTCTACACTTCAGGAAACTAGAAAACAAACAAACTAAGCCCAGAGTTAGCAGAGGAAAGGAAACGATAAAGATTAGAGTAGAGATACGTAAAATGGAGAATACTAAAATAGAAAAATTGATGAAACTAAGAGTTGCCTTCTTGAAATTAAAATAGACAAACTCATAGCTAGATGAGCCAAGGAAAAAAGAGAGAAGACTCAAATAAATAAAATCAGAAATGAAAGAGAAGGTGTTACCATCAATGTCACAACCTTAAGAAAGAAGGAAATCCTTCCATACACAACAACGTGGATGAAACTGCATTGCTAAGTGAAATAAGCTAGAAAGAGAAAAAAGACAAATACCATGATCTCACTGATATGTGGAATCCAAAATAGTCAAACTCATAGAAGCAGAGAGAATGGTGGTTGCCAGGCGCAGGGGTGAGGGAGAACAGGAAGGTAGTAATCAAAGGTTACAAAATTTCAATTATGAAAACGAAGTCCTATAAATCTACTTTAGAGCATTGTGCTCATTGTTAATAATACTATATGGTACTTAAAAATTTGCTAACAGGGTAGATCTTACATTAAGTGTTCTTACCACAATAAAAGCAGAATGTAAAATTATGAAAACATTAAAAATAGTTAAACCTGTTTTCAAAAGCAAGTTGTAAAAACATAATAAAAATAAGTACTGTTCTAATGTTAAATTTTGGAAGCAAAAAATAATAAAAAGATCAGTTGTAGTGATAAACCATATAAGGGCTGAGAATAATGATGGAGAAAGCATAATATGCAGTGGAATCAAGAGATTCAAGAGCTATAGGTTTTTGATTCAATGGAAGGAAAAAGATATATATGAAAATAAACAATAGGGATTCCTGGGTGATTCAGTGGTTGAGCATCTGTCTTTGGCTCAGAGAGTGATCCCGGGGTCCTGGGATCGAGTCCTGCATTGGGCTTCCCGCAGGGAGCCTGCTTCTCCCTCTGTCCATGTCTTTGCCTCTCTCTGTGTGTCTCTCATGAATAAATAAATAAGATCTTTGAAAAAAAATTAACAACAGATAAATATACAAAAGAAATTTTCTCAAGAAAAATTTTAAAATCAAGAACAAATAAAAATTTACTATAAAACCAAATACAAAGAAAATTAAAATACATCTATAAATGCAATTTATAATTTATAGTAAGATATTTAAAATTTGAAAATATGTATCTTTTTCTGGGGAATGAAAATGAACAAAATTGATTAAATAAGAAATAGAGCCTATGAGTGATGTAACAGCTAGGAGAAATATTGCAAGAGGTGTCTGCTAACAAAAGGTTCAGGTACAAAACAGTTTTTATGAATTAATAATAATTCCCATGTTAGATAGTCTCTTGGCGAAAAAAAATAGAAAGGTATTCAGCATATTATATAAACCTGGCACACAGCACCTAAACCTAATATTACCCCTAAAAGATTATAAACCAATCATATTTATGTATATTGATGCAAAAGTACTAAATAAGATATTAACAAATTGAATTAGAAATGCATTTTTAAAAATCCTGGCAAAGATTACCTTAAGACACGTGATCACAGTTAACATCAACATGACAAGTCATATTGATCACATGTTCCCTTGATATGATGTGATGCAAATGGCAGTTTACCTCTGTGGTCTTCTTTGCCAAAAACACTTTAATTAAGAGAATAGCAATAGCCAAATCCCAATCGAGAGACATTCTACAAAATACCTGAACAGTACTCAGCAAAACTATCAAGGTTATCAGAAGTAGGGCAAGTCTGAGAAACTGTCACAGCCAAGAAGAGCCTAAGGAAGCCTGCCAACTAAATGTAATGTGGTATCTTGGGTGGAGTTAGCAGAAAAAAATACAACAGGGGAAAACTAAGGAAATCTAAAAGTGAAGTATAGTTAATACCAATAATGTGTCAATATTGGGTCATTAACTGTGAAAAAGGTAGCAAACTAATGTAAGATGTCAATAATAGTGGAAACTGGGTATAGAGTATAAGGGAACTTGGTACTTTCTTCAAAATAATTCTGAAAATGTGACACTGCTTCAAAATAAAAAGTGTATTTATAATTCATTAAAGGAAATGTAAATCAAAACCACGTGGCATGCCGCCCATTCAGATGGCTGTTACCAAAAAACCATAAAACAGAAAGTGTTGGTGAAGATGTGAAGGAATTGGAACCCTTGTCCCTGTGGGTGGGAATGGGCAGTGGAACAGCCAACTAGGAAAAATAGTCTGGTGTTCCTCAAAAACTTAAAAATAGGATTATCATGTGATCCAGCAATCCCACTTTGGATATGTACCCAAAAGAATTGAATGCAGGGTCTCAAAGAGACATCTGTGCATCCATATACATAGCAACATTATTCATAATAACCAAAATGTGGAGGCAAACCAAGTGTCTGTCTTTGGATGACTGGATAAACAAAATGTCAGACATACAAACATCAAAATATTGCTCAACCTTGAAAAAGAAGGAAATGGTACAGGGTACAACATGGCTGAAGCATGATAGGCTGCTAAGTGAAATAAGCCAGTCATGAGAGCAATACTGTATGATTCCACTTATGTGAGGTACTAAGAGTAGTCAAAATCACAGAGATGGAAAGTAGGAAGCTGGTTACCAGCATCTGGGGAGAGAAGGGAAATGTTCTGTGGGTACAGAGTTTCAGTTTTGCAAGATGAGAAGAGTTCTAGGGATTGCACAATAATATGAGTGTACTTGACCCTATTTTTTTAAAAGACTTTACTGATTTATTGAAAGAGAGAGAGAGCGGGAGGAAGGACAAAGGGAGAGAGAGAAGGGAAGAATCTCAAGCTGACTCCCCACTGAGAGCAGAGCCTGATGCAGGACTGGATCTCACAACCCTGAGAACAGGACCTGAGCTGAAATCAAGATTTGGATGCTTAACCGACCTACCCGTCCTGGCACCCCTGGACTTAACAGTATCGAACTGTATATTTGAAAATGTTTAAGAAGGAAAATTTTCTGTGTGTATTTTATCACAATGAAAAATATAAAAAATAAGAATAAGAAAATCTTTTAAAAAACACATCAAAGGAAGCAACTCAAAATCACGATCATTCCAGAAATACAGATATGGTCTAAAACTGGAAAATTTGCCAATAGCATACATCAGTCTGTATACTAACAAAAACATGATACTTTTAATAGGTACTAAAAATCAATAAAATTCAACTCCCTAGCTAGAAAACAACATTCTGCTAGAATTGTGAGATAGAAGTATACGAGATCAACATGATAAAATGCATCTACCTTTTACCAAACATGCATATAATGGTCACTGAGTAAGGTAAAATCAGGAACCTAATGAGTTAATATTTAATTATACTTAATTATAATCAATTACATATTAATTAATCTTAACACACAATTACATGTAAATATACCTTTCGAGATCTGTCATCAAATCTGGTCATCTTAATAAGAGATGAAGCAAAAATTGTAGCTATTGGAAAGAAGTTATTTGCAGACAAAATTAATATATTTTATGCAACATTTAAAATTGAGTCACTGCACTAGATCCTGAACATTAGCTCCTTTTATCCTTTTAGTAAGTCTAGAAAGTAGATATATTTTCATATTAGGAAACCAAGTCTAAGAAAGGGTAGTTCAACTAGTCAGTGGCTGAGTCCCTACCTGAATCTCTGTCCATCGAGTCTAAAGGCCACTTTCCTTTCATTTCTCATGCTGTTTTCATTTACATTTTAGCTCTGATTTACAAAACCAGAGATTTATCTGCAGAGCTGCATAGCCCACCAAAATTATGTTTTCGGAAAAAATTTCAGAGGACAGAGAGAAATAGGAAGGCAAAAGAAACACAAAAAAATATTTCTAGGTGGGATTAGAATTGTTTTTAATTTTCCTCATTCTTTTCTGGATTTTCCAAGGTTTCCACAATGAACATATTTTACTTTACTCCGATTTAGAAAATTGTAATAGCCATCATGCTTTGAAAACCAATACACACAAGCTCCCAAGTCTCTGAAAGCCCAGGTAAACAATGAAAACTTAAAGCAGGGCTGGATGAGTAGTATCTAAGTGAGAAATCTCACCAATCAAAATGAAGCTGAATGTGGTTTTTTGTTTATTTTGCTTGCATCGTTTATGATTTACCCTAGAAGAAAAAGGCAGGCCAGGTTTTTTAAGAGCACTAGGGGTTCAAGAGGTTTCATTAGGTGCTTAACATTTCTGTTTTTAAAATGTCTCCTTGTTGAGTTCATTGTAAATGTCCTTTTTGAGACATTTTGAGCAGAAATCTGGTTTCTGCTCCTGTACTCAAAATCTCTGACCCCCTTTCTTGACAGAATGCTATGAAGGTTGTACCACCATCTAGTGGTAATTCAGGCTAACTGCAGAACCATTCATTCATTCATGCATTCATTAGTTCATTTATCCATGAGATAAAAATAGCTGCTTGTGTACTTGCTGTGCATTTAGATATTTTTGCTCAACCTTTTCATTTTATTGATTTAGTCCTCACACATGGGAGGTAAACTTCTAATATGGCCTCCATGATCCCCATCTCCTGGTATCTGCTCCCTTGTGTAATGCCCTCCAGCTGGTTTTGGACAGAAACTAGGAAATTAGCTTCTAAAAAAAATAGAATATGGCAAAGCTGGTGGGGTGTCCCTTCTGTGACTATGTTAAATATACTGTGACTTCCACATTGCCAGATGGTTCTCTTTTTTGATGATTTTTATTGTTAGAGGGTCCATCACTATCAAGGAACTGAGGCCCTTCATTCAACCACGCTCAAGGAATTGAATCCCACCAACAACCACTTGAGTGAGCTTGGAAGTGGATTACTTCTCAACTGAGCCTTCAGCTGAGATCCCAGCCCTGGCTGACATGTTGATTGTAGCCATCAGAAAGACTTTGAAGTAGAAGGCCTAAGTCTGGATCTCATACATAAACTATAAGGTAATAAATGGGTGTTATTTTAAACTGTGGAATTTTAGGGACGACTTGTTAAGCAGTAGTACATAATTAATCCAATGCAATAACTCTCTGAGGGAAGTAGCATTATAATCCCTGTTTTATGGAAACCTAAATCTCAAAAGAGATTGAATAATTTAACCAAGCATGCATACTAGTAGATACAAGACGTGGAATTCAAAATTAAGTCTGTTTGATTTACTTAACCATGTTCTTACCAACTGTGTAATGCTACCATCCTGTTTAAACATTTCCCATAAGCCAGGCACTGTTTAGGGAACTGGGGATGCAGAGAGGAAAGACATTTAGAAGCTCACAATCTTATTGCGGAAAAATGACAACTAAAGTAATCAAAGTTGCATTATGGTATCCTAAATGTTATATTCATCAGAGTGTTTAAATGTGAAATTATAATGCACGAGAGATGTACATGTAACAGTGTGGGAATAGGGATGACAGTGCATCTGAAGACAGGAAGTCAATAAGGAAGGTTTCTTCAAGATGACACCTGAACTGATGGTCATGGAGGATGAATTAGAAATAACATTGACAAAGGGAAAAAAAACACGTGGAAATATATAGAAAATGGAATATTCTCTGACTCCTGAAAAAAGGAGAAACATATTTTTATTGTATATATGCACATAATTTTATAGGAAATATATATTTTATAGGAATGTATGTATATGCAACATATTACAGTATAATTTATGTACTGACTTGGCTCCCTTCCTAAAATACAGACCTATTTTTAACTACCTTTTCTCCACTTATTTGCTTTTATATTTGTCTAAAATAAATTAATTGTACATATGCAATTCTATTTCCAGACTCTACTGTGTTCCTTTTGCCTAGGTCCATCCTTTGCCTATAGCACAATGTCTTGAGAGCTGCAATAGATCTTTAGTCAGGCAGTATGGTTCTTCAATTTTGTTCCTTTTTTTAAAATTCTTTTTTATTTTTATGATAGTCGCACAGAGAGAGAGAGAGAGAGAGGCAGAGACACAGGCAGAGGGAGAAGCAGGCTCCATGCACTGGGAGCCCGACGTGGGATTCGATCCCGGGTCTCCAGGACCGCGCCCCGGGCCAAAGGCAGGCGCCAAACCACTGCGCCACCCAGGGATCCCTTCAATTTTGTTCTTTTTCAAATTTCTTTTGAGTATTTTATTTCTTTTGGCTTTTCACTTAAATTTTAGAATCTCTTTGTCAATTTCTATCTTAAAAAAATCCTCCTGGTATTTTGATTATATTACATGCATAGATCATATTTGGGAGAGTAGGTATCTTAACAGCACTGCATGTCAATGAACATATCTCTATGTATTTATCTCATTTATTTGGGCTTCTAAGATTTCTTGCATCTGTGTTTTTTAGTTTTAAACATGCTAATCTTGCAATAATTGTGTTACATTAATATCAAATGATGTATTTCATGATTTTTGTATTATTGTTAATGATACTTTAAAAATGTTCATATTTCAAATTCACATTCAATACTAATATATAGAAACATAATTATTTTTGCATATTTACTTTGTCTCCTACAACCATATTAAACCCATTAGTTCTAGCAGCTTTTTGGCAAATTATTTCAGATTCTTTACTAAATAATGGCATCATCTATTAAAAGAGAGGATTTTAATTATTTTTTTCAATCAGTATTAACTGGGGTTTTTTCTTTGTTTTATCATACTGCACTGGCCAGGGACAGCAATACAATATAGAATAGAAATGGTTGATAGTGGACATCTGTGCATTATTCTTGGTCTTAGAAGATATTCAGTCTTCCCTGTGTCTTTTACACTTAGCTTGCTTAGGTCTACCTTTTTAATGCCATTTATCAAGATCTTCATTTGCTTGTATAGATCCAAATTACTCCCTGGTATTCAATTCCTTCTCCTTGAAAGATGTCATGTAATAGTTATAGTTACACTGGCCTGCTCTTAGCTTTTGTTTGTCTAAAACCAGTCTTTGTTTTACCTTCATTTGTGAAAGACATTTTCACTGGGCATAAAATCTCTGGGTTGACTTTTTAAAAAGTGTTTTAAAGATGGCACATCAGACACAGTGCCTGATGTCTGCTAAAATTCCTATCTTTGCTCCTCTGTCTGTAATAGATCTCTTTTCTTTGGCTAACTATAAGATTTTTTTCTTTAGCTTTGGTTTTCTGCAGTTTCAAATGATGTATTCAGGAGTGTGTGTGTATGTGTGTATGTCTTCTTAGGGTTCTCTGAGGTTTTGTAGTTTGGGATTTGGTGTCTTTCATTATCACTATTTTTAGAGAATTCTTAGCTACTTTCTCTTTGAATATTTTGTTTGTTTCATCTCCTCTCTTGCTGGTACTTTAATTATAGATATGTTAAACTGTTCAGTGTCCCAGAGCTCTTGGATGTACTGTCTTTTATTTACTTTTTACTTTTTGTGTTTTTTTCTCTTCATGTTCAGTTTGGATAGTTTCTATTTATTTATCAAGTTCAAGGATTCTTTCCTCAGTTGAAGTTGTAAAAATAATTCTTCATTTCTGTTACTGTGTTTTTTAAGCATTATTATTCTAGGCATTTTTAACACTTACTGGAATTTTGACCTCACTGTTGAAATTAACAAACTGTGTATGTATGTATAATGCCTCTTTTTTCTCTAAATATTTTAACATATTGATCATAGTTATTTTAAAGATCCTATCTGCTAGCTCTAATATCTAAACCATCTTTGGGCCTTAGCTTTTTAGTTGTTCCCATATGCCTGCAGCACAGAAGTCATCTCTCTGTACACTCTTGTCTCCTCTGACGTTAAACTGTTGCTTGTTATTAAATGCTTGCTAAGGTGGTGTAAGGGGCCAGTGTATTCTCTGCTGTGCTAGTGTAGCTTCAATATTAGGTAGGCTTCATGTGCTTAGGTCTTTAGGTTGGGGCTCTTCAGCACTCTTGCCTCTCCTTCTCATGGTAGCCAAAATCTGCCCTGTGTCTGCAGCTAATCTTATACAAGAGAGAATTTCTGATCTTTCTTCCAGTGGTGGAAGGCTTGTAATGTTATAAGTATAGACAACTGAATACTGGATTCTTTTCCATCTCTCCCAAAAGATAAGAAGCTTTTCTTCTTCTATTTTTCTCCCAGCAGTAATGGGTCTTTCCTGTGCTCTGAAAGTGGCAAGGTTTGCTGTCCCTTCCTCAGTGGCTTAAGATTTTTCTCCATATGAGAGAAGATCTAAATCTTCAGAGGGGTGATTTTTTTTTCCTTCTCTGCAGTGGTTGCTGGTGACTTCCTGCCGGCCTGAAACAAGAATGTGGTTCTCTCTGGTCTACAGCCCTGCTTCCTGCAATCTTTCCAAGGAGTTCCCATTGAAGGTCTACGGAAAGGGACTACAAATAAGTGCAAATTCCCACTGTGTCACTTCTATATTGTCACAGTAGCCTCCATTTGGCCTTTAGCAATTAAACAAATCTGATTTCTTTTTACGCTTTTGCATGATGATTGGTATTTCTTTCTCCCATGCTCTGCCATAGTTAAACCAATATGTGTGACTCCCCTTAACCTGTCCCTCCTTTGAATTCAATCTATTTGGTTGTCTTTTACCTCAGTTCTTTGATGAGTCCAAGAAGAGTTATGATTGTGTATTTTATTTGTTTTTGTCTTATAGTTAGGGTGGAAGGGATGGGGTTTTTTTTTTTTTGGAAGTGATGTTCTTCCTAGAATTCTTCATTCTAGACAAAACCAGAGCTTCTTTTAACTTCTGAAATTCTCATTATATTATACAATGAAGAACTACAAAAACAGAAGTGAAGAACTAGATTATGAATTAAATGTTTATCTTAATTAAATTAATAGTTCAGGACCAGCCTATATAAACAGTAGATTCTTGGGGTAACTTTAAAAATCGAAATTTAAAACTTTCTTGAATGTGAGGCTAGGTCTCCACTGTGATATCACTAAAGACTCAAAATGTAGGAAACTGGAAAGGAAAGAAAAAATGAGAGTAGCCAGGAGAACTGTACACCTGATTAAGTTTTGTTGTTACTGCTGTTGCTTGTAAGCATGGTAGACAGGAATAAAGAGGAACTGAATGGGGCAGCCCAGGTGGCCCAGTGGTTTAGCGCCACTTTCAGCCCAGGGTATGATCCTGGAGAACCGGAATCGAGTCCCACATCAGGCCCCCTGCATGGAGCCTGCTTCTTCCTTTGCCTGCGTCTCTGCTTTCCTCTCTCTCTGTGTCTCTCATGAATAAGTAAATAAAATCTTAAAAAAAAGAGAGGAACTGAATGATAATGACACTTTAGGAGAAGAAGCTATAGATACGACCAAAGCCCTTGTCTAAGAGAGAGTTCTTTAAAAAAGGCAGATTTTTCAAATGCTGGTCTGTGAGTGAATGCCTAACAGATTATTATTTCTTTTCTTTATCACAAGTCTTCCCTGATTATCCCAATATGCGTTAACCTGTCACTCCCTAGAACCCTTCTCTTGTGGCATATCACAGGACTCTCACTGATGGCTAGCATTATGTTTACATGAGCCTTACCTTTTTCATTAGAATAAAGGCTTTATGAGAGGAGAAGAAAGTCCCACTATTATTTATATACTCCTTAGTACTTAGCATAGTTTAATTATATGGTATATTTTTAATTGACAAAGGGCAATTCATTTTTTCTCCAGGGATAGTAACCATTTGTTCAGTTTGTCCTGGTATATCATGATACGCATCTCTTTAAATTCTCTGACCAAGCTCTATCAGGAACTCAGAGAAATGGATGAGCCCCGAAAACACAAAGTTGTCTCTGAAATTTTCCTGAAACCCAGCTGGCTCGTAGGCCACAGAATTTCTAAGACCTGGTTAAATTCTTAACTGCATGTTTGGAAAAACCTGTTTAGATATATCAAGAGTGTATTAGGCTAAGTGAAATAAGTCACTCAGAGAAAGACAAATACCATATGATCTGACTCAGAGGTGTAATTTAAGAAACAAAACAGATGAACATAGAGGAAGGGGGAAAAAGAGAGAGGGACGCAAACCATAAGAGAATCTTAACTTACAGAGAACAAACTCAGGGTTGATGGAGGGAGGTGGGTTAAATGGGTGATGGGTATTGATGAGGGCACTTGTGGTGATGAGCGCTGGGTGTTATATGTAAGGGATGAGACATTAAATTCTATACCTGAAACCAATTTTACCATATATATTAACTAACTAGAATTTATTTTTTTTAATTTATTTATTTATGATAGTCACACACACAGAGAGAGAGAGAGAGAGAGAGAGAGAGGCAGAGACACAGGCAGAGGGAGAAGCAGGCTCCATGCACCGGGAGCTCGATATGGGATTCGATCCCGGGTCTCCAGGATCGCGCCCCGAGCCAAAGGCAGGCGCCAAACCGCTGCGCCACCCAGGGATCCCAACTAACTAGAATTTAAATAAAAAGTTGAAACTAAAAAAAAGGAAAAAGGGCATCTGCAATCCCTTGATGATGTTGAACTGACCGAACATTGAGAAATTCTGCTTATAGGCTAACAGGGTAGGAGAAGATGTTCCTGACACACACCCCTGGTCCCATATTATCTATTGTATCACTCATCTACCTGTGTATGACTTCATAGTGTATCATTCTGAGCTTTAGCACTTGCCCTTCCCCATTGGTTTGAAATAATCTTTTTGCTGTCTCTCAGTTTTTGTCTGATTTGATGTTTCTGGAACTTACTTATATGCCTTTGGGTTGTTGATACATTTCAAAAACTTAACACTTCCTTCAGGTCCCTGCGCTAGAACAAAAGGCAAGCAACATCCATGCTGTTTCCTCACATCTCCCAGCTAAGAGAAAGCAGGCACACAGGATCCCTTTGCCTAGTCTTTGGACCATCAGCAATATCCTCTTTTACTTAAGGCAGTTATTTGGCATCAATTAAAGAGCAGAAAATTTACACAAGTGCCGTATGTATGTGTGTGTGTGTGTGTGTGTGTGTAGCCTGGAGGGTTGGTGCCAGCAGAGAAAAGGTGTTAGGCAGAGGGGGCAAGGAAGGAGGATCAGATCACAGGGGAGACCTGGGGATTCTTTAAGGTTGTAAAAAGGTGGGAGGGGTGTAGAAACACAACCTAATTTATTGCTATACAGCTTTTCTCTCATGCTCCAACTTGGGGCTTTTTTTGGGGGGGGTACTTTTTTTTTAAGATTTTATTTATTTATTTATGTGAGAATCGAGAGGGGCAGAGACATAGGCAGAGGGAGAAGCAGGCTCCCTGCAGGAACCTTATGCAGGACTCAATCTCTGGACCCCAGGAAAATGCCCTTAGCCAAAGGCAGGTGCTCAACCACTGAGCCATCTAGGTGCCCCCAACCTGGGGCTTTATTTGAGGTAGTCGTCTCTGTTTTTACAGTTCCATAGTGAATGTTATGCAGCCTCCTAAGCAACTCACCAAATGCTTGCATCCAAGGTGGGAAAATATTTCTGGCTTAGGACTAATGTGTTTCTTGTTTTCATTTACAGAAACTTTCAGAGTTTCAAATAGTTTCAGCTATAATGTACCTTACTTAAAGGTCAGAAGAAACCTTTTTAGAAAGTTATTTCATTCAACTATCACTTTGAATAATGTTGGAAAATGACAAAGTTATTAGATAATTTTCATTTATGGAGCAGAAAGTTATTTCTTTCAAATAGTCTTTCTGCTGCATATGCTCTGGAGACATCCATTAGCAGTTCTCTTCAAATTCTAGCTTCCTGTGGAAACTCTAACCTCAGGAAAGTCACTTAACCACTGGGGCCCAACAATTCTTCTCTCTACAAGACTGATAATAAGTACATCCCAGTGCTGATATGAAAACAAAATGGTGTAAACAATACTTCTTGATTTTAGAGTAGGTCAGAGTTATTTCTCTCTCTTGTTGCCGTAGGAGCTAATGAAGACATAATGGGTGACGGGCACTGAGGGGGGCACTTGACGGGATGAGCACTGGGTGTTATTCTGTATGCTGGTAAACTGAACACCAAAAAAAAAAATAAATTTATTATTAAAAAAACCCACAGACATAAAACTTGGAGATACTCTGTCTCATTTGAGCACAACCTAATACAGGTGCTCTTCTGGTATAAAATAGGGATTCTGTGAATGGTTTAGATAACTGCTGAATAAAAATGTTATCACCAAATCTACAGAAATAGAGACTGACAGTTAATCCTATCATTGACCAGATGATGACCCTGCATTAAAAGTGACTTTAATAAGACTGAAATAAGAGAGATTCCTCCAAAGAAATGGCAAAAAGCAAATTGAAAGTAAGGTTTTTAGGATTTGGGCATAAACAAATTATAAATGCTAATTATACAAATTAATGTATATAATTATAATTTGTTTTAATTGGTACAAAATAAGTACTTTTATATTATCTATAATATGTAGATATTAGATATATATATATATATATATATATAATACCACTCGAAACTTCATAAGTTTTATAGGAAATTTTTAAAGGATGCATGAACACTATATATAATGTGAGATTTTAAGATTGGTCTTGAGACCTTTATTTTGGAACTCTGGAATTTTGAAAGAAAAATATTTTAACAGAAGCACCTTTTACTGCTATATATTCACCTCCCTTTATTCTGTTTTCCAAAGTACATTTTGTCGAGGTAAGTAGTTTGGAAAAAAATAAAGTGGAAAAACACACCAATGTGACTTGATCTTCATAAAAATTCCATTCTTGCTAATGGAAGTAGAATTTATAAAAGGCTTTGATTAGAATAATATGTCATAACCCAAACATCTTAAATTCCATTGGGTGAAACAGGATCTGTGGTACTAGTTTAGACTATCTGGGCAATACTTTTCTGTAAGAGTTTGATTACTAAAATCCCTAAATCCTTAGACCTTAAGTAAAATAATAGTAAGTATTTTTTTCTCACCAGTTTCACCTCTTAAATAATGAATTTTTATCCTTTGAAAAACATGAACACTTTTTAAGCAATTAGTAGTGCTAAGGGTACCTGGTACATTCATCTAGATTTGCAAAGGAAAATTGAAAACAGCCCAGCAATTTAACTGCAAATATTAGCTACTGAGCGACTCTAGCCACCCCTTCTTTTGCTATGCTGTTGCTAGGCTCCGTGCTCTTTACTGTGGATTCTCCACCTAGCACATTGCAGAGGCTGGGATCTTGTTATTTTAGCAGCAGCAGGCCTAGCTTTTAAGAAACAATGGTTTGAAAAAAAATAAAAAATAAAAAATAAAAAAATAAAAAAAAAAAAGAAACAATGGTTTGTATTTGTTCCCATGACTACTTCTAGAAAAGATGATAAAACATTGAGAGAGCAACCCTATTTTTTTGTCTTGCATTCATTCCTGCGCTTCTTTTGCCTGTATTTTTAACTTTTAATCCATTTTTAATGCCATGAGAAAACTGTAACTTAATTTACAGTCCTAATTTGTATTTATGTTGTAATAGAAACATTCAACTTAATCACATGGTATATGTTTGGATACCACTACACAGCATATAGTAGATAGATACTATATATGTATATATATGCATACATGGTATGTAGTAATATCCAAATATATATATATATATATATATATATATATATATATATATATATATTCTCTGAGAGCCAGGAAGCACCTTCTCCCTGGGCCTTATGTCATCAGGTGCCAAATTTAAAGACTACCTGCATTTGTAACTTGATTCCCTACTTGGCTACTGTGGTGGCAGCTCCAGAAAATGAAATTTCCACATATGCAGTTGCACTTTCTCATTTCCACTAAGACTTAATTTCCTTATGAGGGCAACTTCCCTGGTCCACTGAAGATCTGTCGAATTTCTATCCAGTTGCACATCTTATATCTGATCCATAGCATTTCTTATAGTTATATTTCATTGTAAGTTCTCTGTAGTCATATTGATTCATTTAAGTGAGGATTTAGAGCTCGGCTGTTCCACATTTTATGAAGTAGTAGTTTCATGGAAACAATTCATCCCATTTCCTTCTTCCCGTATAGTTCCTTGGGTCTTTTCTTGGCATTCAACAATATTGCTCACAGAGTTTGGAAAATATTATCTAGTAATAGTACCAAGAGAAATCCTTATTACACCTAAGAGAAGCTAACATTCCAAATATCAGTGTAAAGTATATTTGTCACCATTTGGACTATTTTCCAAAAAATTTAAATATACACTTTCCAATCTGGCCAACTCCCAAGTTAGTATTATATTTACACTGTAAATATAATGCTAGATTGTGTTTACTGCTTAGAGTGTGTTTGAGTAGAAAGGGCTGAAATATGGAAATTATGAAAGAAAAGCATTTGAACCATCTTCATAGCTTCATTTCCTATCCAACCCAAGCCTTATTCCAGCTGTCTATAATTAGGATCCTGTTAACCTGCAGGGCTTCTTATCCAGCTATACAATCTCTGAGGTCTTAGCTAGAGCAAGATATTAGGTGCTATTTTCCTCACTTGCAAGTGGGAAAATTATATACATATAATATATATAAATTGAAAACTAAAACCCCAAAATAGATTTTATATTAAACTTCATATTAAAATTTATATACATATAATTGTATGCATGTATTTTTGGTTTCCTGTCTTGTCATCAGAGAGAAAATTAAAACCACAGGTGTAGAGGAAGAGTAGAGGAAGGCCCTCAGGTGTTAGCCACGCCATCCTGGTACCTCTAATTGAATGTGATGAGGTGCTAGCCGGATTCTTGAGTTCCTCAGTTCATGAGGTTTGGGTACCACAAGATGTTATATCCTGTACCAGCCTTGAAAGACCTCCCCTGGCTCATCCCTAACTGTGAATACATTCCTTGGAATAAATTGTGCTTTTGCCAAATTTCAGCAGCAAATTCTGAAAGCAGATTCCCCAGCACATTCAGACCTGGACCCTCTCAGATACTACTCTAGCCAAGACTTGAGCTTGACTTATCACCCTGGTATGTATTATTGTAGAAAGGTCTACTGCTTCCTTCCTGACATTTTCTTAATTCTTGTTTGTGCCGTCTATAATCTGACTCACGAGCACCTCTTAGAAAGCCTTTCCATTATGGCAATACACTTCTGGGAACTGGTTAAGTTCAACTGTAAACAACAAGAAGTCAGACACTCAGATGTGCAAAACCCAAGAGTGGAATTTATAATAAAGTTTCAGAATGCAACGATCAGAAGCAACGATGCCTGCTAGTCTGTGGAGTTACATATGATGCTCACTTTGCTTGTTAACAGGAAACTACAAGGCAACTACAAACATTCTTTTCCATTTGAACTTCTTCTGATGTAATCATCTTCCATTACAGTGACAACTTCACAGCAGAAGCTTGGTTTGCTTTTTTATGCTCTTCGAAATGATATCATTAAGCAACTCTTCTGAAGGGATCAGAAGAAACTACAAGAAATTTATGAGACTCTGTCCAGCTGTAGACCCTTTGACCCTCTATCAAAGTTGGGTGAAATTAGCCTATGGGATCAATAGTTATTATAGGAGGTGGACAGGCCAACAAGGCAAATGATTTTACAAGACTTCTTTCTTGAGGATACCACACTAAAAACAAATTTGTTTTCACTCCAACAACCTCTTAAGGGAATTTCAGAATGTTAGCTGTTTGATGAATACTACTATTGAGAGAGATTGGGATGTTTCTAATATGCCATAAAAGGAATTGTGTTTCTGGTCTCTAGGTGACTTCTCGTGCTTCTTCTAATTGCAATTGGCATGTAATCCCTTGTGCTGTTTACCACAGAACTGTTTCTGCCTTCAACTCTTGCCTAGGGAAATAGTTTCTTGGGAAAGTATTTCAACAATTCCTATGACTTTTTTCCCTCGAATTTCACTCTAAGATGTATGACTCTGCAATGGATAAGTGACTGTGTTTGTATAACCTTATTATTAAATCCTATCACAAAATATTCTTAAAGGCCTTGGGCTAGAAAATGATAGTTTTAACAGGAAATGTCTATCAGAAAGGTATTTGATCACTGAGAATCAAGGAGAGACTCCCCTGGGTTGTCTTTTTCATGAGGGGAAAAAAAAGAGCATATTTAAATATTTTAATTAGGAAATTTTCTTTTTTCCAGCTTTTTCTCTCTTTTTTTCCAGCTTCCCAGATTTTTTTCCAGCTATTGAGATATAAAGGACATATAACTTCATGTAAGTTTAAGGTGTACAATGTGATGATTTGATATACGAATGTATTGTGAAATGATCACCACAAGGTTAGCTACACAGCCAGCACCTCACATACTTACTTCTGTGTGGTCAGAACTTTTTTTGGGGGGAACTTTTAATATCTACTCTCTTAGAAACCTTCAAGTATTCAATATACTATTGTTAACTGCAGTCACCATGCTTAATATATTATGCCTAGAACTTATTCATCTTATAAATAAAGTTTGTGCCCTTTGACCATCGTCAGCCAATACAAGAGAATTAAAAGTTGCCTAAAAATTATAATAGAAAAATAAAACTAATGATAACAACGATATATTCATAGCATATAATTGATAATTAACATATTTATTATAATCAATAATGTAATTAACATGATTAGTATGATTAGTAATTAATGCCATGTATTAATATCTACATATCCTATTAATGCTGATATGTGTAGAATACATTTTATTATAGTATAATACATTCTCATATATTATTGCTATTACTATTATAAATAACTTGTTGAAGTTGGCACCATAAAGAGTTGGGGTGATGTGAGGAAAAAAACTAAAGACAGAGAGAAATCCAAAAACTTACTTCCTATTTCACAGTTTTATGTCCTACATTATAGACATGTATTTTCCTGATAGAATATCAAAGAGAATAACAAAGAGCAGTTTCAAGAAGTGCTTCCTTTATCTACTTGCATTTAAAAAAAAAAACACATTATTTTGGGAAAAGCAATGCTCATTGCTTTTTTTTAATTTAAATTACAATTTGGGAATCAGGAATGAAATTTTAACAAATGATACTGTACAACTAATTCAACTAATTAACAATAGTGGTTTGTCTCAGGGGCTAGAAGTCGGGAGATGGAGGGGGGAGAAAAGGGTCTGCAATAGCAGCATTTCAGAGGAAAGTTCCCTTTTTAGAAACAAGTTACCTGAATTAATGAGCTTAGCCGAGTCGCTGACTAAATTACATCCTTTCCTCCCTGGAAACTCCTCAGACAGAAAATCCTTCAAAGGTTTCTGCTTATCCTCTGAAGTGCAGAGCTAGTCCCATTTTATTAAAAGTCTCTCCACCTTTAATGAAGGAGATTAGTTTTACTTTCACTTTTTTCTAACCAAGAATCTTTACCACAGAGAAAAGATAACTGATGGAGAACAGGTGGTATACAAATCCTTCTAAAGCAGTGACTACTGCATACAGGGCAAATGAGCAATATAAATATGCAAATGTGGTCATTCATGTCCTTATTATCTGTAAATGTGAAACAATTAAGCGTGAAATGCTTTGGGGAATAATTGAGGTAAAGCGGCTTTTATGTGCTGTGCACCGGTGAGATGTATTTTGGTTCTCATTTGCCCATTTAAGTGTCAGTGTTGAGGACTTCACAGGAACTCTCAAGGCCCGTGGGACTCATGAATGTTAATTAACTTCAAGCAAAGACTACACCTAGGAATGCAGAAAATGCATTCAAAGTGCAGCTCCCTCCTCAAGCCTAGATGCTCTAAACTTAGAATTAAGACAAGAGTCATAAACCGAAATGCCTACAAACACCAGGGGATCATCTGAAGAGGCAAGGCTGTTTGAGTTCTGGCTACTGACGCCAGGTTGTCAAGTGGGAATGTGGGTCCAGGCCTTTGGATTTCCTTTTCAGGTAACAGCACGGCCTATCTGGGAATGTCTGGAGCCCAGCGGGAGCCACGTTCAGGTGCCAGCTGTGCTATTTGTGAACTGTGCGATCCTGGAAAATAAGTAACTGAATCTCTCTGTGCCTTAATTTCCTCATTTGTGAAATGTAGACAGTAATATGGGTAGCACGTCAGAGGACTTTCTAGAAGATTAAATATTAGAACAGTACCTGGCACAGAGAGAATGTTAATTACCATAAACCATCATGACCATTCAAGAGAAGTCAGAAATCTAGTTTTGTTCTTGGAATCTTCTAACTTCTAAATGCTAGTAACTTGTTTTTCTTTTAAAATTATTGGGTCTGCTATAACTAAGCCACATCCAAAGTAAAAATTTGGCCCCAGGCCCTCATTTTCTGCATTTAGCTTATTTGAGCCTGTTGCAAAGCTCTTATGAATTTCTGCTGGTTTTAAGACTTAATAGCCATTGTCCGGAATTATTTCTTTGCTTCTTTATTCTCTTTCCATTTCCAAAAGGACTTATACTTTTTCTAGCTTACACTAAAAGCCATCATTTCAAATAAACTGGTAGTCAGTAAAACGGAAATGCAACAGGTTATTTTAATAACATGAAAATGTATAAAGAGGAGAATAAGTGTCCCAGAAAACTGAAGCTTGGAAAACTTAAACTTATTGACACTGAAGAGAAAATGAATCCTGAGCCTCATGGCAGCCAACACAAAAAGGGAAATATTATGAATTTGTAGGGACCACATTGCCCAAGAAGGAGGGAGCATATCACATTGTCAAAAGACGTGTCTTTCAACTCTGAACTCTAAAATATCTAAAAAAGGTCTTTGTAAAAGGAACATTGGACAATTTAACAAAGAGTGATTTAAGTAGGAGTTGTCTTGAAAAAGTAGAGAATTTCTGTGTGTAGCAGCTCCTTAATTCAACCTTCTGAGCATGCTTATTCATAGCCATGTAGAGGTATTTGCAAGAGGCAGAAAGAGAGGGTAACCTGTCCAGAGGTATCTGGACCACACAGAGATGAAGCTTAGAAAATTTTAAGAATTGTTAGTATGATCCCTATTTTTCAGCCTTCCCAAGTATCAACAATCTTAGTATGGGTCCATATGGAAAGCCTACAGCAATAAAGATATTTTATGTGTTTACTAAAAGAAGATCCATTTATCCCACAAGGCAAGGGGAGAGATGGATAAGCAAATAGGAGTGGAGAATAGCATAGGAGGGTGAAGAATTCTCAAACTGTAACTGTGGGCCCATTCAAGTCTGTGAAAAATTCTGAAACAGACCTATAGAATTCTGCAGCAAAACCAGCAGACCTATAACCTTATCCTAGGAGATTTTTTGAGAGCAGTTACCAATTTTCTACTTCTATTACGGAAGAACTCTAACTCCTGTAGAATGGTTGATTTGGAACAGGCCTGCATCTGGACAGGTCAGAGAGGTTTAAAAGAGCAGCAAAATACACCCTGAAAATTAATTCTAGTAAGTGTACCTTTATTGTCTTTCTCCTTCTCTAGAATATAAACTACATGATGGCAAAGATTATTGTCTGTTTAGTATTTTCAGGGCATGCAACAGTGCCTGGCAAAAAGTCTGCTCTTAATAAATATTTTTTAATGTATGATCAATAGTTGTTTATTATTGTACATTAAGATACATACACATATGGTTTTTTTAATGACACTTTTTGTTTTGGCATATTTTCTACTTTGTAGCTTCTGCTGAATACAATTGAGAAACAGGTTCATTTGGCGTTAAAAATAGACTCTATATATAGACGGTTCTTTAGAAAATGTTTTATCATCTTAGAATGATCATTGTAGAACCAATGATCTGAGATTTACTTTCTTATACTAACAAAAGTATAAATTATTGAATGAATTAACAAATTTGAGTTGTCTATGTATCATTAAAAGAAAACTTCTTTCATTCATTCATCTATCACATACTTTATCGACTATTAAGTCTGTACCAGGCATGGTGCAAAATATTGGAGAAAAAAATGTGAGCCCGCCAATCCCTAGGCTCAAGGGGGATACATCATGATGGAAAATACTTATATTGGGCTTTCTGTGAGCCAGAAGCTGTTCTCTTCTGAACAGCTGAACTTTTTGTATATATTATCATCATTTATTCCTAACGACCACTCTGTAAATTACATTATTATTATTACCTGTTTTTTTGTAAGTGAGGAAATAGAAGAACACAGAATAATCTGCCTTCACATTTAGGAAGTCTGACTCCACAGCCCGTGCTTTCAACCATCATCACAATTCCACTGCATTTTGCTCAATAAGGAATTCCCAGCACAGTGCTAGGCACACGGTATGTATTTGAACACGACCTATTGAGTCAAACCCCTATGGCCTAGGGGAGGAGAGGCTGTTTGGAAAGCATCAAGCACATCTGCAGACTAGAGTTTACTCCCCAAAGCCCATAAATTATTTGGCTCCCTCACATTAAAGAGTGCAGAACATTTTTAAGAAGTTCAGCTATCTCACTGGTCGGTATGTACTTGACTTTGCCAATCAGTGTGTAAATTTCTAAAATTTTTCCTGTGCATTAAGTGGCTGTGGAAAGTTTTTATATTGATTTAAGACAAGAACAATGCTCATTATTACTACTGCAATGAGCTGTACTGTCATCTGACAAATCAAAGGCTATGTGCATAATCTCTTGTGTCTTTAATCATTTTCTATGGGTTATTGGTTTGACCATATCAATTTTACACATTACAGCTAGAGAATTTGCTACATAGAACAAACCATAATTATGTTCATTCTGGAGGCACTTTTCATTGCACATATACAAATTAAATTTACATCTAAATTCTCCATGTAAAAAACCTTTGTCAGACATCACTGTAAGGCCCTAGAGAATCTTTACAGTTGACTCTTGAACTGTGCAGGTCCATTTACATGAGGATTTTTTTCTTAATAAATACAGGACAGCACTGTAAATGTATTTTCTCTTCCTGTGATTTCCCTAATAACATTTCTTTTCTCTAGCTTACTTTATTGTAAGAAGACCGTGTGTAATACATGTAAACATAGAAAGTATGTGTTAATCAATTATTTATGTGGTAGGTAAGACTTTTAGTCAACAGTAGGCTATTAAGTGGTTAAATTTTGTGGGTGGGGAGAGAGTCAAAAATTATATGTAGGTTTTCAACTGCATTTGGGGTTGACCTGTTGAAGAGTTATATACTTACTCTGTGCAACTGAAAGAATACTGTCTCAGCGTACTTTTTATAATCTACACTTGCCTACAAAATATTAAGTAAATGGGGATTATGCAGACAATCTGAGTGACTCAAGTATAGTCATAGTCTAAACTTCTCTTATTTCTCTATTCCAATATATTCCTTAAAATCACCAAAAAATCCTCTAATTTCTTCAATATACATTGCTTGAGCAGGTTAAAATAAGAAAGGGGGACAATGAGAGAAAATCAGAATGGGGAACCCATTTAATGGAAACTGAAAGGTCTAGTGAGGTATTGCTTAGATGAAGATTCATAAAGTTGATATTAATTAATGATCTTACAGGATCTAAGAGTATTAATTCAAAAGGGAATGGTTGTCAGATGAGATAGTGGGGTCATGAAAGGAAATATATCCTTCCCTAGAAACAAGAAGTAGCTGAGGAATCTCTTCTCTCTTTCTACTGTTCTTAGGTACATGATTTGCATGCTAAATATCCTCACCAATGAGGACAGTTCAACTAGGAGAGATGCGCCAGACACACACTTGCACTGGCTCCTGGGCCTTGTCAGTCCTGCTGGGCTGCTTTGTGTAACTTGGCATGGTGATGTGTTCAGACAGGATGGATCAAAGCGCCCAAGAGCCAACTGTGAGAATTCAAAGGCAAAAGGCTTCAGATGATCTGGGATGTATCTTGGTGTAAAGCTTTCCCGGTGTTTTAATTTCTTGTAACATTTTACCTTTTGGGGCTTTGCAGAATTTAACTGTGGTTGAAGTTAAGTGCTCAGCTGGGTGCCTGCTTCTATCATTTTTCCTAATGAATCCAGTATGAGAAATTGGATTATCTTACTTGGATTTTCTTACCTATTTGTCTAAGCTGTTCAAATCTTTTCACTGGAACAAATTCACTGAGCTTCTTCTTGCTTCTGTGGGGGAATAAGAGATACAAGGATGCCCTTAACTGCTAGATAAATCTAGCTACTTAAGTGAAAAACCACAGCTGGATGGCTGCTCCAAGCAATATTATGAAAGTGGGTTAAGACAAGAAATATAGGGCCTTATTAAAATTTCAAGGTCGATTGAGACAGGCAAGATATAATGAATGTTATTGGAGTTTGGCCAGGTCAATGGTGTTAAAACTCACTCAAAGACATAGATAAATTTGAGGCCGGGGCCTTTGTATAACCTCCCATCCAAAAATGATTCTTCTTTGCCAAAACTTTTGATGATATTCCAGAATATTGTTTAATAGGTAACTCAAAAGCAATGCTGCCTTCAATTTAATCACCTTGGGCTTTCCAGAACCCAGGTGTTAAGGAGAAAATTAGACAAATTTTTGTCTTTATTTTCCTCTTTTCTTGTTTATTAAATCATTGAAACAAAATAGCTTATTAACACATTTAAATCACAAAATGAAATGGCCACCATATGGAAGAATATTAAAGAAACAAATGTCTCACCATGAAAAAGTACACAAAAATGAAATCTTAATTCTATTTTTGAATTTGGGATACATAGCTATGAAAAAGTTTTATAGTCATCACCCAGGTAACATCTTTGTGTTAAAATAAAACTGTGTTAGCTTTAATCAGAGGAGACATACAGATTTTGCTATTGGTCAAAATTCACCCGAATAATAGGATTAGATATACATCTTTCACTTTATGAAACTTACTCTAACCTTCAACCCCAGACTTCAGTGATAATATTCCTAATTTACAATATAATATTCTATGAATGTAGGAAACAAAACACAAACCCAACCCACTCTTCTTTCAATTAACTTACTGAATGGTCTTAAAAAGTCATTTTAAAAGACCTTTTAAATATCATCTTCACTGATGATTAGAAAATAGAATTTCATTATGCACATTTATAATTGCCTTGATGCAACCTCTAGGACACTGATCTTCAGTTTGTTTTTTCATACATTCTTAGAGTTGGAAAAAATCAGAGGTCATCTAGTCCAACCTATCATTCAATGCAAGATCTCATCTCTCCTACTCATGAAAAATAATTCCAATCATGCAGAAACTTATTTCATCACAAAGATGCTTGTCCCATTTATAGACAGCTTTAGTTATTTGAAAATCACTCCTTTTACTGAGCTGAATTTTAGTTACTACCTATCTAGTTGCCCCCTTCAAAGGAAAGTAGCTAACAAATTTATTGAGCTACGAATGTATGAAGTATACACTTTTCTGCTTGTGTGTTATACTTCAATAAATTATTTACAGAAGACAAAACAAAATAAAAAAGAAGGAAGTAAAATCATCATATCTGAATTATGGCAGTTTTTCAGTAGAAGTTAAACTACAATTTTGAGAGAGATGTTTTTGAAGAAAACCCATTGAGGAAAGCAAAAAACACAGATAGCTTATAACAGTTGAGTATCTGTGACACTTATGAAATGTTTCACTCAGACCTTTCTTTTTGGGGTCAGAGACTACCAGCCGAGGAATTAAAAACAAGCCTGAAATTTACAAAAGTACATCTCAGATGCATCAAAAATGCATCCATTTTTGTTAAGAAGGTTTGACAGAGTTTTGGATCGAGGAATCCTTCATGTAAAATTTTAGTGAATTTCTTAAGAATGACTATAACTGAAAGAGAGAGACAGATGGGAGCAAGAATGAACAAGAGAGAAAGATCAAGTATGAAGAAAAATGGGAGTATATCAGGCTAATCTGTCTATAAAACAGATATTTAATAATTATCTGGAAAAATTCAAACAATAAAGAGATCTTGATCTAAACTGTGAATCCAATTTAAATAAAAATTGACGTCTGTAGAGAGCAGCCTAATTTGCGTGGTTGGACTTGTAAAATCTTAAGCAGTTGGCTAGCATCTGCATCATTGTGTGATATTTGGAAAGTACTGAAAGTTTCATATGTGCCAGCCTACCCACACACAGTCTTATCCTATCCTTTTGTATCCCCCCCTCACACACCATGGGAGATCAACCAGGAAGTCAAAATGGAAAAAAAAAGTTTAAAAATTGTTATATGTCAACAAAATCTTGTGCCCTTGCCTTGAGAAGCCAACTCGACAAGGGTAGACATATAACAACATCTAACTGGTAAAGTTACTTTGGTCGCAAACCAGTAAACTAAAAATACTCATTTGACTCATTTCCCTTCCTGCCAGAGGGAAACAGTAGGCACAAAGACAGGGCAACTTTGCTCTAAGCTATAAAGTGCTTGTAATCGCATTCCCAAGAACTTGTATAGAGTTGGCAGGATCCATTAAAAAAAAAAGAGATCATGAAATCATAAAAAAAAAAGTTCAAACAAATTTTAAAAGATTTCACTTTTAATAAAAAGATTTCTTATAAAAATATAAGCTCATATGTGTTTGAGTTTTTCTTTGCAAATCTTTAAATTCTTGACAAAACGAAAGTTGGAACTGAGAAACTTAAAGATGTTAGATGCTCCTAAAAATTGAAGATCAATCAGAAATATACAGAACACATTTTTAAAAATTATGATATGTCAGCTGGCATGGAAAACTTAATTTATCAAAGTTACTATAGACCATATTGGGGCAAGAATTCTGAACCGCAACCAATTATATTTGGTTTAGGAGAATGAAAGAATCTCCCTAGGATTCATTACTGTTTTCAGCTGCTGAGAGTAAAATTTTACCTGATATGTGGATTGATGATCAGTACTTGCCCCCTGAGAGTTCTGAGATTTGACTGAAGCTTCCATTGAATGGTTTCAGCTTTTATATTCAATAAATATTTGTTGGGCCTCCTATTATGAACCAGGCACTGCGCTGGGTCCTGGGGCTACTTCATCAGCAAAACATTCAAAACTTATTTCATAGTGGACAACTCTAGTCAGGGCTGGGAGGTGGAGCTAAAAATAAACAAATGTGTGTGTGTGTGCACACGTGTGCATGTGTGTGTTTGCATACCTGCAAGCATGTGTGCATTGATCATGTAGTAATAAATAATATGAAGAAATTAATTCAGGCGAAGAAATAGAGTATGTGGGGACACCTGGGTGGCTCAGCAGTTGAGCCTCTGCCTTCGGCTCAGGGTGTGGTCCCAGGGTCCTGGGATCAAGTCCCACATCAGGCTCCCTGCATGGAGCCTGCTTCTCTCTCTGCCTATGTCTCTGCCTCTCTCTCTCTGTGTCTCTCATGAATAAGTAAATAAATAATCTTAAAAAAAAGAAATAGAGTATGTGTATGTATATATTGGAGTGTAGAGTGGGGGCATTTAATTTAGTGAAGTCCAGAAAGACCTCTCTAGAGAAGTGGCATTTGAACAAAGATCTAAAAGAGTAAATGAAACACCATCTTGATGCCTTGGAATCTTTAAAAAAGAAAGAAAAGTGAATGTAAAGCCTCCAATTCGGGACTAAGTTTGGCCTAATCAAATAACTCCAAGAAACCAGTCTAGTTAGAGGAAATAGAGTGAGAAGTCAGGAAGTGAGTTTGGAGAGGAAGGCCAAGATCAGGAGCTTGTCGAACATGTTAAGGAATATGGGTTTTACTCAGTGTAATGGGAACCATTGGATTGTTTGAATGGAGGACCTATATGATCCCTTGTACATTAAAAATTACTTTAACAGCTGCACAGAAAACAAATTTAAGAAGTTAAGAATAGAAACACCCAAAAAATCTAGATAGCTATTGCAGTAGTTAAGGTAAGATATGGCAGCAGCTTGGTCTAAAGTAGAAATGGAAGAGGTGGGGAGAGTTGGTCATTCTTGGGATACATCTTGAAGGAGAAGCCTATAAAACTTGAAGATGAATTGGATGTGAAGTTAAAGAGAGAAATTAAATATGACTTCTTAGATTTTTGGTCCAACTGGGTGAATATTGCTAACATTATCAAAATAGGGAAAAAAAAGTATTTTTGTTTCATTGTTGTAATTATTAGTTTTGTTGTTGCTTGTCTGCTTTGCTTTTCTTGTTTTGGAATGAATGCATGGAGAAAGAAAATTTTTAAAAGTTTCATTTGGGGTCAATTATGTTTGAAAATAATTTTCATTTTCTAAGTTGAAAAGCTAAGGAAAGCTCAGGAAGGAGGCTAGAGTTGGAGATAAAAATTTTAGTGTTATAAATATCTATATAAATTTAAAGTCAAGACAGTGCATGGATTTCCTAGAGAGTGAGTGTAGATGGAAAAGAGAAGATGCCCAAAGACTGAATCTTAGGGGACTCTGGCATTTAGAGATTAAGAAATGACGCAAAACCAATAGAATGGCAGTGAGTAAGAAGAAAAGGGGACGGATCTTAAATAAAGACATTGTATCCAGAACATGGGGGAGAGCAACTCTAAAATAGTAGTGACAGGTCAAGTAAGATGAGAACCAAAAACTAAGCTTTGAATTGGCAAAATGGGTATTGTTGACGAGAAAGTTTTCACTGAAGCTATGGGAACAGCCTGACTGGAGAAGGTTAAGAGAGTGAGAAAGTAGAGTAAGTATAGACAACTCTCTGGAGGAAGTTAGCATAGAGAAGTAGGATGATACCTGGAGATGCATTCTAGAGACGCTTGTTTTTTCATATGGAAGATAACCAAATCGATGAGAGTGATTTAGAATAGAGTAGAAATCAATGATGTAAGATTTAGAATGAATAACTGGTAAAGAAAAGTCCTTGAGTCACTGAAGATCCAATGCCGAAGTAGAGGGACTTGGCTGAGAATGTACCATAGGAAGGTAATTCTAACATGGACAGGTACTGGGAGGTGATGAATAATGAAAAACAGGTAAATGGGCATGTGTCAGAGAATCAATCTTCCCTGAGAGTCAGTCTGCATATTCTCGCTGGGTGTACCAAGAAGGCAAGACCCTAACCCTTCATTACCTGGGCCAATATTCAGGGTGGTTTCTTACAGCAAGCAAGTTTGAGAGATGCAGGGTAGACTTTTGAAAAATCAGCCCCTAAATATTTTTTCCCAAGATTTTATTTACTTCTTTATTTGAGGGAGGGGGATAAAGAGAAAGAGATAGAGCCAGAGGGGGAGCAGAGGGAAAAGAATAAACAGATTCTCCAGAGAGCCCAATGGGGTCTGGATCTCATGACCCCAAGATCATGACCTGAGCTAAAATCAAGAGTCTGACATCCAACACACTGAGCCACCCAGGTGCCCCAACCTCAAAAGATTTTTAACTATATCTCCTTCACCTCTTTCTGGTCCACACACCTTATTGAGGCAATTAGGGCACAAAATATAGCCACCATCAGAAAAGGTTAATCTTGTGTAGGCCACCTCGTGGGTAATGATCGGGATGAAAGGGGTGAAGGGTCATATAGATTATTTTGAAAATTCGTAATTCTGCATAACGTGCCTGAAGTTTCTTTCTTTCCCCTAATGATGATTCCAGACCAGCTTGATTTGCATACACGCTGAGTGGTAGCCTACGTATAGGGGAGACTAAGGGATTAAAACTTAACTCTGACTCAGCTATGTGGATTCTTTTATTGAATTGACACAGTCTTAAATCATTAAGACAACGACCACTTACTTGGTTGAAAATACTGCCTACCAATTCTTCTACCAATGGCCCACTTGGACAAAGTTAGAAGATATAATAGATTGCTGTCAGTCTTTTAAATGGCCATTTCCTATTTATTTCTGACTCTTCTCACTGAAAGGTATTGGTTCAAACAGATGACTGGAGAAAAGGTAAAGTTACAGCTCCCAGGATGGGACACACCAGTTTCATGGTGATGGAGGGAGAACAACAATCCTAGAACCTGAGGACAGGACACTGTAGACCCCAGGTGGTTCAGGGAAAGGGGGCAATTCATATTCTCCTTGTCCCCTAGACTCAGCATTGCAGACTGGCAAACAATCAGGTCTAACTGAATCTAGCAGCGTCTGCAGCTGACAATTTAATGCACCACTGGATTTGTCTACATGCTATAAAAACTCTGAGCACTTGGTGGATCCTGAACTTCTCTGTCATGCCTGACAGCATCAGTGGTAGATTCTGAACCTGTCCCCTTCTCAACCTTCAACAGAGGGACCCCTATGATCTTGTTTCAATCCTAATGATACAAATGTATATGCTTCTTCTGATGCCCAAGTAGCTTTGGGTTGCCACACGCAGTAATCAGAGCTGCAACTCTGGGACACTGCACAATGTACCACACTAACCAAACAAACATAACCACGATCTACATCAAGTCCAACAACAAATTCCAAACTGGAGTGAAGCGTGTTCCTATGTATTATATATTCGTATGTGAAAGAATGTCCGTCTTTTGAGGGTGAGGGTTACTCATCTATTACCCCTGTGATTATTCGTAATGACATCAAAGAATCAGCACGTGGGCCTAAGTCCCCTTGTGTAAGTCACAGACTGGCTTTAGGCTACACCTCAGATGTCTGAAATAACACCTGCTGGTACCCCTTGGGACTTATTCAATTGCTGAGTCCAGGACCTTGGGGAGTAGAGTTGAAAATCAATATTACCTGCTGACCTTATCCTATTGCTTAGAGTCTTGTTGACAGTATCATTAATTAAATGCTGTATGAGGCAAATAAAGCAGATTTGGCCCTAATCTCTGGCAGTCAGATTAATCAGGGAGGCTAATGGAGTGGCATATGTCATATGAAAATTCAAGTTCAGCCAGGAAGGTGTATGGTAATGGGATGGTTTGCGGGAAGAAACAATCCATCTTGGGCTTTGTGTGTCCTCGTGGGCTTTTGCTAAGAATGCCAAGAATGGAAGACCCTGAATTTTCCATACCCAAGCTGTTTTGGTGGTGGTGGAGGGGTTTGTTTGATAGCAAGCAAATTTGAGGGCTGAAGTAATTAATGTCTCTCTTTCAAAGAGGTTTCATACTGCTTGCTATAACAACAGTGAATACCTCCACTCAGTATTCTTCAATTGTACCTATGTAGTACTCACCTGGCCCCTATATATACAGTGTCAATTCTGTGGGACTTGGGTGTAAGAGCAATTGAGGTCAATCTGATGTTCATGTTGCTTACTGTGTGGACCTCTTTGTGTGTGTGACTCAAAAATCTGTTTTTTTTCCCCCAGCATCTGTGAAGCATTAACACACTAAGTTATGAGCTGTAATTAGGATAAAATCAAATCTCCAATCCAACAATAGGTTTAGTAGAGGGGAGATGTAGTTCTTCTCTCATGTGAAATCATAAACCTGAAAATCCACTCACAGTAACAAAGAGGGAGGAGTATTGGAGGTTTGAAGAAAGAGAAAGTATAAATGGTCACCTTGGGAAGTAGAACTCCAAAAGGATTTTTGTCTAGCACTAAGAGCCACTTTGAAATGGGGGTCATAAATTTAAAGTGATACTCATCAGTGCAGTGGGTGACTTGTGACTTTTTCTCCAGCCACATTCAAATTGCTCATACATGAGGAGAAGGTAGGGTGTTAGGTTTAACCATAAGTGTACTTTTGCAAGGTAAGTACAATAGAGAGAGACAGGATCAAGGCTGCTGACAGTAGGTGCAAGAGAATAATTATAGGTTTATACCTTGAAATCCAAGCTGAGATAAAGGATGAGGCAATTAGTGAAAAAAAATGGTTAGAACAATTGACTAGGAACAATGAAAAAAATCTTGGAGTTAAGTGAACTGGAAAAAATAGACATTATGGTTAGAGAACAGAATGACCAAAAGCGAGTTTTTCAAAGTGAGGTTATTGGTGATGATAAAGCTGTGACCATAGGGTGGGTAGAAGTTGTGGGGTGGCGGTCATAGTCATTAGAAATAAGTAGGCCAAAAAGAAAGAAAGAAAGAAAGAAAGAAAGAAAGAAAGAAAGAAAGAAAGAAAGAAAGAAAGCAGGCCAATGGGAGATAATGAGTGCATGGACTTTGTGCATATATATTGAAGTTTCCAAGAATGATGAAAAGAGTAAAGTTTCAAGATGTCTTCAGTGACAAAGAGGAAGGTACCAGGAAGTAGAAAGAAGGTTACAGCAAGGAGAGGCAGTGGGTGGCATAGTCCAAAGATACATACTTTAGAATAAATTGAGATTTAAAAAATTAATTTCAGGGGTAGAATTTAGTGATTCCTCAGTTGCTTATAATACCCAGCGTTCATTATACCAAGTGGCCTCCTTAATGCCCATCACTCAATTATCCCTTTCCCCATCCACCTCCCCTCCCGCGACTCTCAGTTTGTTTCCTAGAGTTCAGCATCTCTTATGAAGGAAAAGCGAATGCTTCATTTTCAGTAACATCTAACCTCCATCTCAATTTTCATCTTATTTTAAATGAATATAGGAGAAGGGAGGGAAAAATAAAATAAACTGATATTTTCAGTGAAGAAAGAGAAGCGACTGCCTAGAAGTAGCAATGAAATGAGAAGGATATTTAGCTTATTTTTAGAACACAGGATTTGGGGAAAGAACCAGAAACCTGCCCCCATTTGAGAGGGTTGTAGAAAAAATAATATCCTAGGAAGATAGCTGGATTTCAGCTAAAGCACGCAGGTGAAAGAAACTTTTGGATAAGAGGTTAAGGATATACGTAATTGAACTTATAATAAAGTTTGAGATCTTTAGGACATAGTGGACCATACATAAAAGGGTGGGAAATTGAAAGAAATTAAGCCATACACACAGCAATTCGGCATAAGAGTCAGGCTTGATGGACCTGGCAAGAAAGGACCTGAGACACCTGGGCATCTCGGGGTGACACCTAGGCTCACCCATAGGTCGTGGTAAAAGAGATCAAACTCTTCTGTAAGAGATCTGGTTAATCTAAGACTTTGGTACTTTCCCTAGGACTGGGACCTCAGCTGCTCAGGGCTTAAGTAAAATTCCAGGTGAATGTGATGTCGAGGTGGTTGGGGAGGAGAATGTGGGGGGACAAAGGTATTTCTGAAGTGTCTTCTCACGTTGCACTCTCTCCACAACCATAGCAGTGAACTTTGGTATAAACTTGTAACCATTGATTAGGTCAGGTGAAGGTCGCTGTTCTTCCTAATGATCAACATGTTTTAGGGGATCCTGAACAGCTAGAAAAAGACATGTGGTGTCAATATGGCCATCCTCACAAGTAGTAAATATGCAGGTGACCAGGTCATGTGAGGGGCTGCAGTATGGTCTGCAGTATGGTCTACAGCAAACACAGTTCCTAGTATCTTCAACTTCTCCTCTGAACACTTTTTTCAATTTCTTGTACTAATGAACACCTGCATATTATGAGACCATCACTGCCCTTACAGCTGTTTTAAATGGTGGTGGCCCAAATATCTCACATGAAAATAGGATCTTGATATGAAAATGTACCATTCAGGTCCTCAAAGTTGCAAGAACAGTACCTACGGCACGACAATGTGGATTACTGAGAATTTAATTATTAGTTTCCTAGTGAAGAATTTATAATGGTGTTATTCTTTTGTTTTAGAAAACTAGTCTTTTTCTAATACGTGTTGGCCAGAATATTTGATTTAGAGAGCTGGCAACTCTCCGCTGATTATTCATTTGAGAGCTTTTCCTCGGGTCATTGGATTTCAAGTCAACAAAATGATGCTACTCTGATAAAGTAGCCAAGGCCCTTGATGCCTAGGTTAGCCATCTCTGTCATTAGGGTATCACAGACAAGCCTATTCTCTGTATTTAGTCTTCATTTGGTCTACCAAATCATGATGATTACATTTTCCTACTAGCTATAATATCTTTGTCGATAGCAGATAGTAAGAACAAATAAGCATGATTTTCAGAATTAATCTGTGTAGAAGTAGGTGGCACACTTTTCCTAATTGTTGTAGTTACCATAGCAAAACCAAAAGTAGTACCAGCAGAAATGTGCTCACACTGTGAATAGTTTCATGTATAGAACATGCATAACAAAGGCAAAGGAAGCAAATTAGATGAATCTACTGGAAATATTAATGCATGTTTTATTAAGTACTGAAGCAACATTTGGCCTTTTAGAGTCATAGTTTTCTATGTATATCTAATATCCCTTCAAGTTATTTAGGATCTATACTCTCAAATATGAAATTGTAAGTAAGAAAAACAATGCATCTCTAAGAACAACAATAAGCCTAAAACATAAAGTCAGCAAATGAACAAATCCTATTGAAAATCTCTCTTTAGGCAGGAGATATTGACTGTCCCATATACCTCAATGCTTCATGAATACATGACACTTTCAGTGCTACATGTTTGGCCCAGTATGGCTATTTCAGTCGAATTTAGGTAAAGTGACAGGATTTAATTTTTAAGGAAAAGTGAATGCTTCATTTTTAGTAACATTGTGCTTGAAGCAGATGAACCTGAGAATTGAGAGCTCCTGCGTACAGTCACTTTGCCAGGTGGCTCTCATCGGGGTGTTTATTGTTAAAAACCCCGCTATTTCTGCCTGAGGTTTGAAGCCAGGGCTTCACAGGATCCCCTGCTGCACTCCTCAATTCTTTCCATACAGAGAGCAGATGGGTGAAGCAGAATAAATCCTAGCCTCAGAGGCAAACAACGTAGCATTCCAGAGACCAGCGATGGTGTTGCTTTTTGTTGGAGTAAATGCTAATTGGAGTTGGGAGTGAAAGTTAGAACTGAAAATTGGACTTGGTTTATGAGACAGTTGGGAAATTTGTTAAAGGTATTATCACTACCATATTTTGATAAACAGAAACAAAATGTTAACATTACAAAGATTCATCAATTGTTTCCAATTTAGCTTGGTTGGTTAGGACAGGATGCTTCAAGGGTAAGCACACAGGTCATGAGATCCTCTCTTGACTTTTAGAAGTAACATGGTCCTTTGTGTTAAAAAAATGCTAACTTATCAAGTCGTTTGGATTCTTATAATTTTCAACAAATTCTATCTGGTATAAAGAACATGAATAGGGCCTCTTTTCTGATTTGTCTGACTACCTTTTTTACGGCTCCCCTGTGGCAGTTATTATATTTTATTGTATCTCGTATTTTTGTGCCTCTTTTTCTTCATAGTTTTTCAGTTTCCTTTAGGAAGACATTATGTATTTTCATCATTATATCCCTAGACCGGAGTCCATCGCCCCAAACTGGAAAGCTAAGACATAATAGAAAGAAGCAGCCAACATTCCTTCTAGTAACGGTCAAGGATGGTCATACAAAATAAAGCTAATTTATTGATTTTGGAATGAACTGAACAGTGGTATTCAACTACAGGCCTTCTTTAGTTATAGATTTATTTAGCTTGCCATTAAAATTATGTGAGTATGTGGGTTTAAATAAACGCAATGACCTTTATTTTTTATTTATGATAGTCACACACACACACACACAGAGAGAGAGAGAGAGAGAGAGAGAGAAGCAGAGACATAGGCAGAGGGAGAAGCAGGCTCCATGCACCGGGAGCCCGACGTGGGATTCGATCCCGGGTTTCCAGGATCGCGCCCTGGGCCAAAGGCAGGCGCCAAACCGCTGCGCCACCCAGGGATCCCCTCAACGACCTTTAAATCAAGTGTTTATGCACCATTATTATTTCAGTTTGAGCACTGCAGCTATGGCACAAAACAGTCATGAGAGTGTGTGAAGACATTTTGCCAAAGAAATTTTATTTAATGATTTTGGGGAATTATAGAATAGTAACCATTATTGCAACTAGACCCATGAGCTTCCAAGTCATTAAAATATCTAAATAGACCTTCATATTTGTCTCAATTATCTCATTGAATGAGACTTTTGGTTTCTCTGGGCCATGATAACTTGCTTTACTTGATGGAATTCCCAGAAAAAAACCCTGGATACAAGCTAGTCCTCCTTAAGAGGGGTTTGGATCTTCTCACCAGAATACTCCACCTCCTTGTTTTCACAACTTCTCACTTTCTGTAACCTCAAGCTGTCTTTATTTCTATCTCCCTGAGTATTGTCTTCCAAGCCTTTGAGTTAATTTCTACTGTAGTATGGTTCACTTGAAAGTATAAAAAGTTAGAAAATTATATTGCAACCACAACCATTTTCAATATAGAAGGTAACTCTCTATATAGTGAAGAGTAATAAACACATCCTTATTTATAATAAAAAAAGAATAGTTTGTAACTATATTGAACAACTCTAGTGGTTTCCTCGAATGGAGCTCAGTCTTTAAATGTATTATAAAAATCACATTTTTTTATCATGATGGAAATTTTATTTTAATCTAATAAGGGATAGGAATGCCTGGGTGGCTCAGCAGTTAAACATCTTCCTTCCAGCCCAGGGCATGATCCTGGAGTCCCAGGACTGAGTCCCACATCGGGCTCCCGGCATGGAGCCTGCTTCTCCCTCTGCCTATGTCTCTGCCTCTCCTTCTCTGTGTGTCTCTCATGAATAAATAAACAAAATCTTTTTTAAAAATCTAACAAGGGATAGAACAGTGAAAATGCACAGCTTGTAAAAAAAATTAACTATGTGTCATTTATATCATTAGCAGACACCAGTGGGAGCCCCAGTGGCCCCAGATGAACCCAGGAGACGAAAATAACACTGCAATTTAACTGGTCATTGGACCCATTGACCATCAAAGTAGGTCAGGAACTTTTTGCCAAAACTAAGCAGGTTACTGCCAGCTAAAATTTAAAAATATTCTGGTAGGACTTGGAGTCTCCTAATGTAACATCCAAAATGTCCAGGATTCAATTGAAAATTATCCATTATACCAAGAACTAGAAAACCACAAATTGAGAAAAGAAAAGAAACTAACATCAACCCTGAATTACATCAGGTGTCAGAATTATCTGACCAGGATTCTGAAGAAACCATCATAAAATAATTTAATAAGCAATTACAAATTCTCTTGAGATGAAGACTTCCTAAATTTGGTAAAAGACATAAACCCAGATTTGAAAAACTGAATGAAACCCAAATAGAACAAACCCAAGTAAAATGACACCAAGACACATCAGAAATAAAATTTTGGAAACTAAACACAAAGTTGAAGGTATTTTCACTACCATGTGTTTTCTTTTCAAGTAGCCAGATAAATGATGCATTCTCTATATGGCAACACCAATTTCAATGACATCGGATTTCTGATTTTAAACCATGGAGTGTAGAAAGAAGTGATATAGGGAGGAACTAAGGTGGTGGAATAGAAGAGGACCCTAGGCTTGCTTCATCCTTTGAACACAGCTAGATAAACATCAAATCATTCTGAATACCCAAGAAATCAATCTGAGGACTGATGGAACCAACTACACAACTAGAGGGAGAGAAGAGGCCACATCGTGTAAGGTAGGTGTGGAGACATGGTTGGGGGTGGTGGTGAATGGATGGTTTTATGGAGGGGAGAGATGGAGTGTTGGGGGGGGGGTAGATAGAGAGGGAGAGAGAGAGAAGAGGAGCACATAGGGGATGACACAAGGAAAACACTTTCCCAAAGTCACTGATTGGGAAAAAAGAAGGGCTGATTTTTGTGGATTTTTAAAACCTTCAGGACTCAGAGACTGGAGTTTTATTTTGCTTTAGTTTTTTCTTAGAGAGAGAAAACATGCACACTTGCACACGCAGGGTGGGGTGGAAGGGCAGAAAGAGAATCTTAAGCAGGTTCCATGCCCAGCATGGAATTCCACATGTGGTTCAATCTCACAACCTTGAGACCATGACCTGAGCTAAAATCAAGAGTTTTACACTTAACAAACTGAGTCACCAAGGCATTCCTCAAAAACAAGGATTTTAGAGGTCCCAGATGTGGGTGGTGTGGAACCCAATGAGCGCTGTAGTGCTTCTGTGGAGAAAGAAGGCATGTAGCCTAGGGACAAAGGATGTGATCTGAGGATATCCTGAAATGCACTAGGAGAGATGGCTCCTCCTTTTTGGAGCACATCTCGGAGAGGTGGCATTGCCTCTCCAGGGACAAAAGAGCTAGTGGGCACCACTTACCTCCCCACCCTTTAGCATAGGCACAGAGACACCTGCTGAAGGTAGTTAACCTGGACATTGGCTCTTTGCAGTGCTTTACTCCAAACTTCATACCCCTGTGCTTTGGGGCAATACCCTTTTGGGACAAAACTGCATCAGTCCAGCCCTCCCCCAGAGGACCAGTACAGTCCCTTCCAGGCCAGGTCCCTAAAGTTTGGAGTTTTAAAACTCAGCTGGTCTGCCTAGAATAGAACACAGGTATACTGCACTGCCAGGTGGGCAGACGGCCTGGATGCAGGGCGAAGATGGTGATCTGGGGGATAACTGGGACACACAAGGGGAGATTGTTCTTCTTTTGGGGGGATTTCTGGACAGCAGTAGGCACAAACTCCCCTCTCTGGGGTCAAGGGAGAGGGCTGACACCATTTGCTTCCCTGGACCCTTAGCATAAACTAACTTCAGTAAGCAGCACAGCACCAACACTGGTGGCCTAAACCACTTACACTAAGCCCCACATCCCTGTGCTCTGTTGGTACTGTTTTTGGGGGGACATGTACCTGAAACCCAAGGCAGTGGGCCCCTCCCACAAAAGACCAGAACAATCCCCCCAACACACACATACCATGTCTACTGACCATAGGGTCCTGCAAAGCTTCAGCTCTAGTGGAAATAGCATCAGATCTCTTAAACAAGCAGACCAAAGCACAACTAGTTAAAACTCACCACTCTGGCCAAGGTACAAACACTCCCCAATGCAGGCAAGGGGAAACTCTACAGAGAACTGACCTGAGGGAAAGAGCAGCCAAAATACAACATTGGAGTGCACACAGCAGACACCAGAGACACTTCCTGAAGCACCAGGCCTTGGATGGTATATGACCTTTTATTATAAAAGCCACTACTCTCAGCATCAGGAAGTGTAACATGCTTTCCTAACACATAGAAGAAGACAGAGACCTAGACAAAATGCCAAGACAGAAGAATTCATCCCAAAAGAAAGAAGAAGAAAAGGTCATGGCCAGGGATCTAATCGAAATAGATATAAATAATATGCCTATCTCAGAATTAAAGCAAGAATAATAAGGAGAAAAACAAAGAAGGCATCAGGGAGTCCCTTACTGCAGAGATAAATGCCTAAAAACAATAGTCAGGCCAAAATGAAATATCCAACAGTGAGATTGGAAACCAACTGGATGTAATGACTACAAGAATAGAAAAAGCAGAGGAATAAATCAGTGATATAGAAGATGAAATTGTGGAAAATAATGAAGCTGTAAAGAAGAGGGAAAGAAAAATATTGGATCATAAATATAGACTTAGGGAACTCAGCAACTCCATAAAGCATATTAACATTTGTATCATAGGACTCCCAGAAGAAGAATAGAGGAAAAAGTGGGCAGGAGATTTATTTGAGGAAATAATAGCTGAAAACTTCCCTAATCTGGAGAAGGAGACAGACACCCAAAGTTAGGAAGCACAGAGAATTCCCATCAAAACCAAGAAAAGTAGGCTGACACAAAGACATAGCATAGTAAATTATCAAAATACAGAGATAAGGAAAAAATGCTAAAACCAACAAGAGAAAGAAGTCCCTAACCTACAAGGCAGGTGAGCAGCAGATCTATCTATAGAAATCTGGCAGGCCAGAAGTGAGTGGTATGAAAAATTCAATGTGCTGAATGGGAAAAAGATGTGGCCAAGAATAGTCTATCTGCAAGGCTGACATTCAGAACAGAAGGAGAGATAAAGAGTTTCCCAGACAAACAAAAACTAAAGGAGTTTGTGACCACTAAGTTAGACCTACAAGAAATATTAAAGGGTACTCTTTGGGAAAGAAAGATCAAAGGTTACAAGGACTAGAAAGGCACCAAATTCATATCTATCAATAATTACTCTGAATATAAATGGACTAGATGGTCCAACCAAAAGACATAGGGTGTCACAATGGGTTAAAAAAAAAAGATCCATCTATATGCTACCTACAAGAGAGTCATTTTAGGCCTAAAGACACCTTCAGATTGAAAGTGTGGGAATGCAGAAACATTTATCATGCTAATAGACATCAAAAGAAAGCTGGAGTAGGCATACTTATATTAGACAAACTAGATTTTAAATCAAAGACTGTAACAAGAGATGAAGAAGGGCACTATATCAGAATAAAAGGGTTTATCTCGCAAGGAGATCTAACAATTGTAAATATTTATGCCTCTAAGTCAGGAGCACCTAAATATATAAAACAATTAATAACACACATAAAGAAAAGAAAGTCATTGATAATAATACAATAATAGCAGGAGAACTTAACACCCCACTCACAGCAATGGAAAGATCATCTAAACAGAAGATCAATAAAAAGGCAAGGGCTTTGAATAACACACTGGACCAGATGGACTCAACAGATCTATTCAGAACATTTAATCCTAAAGCAGAAGAATACACATTCTTTTCAAGTGCACATGGGACATTCTCCAGAATAGGTCACATACTAGGTCACAAATCAGGCCTCAACAAATACAAAAAAAACCAGAGATCATACCATGCATATTTTCTGACCATAACACTATGAAACAAAGTCAACCAGAAAAAAAAGGGGGGGGGGGAACCAGAAAAAAAAAACCCAAATAGATGGAGGTTAAGAATATCCTACTAAAGAATGAATGGGATGACCAGGAAATTGAAGAAGAAATAAATAAATACATGGAAACAAACTAACATGGTAGTCCAAACCCTTTGGGAGGCAGCAAAAGTGGTCAAAAGAGGGAAGCAGATAGCAATACAGGCTTATCTCAAAAAGCAAGAAAAATCTCAAATATGCAACCCAACCTTACACCTAAAGGACCTAGGAAAAGATCAACAAATAAGCCTAAACCAGCAGAAGAAGGGAAATAATAAGGATTAGAGCAGAAATAAACAATATAGAAACAAACAAAAACACAGTAGGGCAGATCAATGAAACCAGGAGTGGTTCTTTGAAAAAAATTAAGAAAGTTGATAACCCCTAGCCAGACGTATCAAAAAAAAAAAAAAAGAGATAAAAGACCCAAATAAATAAAATCACAAATGAGGAGAGATCACAACCAACACCACAGAAATACAAACAATTATAAGAAAACAGTATGAAAAATTATATGCCAACAAATGGGGTAGTCTGGAAGAAATGAAGAAATTCATAGAAACATATAAACTAGCAAAACTGAAACAGGAAGAAATAGAAAATTTGAACAGACCAACAACCAGCAAAGAAATTGAACCAGTAATCAAAAATCTCCCAACGAACAAAAGCCTGGGGCCAGATGGCTTCTCAGGGGAGTTCTACCAAACATTTAAAGAAGAGTTAATACCTATTCTTTTCAAGCTGTTCCAAAAAAGAGAAATGGAAGGAAAATTTCCAAACTCATTCTATGAAGCCAGCATTACCTTGGTTCCAAAACAAGACAAAGACCCCACTAAACAAGAGAATTACAGGCCGATATCTGAAATGAAAGTGGATGCAAAAATTTTCAACAAAATACTAGCAAATCTAGTCCAACAGTACACTAAAGGAACCATTCACCATGATCAAGTGGGATTTATTTCTGGGTTGCCAGGAATGGCAATGCCAAGGTGGCTCAATATTCACAAATAAATCAATATGATACACCACATTAATAAAGGATGAGAACCATATGATCCTCTCAATAGATGTAGAAAAAGCATTTGACAAAGTACAGCATCGATTCTTGACTAAAACCCTCAACAAAGTAGGGATAGAGGGAACATACCTCAATATCATAAAGGCCATATGCAAAAGACCCACAGCTAATATAATCCTCAATGGGGAAAAACTGAGAGCTTTTCCTCTGCTGTCAGGAGGAAGACAGGGATGTCCACTCTCACTGCTGTTGTCTAACATAGTATTGGAAGTCCTAACCTCAGCAATAAGACAACAAAAAGAAATAAAAGACATCTAAATCAGCAAGGAAGAAGCCAAACTTTGACTATTCACAGACATGATACTCTATGTAAAAAACCTGAAATCCTTCACCAGAAAATTTCTAGAACTGATACACAAATTCAGTAAAGTCACAGGATACAATATTAACATACAGAAATCTGTTGCATTTCTATACATTAATAATGAAGCAGCAGAAAGAGAAATCAGGGAATTGATCCCCTAGGTATCCCATTCCTAGGGGTGCAGAGACCCGCCGGCAGGTGCAGAGATCCACCGGCCTCACAACACCCAGGACAAGCCTCGAAGATTGACTGCTGTGAAGTCAATGATCATCTGCATTGTGCATTTGAGGAAATAGGCTCAGAGGGGCTGAGGTCCCCCTGCTCATGAACGGCAAAGTCAGATTTCAAGCCCCGATGCTGAAGTTACAGATACATTCAATTTTATGGCATGAATGTAAATGTGTTACACAGAGTCATGTTTTATAAACAGTTGCATGTACCTAAGGTTTCTATATGTGAAAATGTGGCTAATGCACTTACAATGGGAATCAGGAAACTGCTTTTATGTTTTACATGGAACTGAATTCAAATAATGTATTTTCGGGGAGGGGGAAGACTTCGAGTTCTGGTCAATATCACAAAGTTTAATTCTATTAAATAGAAGCCATTTCTTGGCCAGTGACACCTGGTCGTGAGGAGAGGGGACTTGCCTTTCCCACATGCTTAATAGATGTTGGGCACTGTCTGAAGGATAGATGTATAGTTGTATTTGAAGCTTGGAGAAACCACACGGATAAAGTAAAGATCTTACACTCTGCTCATGAGAAAAAAAAAAAAAAGATACCTCGGAATAAACCTAACCAAAGACGTAAAAGATCTGTACTCTGAAAACTATGGAACGCTTATGAAAGAAATTGGAGATGACACAAAGAAATGGAAATACATCCCATACTCATGAATTGAAGAACAAATAGTATTAAAATGTCTATGCCACCTAAAGTAATCTACACATTTAATGCAATCCCTATCAAAATACCACCAGTATTTTTCTCAGAACTTGAATATTTGTATGGACCCACAAAAGATCCCAAATAGCCAAAGCAATCTTGAAAAAGAAAAGCAAAGATGGAGACATTACAATTCTGGACTTCAAGCTGTATTATAAAGCTGCAGTCATCAAGATTGTATGGTACTGGCTCAAAAACAGATGCATAGATCAATGGAACAAAATAGAAAACCCAGAAATGGACCCACAACTCTATGGGGAAGTAATCTTTGACAAAATAGGAAAGAATGTCCAATGGGAAAAAGACAGTTTCTTCAACAAATGGTTGGGAAAACTGGATGATCACTTGTAAGAGAATGAAACCAGACCTCTTCTTACACCATACATGAAAACAAATTCAAAATGGATGAAAGATCTAAATGTGAGACAGGAAACCATCAAAATCCTAGACAACATGGGGAGTAACTTTGATCTTGGCTATAGCAACTTCCTACTAGATATAACACCTGAGGCAAGGGAAACCAAAGCAAAAATGAGTAATTGGGACTTCAAAAACTAAAAGGCAGCCTATCGAATGGGAGAAGGTATTTGCAAACAACATATCTAATAAAGAGTATCCAAAATCCATAAAGAACTTATAAAACCCCCCAAAAAACAAATAATCCAGTGTAGAAATGGGTGGAAGTTATGAATGGACATACAGGAAGACTAACAGACACATGAAAAGATGCTCAACATCACGCATCACCAGGGAAATACAAATCAAAACTACAATGAGATACTACCTCACACCTGTCAGAAGGACTAAAATTAACAAGGAAACAACAGGTGTTATAAGATGTGGAGAAAGGAGAACCTTCTTACACACTTGGTGGGGATGCTAGCTAGTGCAGCCACTCTAGAAAACAGTATGGAGGTTCCTCAAAGAGTTAAAAATAGAGGTGCAGCTGGGTCGTTCAGTTGGTCAGGCGTCTGAATCTTGATTTCGACTCAGATCATGATCTCAAAGTTGTGGTATCAAGCACCTCATCAGGCTCTGTGCTGGGAATGGAGTCTGCTTGGGATTCTCTCTCCCCCTCTCCTTCTGCCCCTCCTCACTCTGCCCTAGCTCTAAGAAAAAAAAAGAAAAAAGAAAAGAAAGTTATGTATAGCTTCTCAAATACTGAAAGAAAAGAACTGTCAATTCTCTTCATGAATTTTCTGAATTATACATGGTGATTAAAATAAGATTTATAATACCATCTGATCTTCAAGACAATGATGTTCTAAAATAAGGAAAATAAAGGGACCTAACTGGAAGTAAGGTCCCTCTACTTCACTCAAAGTGGTAAAATGTTAATACCAATAGGCTTGATACATATGCAATATGTATATTGTAATACCTAGGAAAACCACTATGAACACTACACAAAACAGTATATCCAAAGTGCTATAAATAAGTCAAGATGAAATTCTGAAAAAAAAATGGCCAAGTAACCTAAAGGAAGTTAAGAAAAGCACAAGAATCCAATGGAAAACAAATAATAAATAAATAACCTAAACGTATCAATAATTACTTACATGTAAATGATCTAAACACATTTATTAAAAGGCAGAAATTGACAGAATAATTGTTTTAAGAAGTATGACCCAATAATATGCTGTGGAATATGCTGTTTACAATAAACTCATTTCAAATTCAATGATAAGTAAGTTGAAAGTATAAGGATGGAAAAAAGATATGCTATGCAAACATTACTTTTTTGAAAGGCAGGAGCATGAATGTCCATGTAGAAAATCTGAAAGAATTAACAAAAATTCCTCTTTATGTTAGGAACACAACAAAACTAGATTTCTCAGTCTTAAATGTAGTCATATGACTGAATTTGACCAATAGAATGTGAATAGAAGAGATAACCACTACTTTTGGTATTGGTCAATAAAAACCCTCTAGATGCCACACTCCACTTTCTTTCCTTCTCCAGTGGCTTGCTGAAGAAGAGCATGATAACCTTGGATATCACTTTCGAAGACAGAAAAAGAAAAAGAGAGAAGAGCTTGTGACCCTGAACCACCATTCATAGGACAACTGATCATGAGAACCCATTTCTGGAATTTATATCAGTGAAAAATAAATGCTTTTATTTTTTATTTTTTTTATTTTTATTTTTATAAATTAATTTTTATTGGTGTTCAATTTACCAACATACAGAATAACACCCAGTGCTCATCCCGTCAAGTGTCCCCCTCCGTGCCCGTCACCCATTCACCCCCACCCCCCGCCCTCCTCCCCTTCCACCACCCCTAGTTCATTTCCCAGAGTTAGAAGTCTTTATGTTCTGTGTCCCTTTCTGATATCTCCCACACATTTCTTCTCCCTTCCCTTATATTCCCCTTCACTATTGCTTTTAATAAGCTATGGAGATGTGGGGCAGCCAGGACTTCTTAACTCATATAGTCATGCTTGGCAGGTCCTTAGATATTGAGGCCAATACACTTTTCAAGAACATTTGGCTAAGAATAAATAGTTTAGAAAAAATAAGGGGAGGGCAACCATAAGAAACAGAGACAAGAAATTGAAATAATCCCAGGTAAGGTAAATACATAAATATATTCCGGAAAAAAGCTAATGCTTGTAGAACCCACATTAACTGATTTTTAGCCATCTACACATGATGTATTACATGAGTTTATTTCATGCTTTTTATCATTTATCAAGATTTATTTGCATTCCTTTTATTAAAGGAAAAATCTTATAAGCAAGAAGTTGTTCAGGAAAAATACTGCTTATCCTGACACTGAAGTTAGGGAGATTTTTCTTCTCTGTGTTCTGATAGAGGGGGCAGTGAAGAAGGAAATACCTTCTATAGTAACCTTACAGCAAACACTGCCATGACTCAAAGATCATTAAACTTCACAACTGAAACACCATAAGAAAAGGAATAGTAAATGTAGATAGACAACCCCCCCTTTGTTTCTTATTCTTTATTTACTTTTCTCAGAAATCTTAAAAAACAACCAAAATAGTTTCCTCAGGTATCAATCTATTGAGAAAGAAATAAGATGGAAAGTTTGATTGTAATCAGTTTTCTCAGTGGTATCTATGCAGTTGTAGGACAGTTGTGACTCATTACCAAATATGAGGACTGTCTCCAAATTTCTGAAAATTTCCAGAACATGGAAGCAGACACAAACACAACTGCTCATTGGAAAATATACATGCAGCTTTCTTCTGGGTTTCAGAGTAAGAAGGCTGCTGAAAAAGAACCATTTAAATTTGACATACAGAACAACTTTAGCTATAAAGTAGTTGAAGAAGATAATTTGAGACTAGATAATTGCTCTCAGTGTAAACATAAGTGCATTAAATTTTTAAAAGCAAATTTGAATAACATAAAAATATAGCATCATTGTAAAATAAAAATCCCAACATTTTCTGTTTATACAGTAAAGATTTGAGTTGGGCTTCAATTCCCAGCATAATGTGTAAAAGCATTTCCCCTTTTATACCTCCTTTATCCTTATTTTAACATTTTCCTCATGATTTGATGAATTATGATATATGAAACATGGTATTTTTCATGCCCACAAGGGGGACCCTTTGCAACAGCTTATACTGCACAGATCTTGCTGCTAATACACCATATGACTAAATGCATGATCTGCCATAAAGTGCTAGAAAGTCAAGCCGTCTCTCCTCTCTTTGCCCTCACCTGTGAGTCCAGGTGGACAGATACAAACATAACCTGAGGCTTCAGGGTGACTGAACGAAGAAGGCAGCTGAGCAAGGTGTCCATATGGTTTCTCTGGGGACAGCTCTATGCATGTCCCACCAGATTGGCAAGGGTTCCCGTTGCATTCGTTGATGTGAGTCTCACATTGGGCACCTGTGTATCCTGCAGGATAAAAGTTCAGAGAAGCAGCTGAGTCAAAGTCATAAACCAGAGTTTATGCCTGAAAGGAGACTGACCATTGGGCTGGCACCAATTAACAAGACGATGTGCTGCCCTCAAGTTGCTAGCAAGGAGAATCTGGGAAGGGAAAGTTTCCTTGAAAACAGCAGCAGCAAAAGAATCACTTGTACAATAGTGACCATTATTTTTAAAAACATTTGATTAATATTTTGATTAATGTAATGGGACTTCAGGATAACCTTGATTTCCTGATTATTTTAAAGATTCCATTTCCTCAATACCCCATTTGAGTATTTCCTCATATACTCCAACTGAATTTTTAGCAAGAACAAAATATTTTTTTTAAGAAAACAGCCAAAAAGAAAAAAAAGAAAAAGAAAATAGCCAAAAAGACAGCAGAAACTACATAGCCAACCCTAAATTCTTTTCTTAGGGCAAAGCAAAGGTAAATGATTATTTCTTCACACTGAATAAAATAGAATAAAAAATTATTTTGTATTTGAGTGGATTTAGCTGGGTCATTTTATTGAGGACAAAAATAAAAATGAAACATGAATGATTTAGTGCTTTATTAAAAGTTGTAAATATTAGATATAAAGGATAGTCCATGCCAGAACTATTTCTCCGGTTTTACACACACATGCACCTCTTAAAGTATGTATGTGTGTGTATATAGATATATATACACTGATAAGCCCCTCTGGAGTAGTTGTACCATCTACATACGTACTAGCACTGGATGAATGTGCATATGGCTCCAAAACCTTGGCAACACTTGCTGTCACCAAATAAAATGTTTTAGCAGTTGGTTAGATTAAAAAAAAAAAAAAGTACTTCATTGTTGTTTGAGTTTACATTTTCCCCAATTACTACTGACTTTAACATGTTTTTGGATTTTTAAAAATCATTTCATTCTTTTTCCTGTTTTTTCCCCATTAGACTGTCTTTCTGATTGATTTATAAGATTATTTATATAGCACTATACATACATAAGCTGATACATGTAGTTTTAAAGGACATAATTTAAAATACAAATGACTTCACAGTCAACTAAAGATCTTTGCAATGTCCCTTAACTCTGCTGAGAGATACATGTTTAAAATGAAATTTACAATCCAAAATGATAAAACTTATGAATCTGACCATGATATTTCTTTACTTTAAAATCATTCCATGGCTTCTGCTCTCATACAAATTAAAATTCAAAAGTCTTAACCTGGGGCACCTGGATTGCTCAGTGGTTGAGCCTTCAGCTCAGTGGTTGAGCCTTCAGCTCAGGTAGTAATCCCGGCATTCTGGGATCAAGTCCCATGTCGGGCTCCCTGTAGGGAGCCTGCTTCTCCCTCTGCCTATGTCTCTGCCTCTCTGTCTGTGTCTCTCATGAATAAATAAATAAAATCTTAAAAAAAAATCCTTAACCAAAAATGCCCTTTATTTAATCTGGCCCCTTTCCCATTTCTACATTCCTTCCCTAGAATGTTTTCTCCCCCAGGGCCTTCATGACAGGGTTCCCTCTCTTAGACTATGCTCCTCCTCCTCCAAGACTGTGCTTGGCTAAGTCTTGCTTTTGAGACTTAATCTTGTATGACTTTCTCCAAATGGCTTTTCCTCATGAACAGATCTGAAGATTCTTTTGTTTTCTCTCATATCACCCAGTTATTTCTTTTATTGCTCTTATAATAATTTTTATTATTTTTGTTATTATGTTTATAGGCAGTGTTTCCCTCAATAGACTATAAGTTCCACAAAAGCAGGGATGCTTTTTTTTTTCTTTCATTCACTACTCCAATACTGAGCAATGCATAAATAGTAGACTTTCAATCAATAGCTGAATGAGATTCAAAGAGTAATAATCAACAATTTAGATTACAATTATAGTTTAAGCAAGTAAATTGGAGAATTGACCATTAATAAGCAAATGATGAGAACATGATATTACTCATTTTGTAATTTTATTAAAAACCTGAATGGGGTCGTATGTCAAATCATAAGCACAACATAAATTCTGTTGCTCAACAGTATAATACATTTGTCACATATGACCCATGAGGTCTTTCTCAGCCATCTAAGAAGAAACTTGCAGATGAAGAAGGAAACTCAAAGCACATGTCAGATCAAATCCCATGATGCTTTGTGGTGACACCCCCACCACTGCCACCAAGAACTCAAGTTTCTTAAACCCAAATATCTACTTTTTCACAAGTTTTTATCAAGTGGTATTCATGGTGCTACACTGAACTTATTGAAGAAAGCTCCAACTACTTTCCATTTTTTTTCTCAGTTTAAGTCTCAAGACTCATACACAGGCCAGGTTAGGAAGTAATTTAAAACCTTCATAAATCCTTTTCTGGTTCCTGACTCATGCATTATCCTATTCCTATAGCGAACATTAGGGAGGTTCTGATTTATGGTCTTCCCGGTCCTGTCCCTACCACAGGGGCCCTGTGGGAATTTTGTTTGCTGTTCCCTTTAACCGTGTATATAAATAGACTCCTTTGGTCAAGGCTGTATTCAATAGTTTTAACAAGTTTTTCTATAAAACTTTGTATAAAGAAACAATGTGATATTGAGTCAAGTCCCCAGGGTTCTTAACATTTTCTTTCTTTCTTTTTTTTTAACCAATCCAATCTTACCTGGATAACAAGAAAACTTTTAAGAGAAGCATTTAAGATGACTGACACTTCTCGTAATTAATTACTTTTGAAATGAGGACCCCAGGCAATTACAGTGGTAGATTCTTGCCATTGTCTTCAGTCATTGGTGGTCTTGCAATCCAAAGGAATGGGGTCTTAGATACAGGGTAGTTTGTAGCATTAAATCTTCTCTTTACATATAACAGTAAGAATAGGATACAAAGACATTCTGAAATTTTCCTTCTAGGCAAAAACACCATCAACCGGTAACTCGTGAAAGAAACTCAAGCAGACCTGTCCTTATTCTGTGCCCCTCTGTTAATTCCCACATCACATCTGCCTCCTAAATGAGTCTCATGGCTGTCCATTCCCTTATCCCCGCCCTTAACACTGCAGTCACAGTTCAGGCGAATAGTCTTATCTCTTGTTTCCACTGCAGAACTTTTTTTTTTTTAACTAGATTCTCTGCCTTTTGTTTTATTCTCTTCAGTCATCTTCCACTAAAGTGCCAGATGGTTCTTTCTAAACCAACAGGTCAGATTATGCTACCTCTCCTCCCCTTAGTGTGCAGGGCAGACAAACAGCATTGTGATCTGACTTGGGTCTTGTCTTATTCCCCAGCCTCAACTCTCTACCACCCACCCTATGTAGTCCAGCATCTTGGAACAGTCACTCAAAGCTCTACAGCTGGATATGCTCTTTTCCATGTGTGTCTACAGCCCTTTCTTCCTTCTGTCCTCCTTTCCCTTCTTCTCTTCTTGCCCTAAAAAATTTATGTGCTATGTGATAGCCATAGGGTCTAGGATAGTCAGTCTCTTAATTTTGGTACCTAGTTAACATTTATTGAGTGCTTACTATGGTCTAGGCTGACCTAGGAACTTTATATATATTACTGGATCTCTCTAAAGCAACTCTGTGAGGTGGATATTACCTCCTTTGCTTTATAGATGGGGAAATTGAGGCTCTGAGCAGTAAAGTAACTTGTCCAAAGTCACACAGTTAGTGAGTACAGTTCTGAGATATGCTTAGTGATCTTTCAAATTTTCTAAAATGGTGCCTACTGGGTCAGGCCATCTCTGTACTTCTTCTCCCCTTATTTCCTGTTACAGAATTTATTATAGTTTTTCATTGTACCAAAATTGTACTATGCATATTTTTTTACACTGTCTCTCTACTAGAATTTAAATTCCTGGGAAGAAGGGATCATGTCTTTTTGATTCTCAGACCCCTGATGTATATAATTGACATTGAATTCCATGTGACTTAAATGATTGAATCCATGAATGAATGGAACACATATTAATTCGTCTTTTTTAGGTAGGTCTTCTTAACTGCCTAACTTCATTATAACCCCTCTAGAGAATAAAAACCATCTCATGTGTAATTCCTACCTCCTGTTGTAGAAACTGGTATGTAATAACAGTTGCTTTTTTTTTGAGTACCTAATATGCTCCAGGCTTTATTTTTGTAATTTTATTCTTCATAATAATACAAGTTATTTTTTCATCCTTCATTTGCAGATAAAGAACTTAAGAATTAAGAAGTAACCACCCTAGTTCACTCAGTTAATAAGTGATGGATTTGTTCTATTCCCAAACTGCCCACTCCACCCATTTCCAGATAGAGATCCTGTACAGAGCATTGATTGAATGTTGAGTGCTGATTGATGACAGGAATGTGAAAAAACACATTTTGGAAAATTTTCAGTATTTAAGTCAAGCCAATAAGCAAAGGATAACCAGCATGCCCTATTCATTATCTGGAAGTGGGTAGGCACATGACTTACAAATATCTCTGAGCCACAGAATTCCAAATTTCCTTTTACACTTTCACATTTGCTTGTTTGTTTTTTACCTACAAAATATATGTAACCAACGCATGCTGAATGTCCCACAGGCAATAAGATGCCTTTCAATCCAAAGCTACTAACAATTGGATTGACCTCAGGCCCCATTTTTCCTCCCCAAACACGGGATTATTTTTCCTCTGGACAGTGAAATGAAAGAGAGAAGGGGGTAGATGATAAGTAAGCTTATAACAACTAGATTTTAAATAATCATAAGTTTATCATTTTTTTCCAGTGTACCATGAAAGAAGAGACATGCTCTTTTATTTCTACCCATTAAATCCTAATGAGAATTAGATAAAAATATGGCAGGCTTTTTGCCAAAATTCACATCAATATTTACAGGTACAGGTGACTTGATGACTCAAATATTATATAATATTTTCTACTGATTCTGGCATTACCTCTACACTCCAGTCTAATTACCCTTCATGTGTAATTTTTAGTTGTGTATATAATGTATATTTATGTATATTAAACATATATATATTATATATATTAAACTTGTAATCTCATTTATATTTTTAATGCCTAGGAGAATACACTGATTTCTGGAATATCATTCTATATCCTCTATGGGGACCATCATAACTATGTTGACTGGCTCAATGACTTATAACACAATCTCCTAGGATTTTAATATTGTTTCATGGGTTTCAATATATTCTAGTTATCACAGAAAACATCTTGGAAGAAAAGGAAGCATCTGCAAGTGAATTTTTCTCCATGAAGACCATGCTGAAATTGATTCTTCAATTCATTTTTCCCCTCTGTTTCTTCTAGAAAGTTCTGAAGATCGGGCAGTTTAGTAACCTACTTTAGATAATACATAGTACACCAATAGGTATGTGTGAGCAATGAAGAATACAATTAAATTAAACAATGATAAGTAGAAGAGTTGGTTTTAAACCTTTAACAACAAGAATTTTTAGTTTATATTTGCTATAAGTGATTTGTTTCTATTCTAAGCAAAAAAAAAAAAAAAATTGGAAGAAACTTTGCCACTTACCAGGCCAGCAGTGACAAGTGTAATTGTCAGCACTGTCTTCACATGTAGCATTATTATGACAGGGTTCTGACCAACATAGAGGCATCAGGGTCTCACAATGTGTCCCGGTGAATCCACTACCCGTGCAGTTACAGCTATAGCTGGAGAGTAAAATGAAATTTTCACATCAACTTTTGGTCATATTGAGATCAAATACCTTTATTATGTCTCTTCCTCTCTCCATCAATCTGAGACCCAAGACATGGTTTTAATACTTATCTCAAAAATTCTGGGGAATTATCTCTATAAGCCTGAAAATATTATGTATTTCCACACTAATATATGGTTATCTTTTAAAATTTATAGTATGGCTTCATGCAAAATTATTGGGAAACCATGATTATTTACTTCAGTTTTCTCATCCATAAATTGAGAATAATAATACCTATGTCAAGGGTTATTGTGATAATTAAATGTGTATATACAGAATAGACACAGTATCTGAAGCATCAGAAAATGCTGACTAAATTACTACCAAGTAGTACTAAATAAAGTTGTTAATATTTGGAAGGCAGTAAAGAATGATTTATACCACTGTGCCATTCTTTTTATATACAGTCCATTAATAAGGTCCCTTATGAAAAATGAAACAATAAATTATTTAAAAAACAGGAAAAGCCCTCATTTATATGGATTGTGACTTATGTTCTCTTATGTTTAGATTACAGAAATATTTGAGTCCTGTTATTTCTAAACATTCATTGGTTGGGTGAGATTATCTGACACTCAAAACACAAATCTGATAGAGAGACTTGTTGATTTTATCAGGAGGAGGCTTTTAATTTAGATGGGATCTCAAGGATTTAGTATTGTAAAAATGTGAGCTTGCACACTTGACCCAGATAAAATGAAGGTCTGGTCATTGAAAGAACACCTATGATTTTATAGAGTTGGAATCCTGTTCACTATGGCTTATGTGCATATTTATCACCAAACACAGATATTAATATTTCACTAAAGGAAACTGAAATATTAGCAAGTATAATATATTATTATAATTTTTATATATATTTCCAGTGAGAAATCCTCTTACTAATTAAAAATATTTACTAAAAAGCTACTACATATAAGACATTAAGGAGAAGAACCATGTACTTAAGGCTGGCCAGTGGGCCTCAATTCCTAGAATTAGAAACTCTCTTTGCATATTCCTTTGGTCTACAAGAACCTTGTGTGTGTGTGTGTGTGTGTGTGTGTGTGTGTGTGTGTGTGTGGTGTGTGTGTGTAGTTTCTGACTTTCCATTAGCCTCACAGCAAATTTGTTAATTTTTTTGTTGTGGGGAATTAAAATTAAGTTGTATTTGTTGACCTTGTGATTATCTTCTCAATCTTCTTAGGTGGTAAGAAAGATAATCTTACCTTCTTAGGTGGTAAGAAAGATAAAGGTAAAATAGAGAAATTATTCATGGTACATTAGTGGAAGAAATGAAAGGTGGCGGGAGTTAGCCTTGTTCTGCTTGCATTTCCATAGGAAGCAAAAGCTTTGTGTATTTTCTGTCCTGATGCTTTCTAGAGACAGCAAAGCATTGATGGGAGGACCTCCTGCTCTTCCTCTGGAGTGCCTGTTTGGAAGCTGCATGTTGGCCAGTAATCTGCCTTCAGGAATGTATATTCTTGCCCCTGGAGAATGATTTGGTTAAAACTGAAAGTCAGAGGCAAGATGTGGAATGTGGTTAAAAGTTAGGCTTTGTAGGTTACAAAAGAAATATACAACTACATTGTTCTATTTATTTTTTTTAAAAAAATATTTATTTATTTATTTGAGAGAGGGGGGAGGGGGCAGGAGGAGAGGGAGGGAATCTTAAGCAGACCTCACACTCAGTGTGGAGCCTGACTCAGAGCTCAAACCCACGACTCTGAGATCACAACCTGAGCTGAAACCAAGAGTCAGTCACTTATCCCAGGCAGCCCACCTTGTTCTATTTAAAACTACATCATTTTGCTGGATATAGTTGAAGTACCTGTGCCTTTTACTGCTGTTCCTCTTTTGAGTCCGATTCTCTTTGAAACTCAGATTTGGGATCAATTCAGTCTTACTTACTAAATAAAGGAGAATTGGATTCTAATCCTTCCTTTGTGAAGAATTAGCTGTGTGAACTTGTGGGAATCACCTAACTTCCCTGAACTTTAGACGCCTTAATGTAATGGGAAAATATTAATGCTCATCTTACCTTCCACTGAGCTGTTGGAAGATCCAACAAGACATTAAGTACTAATGCTGTTCAAATTGTTATGCACTTGATAACTCAATATTTATAGTTAAAATAAGTATTAGAGGCACCTGGGTGGCTCAATCGGTTAAAGCATTTGACTTGATCTCAGCTCAGCTCATGATCTCAGGGTCATGAGTTCAAGCACCATGTTGGCTCCACACTGAGTGGAGCCTATTAAAAAAAAAAGGTATCAGAAAGTTCTCTAAAATATTTTTTATGAATTCAACTACCATTACTTAAATGTATTATATAGATTGTATTAAGGTGTCATCTATTCATTTGTTTGTTTATTATTTTACTGAAAAGCCAATGATAGAATCTACTTTGGAGCAGGATCACATGGCTACTTCTCGCCATTATACTCTCTTAAAAGTATATATTGGGAATTCACCCAATTCCCCGAGAGCCTGAAAACTCAAGATACAATCAATTTGATATCACTGCCTTTTCCAACACTGCTCATTTAAAATTCCTAAAGGATTTATTTTCACCCCTTGATTTATATGCTTGGTATTATGTAAATACAACCTAATATTTACAAATAGCCTGATCTCTAGCTTTGTTTTTGCACCTTCCCTATCTACAACAACTGTATTTCATGGAATTAAAAAGCTGGCCCTTTTCTGTACTATACAAGTTCTAAGGGAAGGATTATAAGAGTGACTTGGAAAATCCTCACTCTTGGGGCAAATGATCTCCGAAAGATGCATTTTTAAGTAAAATCTGAAAGGTACTACTTTTGGTCACTTAAAGTGTAAAGCAATGCATACATTTTAAGCTGAGGACATAAGATCTCCAAATTCCGCAGAGTGGTTCTGCAAAAGCTGTTGGTCCGTGAGTTCTCTCCAAGCCAATCACCCAAACATAGGAGATAACGCACCTGTTGTACCCATCTACGCACAGCCCTCCATGGAGGCAGGGCTGACTGGCGCATTCATCAGCGTTGAGCTCACAGTCATAACCTAGGAATCCAGGGCTGCAGTCACAGAAATAAGCCCCCAGAGCATCCTGACAAGTGGCACCGTTTCGGCAGGGCTGGGACTGACATTCATCAACTTCCACTTCACAGTTCACACCTTTGAAGAAAGTCAGCACAGAAGAAAGGAGAAGTTTTAGCACAGCATTAATTCTTTAGCTCCCAGTGCTTAGCCAGTGCTTTATTTACCAAGGCTCTTGTCAAATGTTATGTTACCCAAAATAATTTTCCTCTTTAATTGTAATTGATACTCACTTTTTGGCATGCTTGTGGGAAGTTGCACAATGCAGAGCAGCTGCTACTTACAAAGAACTGTTTCATATAACAGCTTGTGGCTTTTTAGTCGGTTGAGACGAAGCATTTTTAGAACAAAGTCATTGTTAACTGTACTTTTGTTGGAAGCTTAAAAGGGACTGGTCAATGTTTCTAAATTATTTTTAAAAGTTAGTGCGGCATCCTATAGAGAAGTGGGCAAACGCTCACACTCCAAAGCCAAATAAGCTGGGTAGGGATCTAGGTGCAGCCACTTATTAGCTGTGTGACCATGAGCAGTTCCTTAACCTTTCCATACTCAGTGTCTGCACCTGAAAAATGGGACCAGTACTTGTAATTATCTTAAAGGATTATTATTACAATTATAGTGTGTTCTAAAATGCTTGTGATAGTAGGTGGAACACAGCAAATGTCATTAGAAAAAAAACCCAATACTTGTTATACAATATTTATTGTACAAATATAATTACAATTATTTCCTTAAGTGCTCCTTTTGCATGGAATTTATTCACATTTAGATTTTCTATAGTGTTGTAAAATACTATTTTAAAATAGGAAATCAGTTTGTGCCTTAAACCTTATTTAGTTAGTGGCATTACTAGGAGCTACTTCATTTTAAGGTAATGTTACATAAAAAAAATCTTTATGTATTCCCCTCCAAATAGTAAGTGAAGATTATTACCAAACAAAAGAAGGTGAGGTTTACAAACGTACTCACATGGAGATAACAAACTACCCTGCTGAATCTATCAAAGTCATATTTGGTGTACAACAAATTTGCCTACGTTTTTAAAAGATACAAAAGGGGGGATACTTATATTTACTTATCTCTATTTCTATGCCTATAACTCCGGATAATAAATTGTGTATTAAAATGATATTGAAGGATTTTCAAATGACTCAGACGTTGTTAGTAGTTTGATTATGTGTCCCCTTTCCTGACAGAAAAAGCAGTAGAAGAGTCTCACTCTGCTGACCATTTACAACTGTGACTAGATTCTAAGTTGAAAGGAATGCCAGCATGTTAAATTTGATGTTTTTTGAGAAGAAAAAAACTTAAAAGTTAAATTTTATGTTGATAAAAATAGAAAGCTGTGGAACAGTATTTGTTGCAAGGTAAATAGCTTGCTCTTTGAGGCATGGCTATTTTTGACCTGGTCTGGGAATGAGATCAATCATATCTGTTCTACTTGGCATCAGTAAGGTCCAGAGAAGAACACTGAACTGGCCAGCAGATTTGCAATTCTCATTCTCATTCTCTTTCTGAAATGGCTTGTCAGCAATGCTTTATCTCTATTTCTGCCATGCAAAATAATATGATAATAGATATCTCTATTTTCCAAGAATGTACATAAGACAAAAATAGTAAGTTCTTTAAAATACTTTTTCTTATGATTATTTTCTTAACATATATAGCAACTAAAATGATAATGGGTTAGTTTTCAGTACTTACAAGGCACAAAATTACCTCCCCTGAAATGACAATGGTCAATCGTAACTTTAAGCAGAGCATACTATGCCCACCCAGGAATGTTCAGTCAACGTGGGTTTCCATTGTGTTCTCTAACTAGAGGGCAACTGGCACTTACTCTACACCTGCCATATGTAAGGTCAAGGCAAAGTGATTTCACATGCATTCTCCCCTGTGTCTCTTACTCCCCAATGACTGTATTCCTGCAATTCCTCTCACTATGTATTCCCGTTCTTTTGTCTATCCAGTTGTCCATAGAGTCTTTGCCTATATGATATTGAACTATGTCCTTTAGTATTTTAGTCATCTATATTTGCTGGAAAGTATTAACATATAAAGCCAAACCAGTGGTTTAGAACTTGTTAAAATTTTCCTAAATTTTATTTTATAACTCAAATAAAATTCACGTATTCATCTGATATATACCCGGATTACTTCCTAGTGCTGAAGAAATACATTATAAACCATTATTTTAAATTCTGAAGTTCCACTTATATGATGTAGCTCAAAAACTTTAGTTTTAAAGTTACCCTAATATACGTATAAGAATGTATTTCAAGAGTTTAGATGCAATTTCAAATCAGCTAGTTACTTTGGGGTGATTTATGTGCATTGACTTGATAGTACTTAACGATATGATTTTTATTGCAGCTTATTACTGCTGCTGATATAGACAAAAATGATTGGGTCAATGTCTGTGTGATGCCAAAGTAGCCAGATGAAATGTGGTAAGTGCAATCAGTCATCCAGATGTCTTTGTATTTCCAGATGCTGGCTTCAAAGATTAAACATCTGGATAACTAACTATGATTTTCATTTTTCATTTGGATGCTTATTGTTTGCCACATGCTTATATCCATTAAATATACAATTAATCAACCTTCAAAAACACCTGAACTGTGGGGTCAATCTATCTGGAAACATTCATTTTATGCCTCGTGTTAATAAGTACAGCACCATGTTATTATAACTATATATAGTAATAGAAATTGATAGAGTCACAGTGAGTAGCACTTCTGTGGTTGATTGTCTAAGAAATAGAAAATTCATAATTGTAAAATTCTTTCACAAAAACCCACCCAGGGACCCAACCAATCTGTTGGAATTCATTAATAGTTAATAGTATGAAACATAAGAAAATAGAAAGGGTATGGAAAAAAAATAACATAGGACAAAGAGAACTCTGCACCAAAAGAAGAAAGTATAGGACAGGAAAAAAAATTCCTGATGTCATTAGTTTTGGTAACTCACTATAGTGAATACTGTGCTAATATCCACAGAGGCATCCCTACATAAATATAGGTGACCTAAGATGTCAGATCATTAATTCCTGACAGCCAGGGATAGTTTCACTCTGAACTACTCAATTTGCATTAACTGTCAGAAGAAGTTCAGAAATTTTCTCACAGCCAAATACTTAACTAATATCTGCAAGAACTCTGTTTTCAAATAAGGTCACAGTCTGAGGTACTTTGACATAGGGTTCAGAACTTCAACAGAGGAATTTATGTGTTGGGAGAGGTCACAGTTGGATCCTAACAGTCTCCTGCTTGGTTTGTTTTTCTGTCACCATCTTGAAATTCTTAATAATTTTTGAACAGGGTGGGGGGAGTCCCACGTTCTTATTTTGCAGCAGAATCCACAAATTACGGAGCCTCCCTCTGTATAAGCCCTTAATTCCCATTTAAACTTTTTATAACTGATACACATAAATAAGTTCTTTTTTTTCCTGACCCAAAACCTGATTGATACACAGATCTGAGATGGGAAAGATTTGAGTAGAGTATTCAAATGAGCAGAACTGTTCAGTCTGTGGCCCACCTCAGCTGAGAGAGCTAAAGATGTAGCAGAGGGTTAAAGATGTAGCAAAAATGAAGCTGGAGCTGAAGTCTCTGACTCCATAGCCTCATCCTAGGTGAGCTGGGATTTAATACTACCCCAGATAAGTGTTGGGATCCTAGGAGAGATGTTGTCTCCACTTCACTTATAGAACTTTGGAAAGACACCTGGACACACATGATTCCCAAGCCACCATAGTACACAACGGTAGAGCAGAGAGAATTACACAGGATCTGGGTAGATGGAAATTAAATAGTTTTATGAGAATGTTTATTGAAGCATGCAAGGCAGATAAAATGCTTTCTCAAAGGAGTACAACAAGTACTTTTTGTATCATGCTGAATTAGGGAATTATAAGAACTGTATGAGTTATTTATTACTTTCCTTCTTCCCTTTTCATCTGCCATTCATCATGGAAGAGGAGAAGGAACACTACTCAGGTCTAAGCTCCGCTCTGCCATTGCTAATATCAAGGTTGGATTATAGTCAATGCTCAAGGAATGTAGGTATTACCTATAATCTATTTATTCTTTCCTATTCCTTCTTCAATTCCTCAGGGTAGACAGAATAAAAAATTTTTTTAAAAAAAGGCTTTGGAAGCAAACATATTCCTGGAAGGGAATTTGGAAAAGCTTCAAATTCCATTAAAACAAATATAGATGGCATACCGAGAGTACAGGAGCTAGAGGCTGGACAAATTCGGAGCAATCACTATACTAAATATGATTTTTTAAAGGGCTACAATGGACAGATAAGTAGCTAGTGAGCAATAGTAAATATACAGCCCAGATTAGGTAGTAAATATTTGAGGTAGATCAATAGAATTTAATTTAGGAGAAAAGAGTAGACAGTGAGGGGTTTTCCAGAATTGGAGAGCTGCAAGGAAATAATTACAGGTCAAGAACAAGGTTTAGAGAACAATACAGGCACATCAGTAGAACAGCTCTCCACAAAGTCCAGGCTCGCAAGGAGATATCAAAATAGAAAAGGAGCTTTGGACAGTATGTGAATGGAGAAGCCACCTGGTTGATATACTGCTAAAAATGAGGTAAGAATTCAACCAAAGGAAAGGACATTGGAAACTCAAGTTGTGGTGAGAACTTTGGTGGTAAAGCAATTTGGAATGATGAGAGGGTCCAACCTGAAGCCGCATCAGTGTACAGCTGGCTGTAGTGGGATAGAGATGGAGGTCCTTTAAAATAGGAAGCTCAAGAAATTGGAAGAGCATGGTCTATAAAATTCTGTAATAGCTCCTAGCTAAATTTGGATAAAGGCAAAACTTCTCATTTTGACAACTAAAAACCTTGGTAATACTTCCGGTTTCATTTCCTTTCACAATTCTATCATCACTCTATATGCCAATCGTATCAGATTATTTTCTTTTTCTCAAACTCCCCATATAGCCCTACCTTCAAGAGTTTGGATACATCGATTGTGTACAAGTTTCTTGATAATTGTTCTAATCAATACATCTAATCAATACAACATGCTTCAAACAACCCAGGAATATATAATTTCTGCATATAATTCTTGTTCAAAAGGAAATATTATGCATAGAGGCCTGTTAGATATTAAATTTTGGGGCAGACTCTGAAGCTTAAGATGATAACCAAAAGCTAGAGTATATTTAACTCCAAAGCATAGGCTTTGGAAGGTTCTTTCTTGTCCATCTGATGAAATCATCCTTTAAGACGTATGTTAAATGCCCCATCCTCAGGGAAGCATTCCCTGATTTCCTTACTGGTTCCACCTTCTTGTGTTTTCATAGCATTTACAGCATTCTACTTTGTTATTTGTCACTTGCTTATCTCCAACAACTTGCTTTAAAGCAAGGATCCTTTCTTATTATTGAGTGTAATAGCTGAGATTCATTGAGAGCTTATTTCACATCAGGTACTGCGCTAAGTATTTTATGAACATTATTTGATTTTGTTTGATCTTCAAAAAATTATCCATGAGATACTATCATTATGCTCATTTTTCTTCACGATGAAACTGAAGCATAGAGAAGTTAAGAAACCTGATGCAGACCAAAAGGGTAGAAAGTGGTAGAGCCGGGATTAGATTACAGGCAGTTGAGTTTAGAACCTGTGCTACTAGCCATGAAGCTACATCACAGCCCAGTGCTTTACGTTCTTCAAGGATACACATTGTCAGTGTGTAGCAAACACCTGTCTCCTGACAGGTGTTTAGCACATTTTGCTGAATTGAACCGAAAGTGAAGGAGTTGGCTGGGAAAGAACAGAAGTCATTGCAAATACTGGGAGTGTCCTGGAGGTTAAGAAATAAGGAAAAGAAAAGAGTGGTGCAAGGGGTAAGTGAATAATGAACCAGTGGTCTTTCGGGAGTGAGTTAATGAGAAAGTCAAACTTGCCTCTTGGTCCTTAAAGCTGAGGAAAAAAAACAAAAACAAACCTTTAATAAGGGTTGCATAGAAAGTGGTTTCATCAGATAAATGCCAAACTCCAGCAAAGGCAAAGGAATTAAAGGCACTTTGGAAAAAAATGAAAATGTGTTTACCCTAACTTGCATTTAAGGAAAGACTATGGACCTAGAAGATTACTGTTCTGATTCCCATTATCTATAGGTTGTCTTGTCCACCTATCCCAACAGTCATCATTCTACAATTCCAAATATAAACTGTCCTCAATCCACCCTCTATGATCCCCTATACCCTTTTCCTTGACGAACTTCTCTTCTCAATGAATGGGATTATCTCCAAATCACCCAAGCCAGATTTCTAGAAGTCATCATCATCTTGTTTATTTTTCGCGCATTCCAATTAGTCACCAAATTCTGCCATTCCACCACGGAAATGGGTCTAGAGGGCCATCCCCATTGCCACAGCCTTATTCGCATGCTTGCCGTCTCTCTTCTTTTCTTACTCCTGATTTCTGTCTCTCAAGTCATTCTCTACATTTCTGAGAGTGATCATTATAAAATACAAATCTGATTATATCACTGCGCCAAGTTTATAAACAGTACCTCTTGTCTCCAGGATAAAACCTTGGCATGAGATAAAAGATTCAAAAAAATGCAGACCCTATTTGTACTGCCTACAATGATGCTCTTGCAGCTCCACCATCTCTCATGTCTTTAGGCTGCACATAGGTATTCGCCTTGCTTGTAATATCCCACTCCTCATTCCTACTCCCCCCCCACCCCAGTTATTTCTAATTAGTTCTGAAAATTTGAGTTTAAGTATCACATGGTGCTAGAAACTATACTTAACTGCTTATATCTACTCCACAGTTCTCTAATAATCTCCTGTAATATAAAAATATGTATTATATTTTACTGTAAATGCTTACTTGTTCATATGATCTACAAAACCATCACAGTGAATTTTTTTTGTCCTTCAATACTAAGATCCGTAGCATTTAGTGCATATTCTTAAATATAGAAAGTGCTCCCCCCCCCAAAAAAAAAAGAACGCTCAGTGAATTTTGAATGAATGATCCAGTCATAGCTATGGACGAATCGACCATCTGTCCTGGAAGGCAATCTGGTCTGCCAGGAGAGGTCCTCAATGCTTCTGCGAGCCCGGGGCACACTCTAAATCAAAAGCTGGAAAGACAAATTTATGGCTCTGACAAATGTTTAAAACAAAATAGTGTTTCTCAATGATAGTGCCCTAAACTTCTGATCAGGGTTTAGAGATTTCTGCACCTCAATATGCATTTTTCAGCAACTATAGATCAATGTTAAGCTTCTGTGCCACGAGATAGCACACATCATATGTTATCAGCCTGGAGCAGGTCTCGTCACTGATGTGCTCAGCACTCATTACAGTGGGGAGAGGGTGCGCAGCACATGCAGCGTGGCATTGACAGACCACTCTGAACACCTTTCTCATTATCTGCAGAGCCCATGCTTCGGAAATAATTACACTCTAGCTTTTGGTTATCATCTTAAGCTTCAGAGTCCACCCAAAAATTTAATATCTAACAGGCCTCTATGCACAATATTTCCTTTTGAACAAGAATTATACACACTATTCCTGGGTTATTTGAAGAATGATGCGTGTTGTATTGATTACAACAGTTATCGGTGCAGGTCTGGACCAAGTATCAGGGCAAAGAGGTACTGTAGCCCCATTTTTCCATTACAGCTATAGATTTATACTACATTTTTCTCCTCTATATCATAGTTATAATATTTTTAACAACCTAAGAGCAAAGAGCGAAGAGGCTGATGACTTCATGCTCTGATTAATAGTGTGAAAAAAGCATAATATCGATCAGCAAGATGCTATGAGAGATTAAAGGCAGATTTTTTTGTTTTCAATAGGAACATCTGTGGGTTTTTACCCAATTATTTCTAACTTGTGCATTTAGATATATCTTTTCTGAGGATACCAAAGAGTAACAAATACGTTTTACAAAACAGTCATTTAAAGTAGACTTTATAAGTGTAGGATTCATCCCTGGAAGATGACTGAATTTTATCAATTTGAAGACTGCTCTTTTTTTCTGTCCTAAGTTTAAATCTAAGAATTATGATGCATTTTATAATCAAGAGTGTCCTGGCATTGTATTATATTTTAGTTGCAGATTTTTTTTCTCTCTTAGTGTATATGAAATCAATGTAATTATCAGTGATTAATTCTGATGAAATACAAAAATTGATTTATATTTTATATTATTTTATAATATTTATTTACTGTATTTATTTTATCATTTTATTTATAAATATTATTAATATTTTATTATTACTGCAGGAGTCCACTCCAGTGATCTTGCTTCCCTTTTCCAGGGACCAGGGCTTCCTGGCCTCTCATTGGAGGATCCTCACACCAGCCTATCTACCAAGCCAAGGCAAGACAGTCATATTCCCACTAGATTGCCTTCAGGGGACCAGGTGCCGATAGCTAAGTAAAGGATGGAATTCCATGCTTTGTTCCCTAAATCCCCACTCCAAGGAACTGGCATCTCTTGATGGGATTCTACTGCAATCTCTGACTACCTGGAACTGCACTGCACAGATATGCACTATGGTCTTCTCTCCAGGCCTTGGGCATCTGGAGCCTTTTGCAGCCTCACAATTTGGATAGCCTCGTGGGTGGAGGGTACCCGTCCCCCCACAATACAATGTGATACTATGGCTACGAAGTTGGCAACAGGCAATAGTCACTCCCCATTTGGATGTGATGGGGACCCAGGCCTCTCCAGGAACCAGGGATCCCATATGTCTCTCATTCCAGGGTGCCCTGGTCCCCTCCAAGTAAGGCTTCAGAATTCCAGAGATACCTGGTTCAAGGGGATATAGAGTGTCTTTGTGAAGGTTCAGCCTTGGACATTCACAGACGCTTGGTTCCCCCCACAGAACACGGCAGGGACTCAGCCTCTCCTGAACCCGCTCCTGGCCTGGTTGCTCCAGAGAGCTGTGCCAGCCCAATATGCTCAGTTAGCTCTCTGGCACCAAGACCCCAGCAGCCAGGCCTTTCCAGGTACTAGGACTCCCTCATGTGTCTTGTTGGAGGATCCCCAGGCAAGCCTGCTCCACCTGGCCCTGGCAAGATGGTAAAATTCCCCCAGACCTGCCTTCAAGGGGAATGGTCCTCACGAGGTGGTTTGGGACTTGGAATCAAGCAGGTGCTTATTCCCTCTGAGGCACACCCCGGTGACCTGGCCTCTCCAGACCCAGGACGCCTTCCAGATCCCTGACTTCCCTGAACCGCCCCCTTGGCAAGGCCTGTGATACCCTTTCAGCAAGTCCTCAACAGCCAGGACTGTCCAGGCCCGTGGAGCTGGGGTCTGGTGCCAACCACCTGCCTATCCTCCTGGGAGGAGGGGAGCCCCAACCCTGTGACTCACTTGGAAGCCATGGCTGCAAATTGACCACAGACCCCCTTGAACGTGCTGCCTGGTGCGGACCCAGGCCTCCTGGAGACACACTGATCCCAGGTGTCTTTTATGCCAGGGCATCCTGGGGCCACGAAGCAAGGCTTCAGAGCTCCCGAGCTCCCAGGCTCCTGGAGGTCAGGTCCTTGGTGCAGGTGCAGGCTGGACGTGCACAGATGCCTGGCTCTCCGCAAGGGCCCAGGAGGGGCACCGGCCTCCCCGGAGCCGGGGCTCAGCCCAGAGCAGGGACTGAGGTGGGCAGGATGCTGGGGGGCTCCGGGGTCCCCAGGCCCATGCGCCAGCAGGTCCCCTAACACCTGCCCCGGGGAACTAGGTGCCCTTGGCCATGTGGAGCCTAGTGTCCCCGACCTTCGAGCCCCCGTGTCTGGTACTGTGCCCCAAGGCCCTCACTCGAGTGCAGCATGTACCGTTTTCTTCATGAATTAATTGATTTTCTTATTTTGTCACCAGAGATCTGGGAATCGTATTCGCTTCTACAGGTCTTGTTTTCCCAGAGCGACACAACTGCAGGAACCTCTGCTGTCAACCTTAACCTCGGTTTTTGCTGGAGTTCTTGATCCTGATGGTCTTTGGCCTCCTGTCCACTCCTTTGATCATCGGTGCAGGTGGAAGAGTGTTCTTGACGCTCTTTTGGTATTCTCATCTTTCTAGAAAAATCACGGGAGGCTAGAGCAAGTTCTAGGGGGACAAAGTCTGGCTCCTGCCAGCCAGCCCTAAGAGCAGAGAATAGGGAGCCCGTTCTTGGGCTTTCTTGAATCTGATGCTACTTTGAGGAGAACGGAAATTCTCTATTTCCCCATGTCCTACTGCCTCTCCCAGTGTGGACAAACCCACCTTCCTTCCTCCTTCCTCCTTCCTTCCTTCCTTCCTTCTTCTTCTCCAGATGTTGTTTCCTAAGTCCATCTGTATGCTCTTCCTCCCACCATACTCCGATCATAAATATCGTAACATGTACGAAGGCCTCATCTGATTTTGAAATATTACATTCCTAATTAATATGCGTGCCTTCCTCGATCTACTGCCTCTATTTAATGTGTAAGTGTACGTATATTTTTTAACACATAAAATTAGTAAAACATGTACAAACTTTAATTCGGAGTAACCCAGTTCAAAGTCTCCAAGATGCTATGTTTGAAAAACGCTCTACTTTTATCAGTGGTTTCTACCTTGCTTAATCTTGTGAGTTTCTTGGGAGGATAATAGGAAAATTATGGTATTTGCATTTTATGTGAAATAGGCCGATGCTATACATTTCACACCTCTGTGATTATAATGTTTTAATCATAACAATTATCTTTCTTGTGATTTTTGTTCATTAGGATAATTGTTACTCCTCCTGCATATTTGAAATGTTACAGTACTAGCACATTCTACAATCCTTCATTTTATTATCTGGCAGCTTCAGAAATTAAATTCTTGCCTACACATATTGTATTTTTTCCAGTTGAAACTTGTAAATAGAGCACAGAGATTATGACCTCAGTTAATCTGTCCCTGAGTATGGTTCTAATATATTCAAAAAAGAAAGCAATTCAGTATGAGGAAAGGATTCCTGTAAGGAGTATAGGTAAATATTGTTAAATGTTAGAGCATTTCAAGGAGCATCAGTATTTAAAGATACTAAATTAGTGGCAACCAGCATTTTCATGGCTTCATAGGTTATGGAAAAGCTTTCAGCAAATCATTTCACTGTCGCCAGGACCCTGAGAGTTAGGTGATATTATGCCTGTATGTTAGAATGAGGACACAGACGCTCAGAATTATTGTCCAATATCAAACCACTAGAAACCACTAGAACACATCAAAGTTGGGACTGGAAGCTCTGTCTTCTACTTTCACATCCCACAGTCTTTCCATTGCGCCCATGTTTCGTATTACTACATATTGTTTTGCTCATCCCCTCCTCACTCAGACCTGCCCGTACACCCTACTGATTGCTAGGAAGTCACTACGAGAGGTACTCAGCAAGGTTAAAATGGAGCATGCCAACCACAACTACCTGGTTAACCTTGTAGTTTATAGACAAACCAGTTGTCAAAGCAAAGATGACAGATGAGACATTCACTCCTCTCTAAAACCTCTGCAGTCCTTCCCCCCTTGCTATTCAGCTCATTATTACTCATACAATAATAATACTAATAAATGTATTCAGAGGACCCAAGATTCAGTTCAACATCCTGGAAGAACTGCATTTTTGCTCTGCTCTTAGGCCATGTTTTCTATGAAGATCGTCCTGACCCTAAGCCGTGTCGCGGGCTCCTTTCCTTGTGCTTCCTCAGCATTCTGTTAGGAGAGAGACTGTAAGTTTTGTTTGCACACCTCCTCCCAGAATAAACTGAATATTTTGTCCGGGATAAATTTTGTCATGGTCATCTTTAAGTCTCCACGGCCTGGCACAATGTCCAGTGACATGCAAGTAGGTCATAAATACTTGCTGAGTGAATAATATTTGTTACTTTGTTCACTCATTCAACAAACATCTGTCAAAAGCCAGTGTCTTCATTTCTTCATAAAAGATTTCACATGACTCTAGTTTTGAGTAAAAACCTGAACAAGTGTGTAATGTTTTTATATGACATCACAAAAAATGATCCATTTCATAATTAAGAACATATAGAAAAACAGTCATTTTCCTTTGAGAATATGAAGATACAAACTTGAAATTCATATATTCTTTTTTGGCTGGTGCACATTATTCACCTTTTGGATGTGAACTATATTTATTATGGGGATACATATTAGGTGGTGAGTAAAATGTGAGCTATTTAGATAGTTGCTCACAAAAACGAAATTTAAATGTTTTCTTTTTTAAAAAAAAGATGTTATTTATTTATTTATTCATGAGAGACAGAGAGAGAGAGAGAGAGAGAGAGAGAGAGAGAGAGGCAGAGACACAGGCAGAGGGAGAAGCAGGCTCCATGCAGGGAACCTGATGTGGGACTCGATCCCAGGTCTCCAGGATCACGCCCTGGGCTGAAGGCAAGCACTAAACCGCTGAGCTATCCGGGGATCCCCTAAATGTCCTTTAAACTCATGTCTTCTATATTGCATATCTTTATATAAATGATTATTAATACTTATACCCAATAAATTGATTTAAGTTCATCAAATGATTTATGTATTAAATTTGTAATCAGTACAAAACTTTCAGTAATAGTGGTAAACATAATGATAATAGCAATTTTTCTCATGAAATAAGCTTATATTTTATGATATAATGTTTATTTCCCCACATTATTTTCATGAACATTAAATTATCTGTATGGTTTGTCATAAAAAATGACATTAGGAGAGTGGTTTAGTTGATCAAAAATATATTTAGAAAGGATGGAACATGAAGCCTAGATTCAAATCTCCACATTGACTGAAATTCAAATTATGCTTTTGATAAATGCCACTGGAATGGCAGCATCAGAGTTAGCGACATCATACCTGTTAGTCTTCTTCATCAGCATGGATGAGGACTATTGGAGAAGATACGGAAAAGAACATTAAAAAATGATTAATAGAAGAAGTTCTGATAGGAAATTATAAATGAGTAGCCATGTAATGCAGAGAGGTAGAAGAAGTTCCAGGTGTGCATGTGATAGACTGTATGACACTGGGGTTGATAGGAACTAGTGAGGAAAACCCTGCTACTCCAACTAGTCTGGAGAGACCTGTCGGGAATAATCTAGAAGTCCCACCAGAGGGCAATAGAGAGCAGGACAGGAAAGGTACGCTCACATTTTGTTGGCATGATCCACGAACCTTCTCTGTTGATTCTTAAATTTTAAAAGAGGAAAAATGATGTTGTTGTTAAAACTTGATACTGTTCTTTTGTCTTTTCCTATTTAATAATAGTCCAGTGACCTGGATTCCTGTGTTGTTGGGCGCCCAGTTCTACCGAACCACCTGGTTCAAAATATCCTCAACATAACCAGGCGGGTGATTTTCTTAAAATGTAAATCAAATTATTTCAATCCTCTGCTCAAAACTATACAACAACTTCTCATTTTATTAAGAGCAGAGTCAAAGTCCTTACAATGGCCCACAAGCCCCAATAGTCTATTATGTCTCCTTCGCCTTGGTCACTCCACTCCAGGCACATCAGCTTCATTGCGGCTTCTCAAACATTTCAGCGCTCTTGACCTCAGGGTCTTTGCATCTGCTGTTCCTCTGCCTCGAATTCTACTCCGCAAGACATTTGCCTGACTCCCTTTCTTACCTCTCTAGAACTTTATTCATGTGTCATCTTCTTAGTAAGACCTTCTCTGGTCATTCAACCTAAAGTTCAATTCCTAATTCCCCCCTTTTGTTTCACCTTTACTTTAATCCATTGTCTTTATCACCACATAACCTACCATATATTTTATTTATTACTTATTTTATACATGTCTATCTCTTCTCTCTAGAATGTAGGAGGACTTTTTCATCACTTTTCTTTGTTCTTATATTCACAGAACCTGTAACAATAGCTAACTCAATAAATATACATATGTGAGTATGCATTTTGACAAGATTAATGACTGAATGAATTCAATAGATATTTATTTTCATTAATATCTTTTATCCAGAACTGTTACTATCAAAAGTACTACACACACACACAACTTTGTATTGTCACATGAAAATCCACATAATTGCCTGCATCAGTGGTTTCTCAAAGTGTGGTTCCCATACCACTAGCAGCAGCAGCAGCAGCAGCAGTATCGCATGGGAACTTGTAATAAATGCACAGGCCCCACCACAAATTCACTAAATCAAAAACTATATTTTCATAAGCTCTTTGGGTGAGTCTGATGCAGGCTAAACTTTGAGAACCAATGATAGAGATACATTCATTCAGTTGGAAATGGAAGTTGAACTTGTAATGCATTCTTATCTTTCATATTAGAGACTTTAAGCTTTTCTTGGATACAATACATTTGGGAATATCCTGGCTTTAATAAATGGCAAGTGAGTCTTTTTCTTCGGAACGCCCACACCCACCTTCCCCTTCATCCTTACAGTCAGTGCTCCAGGCCAGGTCCTAATGTCTTACCCCTGGCATTGCAGTGGCTTTCCACCTAACTAGTCTGCCAACTAGTCTTCTCACTAGTCTCCACACGCTAACACCTTTTCTTGAATATAAAATGAATTTTTCCATATGTTTTCATTTCTGAGACAAAGATGCATATTCCAGTCAATAAGTAAATTTGACGAAGTGGTTTTTTTCTTATTTTCCACAAGATTGTTTTATGCCAACAACCCATTTTTTAATGAAGGAAATAAGATATTTGCCTACACTGTTTTGCTTCATCATGCATCGAATTGCCTTTTCCCTACCCTCTTGTAGCCCCATTTTTCTCATATTTCAGGCATCTTAAATTAGTGAAAATGTTCAGTTGTCAATCTGCTCATTTTAAAGGAAGATCCCAGTGAAAGAATGATACATTGCAAAACCTTGAACTAAAAGCAGTCACATACTCAAGGCTGAATATTCTTTTCATTAAAAAAAGTTTGCAGCTGTGTACTTCCAGCTTAAAGTAGAGTTTTTGCTTATGCCTTCCATATTCTCCCCAGCATCTTCAGTGCCTCTCTCTGAGCCTATGATTCTGGAGTTCATGAATCACCACTTAGGAAGCACAGCGGAGGGCACAGAGCAGGATTCCCACAGTGGGAACCCTCTCTCCGTCTGCTACTGCTCTTTTTCCTCTCCTACCTCCCTGTCTTTTAAAATTTATTACGTTTTCTTACTTTGCTGCTCTGAGGAGCACAGGCTTTTTCCTATAAGCCACGTTCTTTATGAGCCTCTAAATTTGGATGTAGCACACAGCAGCTAGGTTATTGTAATAGTTTCCAGGATTCATTGGGAGGTCTGGGTTGAGCCAGAGTATCTATGTATCCATGCTGATTACTAATAGTCTTTTTCTTCTCTTCCCAGCTCTGGCCTTTCCCTTGGTCCTAGAGACCTTCTCTGGGTTTCTTCATTAACTGGCCTTGGTCCTATAGACCTTCTTTGGGTTTCTCATTAATTGCCACAAGCACTAGTAGCCATGAGACGGCACTGAAGTAGGCCAGCCTCCTTGTGGGTCTAAATGATGGGATATTGCAAGAAAAGTTTCTAAATTAAGTTCATATAAATCTAATTTCTGGCTCCCAGCCTTAGCTATACATTAGAATTGTCCATTAAATTTGACCCCCCGAAGGTGGAATCTGAGCATCTTTGTTTCAGATCTTTCTAGCTAATGGCTAATGTCTAGTCAGGGCTGGAAACCACTGATGAGCTCCCAGAATACAGGCTATTCTACTTGTGGAGATTGGTGATCAAGCCTAAAATCACACCTTTGTGTCCGAATAACCCTAACCAGCTAATAACAAACATGATTCTTACTGCCTGATGGGTGTCATTTAAACTGTAAGCAAGTTACCTTTATGTCAGCAGAGCTAAAATAATAAAATTTAGCTGATTTCTTAGAAAACAGGAGAAGAACATAGTCAAATAGGAACAACTGTATTATACCACGGTTTGGGCAAGGGAAGTGTCCTCGTTGTGGGCTCTGAGCTAGTGTTATGATGAGAAAAAAGCATTGATTTTCATTGGGCCCAATAGGAATATGATATATCCGCAGTATAAATTAATTCATTGTAGAGTAAAGTGCCTTATAATGTAGGTACCTTACTACATTTGGAATATACCCTTGACGTCTTTTATGCCTAAATTTATACCACTGAAAGGATTCATTATAATCCAATTAATTGAAATGTAAAAAGTAAGAACACATTGTAAAACATCATTTTTCAAGCTGTGTTTTGCAATCATAAGACTATTTCAAAACACTATAGGGAAAGTGGCTGAAACATTTCTCTGATCTCATGTGTGTTTCTTTTAGTTACCATTTGCAATAGCGTACTAGCAGCAGGAAATAGAAGACACTATCTTAATAAACCATAGTGGTTTTTAAATGTGTCTGTTACAAGGGTGCCTCGGTGGCCCAGTTAGTTAAGCTGCTGACTTTGGCTCAGGTCATGATCCCTGGGTCCTGGGTTCGAGTTGGGCTCTCGGTGGAGTGCTTGCTTCTCCCTCTGCCCCTTACCATGCTTGTGTTCTCTCTCTCTTGCCCACTCTCTTTCCATCTCTCAAATAAATAAATAAATAAATAAATAAATAAATAAATAAATAAATTCTTTATAAAAAAGTGACCGTTATAAACAAAAACAATACTACACCAGCCCCACAAAAATTTATTTCTTATGTTTACTCAAAAATTTTAAAAACTGAAATTGAAATTGCTGTAACTCAATTTTCAACAATGGATATGAGGATTTGGTATATAAATATGGAGATCTCCACGACTAAGTACTGCTTCATAAAGCCTTGCCACTGTTCCTCATAACTTTTAGCTTAGTATTGGTAATGAAAGGCAATCAATAAAATGATTTTCTACTTAACACATCATTCTACCATCATAACATATGCACCCAGAAGGTAAACGTTAATCTATTTACCTTAGTTTCATTACCAACAAAAGGTGCCAAGAAATATATGAAAAGAATTCAGACAATTAGAACAATTCAGAAATGGTTTATTAAGCAGCCATTATTTATTATACCTTGGGAACAGTGCCTCTTCTTAATACAATGACTGACATATAATAAATACACCAAAAATATTGATGAATGGATGAATAAATATAAGACGTGACTTCTGTCCTTTAGGAACTAATAATACTTCAGTGGGAGGAGACAAAAATACATTTATCTGAAGAACAGGACAGAGTTCTTCAATAGAGGTGCAAACCACTACGGAAGTAATAATAATTACCATAGCAGCTTAAAAGTATTATGTCAGCAGACAGTAAATCAGAAATGCTTCTTGAGTGAGGTGTGAGGTGAATGAAGTACTGAAAGTCCAGAGCTTCACAGACTAGACACTGAATTGAGGAAGGACATCCCAGAGGGAGGGAAACCACTTGAAGAAAAAATGAGGACAGTTCAAGAAAATGGAATGCTTTGGGGGAAGAGGTTATAGAGATATGGCTTATATGTAAGGGACACACTGTGGAGGGTTTTCCATGAGAAGTTAAAATAGTCCTGCGTGTTGGGAAGCTTTCAAGTTTCTTCAGAAGGAATGGTACAGTCAGAGCTATTTTAGAAGGATTATTTCAGAGTCACTGTTCAGAACAACTTGAGGCTGGAGGTCGAGTCTAGGAGGTGGTATAGTAAGCATACACAAAATGAGGAGAACATGAGCCAAGGCATTGGTAACAGAGTGGATGAGCTCATTGGAAGACATCTTGGATGTCCAAATGGATTTTGAAGATTGGTTGTAGGTGGGGATCGCGGGAAAGGAGCAGATTTCACGTCAGAGCAACTAGGGATATAGCTATTTTATAAAAGAGATATTTCTAGAACGGGTAATATTAGCAGATGATACTGGAGGGTTCTGGTATAAATCTTGAAAAGGAGTACTTTCCAAATGATTGTATTGCTTATTAACAGGTTTGGGAAAATAATGACAAGACAAAGAAGTGTGAAAGGGTTGAGAGAAGAAGGTAAGCTGAAAGCCAGATACCACAGGAGGTTACAAAAGTGGCAAGAGATAAGAGGATAGTGGCATTAAAATGTGAACAATGCCACAAAGATGTGAGTCAGGAAGCACAGGAAAGTGGCGAGCAGAAGTTAGAATGAATGAATGTGAGAAAGCGTAGACTACATGAGTTGTTCCCTTACTGTAAAGAATCCAAAAAGGAAAACAATGCAAGAAAGACGGTCACCATGAAGAAGTGATTAAAATGGGTAACTGGTTCAGGAGGATGGGAACCACAGAGACTGAGCATGAGGATAATAAATAGCATGACCCTGTTAGTGGGCAATGGTCATCTTGTTATTCTGTAATAACATACCAGGTCGACAGAAACTTTGTTAATAGATATGAGGTACTACTATTGGCTATTTCCAAGAAATTAAACAAGAAGTGACTTATTTATTTTTTTAAAAGTGACTTCTTTATTAATAAAATTGTGTTTTATCTTATTTGCCATGCTCCGTCAGCCTTATTATCACTGATCTTTTGGTTGCACTTTAGAGTCCCCTAACATCTATCCATCTCATGGCCCACCTTCCCAGGAGGCTGCCGTGGCAGGCTTTGGGCATTTGCAGACACACGCAGCAAGGACAAAAGAAATCTTCTCATGAGGAAACTTGAAGGGCCCTGACCTGGAAATCTAGGCCCCATAGAGCCCACTAATTCTAGACTGAAAATAAGATTTAAATAATGTAACGGCTCCATCTAGAACAACAACAGTGACAGTTGGCAAGCACTCAGGCTCCGAGGACTTTCAGTGGTTTAGGAAGCTTTCTATCTAGTGATTAATTCCTGCCAAGACCATTTTCATAAGCAATTGGATGAGACATAAGAAGTCACCTCTGCTTCTGTTATATTAAAAAAAAAGGGAAAGCTAATTGCATCCTCTGGTATTCCAATGTGATAACACTTACCGGAATAATCACGGGGACAGATACAAGTGTATCTTCCTATCTCATTGAGGCATGTAGCTTCATTCTTACAGGGATCTGAGACACATTCATCCACTTCCAGGTCACAGAGCCTGCCTTGATATCCTGGGACACAGAAGCAGGAATAGCCATTGATTCCATCCTGGCACATGGCCCCATTGTGGCAGGGGCTGGAAGCACACTCATCAAGATCGTTTTCACAGAATCTTCCAAAATATCCATCAGGGCAGACACAGATAGGATGTACAGGGTCCTGATGGCAAATACCTCCGTGTTGACAGGGGTTTATGCCGCAGTAAACAATGGCAGTTTCACAGGTTGTCCCACTAAAACCAGGGGGACATTTGCAGAGAAAGCTCCTTTCTCCTGGGTTGTTTACACAAGTGGCATTTCCTTGACAGGGATTGGAGAAGCATGGATTCCTCATGTTGTCACAGTCTTTGTCCACATGAATGGCTGCATCTGAACAATGGCAATTGTTGTCTTTTGAAGAATCATCGCATGTTGAATTGTTTGGGCAAGAATTTGAGAGGCACCTGGTGTCATTTTTATTGCAAAAGGAATCTACAAGGAAATAAAAAATACCAAGATGAAGTTTACAAATAAATGGCTAAGGATAAAATTAAAGATCGTCCTTCTGCTCCTACGCCATCTCAAACTCATTAATGAAAAACAGTTGGCTGCATTCTTTGGATGAGTTTTGTCAAATAATGTCTAATGAGGTTTTTCATTAATAATGATTTGTCAAATCTTTCCATATCGTTACTAATAAGAAACAAAAATAGCTGGTTCGAGATTCTTTGCTTCTCCACGTCCCTTTCTCTAGGCCAAGTGCCGTTGAGCAATGGGGGTGAATTGAAGCAACTGTTAAATTGTCCTATACACACACGCTTTTGAAATTCACATCCTCTCATGGAGGATTTTGGAGTATACTGGGAAATAAGGCACAAAATTGTCTCTGAATATAGTCTAACTGAAACCAATATTTAAGTGAATGTTACAACTTGGTTTACCTGCTTTATCACAATGACCATTTATGTTCTAAAAAGAAAAGCATAGGGCAGCCCTGGTGGCTCAGTGGTTTAGTGCCACCTTCAGTCCAGGGTGTGATCATGGAGACCTGGGATCGAGTCCCACATTGGGCTCCCTGCATGGAGCCTGCTTCTCCTTCTGCCTGTGTCTCTGCCACCTCCTCCCCTCTCTGTGTGTGTCTCTCATGAATTAATAAGTAAAATCTTTAAAAAATAAGAATAGAAGCATAAAGAAATGAAAATATTAAAACAAAATAAAAGACCAACTATTTGTTGAAGCCCTACTCTTTGTACCAAGCTTGCCAAATATTTCACATAAATGATTTCTGATCTGCACAGCAACACGGTGTTATTATGCACATCTTACAGATGACAAATTAAATCCCTCTGCGAGGAAATAGATGTAGTAAAGTTTATGGACTTTTGCTTTTCTAAAAGCATCTCTGTTCTAGGCATCCATTTTTGAAGTGCTAATTGGAATAATAACCAAAGGAAAAACAATAATTCTTTAATTTTTTGCCGTACTCATTAGATATGTGTATGTGTAGAAGTTTTCACCAAATATACATGTATTATGATCACAGCATTGGTATGTTCTTAATCACAGAGAAGGTTTATGGTTTGTCAACTCAATTGTATTATCCCACAAAACACTGTCTTGCATGTGGATTCATCTACTATATCATTCTCCTATTTTTACTTCCTTTCTCACAATATTGCTCACAAATATAGTAGCCGGCAACGGTACAAGCTTGTAATAAAAAAAAGGTACAAAATGGAGAGTTTGCTCTTAGGACATGAGACATAAATCAACTGTTGCCAGGAGAAAATAGTGTGTAAACTTTGAGAAATATGTAATGATAAATCTTTTCCCTCTCTTCCTGCAAAAAGAGAAGCGGCTCTCATAACATGGTGTGGCCACCAACAGGGCGATGCAAAGATACTGAAAAGAAGTGACTACTTGGTACATCATATCAGAGCATGAAGATTTTCATAATTATCTTCTTATGGGGTCTTTCTGGCAGCCAACAATTTTCCTCTAGAGGGTTGATCGGAGAGCAAATGTTTTCTACCCTCCTTGAGAAAAATTCAACTAATCATTCTTATACTTTTGTGTTTTTGTTTGTTTTGTTTTGTTTTTTCAGATGCTGGCTTTCCTATCACATCTTCAAATGTGATGTCTTAGTGTCACTTCCTGAGAGCTTTCTAAATTCTAAACTCTTTTTCTAAATTTTATTGTTTTGTTTGCTATGCTATACATGCTGTTATTCCTTTGTGTGTGTGTGTTTGTTTTCTGTTTTCTTCATTAGAATGTTAGCTCCGTGGAGAAAAGGAGGAGACCTTGTCTCTCTGTATTTCCAGGGTCTACAACATTACTTGTCACGTCGCAGGTGCTCAGTACATACTTATTGGAAGGAAGGGGGAAAATGTCACAACAGAAACATGGAAGGGTGCTGTGTAATCACAGGGGCCAGGGAAAGTGTACCAGGGAAAGCCTCATTGAAGAAAAGGCACTTGAGAGGACTTGGTCAGTGAATGCAAGTGAAGGAAGGATATTATCTGCAAAAGAGAGAACTAAAGCATGAGGGGTATTGACATTCTCTGTCAATAATAAGAAAAACATGAGAGGATGTGAGACAGAAAAAATGGGGAGGATATAAAGAAATATTTATTTATTTTAATTTAAATTCAATTTATTTAACGTATAATGCATTCTCAGTTTCAGAGGTAGAGGTCAGTGATTCATCAGTCTTATATAACACCCAGTATTCATCACATCACATGCCCTCCTTAATGTCCATCACCCAGTAAGTGATCCTCAGTTGTTTCCTATGATTAAGAGTCTCTTATGGTTTGTCTCCTTCTCTGACTTCATCTTGTTTTATTTTTTCCTTTCTTCCCCTATGTTCCTCTGTTTTGTTTCTTAAATTCTACATATGAGGGAGATCATATGATAATTGTCTTTCTCTGATTGACTTATTCCGCTTAGCTTAATACCCTCTAGTTCCATCCATATCATTGCAAATGGCAAGATTTCAATCTTTTCAATGGCTCAGTAATACTCCAATATATATATTGGAGTTTATATATATATATATATATATATATATATATATTATTAAATATATATATAGTAACCAATGGAAAATATAATTATTTCCATTACACACACACACACACACATATATATATAAATTTATCTATATCTATCTATATCTGTATCTATATCTATATCTGGATATCTCCCACATCTTTACACATTCAACTGTTGATGGATACCTGTGATCTTTCCATAGTTTGGCTATTTTGGATATAACATTGGAGTGAAGGTGCCCCTTTGGATCACTACATTTATATCTTTGGGGTAAATACCTAGTAGTGCAATTACTTGGTTGTAGGGTAGCTCTATTTCCAACTTTTTGAGGAAACATCAGACCGTTTTCCAGAGTGGCTGCACCAGCTTGCATTCCCAACAGTGGCTTCCCCTTTCTCTGCATCCTCACCAACATCTGTCGTTTCCTGATTTGTTAATTTTAGCCATTATGACTGGTGTGAACTGGTATGTCATTGTGGCTTTGATTTGTATTTCCCTGATGCTGAGTGATGTTGAGCATTTTTTCGTGTGTCTGCTGGTCATTTGTAGGTCTTTATTTAATAAGTTTTAACTTTTGGAAGCATTTAAAGTTCCTGTGTCCAACCTGAAAAAATTCAGTTAAATACTGTAGCTGCCCTCTTAACTCCACTATCAAGGGTATTTATGAATTTAGGTTTTCCACTTATTTTTGTTTTGTTAGTGATGGTGATTTTTTCCTTCCTTTAATTATCCTTTATTATCATTTAAGCCATGAAATGAAGTATTTGGGGATGCCTGGGTGGCTCAGCGGTTGAGCCTTTGGCTCAGGGCCTGATCCTGGGATCAGGGATCGAGTCTGGCATTGGGCTCCTTGCATGAAGCCTGCTTCTCCCTCTGCCTGTGTTTCTGCCTCTCTCTGTGTGTTTCTCATGGATAAATAAATACAATCTTAAAAAAAAAAAGAAATGAAGCATTTGTGTAGAAAGACAGCAAAGGAAATTAGCATTTATTCCCAATGCTCTTCCAATACAACTTTTAAAATGGATTTCTTATAATATTTGATAAAGCCCTTTACAGATGGAAAGCTAAATTTTATAAGGACTAAGTCATTTGCATAGTGTCAAAGAGAGGTAGGATTTAAACTTCTGATTTGTCTCACTCTAAAGTCCATTTCTTTTTACTGCATTATTTTAGGAGTTAGGATACTTATTGGGTAGAGTTTCTTATGTAAATATGATGATATGCTCATGAATGTTTAATTCTGTTCTTTCCAAAATTCCATGAAAGACATAAAGGGGACAGCAAATAAGCATATTTAAAAATGCTCAACATCATTTATTATTAGAGAAACTGAAACTAAAAACAATATCTAGAATGGCCACTAGAATGGTCAAATGACAAAAATTAGCAATACAAGATATTGACAGGAAGTGGAGAAAATGGAAGTCTCCTTCATGCCCTCACCAATAATTCTTGCCTGTGTTTTACCAGTTGTATTAGTGTTTTCATATATTGGCCTTTGACTGTATAGTTTCTCCTTGTTTTCTATCTTAGGTTTCTGCTTCTGCCTTTTTCTTAATTCGACTTGCTCTGAGTTTAATTGCTATTTACTTTTTCATGTATTTCTAATTTATTAATTTAGGACTAAAAATTTCTATTTTTACAATAGAATTTTCTATTCTATTCTATTTTACAATAGAATTCTAAAAATTCTATTTTTATTTCTATTTCTATTTTCTAATTTTACAGTTTTACTGCATTTCCGATGAATTTTTCAATATCATTCAAATAGAAATATTTCCTAATTTTCATGATGATTTCTTCTTTGACCTATGGAAAATCCATAAAAATCAATTATATCAAATTGTTAACTGTGTTATTCAGAAATTCTATAGCATTGGGGATTTTTCTACTATTTCTCTTCATTGAGATTAATGCACTGAAATCTCCTATTAGTGAATATGAATTTCCTATTTCTTTTTTAGTTTTGACAATTTTCACTTCTATATTCTGAAGCTATGTTCTATGTTCATAGAAATTTAAAATGGTTACATCGTCCTGCTGGTTTGACCCTCAAATATTCATAAAATATCCTTTTTATCTTTAGTAATGCATCATACCTTATGAGACTACTTTTACTGTTGTTGTACAGCTATGTCAGTCATATATCTCATACATGGCTGGTGGGAATGCAAAATGGCACAGCCACCTTGGAAAACAGTTTCCAAGTATCTTATTAATTTAGACATACACTTATTCAGCAAATCCACTCCTAAATATTTCCCCGAAGGAAATGAAAACATAATATCCACACAAAAACATGCTTGCAAAATTCATGGCTTTTTTCATAATGCCAAACACTGGAAAAAATCCAAATGCCCATCAGCTGGGAAATAAATTTTAACATATCACACATTGGAGTACTACTCAGGAATAAAATGGGCAAATTATTGACCCAGTGAACAATATGGAGAAATCTTTAAAGTATTATATTAAGTAAGAGAAACCAGACACAAAGACTATCGGTTGTATGATTCAATTTTATGATGTTCTATAGAAGGCAAAGTTATAATGATGGAAAACAGCTCACCAGGTGAAGGGAACTAACTGTAAAGGGCCATGAAGGAGTTTCATGGAAGTATTCTGTGTCATGATTGTGGTAATAGTTATTGACCATATGTGTTTGCCATGGAAATTGGGTTAATTTTATTGTATGTAAATTATACCTCAATAAATTAGACAAAAAAACTCCTAGAAAAAAAAGGACAAAGAGGAATGCAATTGTCAGACTCACAAGAGCCAGGAGAGAGGCTGAGGAGACAGCAATAAATACCCATATACATACACTCATACATAAATGGAAGCTAGACTGCACATGGGTGAGTTGTGATAGACTTAGCTTACCAGAAATAGCAAAACCCCAGGGGAAAGAAACCTTAGAAGCAAGCCAATTTATGTCATAGAAGCCCCAAGTTAGAGGCTCCAGGTACCCAAGTGGTGCTGAAAATGGAGAAAGGTTGTTTGGAAAACTTACCAAAAGCAGAGTTAGATTCTCATCTCCCTTCTTTCACCCCAGGAAACTACATAACTGCCCCTCCCCCATGAAGGTGATTCAAAGACATAGACACAAGTAGTGGTGGTGTGGGAGTGGCCAGGTCTGCTCTGAAAATGAGAGGATGAAGTGAATATCTACACAAAGGATTGTGAGACACTCCTCAACCTCATTTTCAATTCAGTTCTAAAAAATGCCGGCAGCCAGATTTACTCCCCATGCAGGAAACAATTATTCCTCTTGACCAGCCTGAGAGAAAATACTTACAAATGCTGATATTGGCTGTCACTCATTGAAATGAGCTGGCGTAATCGCTCAAGAATAAATCCTAATAAGCTAGAAAGCTCTGAGACATGAAATAAAAAGTGCTTTTAAATAGCTCTTTTTAAACAAACACAAGAGTATATATGAAATATATATATGGGCATATAGGGCATTATTGTTCTTTAATTATACTTTAAATTATATTACTATTATAATCTAAAGAATAATTATAAACAAACATCCCCATATCTTATACGTATCTTCAGCTAAAGAAACAATAGTACCTCTTTAATATGAACAGATTGTATAATATTAACACATGAAGGAAAACCTCTAAGATAATCTTTTTTTAAAGATTTTATTTATTTATTCATGAGAGACATACAGAAAGAGAGAGGCAGAGACATAGGCAGAGGGAGAAGCAAGGAGCCCGATGTAGGACTCAATCCCAGGACACAGGGATCATGCCCTGAGCCGAAGGCAGATGCTCAACCATTGAGCCACCCAGGCATCCCAAAAACTTCTAAGATAAAACATTAAGACCAAAACTCACACACACAAGAGTTTTTTTTTTTTTTAATTAACTGGAAGAGACAAACGATTCAAGGAATAGACAACAATTTATGAAAATCTGAGAATTAATATACTCAAAGAATTAAGAAAGGATAGTGCAGCAATGAAAAAAAGTATAGGTGATTATTAAATAAACTTCTAGAGTACAAAAAAGGTCTATAAAATTTAAGATACAGTGATAGAAATAAAAAATTCAGTTGAGTATTGAAAGATAATGTTGAGGAAAATCTACCAGGCTCAAAAGAAAATACTAAGACATTGGAAATGAGAAGTAGAAAGTAGGGGAATAAACGATCAGACGAGGAGTTTCAAAATAAGAGAAGAAAGGAAATGGGGGAGGGGTGAAGACAGTAAGGAGAGGAAGGAGATTCAGAAATTTAAATTTTCAACTTCCACGCTCACCTTTCAGGAAAGTATGTTCCGTGAAAGTGAGTGTAACCAAGAAGATGAGAGACATGAAACCTAACATACAAGGGATCTAATAAAGAAAAAAAAAAGCAAGACATTTTACCCAAAATTGCTCCCTGGACTATACATATGCTACCAGCATAGAGATTAACCAGTATTGAGAGCAGAGAGAAGGTGGAGCTCTGAGAAGAAAAATGCAGAGTACGTACATAGAAGAGAGGTAATGGAAAACTAAACAGAACAAGCTTTTTAAACCCTTACTAGTATTAATTCTAGGGAAAATACTGTGCAAGAGGGGAAATGAACTCGTAATATACTATGTAATATACTATGTAGTTGCAGAGTTCTTTATGATAGCAATAATGATCATAATATAATAATTTAGGTAAAACAGTAGAGTTGCATGTGTGCTGGGGGCTGTGGGTGTGTGTGGTTGAGAACCGCAGGAAAATTATTTTTTTATTTTATTTATTTATTTTTTGAGAACTGCAGGAAAATTAAATCTACTTTTACCCTAGAAAATTCCAAGAGTTGATGCCTGGTGGGGAGGAGAGCCTGGTAGCTCAGTTGGTTAAGTTTTTGACCCTTGATTTTGGTTCAGGTCATGATCTCAGGGTTGGGAGATGGAGCCTCACCTCGGACTCTACCCTGAGTATGGAGCCTGCTTAAGATTCTCTCCCTCTGTCTTTGCTCACCCCCTACCCCCTGCTGCCTCCCATGCTCTAAATAAATAAATAGATAGATAGATAAATAAATAAAATAAAATGAGAGAAAAACCCAGCCTATTATTTACACATATGTAAATAAAAACAGTAGGAAATAACTGAGAGTTTTAAGTAGTTGCTTCTGGGGAGTGCAAAGTAGGAGTAAAAAGGAGGAATGGCCATGGTGCAAAGGAGACTATTGTTTCCCTTATAACCTTTAGAGACTTTTATACTATTACTGAATAAATTATAGTACTACTGAATAAATTGCTGAATAAATAAATATTGGCACCATTTGCACCTTTGCTTCCTGGGTTTATTGTGCATCCATAAGCAAGATGCTAACTGGCCCTCTTGGAAATGCATGTAGCCCATGACTTACACATTATTAACTGACTATGGTGAATAAGCAAAGACACTTGCCTCTCAAAAAGAAAATTATATTTCTCAAACATATAAATGAATCGCAATTTATCACATTTTTTAAAAATAACTAAGGGCACTTGGGTGACTCAGTTGGTTAGGTGTCTGACTCTTGATTTCGGCTCAGGGAATGACCTCAGGGTACTGGGGTCAGCCCTGTGGAGAGTCTGCTGGAGATTCTCTCTCTCCCTGTTCCTCTGCCCCACCTCCTACTCATGCTTGTTCCCTGGCACTTTTTCTCAAATAAATAAATAAATCTTTAAAGAAAAAAAAATCTTTAAAGAAAAACAACTAAATAGCCACTAAAGAAATAAAAGCAAACTATGTACGAACCAATGATGTCGTGAAGTAAGGGTTGTAATTTTTCCATTTTTGTGCACCTAATAGAAAAAATCTGTCATTTATATTATTATACTATACCTGGTATATTGTTCAAACACTCGGTTGACAGTAAAGTAATTTTCATAGGAATAACACCTTTAGAACAAAATGTACATGGACACAACACACACAGAACCTTATAGGACTACTTAAAACTATAATTGGAGGAATTTAATTCCAAGGGAAAAGACTATTGAGTATTTTATTTCCAGCTTCCATTTGAGACTTAGATCCAAAGCAAGAAACTTTGCTGCCTATGAAGTGTAATGGATACTTTCAGACCAAGTTATACAGGCCACCAAATTGTTTCCTTGCAGTAAAGTTTGCCACCTACTGGATATTATAAGAAGTTCTAGAACTGTGGGTTTCAGACTTTTTCTTTTCTTTCTGTAAGTACAGCAGTTCTCCTTCAAGGAAAATATCACGAATAATCCCAAAATACAATATCGGAATGTGGACCAGCTCAGGTGAAAGAAGGGAAGGAAACCCTGCCGCCCAGTCAAGTGGCCTCCTGCCTTTTAAGGAGATACCTCCAAGGAGCCCTAGGGGCTGAGAATAGCAATTTGAAAATCTCTGTCCAGGGGAAAACAAAATATTTTCTATGGTTTTTGAAATTCTTATTGTATTTGCTCTTTGGGTACTGTTAGGGCCTATTGGTGCAAACGTGTATATACACACTATGTACTTACTTTCATACAGATATTTACATGTTTGTATGCATGTCAGTATTTTTCAGAGAAGTGAAAACTAATTTGGCCAGTTTCAAAGAAGATGAATGCCCAAGAATTAAACATATTTATTTTGTGTGTGTGTGTATGTATACGTGCAGGTGTATTTTCTAATAATTCAGTGTACCTGAAAAACAGCCATATTGGTAATTTTGCTCAGTTAGAGGGTGGAATATATTTATTCAGAGCAAAGAAACACTGCAAGGTGATTTCAGGGAAGAGCATTTTAGTTTCCCAGAGATTATTATAAACAGTATTTGTTCCTTTGTCCTTGACAGCTTTAATGCACTTATCTTTGAAACAGGTGAGTAATTCTCTGATTTAAAAATCATCAGTCAAGAATTAGAAATTCTTGTCAGGGTTTTTTTTTTATTATCAATATTTCGGGTAACTTTTATATTAGCCAACCATAAGCGATCTGCCACAGTGGATGAGAGGACAGTATAGTGGTGAGGACCAAAGTCCCTAAAGTAAAGCACACTTATACCAAGTCTTGCCCTGCCATTCACAGCCTGTTTTCTCAGCTGCAAAATAAATAAATAAATAAATAATAATAATAATAATAATAATAATAATAAAACCTACTTCTTAGGCTTTTCTCAAGGATTATACCACTAGATTTAAATGGTTGATGGACATATCCTAAGTGCTCAATAAATGTTAGCTCTTATTGTTGTAAGATGTTTAGAGATAATTTTGCATTCTTAGTACAAAATTTACTAGATAAGTACAAAATACAGCAATAGCAACAACAATAACAACCCCCTCCCCCAAAAAAGAGTACAACCCACTAACACATTTTCACTGCAGGAAATTTATTTTGGATAATAAGCCCAAGTACATCCTTATATAGGAAGCCTGTTGATGAGCTAATTCAACACACCAAAGACATTTTTCCCATAAAGTACCCACACTTACTTAGGATCAAATGAAGATAAATGTCAACCAGAAAAATCCTGTTCTCCAGGATTCGGTTTCCACAAGAAAATATTTAACATCTCACTCTGTATTTTGAGTACCACTTAAAATGTTGGCTCAGAGAAATATGGCACGAAGTGAGAATTGTGAAAGGCTTTCACTGCTCAGAAGATCAGCTCTATATTTGTGCTCTCCCCAGTGCCTGTTTATGCACAACAAATGCTCAATGAATATTTCTAGGGTATTAATTGCCAAAATCCTTACCTTAAAGGTTTCCCTTGATGTATAAACCTTACATATGCATGTGTACACGCATGCACACATACACAAGCATGTTGGGTTTGTGTTTTGGTTTTTTTCCATTTTTAAAAATACCTTCTTATCACAACTATCCCTACCCTTTTCTTGGGATTTACTAACCTAATTCTCCCCATATAATTCTCTAACTACCTCCATCTCTCTCATTTTTATTGATACTAACCTTAAAAGTCAAATCTATCTTCTGTCAGCAGAAGGGATGGAAGAAACAATTGTTAAAGCTCATATCGAATTAAAATGGCAATTTTTAGGGATCCCTGGGTGGCGCAGTGGTCTGGCGCCTGCCTTTGGCCCAGGGCGCGATCCTGGAGACCCGGGATCGAGTCCCACGTCGGGCTCCCGGTGCGTGGAGCCTGCTTCTCCCTCTGCCTGTGTCTCTGCCTCTCTCTCTCTCTCTCTCTCTCTCTCTCTGTGACTATCATAAATTTAAAAAAAAATTAAAAATGGCAATTTTTAATACGCTTCATGTGAGTTAAACACTCACCAGTGTACTCCCAACAGTACAAATAAAGCCGTTTGCTCTCATTGCTCTGGGACACAAATTTTATTGTGTTTTTTCCTCAAACTACGAGAGATGAGGAGGGACTTGGGGAAGCAGATGATGGGATTGGGAGAAGGATATGCTAACTGTGGTATGGAGTGATGTTTTAAACATGCAAAGGCACAGGGTTTTTTTTTTTCTATTTTGATATACATTTAGTCTAATTTCATTTAAATAAAAATGGGAAAGGAAGAGAGGAATTGTGAATGAAAATGTGATATTTCCAGCAGCATCTACTGAATGTGGTTTCTGACATTCTTCCACATTAAAGATCTTTTCCTACAGATGAATTAATAAATAAACATTCACTAATGAGTTGTTTTTACTTTATTTCACTTTTGATTTGCTATTTTAAAAAAGATTTTATTTATTAATTCATGAGAGACAGAGAGAAGAGAGAGAGAGAGGCAGAGACACAGGCAGAGGGAGAAGCAGGCTCCATGCAGGGAGCCCAATGCAGGACTGGATCTCAGGACCCCGGGATCACATCCTGGGCCTAAGGCAAGTATTAAACTGCTGAGCCACCCAGGGATCCCTGATTTGCTTTTATTAAAACAACAAACTCGTGTCTTTATATATGCTTTTTGTTTTTTTAGAATACAGTTTTATATATTTTATTAAACTACCTTGCAGAAGTCACAATTGATTTCTATAAATTGAAACACCATTGACTTAATAAAGGGGACTTAATTGAGCTGTCAAAGAAAATTTTATTCTTTATTCAAAATTTACTCTCTTCTCAATTCCCTGCAGAAATTTGACAGATTGGAGGACTCTTGACATTTGGGTGAATCACCTAACACTTTCAATCATAGTTCGGATTTGAAACTGCAAATACTTGGTGCCTTCTAGGTTTTAAATCACATCCATAATGAGTCGTTAAGATAGATGGGATAAACAATACTACTGGAGATAGAGTAGAAATTTCCAGATCTAAGAATTTCAGTTTAAAAGAGGAAAGTGGCTTGTTGAGTTTTCTTTGGCCAGACTTTCTTCAGAGAATAAAATTTCATCCCGGGTTTGGGGCCGGGTAGCAGGAGAAATGAGTGCAGGAGGGGCACATCTTTATTCAGGATGTAGCCAAAATGGCTCACACATAGTAGGTTGTCAATAGAAGTTTGTTGAATAATAAATAAATGAGGAAGAAAACTTGAATTCTCATTTAAGCCTTGCTGTGAAGTTCTTAACTTTCACCTCTTTTGATAAAATCAAGCAAATGATCAGATAAATCACTGACTTTGATGTATGATGTGACGGGATCCACATGGAACAGTAAAAATAAGTTGATGAGCTCTATAAAACCTTTCCTTTGCTTTGCTTTCCTATGGCCTCTGAAAAATGAGGCAATCGTTTTCTTACAGTGGACTTCAATACTAAACGGAGGCCAGTTTCATGTAATGTCAAGAGTATACTTTTACGGTCACACAGATAGAGGTTGAAATTTTAGTTCTGCTATTTGCTATATCTGTGGTTTTAGCAAAAGTGGGCCTCAGTTTCCTCATTTGGGAAGGACATGCATAGTGCTTAAGAGCATGGACTTTGGAGCCAGGGTTTGAATCTTGGCTCCGCCACTTCCTAACTCTATGGGTTTTATTAAGATACTTAACTTTTCTGCGCCTCAGTTTCCATTTCTGTAAGAATGATACCTACCTCATAGGTCTATCGTGGAGATTAAACTAGTTCATGTACATAAAATGCTTAATAGTACTTGGCACAGAGTGAATATTAGTAGCCATTATTATTAATATCATTATTGTTATTATCGTGAGGAATAAAAAAGATACATAAGTTCCTTGTAAAAGTCTAGAATAAAGTAATTATTTAATCAATATTATTTCCTTTCAATGCAGGGTCCAATGGTTGGGACCTTCTATTTTCTAGCAAAGTACCATGTACCTATTTGATGCTTTGTTGGTGCATGCTAATAAAAGAATAAATCCAAGGAAAATGAGATTATAGAATATTGTGAAGAGAGTGTTTAGTTTTTTGTAGTTCCAGGAAATACAAGTTTGTTGTTAGTACACATTGTCTGAGAATCTTGTCTCCTAATCCAGGCAGGAGCCCAATATTGCCAACTGTATATTTATCACAGTTAAGTCACATGCAAACTCTGAAACATGATTTCTCTGATCCAGTTGAGAAGACCGTGAACAAATTTCATCGGTGTCATCTGTATCTCAACGTCTTTCTTCTATTATCTCCTCTGTAGAGTCCATGAACTTACTGAGAAACTTTTCCACGAAGATATTTTAAATCCAATCTACAAGACCACCATTTTGCTAGGTGCTTTTACATAAAACTTCTGTTCATCAACATTATCACTGATGAAATCAGGGGCCTGCTTCTCTAAAGATTTCTTTTACCTTCAAAGCTTTCCTATGAGAATCAAACCTTCTGGGTCTTCATCTGCATAGGCCACACGCCTAAGCACTGGGTCAACATTGGATCTGGTGTCTGTCCTTAGGGTTGGAGTGATGGACCAAATGCACACTGCAACCACGCACACTTAGCTCAGAGAAGATGCCCTGCCCTTTGTCATCCTTACAACATAACTAAATAATGCAAATTGTGAAGGTCATTTTTACTAAATGTCAATCATTGAAAATGTTAATAAGGGTCTAATTATGTTCCTTTGACATTAAATTCATTTAGAGCTAATCAAGCCTAGACTCTCTGACCTTATTATAATCCATGTATCTTTTAGTAATGACAGACTTTTCAATGACCTCTTTTACTTATGGAATAGACTTACATTTTTACTAAGCTCCTTTGCCTCTAGCAAATTGAAAATCCCACTGTAAAGCTAAAAATATTCTAAATAAAAAGAAAAAAGTTTCTTTCCACTTTATGAAGCCATCACTTTTTTAAGTGATCAATGATAACAAATATAATTTCAACATTAATTATAAAACCATTGTACAGAATAATTCAGCCACATGATATTTAATTGTAAAAAGGGGCCTGAAAGTTCTAATATTATCCATTAGATTTGTACCAGAATGTTAAGTAAGTATATTATAGACAATTAAACAAAAAAAAATACACATAATTGGTAAAATAACTGAAAATAGCCCTTTAAATGTTAGCCCATTGCCCTGTGTACCAAAATGGTATGGACCATATAAGAATGAAGCAAGGGATGCTGGGGTGGCTCAGTAGTTGAGCATCTGCCTTCAGCTGAGGGCATGATCCCGGGGTCCTGGAATCGAGTTCTGCATTGGGCTCCCTGCTGGGAGTCGGCTTCTCCCTCTGCCTATGTCTCTTCTCTTTCTGTATCTTTCATAAATAAATAAATAAAAGAATGAATGAATGAATGAAGCTTTCAATAAAGAATGAAACAAAAGTGAATAATCTTTCAATTTTATTATTGCTATTATACAAATCTCTCCAATCTATAAGTTCCTGGAGATAAGTGTGTAAACCTTAGTGTCTCATTTAATGCCTATAGAAAACTTATGGAGTTGGAGGTATTATATCCATTTTATAAGAAGTGAGCTGCAGGAATGTTAAATAACTTCCCTAGGTTATGCAGTTAATATGTGGTAGATTAGGGTGCCTAGAAGACTTCAAGACTAAAAAAAAAAAAAAAATTAAAGGAAGATAATAGAATCAGGAAAAAAAAACACCTCACAATTATCTAGATCAGCACTTCCCAACTTTATCAATCATATGAACCACTGAGGATCTCACAGAATTGCCTATTCTGATCCAGCAGGTCTGGGATGAGGCCTAAGACTAGACATTTCCAATACGCTTGCAGGGGATGCCAATGCTTTGCTGCTCTTTCATAGACTACATTTTATTTTATTATTTTATTTTATTTTTAAGATTTTATTTATTCCTTTGACAAAGCAAGAGAGCACAACAGAGGGAGAAGAAGAAGCAGACTCCCACTGAGGAGGGAGCCCAGTCCTGGGATCATGACCTGAGCCAAAGGCAGACACTTTACCAATGAAGCACCCTCTGCGCTCCCATAGACTACATTTTAAATAGCAAGTGTTGATCGTCTAATAGAAATGCAATGTGGATGTAATGTTATGTATTTCTTGAAAGATTTTATTTATTTATTCATGAGAGACAGAGAGAGAGGCAGAGACATTAGGCAGAGGGAGAAGCAGGCTCCTCACAGGGAGCCTGGTGAGGGACTTGATCCCGGATCCCGGGATCACACCCTGAGCCAAAGGCAGACACTCAACCACTGAGCCACCCAGGTGTCCCTAATGTTATGTATTAACACATACAATGTTAGATCTTCTAGTAAAATCTATAAATAAAAATTAAATTAAAAAGTAAAAATAAACAGTAAAATTAACTTGAATCATAGATTTTTAACGAAATACAACTAAAATAGTATCATTTCATTATGTAATCGGTGTTAAAAATTAATGAGACATTTACTTTTTTTCCTACTAAGTCTTTGAAATCCTGTGTGTATTTTAAACTTACAGCACATGTCAGTTCCAACTATTCCCATTTCAAGTGCTCAGAGCCACACATGACTAATGGCTACTGTATTGGACAATGTAGACTGAACCGTCTTTTCATATTTTTGTATAGGGAAGTTAAGGCTTAGAAAGATAATGTGTGGTTACAACTCTGAATAAGACATTAGTCCTTGATGATTTAAATTATCTTCTTTTATGGCTTGATTATAGTAATAGCCACAAATAAAGACATTTCAAAGTACTTTCTGAGAGTTTATTAATTATGGTATATATCCAAATTTTGCATATCCTTAGAAATCTACCTTTTCCATGAGTCTTTTCCATATCTTTGCATTCTTGTTGATCTCTTGGCCTGAGCAGCTTATCATTGCTGAGACACAACTTTACACTTATCTATGTATCTCCCTAATTGTTCTGTTTCATGTGTGGACACTTGCCTTTACAATTAGCAAACAAACCGAACCCTTTAAATTCAGGAACTGTAATATATGCTTCTTTAGTATGTTTGCATATATGCTTTGTGTGTTGGGTCTTGATCCCACCTAGAACACTAGCTCCTGAGTGGTGTAGTAAATACGTACTGATTGTTTGCTGATTAATTGGTTTTTGTCCCAAGGAAATTTATTCTGCTCAATTTATGGCTCAGTACACTTGAACAGAGAGAGAATGATTTGTCTCTGCCAGGTACCTCTACATTGTGGACTAGATTTGGGGAAAACCCAGGTTACTGTGGTTACTGGATAATTTGGAAGACATTGTGAATATATTTCATTTGCTTTTTATTCAGCTAAAAGCCCCATGGTACTGAGCTTAGCAAGTACAATGCCGTTGTGCCTTTGGTCTGGATAAGATTTTGAAGAGTTTATGAATGGCTCCCTGCCCAGTGTGTTCTGGCACATGCTGTTCTGAGCAGGGCCTTGGTGTATACAGACATGCCTCAGCTCATCTGCACAGCCCCATGACACACATGGAGAATGGGTCTTGATCTCCTAGGGACCTATTTGGCAAACTCTATCCCAGAAGGCTATGGCAAGTGCATATGTAATGAATTCTGAGGCTTCATTACTGAGCACAGAACATCAGGGAAATGAGAATACCACAGCATTGTTTGAAAACTCAGAGGGAGATGCACGGTTGCTGACATCTTTCTGAGAGTTGAAATAGAATATGTCATATTTGGAACTGGCAGCTTAACTAAATAAAAATAATAAAAGTGTAAAGATAGCTTTATTGTAGAAAATACGTGGAAGTGAAACTTCATGTGAAGACATAAAGTATCATCCCTTAGATGAAATCACCCATACTCAAAATATGCCAATAATCATTTCTTTTAGGAAGGCATGGATATGCCTTTGCACTTAAAATATTTGGGATTAAGTGGAAAAAGAAGAAAGATGAATCCAAGCAAATAATTCATGAATTTGAAATCAATAAATTTTCAATTAATATTTTAATAATACAAAATGTTTTGATATGATAATTTAGTTTTAAAGTAAATACCATATTTATTCATCATTATATATACTTTCAGTATCTGGCATGGAGTAGGTAATCAATAATTCATTATTGAGCTGAACCAACTAAGCTTAATCCCAATCTCCCTAAATTTAACTGATTATGTGACTAAATTTAAGGTTTCTATATTTTTTCTCTTAAAATATCCTATCCAGGGATTCCTGGGTGGCACAGCGGTTTAGCGCTTGCCTTTGGCCCAGGGCGTGATCCTGGAGACCTGGGATCGAATCCCACGTCGGGCTCCCGGTGCATGGAGCCTGCTTCTCCCTCTGCCTGTGTCTCTGCCTCTCTCTCTCTCTCTCTCTCTCTCTCTCTCTCTCTCTGTGACTATCATAAATAAATAAAAATTTAAATAAAATAAAATAAAATATCCTATCCAGTCTATCACCCTTCATACCATTCATTCTTGCATGATGTGCTCCTCATGCATCCCCATTGATCTTTCACTTAAGGGGGCTCCTGGATGACACTTTTGTGTGAAGTGGAAGCCTTCATTTTCTTGCTTGTTTATGTTTTACTATGTTAAAAGTTAATAAGTTCAGAATAATTCCATAAACTTTCTCTTATAATACTTAGTAAATTTTAAGTTAAATAGGAGCCTAATGCCTAATGTGAAGCACACTGACTAGTGTAACAAAGGGTGAGTAATCAGGCTCCATTTGTTAGAGCAGAAAGATCACCACCTACCAGGGAACTTAACAGGTATAATGGTGCGTACAAGGTTTTACTAAAGCAAGAGCCTTCAGGTAATCCATGAGAGAATTAATATGTTATAATGAGGAATATTTACTGCTTTCCACATTTTAGGGTAATACAATGAAAGAAATAGCTCTAAGACTATTTCGATGTCATCGTGTAGAAATAGAGTAAGGATGCTATAAAATATTTTCTGAAATGAAGGAACCTAAGATCCTATCAGCTACAGCCAGGCCTTTAAAAAAATTTACATGTTTTATCTTTACAAAATAAAAACAGTATTTTAAGCTTCCATCAAATAAGCCAACTGCTATTTATCACTCAAGAGGATGCAAATCTTCTGAAATAAAAAGGGTTAAAAAGACCCTTAAAGAATCTATTTACCTCAGGACTATTTCTAAAGCACCCTATCATGTTGTTATAGAAACCACTTGCAGCTGAAAATCTCCCATCATGATTATTGCTATAGTAACCACCAAAAGACAAGAAGCTAGGTTTCATCCATTTGCTATCATCTCCCCTCCTCAAATAGTTTTGCTTTTAGATATTCCTATATTGCTGGAAACAACAGGAAAAAAAGAGTAAATAAATTTAGTGGGGGAAAAAGAGAGAGAGAGGGAGGGAGTGAGAAAAGCAGGGAGAGAGAGAGAAGGATAAAGATCAAGAGAGAGGGATGGGGTGGAAGAGAGAGAAATGAGGGCAACACTACAAGCAATAAAGAGATCCAAGTTATTTCATTTATACTTTATAGAGAAAAGAAATTATCAGACAGCCAAATCATTTTTTAAAGATTATTTATTTATTTGAGAGAGAGAGACAGAGAGAAAGAGAGGAACATAAGCTGGGGGAAGGGCAGTGGGAGAAGGAGAGGCAGAGAATCCCTAGCAGACTCTGTGCTGAGTGCAGAGCCTGATGCAGGGCTCAGTCCCACAACCCATGAGATCATGACCTGAGCCGAAATCAAAACTCATATTCCCAACCAACTGAGCCACCCAGGCGCCCCCAAATCAGGTTTTAAATTGGCAATCAAACCTCTTTATTTCCATCGTTTCAGACTCAAACTCATGAAAGTAAGATGTAAAATATTGCTGTTCTCATATTTTAAAACCATCATTGAACATTTTGGAGAATTTCCCAAATGGATATATGCTTTTGCCTGTCCTAGTGTTGTCTGTCCTAGTTTAAATAAAATTAAATATATAATATAAATTTCTTGTAATAGTTTCTTATGAGATATTATTAGGTTCTAATATGGTATGTAATATTTAAAAAGTCATGTTTTGATAACCATAATTTAATTTATCTCTTTCTCCAAAGCATGAAGTGAATTTTAAAATTCTGATATGATATTACATTTTGGCACCATTTTGTGAAAAACTGCTCTAAATAAATAAAACCAAACTGAAGGATTTTTTTTACTTTCTTGCTTCACATTTCATCTTATCATATTGAATCGCCTTGTATGTTAATAAGTAGGAAATCTTAGTTGGATTTTATGGATTTTAGTTTTAAAATTCTAGGAGACACTTACGTAAAACTGACATTTGAAATAGTTTGCAGTCAGAGTTTTTTGGACTAAACTCCTGTGCTGAGAAAGTGACACAGTGATGATGGCAATAATGTTTAAAACCTCTGTCACCGAGTGAAGGTCTTAGAAATTAGGACTCCATCTTAGATCAAAACCTGAAACTATGATGTATTAGTAGGAAAAGACTGTTGCCAAAACAAAAAGGCAACAAAAGGCAGTATTAACTCAAGTACGTGGAGTCACGATAAATATTGTACAGTATTGAACTCAATATACTGCTATTAACCTCAGGTCACCTCTAAGATTATCCTTTTAGAATGCCTAGTACAAGGAACAGTTGCTATCATCTTTTGAACATATTATTTGAAAAGGAATAATTTCAAGCATTCAAAGAAGTGTTGACCATTTTCAGTGTATCAGAGTGCACCCAAAACAAACATAATGATGTATCTAATTAATCCCAGATAAGAGCAAGGTACTTTGTAAAAACTAAACAACCTAACTCATCACACTTGAAGGTGATTTTTAATTAAATACATTTTTTAGAAAAGTCTAAACAAATATGTAGGAATTGATTCAAATGTGTTACTGAATCATCTGGTTGTCTTTGGGTATTTATATTCATGAAATATAATTCAACTCCTAGAGAGTCTATATGAATGGAAAAATAAATGTTATTTATGATACTTTTCTTCACACTTGTGAATTTTTGTAACCCTTGGCACTTTTTTTCTTCCATTTCTGTTTATTTTAGCTTTATTCAGGCATAGCTTTGGGACTGAAAGAAGGAGATTCTCTAAAACTGCCTGACTGAATTGTACTGACATGGTATTTATAGTCAACTCCAGGCTTTTTCCAAAGTAGTTACAAAATGATAATCAACAGTGTATATGTGTTCAATAGTAGATAAAACACAGGAAATATTTAATACCACTTTGAATGTGATCAAAGACTACTTTGGCCATTTTAATGAAGTCAGGTACCAAATGCTTTTCTGGGATTACTCAAACTGACTTAAAAGATTATACTGTGATCATAGATAGTGCCTATGTCTTTTTTCTTCCTTTTTTAAAAAAGATTCTATCTATTAGAGAGAACATGAATGGGGGGAGGGTCAGAGGGAGAAGGTGAAACAGAGTCCCACTGAGCAGGGACCCCAATATTGTACTAGATCCCAGGACCCTGAGATCATGACCTGAGCCAAAGACAGACCTTTAACCAGCTGAGCCACCCAGGCTTCCCAGTGCATGTATCTTTCCTAGTTAGTCTTGAATTGCATTCTTCTTGAATCATTCTTCTGAACATACCATTAAACCAACTGGGGTTTTGCTATTGCTTATTAGGTTGCTATTGACTGTCTAATAATTTCAAGGTGCCTTTCATCAATATCCACTTCTGCCCAAGACAGAGTAGCTGGCATAGAACGTATCCTCCCGGTGTAAACAACCAAAAAAGGGGAGAAATATATGAGCTATTTTCAGGCATTGAGCACAGAATAAAATTTTAATTTTTGTTAGAAATTAAATAAAGACACCTGTGGTCTCCTGGGATTTATGTTTAGAATGATGTTAATGTTGTGATAGGAGATTAACCAGAGAAGCAACAATGTTTATGAGCTACAGAGGATGAGATCTGAGTCATAGGCTGCAGAAGCAATTAGGGTTGCAGGTCAGAGCAACAAAGAATAAAAGAACTCATGATAAGCCAAAAGATCCATTATTCATCACAGGTTTTTGGGAGTCTTAACAGAGATCATCTGCTGAGAGACTGAGATAAATTAAAACACCAAAAATTGGATAGTTGGAATTCCGACCCAGCAAGAATAGAGACACTTCACTGAACATCTCAAGGATTGAAAAACCACAAAGCCCTTGCTTTAGGAATAAGGATAACGCCATAGGGGAAAGAAGATATCATACAAGAAGGAAGCTGTTCAAAACCAAAATAGAGCCACAAAGAATAAATGCAAGATTTATAGAAAAAACCTCTTTTAACTGCCTGCCAGACAAAAATCCAAATCCATCAGAGGAAACTCACATAATCAAGAAGCCATATTATCTGAATATCCAGCATCTGATAAAAAAAATAAGCAGACATGTAAAAAGCAGAAAATGTGACTGATAATCATGAAAAAATATCATTAGAAATATATATTGAGATGACTCAAATGTTGAAATTAGTAGATAATAACTTAATATTTTCAAGGACTTAAATAAAAGTATGAAAATGAGTTAACAGATAAGAAATCTCAACAGACAAATGAAAACTCTGAAGAAGGCCAAATGGAATTTCTAAACTGAAAAGTATATTTTCTGAAATGATGAATACTCTTGATTGTTTTAACAGCATATTGGGGCCAGAAAAGGAAGGACCCATGAATCTGAAGACAATTAACAGAAGTTACACAATCTGGAAAATAGAAAAAAATATTTTAAAAAATGAACAGAGTTGCAATGAACTATAGGATAATTCAAACAGGCACTCATATGTGTAGTTGAAGTTCCAGAGGAACAGGAAAAAAGAATAGGGGAAAAATATTTGAATTAATAATGGCCCAAATTTCCCCAAATTTGGAAGAAAACAACTTTGAGATCTAAGAATTTTGGCAAATCATAATCAAAGTTAAGGGATCCCTGGGTGGCGCAGCGGTTTGGCGCCTGCCTTTGGCCCAGGGCGCGATCCTGGAGACCCGGGATCGAATCCCACATCGGGCTCCCGGTGCATGGAGCCTGCTTCTCCCTCTGCCTGTGTCTCTGCCTCTCTCTCTCTCTCTCTCTCTCTCTCTCTCTCTGTGTGTGTGACTATCATAAATAAATAAAAATTAAAAAAAAAAAGTTAATACAAGGGATGCCTGAGTGGCTCAGAGGTTAAGCATCTGCTTTTAGCCCAGGGCATGACCCCAGGGTCCCGGGATCGAGCCCCACATCAGGCTCCCTGCTCCCTCTGCCTGTGTCCCTGCCTCTCTCTCTGTGACTCTCATAAATAGACAAATAAAATCTTTAAAAAAATTAATACAAGGAAAATTATACCTAAGTACATTATAATAAAACTACCTAGAAAAAATACAAATTGAAAAATCTTACAAGATGGTTAAAGGACTGAGGAGAGAAGAACCACACTGCATGCAGATGAATGGACTGATTTTTCATTAGAAACATATGGAGGTCAGCAGATGATGGAATGGAATCTTTGAAACTGGAAAAGAACTGTCAAGCTAGAGTTCTATACCAGTGAAAACATCCTTTAAAAATGGGGATGATATAAAAAAAATGGGGATGATATAAAAACATTTTCAGATAAGCAAAAGCTGAAAGAATTCATCAGTCAGCAGCATAGCTCATTCCTCAGGCTGAAGGGAAATGACATCAGAAGAAAACTTGCATCTATAGGAAGGAATGAAGAGCACTGGAATTAGAATGCATTTTGGTAAACACAAAAGGCTTCAGATGCTTTTCTCTTGGTTTCTTTGAAAGAAAATGTACTGTTTTCTTAATCATTGTGTTGTGAGGTATACACGTAATTAAATGTAAAATGCATGTCAGAAATAGCACAAAGGACAGAGAAGGTAAACAGAATCTTACTATTGTAAAGTCAACATATTTTATGTGAAGTGGAGCAGTATTAAATCTAAGTTGAGAATGAGAAGTTAATGATACATGCTGTTATTATAAGAGCAGCAATTCTCAAAGTGTGGTACATGGACCTCTGGGATCTGAAAACCTTTTTTAGGGAATTTGTGAAGCAAAAATTACTTTCGTAATATAATCAACAAATTAATTTCCTTTTGCCCTGCATTATGTGTCCTGAAACTTTACAACCAGACAAAATTAATCAGAACAATGATTGCCTTTAGATGTAGGGACTGAGTACAATGCAGTATGTGGGATGTTTTTGGAGTGAATGAAACCCCTACTATCTTTTTTTTTTAATTTTTTTTAATTTTATTTATTCATGATAGGCACACAGTGAGAGAGAGAGAGAGAGAGGCAGAGACACAGGCAGAGGGAGAAGCAGGCTCCATGCACCGGGAGCCCGACGTGGGACTCGATCCCGGGTCTCCGGGATCGCGCCCTGGGCCGAAGGCAGGCGCCAAACTGCTGCGCCACCTAGGGATCCCCGAAACCCCTACTATCTTTATTGTGGTTTGCCTATCCAAAGGTATACAGTTGTATAAATTCATCAAATTATATACTTACAATTTGTGTATTTCACTCTAAGTAAATTTTACCTTGTTAAAAGAAATGGAAATTTCAATACATCTAAATATAAAATAAGGAATACATAAGTCACTTTTTAAAATGCTATTACTCTATTTGTTTGGCACTCAATACTAAGTTGAAATACAGCATTTTCTTTTCTAAATGATTTCATGTTCTCAGTTTAAGCCATATTTGACAAATAGCTTCTGGAGTCTATAAAAGACGTGGTATCAATATTAGTGGGCATTTTATTAAAACTGCTTAGTGTTTTAGAGTCAGATTAGATCTCTATTTCAGGATCTTTTTTTTTTTAAGATTTTATTTATTCATTCATGAGAGACACAGAGAGAGAGACAGAGAGAGAGAGAAGCAGAGACACAGGCAGAGGGAGAAGCAGGCTCCACACAGGGAGCCCACGTGGGACCGATCCTGGGTCTCCAGGATCACACCCTGGGCTGAAGGCGCCACTAAACCGCTGAGCCACCCAGACTTCCTTATTTCAGGACCTTTTTATGCTATATGATTCTTTTACTTTTTATACAAACATTTTTATAGTATTTAAGATAAAAGTGTAAAATTTAGTGTTTTAATTTGTATATTTTATATTAAAAGAATAACATACGCATAAAATATGTAAGTATGGTGCTTATAAAAATTTGTGTCCCTATATCCAACATAAGAAATAAGAGTTTTGGGCAGCCCGGGTGGCTCAGCAGTTTAGTGCCGCCTTCAGTCCAGGGTGCGGTCCTGGAGACTTGGGACCGAGTCCCATATCGGGCTCCCTGGATGGAATGGAGCCTGCTTCTCCCTCTGCCTGTGTCTGTGCCTCTCTCTCTGTGTCTCTCATGAATAAATAAAATCTTAAAAAAGAAAGAAAGAAAGAAAGAAAGAAAGAAAGAAAGAAAGAAAGAAAGAAAGAAGAGTTTTGGGCCAAGATGGTGACATAGAAGGCCCCTGAACACCTCTCTTCCCATGGACTTACTAAATGTACAACTTCACATGGGGCAATTTCCTAAATTCCATTAACTGATAAATTAAAGATAATGAAAAATACAAGAATACTATTAAATGTTGCCATCTGTAATTTTTGAAGCACAGTATAAAAGCATTTTCATTTCTTATATTTGAATGTTTAATGACCTCTATTTTGCAGCTATACTGTGTTTTTCCTACCCAAATAATGTTATGAATGACAAAGTTTGCATACTTTGGTCCCTGTGTTTTTGTGTGTTTTATTGAACAGCAACTAATTGTGTCCTTACATCCTAAAGTTCATTTTTATAGTTTTGTATTTTTTTCAGGGAAATTAACATATTTTTTATCTTATCAAATTTGGAGCCACATGCATAAGTATATTGTTTATGGGAAATCTAGGACATAATTATTTAACTGTAATTTACAGAAAAGAACAGCAGTCTAAGAAAATCCTTAGCTTTTACTCAGAGTTGCATTGAACACCGCTGCATAAATAATTTTAAACTTATTTTCTAAAAATTTCAGTGGGAAACTTTAATATTTGACAGAAATAACAACATCATTAAAATATCTCTAAAGCAACTTCATCTAAAATAAACCCAAGTATTCAAAAATTCACTTATTTTATAAATAATTGTTTGTACTTATTTTTTACATGATATTGTAATCTATTACAGAACTGGTGTAAGGGATTAAAAAATACTTTGGTAATCCAGTTAAAGTGTTAACAAGGATTGAGAGCTCGCTTACAGCTAACCATACATCCTAGATAATACAACTAAGGCTCCTTACTTAAAGAGAAGCAAAAAATACTTAAAGAATATTTGTTTCATAATTTTTTAAGATTTTATTTATTCATTCATTTATTCAAAGACATATTTGTTCCTTATTGGAAATTAGCCAGGGCAGTATACTGGGTATCATGTTATTTCAGAGATGCTTGTTAAGTTGAATAGCCAATAATCAAATGCTGGATTGTATAGGAAGGATATAGTCTAGGGAGTTAAGAGCGATCTGCATTTGAACACTTATCTCTGCACAGGGTCCTGACATGTGATCTCTGAGTCTTCTCATTTGTAGATGAGAACTAAAACTAAAAGTTTAGGTTACTTAATCAAGTAGCTTGCCGAAGGTCTTATTGCCAGCCGCCAATTCATAATTTCCAAATTTGAGTTGCATTTGGAGTTTTTCAGGCAAAAGTATCTTGACTGATATTTTCTGATAGTATTTCCCTTCTATGAATTTTTGTCTTAAGAAAATTGTTTTTTTCCAAGATTATAAAATATATTATTCTCTAATATTTTATTCAAATACTTTATAGTTTTTCTATTCTTGTAAGTACTTTAGAAGTCTGAAATTATGTCAAAGTTTAAAAATCAAAATGAAAAAGTATTTTATATTTTTATATTTCAAGTTTGGATCTTCAATTCATCTGAAATTTATTGCTGTGCCAGATATAGGGTAGGTGTTGTAGGTAAGATTATTATTTAGCAAAATAGTCATTTCTCTCCTCTTTCCATGGGTAAAATATATTTCTCTACTTTATGGATGTCACGTTTGGGTATCTTACTTGCTTTGACCAAGAGAATATTAACAGACATAATACAAAGAGAAGCACATAATATTTCCTACCTCAGGTCACCCTAAACATTAATATTATTATTTTTATTAAAATACAAGTCACTATATAACTAGAAAAATTATGCAAATATGGTCTCAGGTGAACCACAGTGAATATACATAGCTTCTTTTTTTCATTCATTGAGTTTTCTATATATCTATTAATTCAGTGACGTAGAAGTTTTCTGGTAAAACTCTGAAGTGTCTCTCAATATATAGTATAAATACATTTTAAAAATTTATGAACATTCCTCTCTTAGACTGTGTACTCAAAAAGCTAATTATATAGCTGTTACCCTGGGGCTTCCTTTCACCACTATCTTAGGAATTCCCTTTCCTGTTGCCTGGGGTCTAATAAGCAGCAAAAGCAGCAATTTGCAGATGGCAGGGGTCTGACAATTTCCAGACAAGAGACAAACCCCAGTCTCCAACTTAATAAAGGGCGAAAAAATTTTTTAAGATTATTTATTTATTTATTCATGAGACACACATAGAGAGAGAGGGAGAGACATAGGCAGAGGGAAAAGCAGGCTCCCTGTGGGGAGCGGGATGTGGGACTTGATCCCAGGACCCCAGGATCACGACCTGAGCTGGAAGCAGACGCTCAACCACTGAGCCACTTGGGCATCCCCCAACTATCATTTTTATGTCTGTTTCAGCAAAGGCGCACTATGATCTTCATAGAAGTCCAAACTGTTCTACAAAGGAACAACAAAATGTGAGTAATAATGGAACAGAACAATCTGTGTTTATTTCTTTGTGTTATTGTGAACATCAGTGAATATACATCTGTACATTATAACATAAATATTTATTTACATACATATTTATGCATTTTTAGATTTATATATTTATGTAAAAGCATTTGGTCTATTATGAAATGCTAAGCACATGTAGGGAATTATTTTTCTTAATAATCACAATCTTCACGATAGCTCACATATATGGAGGACCTATCATATCAGGCATTTTTAAATTTAATCCTTAAACACAAGAGGTAAGGCTTACGATTTTTCCCCATTTTACAAACAAATATGCCAAAAGTATCATTATCATCAGCATACTGAAAGTAACATTAGCAATACTAGATAACGTGATTGAGTCCAAATTGTTTGCCAGTATTTTTTTAAGCAGTTTATATAGATTAGCTCATTTAAACTTCACAAAAATCTTAAGATGTAGGATCTGGTTTTGTCCCCATTTTATAGATAAGAAACAGCAGAATGGAGAGTTTAAGTAACTTGCTCAAGATTAAGTAGCTAGTAGTGGAAGGGCCGAGTAGAGAGGATAAGGAATATTCCCTAGGTCATGTAGTTAAGGTAGGGTGGGCCCGAGCCTGATGTAAAGCTGGGGGGCTCTTGCCCACTGCACCATAAAGCTTCTAGTACTATTAGATTAATGAGTAACCCATCATGCATTAATGTAAATCAGCTACCCATCAGCTACCAAAAAATGATCATTTTTGGACATTTCTGTTCATTCCTTTAAATTTATTTTTTTTAATTTTTTTAATTTTTATTTATTTATGATAGTCACACACAGAGAGAGAGAGAGAGGCAGAGACACAGGCAGAGGGAGAAGCAGGCTCCATGCACCGGGAGCCCGACGTGGGATTCGATCCCCGGTCTCCAAAGGCAGGCGCTAAACCGCTGCGCCACCCAGGGATCCCCTTTAAATTTATTTTTAATTTAATTTATTATTTGATAGAGAGAGGGAAACAGTGAGGGAGAGGGAGAGAGAATCTGAAGCAGACTTTGCACTGAACACGGAGCTTGATGTGGAGCACCATCCGACAACCGTGAGATCATGACCTGAGCCAAAACCAAGAGTCGGATGTTTAACCATCTAAGCTGCCCAGGCGCCCCCATTGTTTTTAAATTTTAAAATAATTTAAACAAACAAACAAACAAACATATCAGCATTTATTGAGAACCAACTGTGGTCTAAGTAGAGATATTATTTAGCCACCCTCATGCAAGCTTCTTCTCTCTGCCCTTATAGTTCCTGCTGTTTTCTCTAAGCTTATTTAAGTGTATTTGTCTCCTTCAGACTCAAGACTTCAATGACAGAAACCAGAGCTTAGTTCCCTTTGTGTCCCCAGGGACTTGCATGCTGTTTGGTACGCTGCATTTTGTTAATATAAACATACATCTAAAAAATATATATATACACATATAAAACTCTTTATCCTGTCAATTTTGTAAGACAGCTTTCACAATCCTCATTCACAGTTGCTAAGACTGGTGACTGAGGAAGTAATTTGCTCGAGGTTTCTGCCATTTAAGACATAGGTCTGAAACCTGAATCCGCAATTCTGACCGGGAGTCTAAAACCCTCTCTACTAGTCAGCTCTAGGAGCACTTACTGAGTTCCATGAAGACTATTAAATATTGCATGTAAAATCCAAGACAAATAAAAAGTGCTTAATAAATGCTAGCTGTTATTTTTCTGGCCTCCAGGTACCACATGGATTCAAAAGAAGCTTGAGCCGAACAAATAAAATAAAAGTAAAAGGTCCTTCATTTTCACTTTTCACAGTTATAGGGAGAAAACTGTCAGGTTGTACAAATCAAGTTTCTTTTATTAGTGTGATGTGAACAAGCAAAACTGACAACATGATGTGGCTAGAACATAGAACATTCTACTGAGTTGTAATGGCTAATTCCATTTGCCTTCCTTTAGCAATGAGGGCCTGTGAGCTTTGATTAGCTGTGAAAATGACTGTGGATGGCAAGAGACCACAGAGCAAGACCTCTCCCTACTTGACTTCTTGGATGTTCACATCTTTTTGGTGCAAGTGAATTTTCAGCACTGGACTAATTTCTTTCTTCTTTGACCCTGTCCCTGGAGACGTCTGTGCCCAAGCCCTGCCCTCAGCACAGAATTCTCTTCCCACAGCCTGAATGCCCCACATCACACTCTACCAGAAATTTCTCTTACCACCCACTGGATGTGCCAGCCCCTTTGCCCCTAGACATATTTTTTAAAAAGATTTTTTATTTCTTCATTGGAGAGACAGACAGAGAAGGAGAGAGCACAAGGAAGGGGAGAGGCAGAGGGAGAAGAAGACTCCCAACTGAGCTGGGAGCCCAACACGGGGCTCGATCCCAGGGCCTAGAGATCAAGACCTGAGCCCAAGGCAGATGTTTAACCATGAGCCGCCCAGGTGCCCCATCCCTAGACATATTTTCAGTCTTGGCACAGTACGTTCAACGTCCTGGTCAGCCTGGACTGTCCACTGTGGGATAAGTTCTTCCCTAGGCTTTAGAAAAACCCTAAATCATAGATAGGAAATCTATCCCAATTCTCAACCTGATTCTCTTTCCTGATACTTCAAATAAACTCTCTGGTTTCTCCTGATTATTGGTTGGAATCTTTTCACAACTTACCTTTCTTTGGCCATTTAATTTCCTTCAGACAACCTGGGACCTGCCTACTGTCCTACATTTTGAACTTTACTCCAATTCGAGACTCCCTGTTTTGGATCATCCCTGCTAAACGCTTCCTCCAAAATTCACCCTTGAGTGTGCCCCAGCTCAGTTGCTTTCCTGAGTCTGACCTCGTCTTCTGCTCACACTCCCTCCTGCTGTTCATTTTAAGAAACTCTTTATTAATAGTGAGGCTGAACACTGTACTTCTTTTTTGCCCCTAACCATCTTTGGTTTCACTCCCTATAATTCAGTCACAAAAATATTCCCAGAATTGAGCCAAAGACTTGCTCAGTTCTTGTTTTGTTTTCTTAATTAGTTCCCAAAGATCAGTTTCTAAAATGAATAATTCATCATCTGCACTATATAGGTCTTTCTATAAATATTCTTTAAAATATAAACCTTACAGCTTAGGGAACATAGAAAAATTGACGGTATTTGTGAGTTTTTAAGTCAGAGAAGAATGTAAAGTTTTCAGGTCCAGTTAAAACTGATTTTCAAAGACATTAAGAAGCTGATTGCAAGAGTCAAATAATTCTTATAATAGTTAACCCAAGGTAAAAGTTGTAAAAGGACCCTGGTGAAAACTGGCAGATTATTAGCAAACAACCATGTAATTATTATTTCTCTTCTCCTTCTGTGCATACACACAGATTTTAATATTTTAAGTATATGTAATATATATATCTTGCCATTATCCTAACCACCAAGTCTTTTTTTTTTTAAGATTTTATTTATTTACTGATGAGAGAGAAGCAGAGACACAGGCAGAGGGAGAAGCAGGCTTCATGCAGCGAGCCCAAGGTGGGACCTGATCCCGGGTCTCGAGGATCATGCCCCGGGCTCAAGCAGGTGCCAAACCACTGAGCCACCCAGGCTGCCCACCACCGAGTCTTTTACAAAAAATACTGAATTACATATTTTAAAATCTGCTTCAGTCATTCAATTCACTGTGGTATTACACAAAAGATTTTTTCAACACACGTAAGTACACTTTTTATTTTTAATTACACCTAAAGTTACCGACTCTTCTTACTTTAAAGGCTATTGATTCATTACCAGACAGGTTTATATGCTTGACTCCCATATACTCAAAACCAACAAGGATAATGATTGGATGGTATTAAAATAACATTATGATAGGCTCCACACAGAGAAACTGAAATGATTTAAGAAAATTACCATAAAAATTAGAGACTGTGCGTTATAAATATGAGAAAAGTGAAGAGAACATTGGAGCACAAAGCAAATTTAGATACCATATCAAGATTCAGTAAAAGGTGAAAAACTACTCTCAATATTTTTAGTACAAGTACGTTTAATATAGAAAATTAGATGCAAACATTGTTGGAAGGGCTCCAGAATGGGCTCCGGCTGGGCGTCCAGGAATGTCTTCCAGAACACTGCAGAATGACCCTTGAGCCTGCCACTGGAATTGTTGAGTTTAAAACACAGGGCCATGACTATGACCTACGGGCTAGGCCTGCCTGGTGGTCACTGCCACCGCTGTCATGGTCTTCAGACAGCCACAAAGCAGGTGAATAAACGCTAGATGGAGAGGGTTGTCACTGCCTTTGACACAACTGTCTCTCAACCTCTAGGTAGCTGGAGAATGAACAATGGAATGCTGTTGTCAAAATCTTTACATCCTCAAGGCTGTGTGAGCCTATAAACATAGCCAAAAAAAAAAAAAAAAAAGGAGGATGGCTTCCACTGTACTTCTGCCTTCCAAGTGCTTCTAACTGGTGGAATCTAATTTACATGTAGAGCTCTGCCTGCATGAAAACTGAGAAATGTAGATTTTCGCTTTCTAGCTTCTGCAGTACAGAAGGACACACGGAAGGAGGATGGTGTGAAGGATGAGCGAGTCAAGTCACAGTATCCATCACAGAGGCCACCTAGACGAACTCCCCTAATTTATAAATGATGAATATGAGAATTATAGGAGTTAAGCAATAACATGGCCCAGCCAAGACGTATATTTGCCTTTATTGACTAAACACAATGTTCTTTTTCACTATACCCCACTGTCACAAATCAGTCTCTCCCAAATGTGGTTAAACATTTAATGTCATTTGAAATTAATATCAATATATTTTTAGTGGCCATTAGAAAAGCAAATACCATATTGAACTTGAATTTTACAAATCAGATAAAATTATTAAGGAGTATATTACATTCCATTTTTAAGAGCTGTGCTTTGAGAATTTTAGGACTGGGTTGCCTTAGTTGGTACTTACAAGTGCTTATTTATAGAACTAGAGTTCCTAGTATTTTCTGATCCACCAATAGCACTACCACATATCAGCACATTCCTTCTGGTTTTTAAAGGCATGCTGAAGATTTGTTAAAAAATCTCTAGAGTATTGCTTTATTATTTTTCTAAAACACAATGTCTAATGTTAAATATTTTCAACAGTGTTTTTCCCAAGTATACGATATTCTTTTTTAATGTTACAATAAAAATAAATTTACATATTGGATGCAGGTAAATAGACATGGGAAATCTAAAGTGACTTATTTAGATTTTTATCCGAGGAGGGCATGAACTCGAAAGATTGAAATTTTAGTTTGGCTGCTATCATTCACCTCCTCAGGGCAGTTCATTATTTTCCCAGTGTCTGAATTTCTTCATCTTTAACCTTGGGGTGATAACACCTATCTGACTTGCCACTTATTGGAAGTGTTGAGAGAATAAAGCTAGATAGCAGATGCTTTTTAAACAATATCCAGAGCTATATAAAAATATAAGATGGCACTCTTGTTATTTTATATTCTACTTAATGTTAAGAGTCATAATTCTTTTACTTCAGAGAAAAATAGACAGAAAAAAGTGGACAGGTTTTTCTCTTCACTAGGCAAACTAGCCATTTGGATTTGGGATTCATTTTAGCAAATAACTGATAATGAGGAAGTAGGACTCTGGAGACCAAGTTAATAACATACAAAATGCTTGTATTTAGTGCAGCCTCATTAAAGATGAGAAATTTAGAAAGTGCATGTGGTTTTAGGTACGCCTTGAGAATGTAACTCTAACCATGAACAACTTGACATAACTCCCGACTTTGCTTCAGTTGCTTAGAAGGTTGTTTAATTTCAGTAGCTTGTTGGGTTCTGCTGATTTTAATTTGATGTGGTTTCTAACACTGGCAGATTTTAGTTCAAGCTGACCTAGAGAAGCTCCTGTGCCCCAAGTTCATCACCTCCACTTTCTGCCATGAGCTCTTGTCTTAGACTTTTTTACTGCGGCCTGTGACATGTGGTCACTTCTCTGCCCAACTTCTCCTGAATTTTTTATTCTGTCAATTAGTCAAGGACAGACCAACAGACACAGACTTGACTCAACATTTAACTCAACATTGGCCACTTTTGCCTTCAACATGCATGATTTAGGCCCTTTTTAGGTCTTTATTTCACTTGGGTTTTTTTGGTATATTTTGACCTTCATAACTCTTTCATATAGTCTATGGAGTCATGCTTCTTTTATTGAATATTGGATTTTTAAGATTTCTGCATGTAGTTCAATATTCTCTGGTCGTTATATTTATACAAGTTTATTTATTCCTTTAAGATTTGTGCATGTAGTTGCATATAACAGTAGTTCACTCGTTTCAATATTCTCTGGTCATTATATTTGTATGTTTATTCTTTTTCTGGTCAACAGATTTTTTCCAAGATTCTTTTTGCTGTCAGGAAAAACACTGTATGAACATTTTTATACATATTTCCCATGCACATACACACTGAAGATTCTTCCTTTGGCATATATTCCTGGGAGTGGGATTGCTGGGTCATAGATGATACCATTGTCAAATTTATAAACTAGTGTCAAACTATTAAAATGAAAATTTGAACGAATTAAAATGAATATTTCTCAAACTGCTTTCCAGAAAATTAGTTTAATACTTGACAAAGAAGTAAAATACGTAATATAACCCTCTTTATCAAGCCTTCATTTCCCTATGGCTACTATAGTATGTCTTTCTCTCTTCATAGCCAACCTCTCAAAACAGTTGTCTGTGCCCACGAATGATTCTTACTTAGGTTTTACTCAGTACCCAGTCAACTGCCCTCTGACTCCTATCCTCACCCCTCCAAGAACCTACTGAAGCCAGGGTCACTTGGAGTCATTACTTGAATTCCTGGCATTCGAATTCTCTGGTCTCTCCTTCTTCAAAGTTCCCACTTCCAGTGTTTCATAATTCCACATTTATCTGACGTCTCTCTGAATCCCTATAAGTCCTGTGGGCTCTTTTGTGAATTCTTTTCTTTTCTTTTCTTCATCTATCGCTTAAAATGAATATTTCTCAAGGGCCCTCTTCTTTTCTTCCTGTCTGTTCTCTCTGCCTATGCAATTCTCAAGCATCCTGTCTTCACTTGTTATGTATAGGTTAATGTCTCCCAAATCTGAATCTTAGGGCACCTCTCTCCTTCTTCAGCTTGAAGCTTGTGGATTGAACATCCTATTCTACACTCCCATGTTAATTCAATTTACAAAAATGAGAACACTCCTGACCAACACCTATCCCTGCATTTCCCACCCAACATTTCTCCTCCTGCTATATTCAAAATCTCAGCTGGAAAGTTGATGGATGCACTGGCCACACAATTGACCAAGCTAGAATCTTGAGTGTCATTTTTGACTCTTACCTCTCCTTTACCAACACACTCAATTAATCATCAAATCTTATAGACTCTAACTCCCAAAGACATCTCATAGCTGTGTAACAGCATAACCAGTATAACCTTAGTCTAGAAAGGGACATAGGATCAGATGATAAACATTAATAAAATCATTTAAAAGAGAAAAATAAACACAGTTTGAATAGGAGGACTGTTGCGTAAGGTTCAAATAAAGAACATAGTTGAGACTGTGGTAAGTAACTGAAATATTTTAGATGGCCCAAGTGCTCACGGTAGAGAATCACGCTACAGAGTTCAGCCACCCAATCACAGAGAAACTAGATACTAAAATGAGAAAATCCAGGTGTTGGGGAGATGAAATTAATGGAACCAAACTAAGCTATTAGAAATGAACAACAAATCAAATCAATCAATCAATCCACAGAGACTTGGTTACCAGGAGAAACCAGTTCCTGAAAGTCTGAGGTTCCAATATCAGCTAAATGGAGTCTCAATAGTAAATCACTTTGAATACAACATGCCAGGCACTATTCAGCACTATCTTAAATCACTTACTCTTATGATGTCAATTTAGCTTTATAAAAGCTGTTTTGTGTAAGTATAGTTATGATTCCTATTTTACAGATGAAAAAACTGAGGTGTGGAAAGGTAATTTTCTCAAGCCAAACATCTGATAAGTGGTAGAGGCAGGACTCACCCCCTGTAGCCTGGCTTTAAAGACTCTGCTCTTGTCTTCTATGAAAAAAAAAATGTTTCTTTTTACTACAGCTATAGACATTACTTACACCTCTGTTTTGCAAATGGAAAAAACAATCTCAGAAGATTAAGCAATTTGTATTTTATATTTCAGTCAGTTCTAGAGCTCAGACTTTCTAGTCGGGTGTTCATAATCTCAAAGCCCCATTATTCCCATAAAATGCATTCATGAAAGAATACAGTTTGTCTTGCCTGAAGAGAAAACCAAAAATCTCCAAAAGTTTCAGATGTCATCTTAGAACCAGCAGGCAGAAACAACAGAAGTTCCCTTCCAGCTCTGTGATGCCACACTTTACAATATGCCTGGCTTTTGTCTTTATGAAGACACAGTACATTATTAGGGTCATCCTAGGTACACCGGGTCTCACAGAGAAATGAGATTAGTTCCTCAGCTATGTGTCACACTTAAAAGGAAATCTAATTCACCATCTCATGCTGTCTGACAAATATCTCCATTAACAAATCTTAATCATGTGGGTGGAAGAAGGGAGGGTGACTAAATTAAAGCTACTGAAATATATAGCAGGTAGGAAATGTTGCAGTGCCACAGATATGAAGGCTTGCGATGGAGCCATTCCATTGTCAGTGAAATACAATCCACGAAATGCAGCCTGATGAGACACAAACCCACTGAGATCATAAAGTCCTTGAGTGTCTGGTCCCAGACTTTGGCTCAAAAATTCTGTATCCTCAGATATCTCTGTCCTATAACAAACCACTTCCTTCAGACCCAAATGACTTCTCCAGGTTTAACTGTTCTAACCTAGACATCCAGAATGCTCTCAGTTGTCCTTACTTTTGCATCTGATCCATGCTCTGACCTGCCTCTTGGGATTTAATACATTACTTTGACTTCCAGCTTTGGTCCTATTAGACTGAAATATTCAGTACCCAGATGACAGCATCCAGAATCACATTCACACAAACTCTGGACTGACTAGAAGATAGAAGTCAACAGAACAGCATCTACAGACAACTGCAAAAGACTAAAATCAAGAATTTTATACCCTGCCAGTAGGTTGAAAAGTGTTTGTAGTTTTATAAGAATTAAGAAGATATCACTCATATCATTTATGAAAAAATTACCCCCCACTCAAATACTCAAGTAAAGTAGTCTGAGGTCTTGATCTAACACACATCTCCCAGGAGAAGATTAGAAAGAGAGAGTGGTACATAAGGAAACTTGCAATATTACATATACATGCGTGTATTATGTGCGTATTATTAAATACAATATCTAAATAATGCAATATATATAATTTAAAATTTAAATGATAAAGACCAGCTGTCTGGGAATTTAGCACTAATGAGTCTGGGAAGGAACAGGAAAAACCAATAAGTGAGGCCTCTTGAAATAGATATAAAATCTCTGGCTAATTCTTCTTTTACTATAGAAATATAATAGCATGAACCAGTATCCGACAATGTTATATATTTTTAATGATTGAACTGATATAAATGTCAATCAGATGGGATTTTACCATGTCATTTAAGGTTATTTTGAGTGTGAGATATTTGCAATAATCAAGAATATTAACTTAAAAAAATAAAATCAGGTAATATTGGGAAAATAATTTTATTTATTAATATTAATTGAAATAAATAATAACGATTATAGTTATTAATGGTAACTTATTAATACTAAATTCCTTAATGTAATGAAAAGCTACAATAAAGTACTTGGAAAGTGTCTTATGATTGTTAGCCCAAGTGATAGAAAAGTAAGACCCCAGGGAGCCTGGGTGGCTCAGTCGACTAAGCGTCTGCCTGTCACCTGCGTCATGATCCCAGGGTCCTGGGATCACCCACGTGTGGTGGGCTCTCTGCTCACTGGAGGGTCTGCATCTCCCTCTCCCTCTGTTCCTCCCCGCCCTGTTCATACTCTCTCTCACTCTCAAATAAATAAATAAAATCTTTTTAAAAAGTGAAACTTAATTCATTAGAATGGAAAAAAAAGACATACACATCCACCCTCTTACATATTTTATTTTTTTGTTATTAACAATCCCACTCAAATGGAGTTTTTAAAGAGTATACATTGTTCAAGAAATGAATTATCTTGTACATATATTTAAGTATTAACTATTACTGCTTAAGATGTTAAGTGATTCTGGTTCTGGAAATTATTACTTTTACTTAAAACATGAGAGACTCCTAACTCTGGGAAACGAACAAGGGGTAGTGGAAGGGGCGGTGGGTAGGGGGATGGGGTGACTGGGTGATGGGCACTGAGGGGGACACTTGATAGGATGAGCACTGGGTATTATACTATATGTTGGCAAATCGAACTCCAATAGGAAAATATACAAAAAAAGAAAAAATTATTTAATTACAATAAAAGGCAAATGATTATGTGAAGAATGTCTGCAAGAAGAATGATCCCCAATAAATAAACTATATAATTAAAATAAATAAAATAAAACCTACTGAATGCAAACTTACAGAAGTAGCCAATTTTGATACTGGCATATATAAAAATAGAGATGATCGATGTTGCTGGTGTATTTAGTTACATCTCTGATTCTGAAAGATATTTATTTTAAAGAAAGCTTCTGTTTTGATAAGAACCCATTACAATTAAAAAATGCATTTACATTTACTACCAGGAGCCAGGCACAAGAAACAGTAACAACCTGCCATTTCAACAGATAGTTTTACTTTAATGAATAGATAATTAACATTTATTTTTAGCAAGATGACAATGTATATAAACCTACAATTCCCCCATTACAAATACTCAGGAATACCAAATCCAATAAGACAAATGTATAAGTGAAAGAAAGAGAGATCACCAGGTAACACAAAGAAAGAGTTGCAAATCAGCAGGATAATTATGTCTATCAACGCCGTGTGGGTGTTCATCAACAGGCAAGAAAGTGAAGAGGGGAGTGTGGATCTTGTATATCAGGAGCTTGTTTTTTATGTCCATGAAAGGAACTGGGGGATTTGAAACTAAGGCGTTCAGTGAAAAGAGGGCCTAACAAATAATCTTCCCACCATCAAGGGTATGGGAGAGCAACCATGAAGCTAACGACTGCCTCGTCTTTGTACATCAGACCTCCAGGGAACCAAAACCGTGAGATTTTGCATCCATCCCATTTACAGTGTGCATATGACCTGAGGTCCTCCTCCCCTACACATGTGCACATACACAGACACATACACACAGACACAAGAACATTAAAACTGTTCCTGAACCAATGGTACACTTAGATTCTTGGCAAAAGCAAATAAAAAAAGTATTCAGAGGGAAGCTCTCATAATTCTAATCACAAAATGTTCTCCTAGAATAAATAAAAATTTTAAAGAAAACTCTCAAAGAAAATATAAGAATAAAAAAAAAATCACACAAGTCATAAAGGGAAACAAAAGCAATGAGTTAACAGAAGCAATAAACAGGAGACTAAACCCCAATCCTTGAGATAATAGACTAACAAACAACTTATTTCTATAACTGAATAAAAATAACTTAAAGTAGCCATTTAAAACTCAAGAAATTAAATACAGCTGAAGAGAAAAACAGGATATCTGTTACCAAGGTTAACAGATAACAAGAATAGAAGAGAAAGCTCCATAATCTTCTAAAAAGGGTACACAGAAGAGAGAGATTGGGAAAGTGATAATACTCAGGTGATAAAAGTCTCAGATTCATCAAAACCCATGAGAGTTGTGAAGCTTCAGAAAAAATAAAGCTCAAAAAGTCTCGAGCATGATAAATGAAATAAAATAAATCAAAATAAATTCCCAACCAAGTTACATCATAAATATAGAAGATGAGGAGATTTATTAAGCAACCAGAGGGAAAACACCAACACAGGAACCAAAGTTAGGCTGTGATCACAATTCTCCACAGAAACAATAACTGCCTGAAGACAAAGATGTACTATCTTCAAAGATAAGATATCATTCAAGAGTTAAGGAGAAAATAATGATTTTTCAGGAGGACATTTCCAACTTATTGACAGTACTACAGAAGACTAAGACATATACTTAAGAAAGAGAAAAATTGAAATTGGATGGAAAAGATAATATGTTAAAAGCTTACAGGCAAAGACTTATTAAACATACACTAATGCATTTATGAGTACAAAACAAGGAGATGCAAGGAAAATACACAGTAACACAATAAATATGTGCTCAGCATGGTCAAAAGTAAACTAATAAGACACTCATTCAATAGGAGTGCAGGGGTATTTTTTATCTTTAGACTTTTTAAAAAGATTTCTTTATTTGAGAGACAGAGTGTGTGCAAGTGCACACACACTCATGAGTGAAGAAGGGGCAGAAGGAGAAGAGAGACAGAAGCAGAACTGAGTGAGGAGCCCGATCCTACAACCCTGAGATCAGGACCTGAGCCGAAATCAAGAGTGAGTCAATGAACTGACTGAGCCACCCAGGCGCCCCTCTCTTTATATTTTAAAAAATCAGATTGTGCCTGTTAAATTTATAAGAATGACACTAAAAGAAGACAAAATAATATTGTCAAATCAGGAGGTGGAGGCAGGGAATAAAGAAAATTGCATCAAGCCAAAATAGTGCACAGAAGGAGGAAGAAGGCAATCAGACTATGAAAAAGCATGGTAAGCAGAAAGCACAAAACACGATGATAGAAACAAATTTAAATTATTAATAATCACGATACATGTAAATGAATAAAAAAAATCACCGCTTAAAATGATTAAAATTTTCAAATGAAATATAAAAACAAAATTTAGCTGTTGTTCATGGACAAGAAATTGCCCTAAAATGTGGTGATACAGAAAGGTTGAAGTAAAAGGATAAAAAAGGTCACTCCAGAAAAATTATAAACCAAAATAAAACCTGTATAGCTAAATTAATACCCAACAGACTTTATAGAATATACATTATTAGGAATAAAAAGGAATAATTACGAGTGAGGCAAGTCACCAGAAAGATGCAAGAATCATGAACTTGTATGCACATAAAACAAAGCTTAGAAAGACTAAAAGTAGATGAAATTATGAAAATAATTTTCCGTATCCTTTGCCAACCATGTAGAAGTTTTTTAGCTCAGTAATCTTAGAAATGGATAGGTAAAGCATTCTAAAGATTTATAATTAGATAATTAATATGATGTGGTATTGATACAGGGGTAGATAAAAGAAGAATGGAACCATGAAAAGCCTTCATCTAGAATTATATATACATATGTCCATATATACATATGTAGAAGGGTAATGACACATCCCTGGGAAAATAATGGGCCAGTCAATAAATTATAATCTATCAGAAAAATGATTTTAGTTGCCAACCACCGAATCCTCTCTGAGTATTTTAAACAAAAAAGAATTTTATGAAAGAATACTGGATAGCCCAGGGCCTCACTTGAAAAGCCAGACATCTTGGCTCTGAAGTGGGCAGCCAAGAAAAATGGCAGTCCTACCGCAATGACTTCTCTAAGGGGAACTCCATGGCCACCGCAGCTTGGCCTCAGTTAACTTTTATACCAGAAGCTGGAATTTCACCAACTTGCCTTTGAGGAAAAACAGACAGTTCTATCATCCTGCTTGTCTGGATATTATTATGCCGGTTCCACTGGGCAGAGCCACCACCTCCCCTGCCTCCTTCCAGATCCAAGTTTCATGCACGTCTGTCTGTTTGGCAAAATCTAGATCTCCTGCCTGTGTTCTGGTCATCGAGAAGTTCTGACTTTGATCTTGAAAAGAGAAAACAAAGTTGGAAATTGCCTAAATATAAAAACGTTTTTTAAAAAAATTATTGGATAGGAAAAATTATGCCATTCAATGCATACCCGCCGGTTATCAACATGCACCATTGCTCCATATGTAAACTCCAAAAAGAAAAATAAAACAGTTGACTCCCATCTAATATACTAAAACCCTTCCTCTTAAAAAAGAAAACACCAGAACCCTCTCTCGCCATATGCTCATCATTCATAGATGTTAGATACGAAATGGAGACCAGCCTTGGAAATGCCCAAACAAGAAAACCAGGTAAGTAAAACTTAATTTAACTCATTCTGCAAAACAAGTGAAACTCAGGATGTTCCTTTTAAATGTCTTTGATAATCATACAAGAAAATTAAGTTATCTTTCTAAAAATGGTATAAAATTACCGTTTTTAACCAATCCCCTGCATCCTGGAAACTCCCCCTGCAATAATCAATCATTGTAAAGGTTAAACAGCATCCTCATTTTCACTTCAGAAGCCTTCTTGTAATAGCACACTTTTGAGATTCCTATCGCCTTTAAATGTAAAAGCTCCCTGTCCTTGAACTGTTCTCATATGTCATAAACTCTCACTGGATGCTCTTCATTGATTTTCGCGGTTTTAATTTTCCTATTTCTGCATTTTTGACACAACATTCTCCAATTCCTGGATCTCCAAGTGTAGTATTTATCTATTGTTGACTAACAAATCACTCTCAAACCTTAGTAGCTTAAAACATCAAGCATCTACTGACATGTAGTTTCTGAGTGTCAGAAATCTAGACACAGCTCAGCCCTGACTCATGGTGCATGAGTCCACATGTGGCCCCAGTCCCCCTGTTGGCTGGGTCTGCCATGCAGTCTCATCTGGAGGCTTAACAAGGGAACAATCTGCTTCCAAAGTCAAGAGTGTAGAGTTTAGTTCCTTACATTTTTGCATTGAGGGCCTCAGGTCCTCATGGGCTGTTAGCCTTGGGCCATTCTTTGCCACATGATCCTCTCCATAGGAAAGATCACAATATGACAGTGAGCTTCCCTTGGAGCAAGCACACAAGAGAACAAGAGTAAGCACGCCAGGTGGAAGCCACAGCTTTTTATGATCTAATATCAAAAGAGACATGCCATTACTTGTGCACTAGGTTCGGTCCATACTCCAGGAGAAAGAGTCTCACAAGGGTATGAATACCATGGGTGGGGTCGAGGAGATCATTGTGGGCCATCTTAGGGATGCCTACTGCATTTCTTCCCACGTCTTGACAAAATGTTCTCCTGACATTTTATAACCTATGAACTAAACTATAATATTAAACACCAACAATATTCCCAATATGTGATAGGAAGGAGAGCGATAGGAAAAGACAGAAATGATTTTGTATGCAATAGCATGATGTGACAATAGCATTTAGGAGTCTATGGATTGTGTTGCTTTGGTAACTGTGGTCGGTAGGAGAAACAAATCCAAATGCAGAATAATTGTCTATTTCAGTGGAATGAATCAGTTCTCCATATGAAAAGTATAATATAATCAACCTGCCATGAGATGCTGCACCAGCTATATATCTACCCAGAAGGAAATGCTCTCACTCTTGTCTTTGTTCATCTGTATGACCTATGTCTTTTTTTCCGTTGGCTGCCTTTAAGATTGTCTCTGTGCCATTTATTTGGAGCAATTTGATTATGATGTGTTTTTGCCTGGTTTTCTTTATGCTTGGAGTGTGTTTGGGGAGTTCTTGTTTTTGTGGGGGAAGGTGTTATTGAGTACATTGAGGGTTTTTTGTTGTTGCTTTCTCTCTCTCCCTCTCTCTTTTTTTTAATTTATCCCCTGGAGAAGTTGGCCCATTATTTCTTCAAATATTTTTTTTCCTTATCTCCTTGGTCAAGGACTCCAGTTACATGTATATCAGGCCTCTTGAAATTCTGTGGTTCATTTGCTTTGTTTTTGGTAGGGTTTTTGTTGTTGTTGTTGCATGTTTATTTTGCTCTGTTTTGGTTTTAAACCTCATTTCTCTGCATGCTTAACCTTAAAATAGTCTCTATTGCTGTGTCTTCATTTCACTAATCTTCCCTTCAATGTCTAATTTGTCATGAATCCTATGCAATGTCCTTTTCATCTCACATATTGCTGTTTCATCTAAGTTTGATTTGCATCTTTTTTTATATCTACCATATTTCTACTTAACTTTTTTAAACATCTGAAATACAGTTATAGTAACTGTTTTAATATCCTTATCTGATAATCCCAACTTCTGTGTCAATTTGTGATAAGTTTTGATGGATTTTTATCCTCATTTTGGTCTTATTTTCCTATTTTTTTGCATGCCTTTTTTATTTGATTGTTGAATTTTACATTGTCAGGGGCTGGTTATTTTTTATGTTCCTATAAATATTCTTGGGGTTTGTTCTGGGATACAGTTAAGTTATTTGGAAATAGTTTGATCTGTTTCCTGCTTACTTTCAACATTTGTTAAACAAGACAAGAGTAGGCTGACTCTAGAGGCACCTGGGTGGCTCAGTGGTTGAGCGTCTGCCTTTGGCTCAGGTCATGATCCCGGGGTCCTGGAATCGAGTCCCCATCAGGCTCCCCACAGAGAGAGGAGGGGAGATTCTGCCTATGTCTCTGCCTCTCTCTTTGTCACTCATGAATAAATAAATAAAATCTTTTTTTTTAGAAAAAGAGCAGGCTGAGTCTAGAGATAATTATTCACCAATACTGAGTAGGACCCTCTGTTTACTCTACCCGATGTCCTGTAAATCATGAGGTTATCTGGTCTGCCCAGCAAGGACAGGTACTGCTGTCGGCCCTCTGTAAGTGCTGGCACTATAACCTCTAATCATTTCAAGTCCTATCCTTTCCCAGGTCTGGTAGCCTTGTCACATGTATAAGCTCACCAGATCTCAGCTGAATACTCAACGGGCAGCTTCCGCAGCTCTCTGGTATTCTGTGTCTGTGCGGAAATCTCTGCTAGTCCTCTGTACTGTGAACTCTTTCTCTCTGGGTGTCCTCAAATAGTCAACTTTGCCCCTTCAATTCAGTGTCCTCTTCCTATACTGTTGCCTGGAAACTCTGTCAACATGGTAAGCTCGAGCAATGGTAGGGCACTCTTGGTTTGTTTCCCAGTACTTGGGGAGGACTGTCCTAATAGCCCACGTCTTGAAAACCATTGTTTCATATATTCTGTCCATTTCTCTATTGCTTCAGATAGGAGGGTAATTCTGGTCCCTGCTACTCCATTTGCTCAGAAGTAGAAGTGCCCTTCAGACTATGACCTTCTAGAGCAATGGATTTCTTGCTCATTTCTCCCTAAGTTCGTATAGCTAGGAAGGAAGGCAATTCCAGGTAAACAGATTCGATTAGTTCTATTTCTTTCTCTTTCGTGAGTAGAAGGATTCCTTTTTCCAGGCAAGCGACAAGTGAGCATGAGTGAATGTTGCCTTGTTATTGCTTCCAACATCTTTCTTCAGAACCCCTGTTTCTCACAGTAAGAGGTACATGTACCCACTCTGCACTGGGATCAATCAGAATCACCATTAGAGGGGCCACTGTAACCGATTTCACAGGCTTAAAATCTTTTCCAAACTCTTCCATGGTTGATCTCATTAGGTCTTCTTGCTTCAAGTCTCTAAGTTAACAAATTGAAAGTAAATCTATGGGCTTCTTTTTTTTAAAGATTTTATTCATTTATTCATGAGAGACACAGAGAGAGGCAGAGACATAGGCAGAGAGAGAAGCAGGCTCCCTGTGAGGAGCCCAATGTGGGACATCATGACCTGAGCCGAAGGCAGAGACTCAACCACTGAGCCATCCAGGCACCCCTCAAAGTTAATCTATGTTGGTGACTTGATGGATTAATGTAGAATTGCCATTTAATAAATGAACCTTCTGTGGAGTCTTACCTAACAAAAGCAGTAAACTCTGAGTAGAAAATTTCAGGTACTACAGCAGACTATTTGGCTCTATTAGGATATAGATCTAGTAGGATGGAGATATTTTGTAGTTCCATGGGCTAGAACCACCAGTGGCATCTTCCCAATTTGGAGTTTATCAAATTCAGCCTCTTTATTATCAATTTCTGCCTTTCTGATTCTAAAATGTAACATATAATACATTATTTAATTTATTAATTAGCTGCTACTTATTCAGGCTCTAGTCCAGAAATTCATTTTACTTGTCCTGTGACCTGTGTACAATGTGATACAATGTGAATTTTTAGAATTCCAGGAGCATATAAATATTACGGAATGAACCTATCTATCAACCTAAGTTTACTTTGAGAATTTTCTGATATTTATGAACTTTTATCCATAAATGTCCAATACTCTATGAAGAAAATTAGTAGAATTCAAAGTAGTTTTCCTTATACCCTTGAACCAGAGAAAATTATTCACATGCTTAAATAATCAAATCAAATTTTAATAATTTTTGATGACCATATGGCTTTGCTTCAAATTATAGATATAAACAAAATACTTATTAAATTATAACACAGAAAATGAGAACTGTGTCAGTGATTTCTTTACAAGGCTGAATGGTGCATTAAGAGGTCATCCAAGGTTTCTAGTGGTCTTTAAGCACTAATAACCTATTGTAACAGTAAACATTGCTTCTAACAAAACAAAATCCTAACAAAACACTGAAGATTAATTCTAACGAAAATATAGTGCTGGGTTAGAAGTCCTAGAAGTACACACAGACCCAAGAAAACTTTATATATATAAAAAATATTCTCCTCTAATTCAGAAAATTAAATTAGTAATCATAAAAATTACAATTTATGACTGCATGGCTCAATCAGTGGAGTGTGTCTGCCTTTGGCTCAGGTCATGATCCCAGGGTGCTAGGATTGAGCCCCATGTCAGGCTCCTTGACTGGCAGGGAACCTGGTTCTCCCTCTTCCTGCCTCTCTCCCTGCTTGTGCTTCTCTTTCTCTCTCCCTCAAATAAATAAAAAATATTTTTAAAAAACTATAATTTATTGAGAAAGTCTTAATTCTATCTAGATGATTCTCCTCATTATTTAATCAGCTTGTGTCCCCTGGCATGATCTTACTGCAGTGAAAATGGGAGAAGCTTTGTCTCCTGAGTCATGCATCTGTGCCCACTTGTGCACAGAATGTTTTACCACCATGAGCTACTCCTCACTTTGCTGTCAGTCACCACCTCAGGTTTCTGAACTATGATCGTTCAAAAAACTTGTTTCCATCACAGTGGCCTTGGTAGAGAGGCAAACCTGAGTCATGCCACATTTATTTATAGCTCAATTTCACCATTATTCGCCATTCCACTTTCCAAGGCTATAAAAGTAATAAAATCTCACAAAGTTTTGGAGACACAGAGAGGCTTTAAAATGCAGTAATACAGATGAGTTAAAAATTGAGAATTTGATATTTTTGTCCCTAGTCCCTTGTACATCCCTGAGAGGAATGTTTCACTGGCTCTTTTTCTCTGGAAGTATCAACATTCTGCCAAGTTCACCCATCTCTTCCTTCACCCTCCATTTTTTCCATGGTTTCTCTTTTTTTTTTTTTATTCTCTGACCCCCAAATTCATGGCCTTTTATTATTAATGGTAGTTTAGGGGGATCCCTGGGTGGCACAGTGGTTTGGCGCCTGCCTTTGGCCCAGGGCGCGATCCTGGAGACCCGGGATCGAATCCCGCGTCGGGCTCCCGGTGCATGGAGCCTGCTTCTCCCTGTGCCTGTGTCTCTGCCTCTCTCTCTCTCTGTATGACTATCATAAGTAAATACAATTAAAAAAAAAGTAGTTTAGCTATCATTATCTTGCATAGTCTTCTTAGAAGCCCATGCCCTTGGAGCAGATGGAGCTTCTCCTTTTAACTCCCTCCAAACGATTATCCCAACTACCATCTAGTAACTTTCTACTCCAGAGGGACTTAAGTGCGGATGGGAACAATCCTTCACAGTTTAATGACTACCTCACACTTGAGTGGCCTTCATCCCCATCCTATTTCAGCAACCTGCTCTCAAAACCACAGCTTGTCATCATCCCTTAATCTCTGACAATGAATTTTTAAAGTCTTCTATGATAATCATTAGCCGGCAGCACAATACTATTGGAAGGACAGAATAAGTTTAAATTTTATCAAAAGTGAAAGGATTGTGATAGAGGCTCAGGGAGAACCACTGCTTTTAGCAATGATCTTTCAAAAAACTATCAATGAGGAAAAGGTTCCAACCAAGCAGTGGATTCCCTTGTTCTCTTTCTAAAACAAGTATAGTATTATAATGAACCCTTGATCCACCAGCTTTTGAAAGACAAATGCAATGTTTGTAAGATTTTTATTTGCTTACTATGCGTCTCAGCATTTACCTACAGGAAAGGAAGGGTGAACAGCTGTTTCTTTGGCCTTTTCCCTAGAGTCAGGCATGCCTGAAGGTTTGACCTTTCGTCTTGCAGCAGCAACTCAGGAATGGTTATAAATTACCTATGACGGATACAAGATGAATGAAAGTCCTGTGTACTGGACCAAGCACTTGAAACTCATTGTCAAGTCCATTTAATGAGTGATTGGGAACTAGTGAAATGGAGCTGCCCTGCAGTGTGGGGGTTATCCTCATAAACCCAAGGAGATTAGACTAAACATTTATATGCATATGATTCAATATAAAAGCTGAAAGGACCTCAGAGCTGAGGGCTTCCCTGATCTGAAGTAGTTTCCAGCCAACTTTGTTCCTTGTGACTACACACCCAGTGTGCAGAATGATTGGAACATTCAAAGCTGTGCCTAGAGATCATGAGACCACTGCTATGTTGTTGGTACATGTGCCATCATGCTTATCCTGCAAACTTTCTCAAAGATAACCAATCTTAGGGCTTGATGTAGCCTACTGTGAATCTTGAGTTTGACTGTCCATCTGAAGTTAAGACGACAATTCCTGGTAAAGCAGAATGGGTGTCACACATACATTATTTAATCCTCACAATACTCCAGTGCAATTAGAAATAATCATTGTTTCCATTTTGCAGATGAGAAAATATAGAGTTTAAGTAAAACGAGTCAAGGTCATACAGCTTATGATTGAAATAAACTATTTCTCATTTCTTACATATTTTCAAAACTGATTTCTCTCTAATGAGCATATATTTTCAGCATCTTAAGAACAGGAAATATTTACTTAATATTTTGTCTATAAATAGTCCCTCTTAGCAGGAGCTCTGTGACTTATAATTCATTGTTAGAATATCTGTATGATTTTTAAATAAAATTTAGTATAAATATTATATTTTATGATTACTAGAGAGTTTTTGTCTGCCTATTTTTTATATCACATATATGTTGTACATGACATATAATTTTCCATTACATATTTTTTCCACTTACATTTTTGGGGAGACAAAAGTTAACTTTTGAGTAAGTGTTGACATTCTTTCCCCCTTTCCTTGCCCTCTAGAGTAAATTTGGACTTATCCGCTCATCTTCCCTACTCTTCCTCCAAATTCTATAAATTGTTTTATCCTTGTCAGCTTTATCCCTGGGTTTTTATGATGCAAAATTAATATAATGGGGAAAGAGAGAAATGGGATTTGAGAATCCAAGACAGGGGACTTATATAAGAAAGGGTTGAGATTTGTTTCAAAGAGGAAAAAAAGGGGGAGAACCTATGAGGGCCTCAAGAGGAAGGATCTTTGGGAAGGCTGAGAAATTGGACCTGGGGAAATGGTGAGAGATGAAAAAAATGGAAAGGGAGTATTTTTTTTAAAGTTTTTTTCCTATGCATTATATTCTGTATTTCTGTTTGTTTCAAAATATTTAAATTGCTTTAATTTTGTTTACTGGATTGTGTTTCTATCTTTGAAAGTAACTCGAGATACTAGAGCATAAAACAACACAATTTATGTTTCAAATACTTTCTTAGTACAAATGTGTTTGATTGATTTCATTAGAGCTATTTCTAGTTTCTCAGTATATATACATGTGTTATGGCTACCTTGGCATGTTAATCTTTACCTTATTTTCGATTATTATCTTCCTAGAAGAGTTACTGGGTCATTACATTGAATATTCATATTTAAGACTTTGATCCATAATGTAAAAAAAGTTTTATAGACTTTCTCTCTAGACTTTTTCTGTTCCTATCATGGTAAATAGTCTACAGTATGGGCTCAGTGATAATTATTTACAAATGAGGACTCAAATCTTCATCTCCTATTAGGTATCTTCCTTGAACTTTGGAAAGATATCTCTAACTGCCTAATGGACATCCTCACCTGAATGTCCCCATTATATGTCAAAATAAAAATTTCAACTGTAGGTATTTACCCTGCGTTCTTCCCTGAATTTACTATTTGAGATAATGTCATACTTTTTATAAGATTTAGAAGCTTGGAAATCATCATTCACTATGCCCTCTTTCCCTCTCATTTCTCATCAAATGTTAAGCTGATTTCCCCCTAAATATCTCTTTGCTATGGCCACACTGTTTCAGGTCCCAATCATTTTGTGTGAAGCCTCTCTACCTACAGCCTTGCCCATTCTTAGTACATTGTCACTGTGGCCAAGGCTGAGCATTTAGCACTCCTGTTTAGAGCCCTTCAGTGTCTTCCCATCTTCTTTAGTGGCACTCCCCAATATGTGTGCAGAGAGTAAGTTATAGGAGTGCCAGAGCTGCAGGAGGCACCAGTGGCCATCCTTGGATGTCAACAGTCCTGAGAGTGTGGACAAGTGTGGTAAACATATATTACCCTTTCTCTGTGGGCCATGATGTGAAAACATTTGAGCAACTCTGACAAGAAGATAACACTTCATTATAGCGTTTAAAGCCTATTCCTACATGGACCCCACACATACCCCCTCATCTCACATCGCTTCCCCAATGGTACATTTTTCTGTTAATAGGTCCCAAATGCATTGTGCCCTTGGGTGCATCTTGCTTTTTTCTTACCCATTACTCCCATACTGTCCCCATTTCTTCACTCACACCAGCCTTTGCCACACTTTGAGAATCAATAATCTCCCAACTCCTATTTCATTAAACTATGGACTAATGTCTTTTCAAGTCTGGTCTGTAAATAACATGCATCAGAATCATGTGGGGCTTGTTTAAAACAACATCAACAACAACCAACTGGGTCCTACTCAGGATCATAACATTTGGACTTGGAACCCATAAAAATCCACCATTAAATCATGCCTCATGTGTTTATTATACACATTAAATTGTGTAAAACTTTACACAAGACCTCACTAATATAGTTTACAAAACATGGTTAATATATTCCATAAAATAGCAAAACCAAATAGAGTCAAATAAGAAAATTCAGTGAAATATCTGCAAGACAAAGAACATGAAAACTACCCTTCATTTAAAAAATGAAGATATATTGATGGTAAGGACTATAACTGACCCGAAGAACTAATGAGATCTATCTTTATGACAATCTGTGCTCTAAGCAGTTCCAATATTAGAGTAAAAAATGATTGCCTCTTAGGATAAAGGAAAATGCCTTAGAGAAACATGCCTGGTAGCATACATGGTCAGGATGATTATTTGGATTTTTTTTAAAGCCAACTTATTCCCCAAGTTATGGTTCTTTGAAATTTCTATCATCATTCTCACAACAAATTTCCCTTCAAGGATATACAGCATGTTGATATTTGAACTTACACTTGTAGCGCATGCACTGGTGATGAATGATGTGGAGAACATTTCTACAAAAGAAATGTAGAAAAAATTAAATGTCCTTACAACTTAGAGCCCATTGACAAGTACTTGAGACAAGTAGCCTCAACTCCCCTGCGGGGAGCCTGATGCAGAACTTGATCCCAGGACTCTGGGATCATGCCCTGAACTAAAGGCAGATGCTCAACCACTGAGTCACCCAGGCGTCCCTTGTCCTCCTGTGTTTATAGAGCTACCTTTCTTGCATTAAGGATGGCTCAGGAATTCTTTCTTGACTGTATGCTCTCAGATCCCAAAATTTCACATCAATAAATAGACGATAAACAATTTTAATTTAATACTTTTCTTTCTCATGACTTAAGCAGTAGCTCATTATTCATAGGTGGAACCAATTTACAGGCTTTACTGATCATCTTCCCCTTGCATCTCCCTCTCTTGACTATGTTTTCTGAAATACAACTGCTAATTATATTTACATTGATGTTTTCCTTCATAAAACCAAAAGTCTGAAGGCAGAACTCTCTAAACATATCTATATAAATGCTATATAATTCTGGGGGACCAAATGTTTTAAATGGTCCAATGCTTAAAAAGTCTTGTGACTACTGGAATCAGTGTTTTTAAATTCTGAATGTGTGATATGGCTATATTGAAAAGTTCATTGAACAAAAAACGATTTTAGATATTTGAATGAACCATTTGGTGAATGGTTTTACTTTTTCCTCCCTAAGTCTTAGATTCCTAGGCAAAATGAGAATAATTTCCTTTATTACAAGCTTCGTATTAAATGAGAAAATTATGTAAACTACTCTTTACAAGGCCCAACATAGAGAAGACAGGTAACAAACTTTAGCTGTATCTGACATCCAAGGAAAGTATGAGTCATGGACTCCCCTAATTTAAAAATAAATAAGATCCTGGAGATTAGATCCAAACACAAGGAATATGAGTATAAAAGAGTCGGGCTTATTGGGTTGCTTCTGCTTTTGACACTGAGTCCCTCTTTATGAACACATTTGCATCTCTTCTTGCTCCTCCAAGCCTAGAGAAACAGCAACTTTGCTTTAGTTCAAGGGTTTGGTTCAAAACCTCAAGGAGTTCCACCAGCTAGTCAGTTAGCTGCTGCAGCTAAGCAGAAAATTAAATAGCACATACATATCCTGTTTTCAGTGTTCCATAGAGGGCTGCATAAAGGGAGTCAGGAGGCAAAATAAATTAGATATAATGATGTTAGTTAGGAGAAGAAAATTTCTATTTATTTCTATAATTATTTAAGTTTATGGAGAGAAATATATCTTTAATTAGTTTATGATTAGCTTAGGAGAAAATGTAGAGTCAGTAATATAACAGGCAGATTGAAGAGACTTAAGTCTTTAGTCCAGAAAGTATTAATTAAACATGGAGCCCATTACACTGAGGTGGCCCAAATGCCTGCATCAACAAACCAAGACCTATACCTGTAGTGAGTCAAGGTGAAGAAATCAAAACCTAAGGACAACCAATCACAAACAGCGGATGAGGCTTCCCTAAATAAAGGCAACAGCTGAAGCATTGGCCAATCAAATAATTGTCTTACTTTGCTTCCACCTGTTCTCTGTAGCAGCCCTTCCCTAGCTCCTGTCAGGGTGCTCCCAGCCATTTCTCATTTGTCACTACCTGATTTGAATAGGGTTTTGTTTGTTTGTTTGTTTGTTTGTTTTGCTCAAATACACTTAAAATGTGTAATTTGCCTCAGTTTATCTTTTAACAGTAGCTTCTTAGAATAGTGCGTTTGATGCAATTTTTAAGCATGGATACCTAAAATGTAAAGCTTTGCTGCTGCTGCTTCTTCTTCTTCTTCTTCTTCTTCTTCTTCTTCTTCTTCTTCTTCTTCTTCTTCTTCTTCTCCTCCTCCTCCTCCTCCTCTTCCTCCTCTTCCTCCTCCCTCTTCTTCTTCTTTTTCCCAACCCCTGGTAGAGGTTATGTGATATTGTGATATAAATCCTCCTCCACAGTTCCTGGTACATAGCTCCTAAAATGCTTGTAATTTCCTAAGAGCCATTGGAGCATCATTTTTTATAATATTTGGTCTTTTGTCCATATTTGCTGAAATAGTTGCTGAGTGATAAAGGTGAAAGGAGTGTTAATCATAGTGAGCCCTTTAAGCACAACAGCATTTGTTAAATAGGTGACTTTTAGAAAGCCTCAAATAACCACAGGATGGGGGCTGGTTGTCTGGGGGACCAACCATGTAATTAGATAGCTGGAACTTTCAGCCCCATCATCTGATCTCTGGGGAGGGGCAAAAAGCTGGAGGTTGAGTTAATCATCATAGTCAATGACTTAATCAGTCATGGCTATGTAATGAAGCTTTGATTAAAAAACCCTAACTGAATGGGTTTGGAGAGCTTCTGGGTTGGTGAATGCTTGGAGGTTCCTGACAAGGGCACAAAAACTCTGCACCCTTTTCCATCTTCCATGCCTTGTCCTATGCATCTCCTAACTGTTTCAGAGCTGTATCCTTTTTTAATAAGTCTGTAGTCTGGTAAGTAAACTGCTTTTTTTTCTGAGTTCTGTAAACCACTCTAGCAAATTATCAAGTCTGAGAAAGTGGTTGTGGGAACCTCTAACTTAAAGTCAGTCTGTCAGAAGCATGAGTGACAACCTGGGCTTGCAATTGGTATATGAAGTGGCGAAGGTAGGGGTGGGTGGTGTCATAGGTCAGAGCCCTTAACCTGTGGGGTTTGCACTGACCCCAGGTAAACAGTGTCAGAATTGAACTGAATTATAGGGCTCTCAGTTGGTATCCACAAAAAATTGGGAAAACCCACACATTTGGTAGCCAGAAGTATGAAGTATTGGGTGTGAGTAAGGTGTGAGTAGAGGGAGAAACAGTTTTCCCTTTCAAGGTTCTAATGATAAATGAAATGAAGATTCAAGGGGCAGCCCCAGTGGCTCAGTGGTTTAGCGCCACCTTTGGCCCAGCCTGTGATCCTGGAGACCTAGGACCGAGTCCCACATCAGGCTCCCTGCGTGGAGCCTGCTTCTCCCTCTGCCTGTGTCTCTGCCTCTCTCTGTCTCTCATGAGTGAATAAATAAAATCTTAAAAAAAAAAAAAGAAATGAAGATCAAGGGGCACCTGGGTGGCTCAGTCAGTTAAGCTTCTCCCTTTGGCTCAGGTCATGATCCCGGAGTCTTGGGATTGAGCCCCACGTTGGGCTCCCTACACAGTACAGAGCCTACTTCTCCTTCTCCCTCTTACCCTTCCCCATCTCCTTCCCCACTCAAGCTCTCTTGTGTGTTCTCTCTCTCAAATAAATAAATAAAATCTTGAAAAAAAAGAAATGAAGATGAAGAGAAATAGGAATTTCTAATATACAATCTGGATATGCTATTCCCTCGATTTGAGTTGAAATCATCACCAAAGTATAATTTTATTAGAACCAACGATTTCAAAGCAAGTTTGAGTATATTTCCTTTCAGAAAACATTTCTTCATATCACAATACTAGTTTGACCTTCTTGGACTAAATTTTCTCTCTACATCTGGAAAGAATGCCCAGATCAATGCACAAACATCTGGCAATATCTCGAAGTGTGATTATCTCTTGGATGATGTGTGAACAGCCCTTACACATCTGCCTGCTCCACTATAGTATGGATATGCCCAGAGAATACTGGTCTTTTCTATAGTCAATACCCTACTCATATTAACTGCTTAATAAATATTTGTTGAACTGTCATTGCCATTTAAATTTTCATTCATTTTATTATTCATTTTTAATATTCTTGGTTACTTAAATATATTTGTTTAGAAATATCTTCCTGGAACTTGGAAACAAGAGAAAAAAAGGAGTAGGCTATATTATTTGTTTCAAATATTTTCTGTCTTAATACATCCCTTGTCCAGTGACCTCAGGCTTAGCCACGTGACCTGCTTTGGACAATGAAATGTGAGCCAAAGTAATGTAAGTCACATATAAGCTAAAGATTTAAGAGCCTTTACGTGGTTCTTTTCCCTCTGCCATAAAAACACCATTTTCTGGAAAGGATCCGTCCCTTCCACTTGTGTCCCTGCATGAAAAAGACATAAAGCAGAGTTGCAGTCAAACTGTGCTATGGAAACACAATATAAACCTTTGTTGTTTTAAGCCACTCAAATGTTGAGTTTGTTTATTGTTGCAACATAATGTAGTGAAAGGTAGTTCGTACTGGATGAGATTACTAAAAATACACTTTACTTATGAAACTCTATGTTTCAATTATTTAAAAAAATCATGGGACCGTAAAATGTAGATCTCAAAGGAAACTTGGTAATTATATAATCTAATACCCTCATTTTACAAGTGGGAAAATTGGAGACCTTTGAGCTTAAGTGAAGCGTTTATGGACAATGACTAATGATGAACCAGGGCTTGAATCTGAATGCTCTGACTTTATGTATTTAAAAATTGATGATGAATATAAATAATTGCTCTTCAACTATACTTAGAAGGAAACTATACTTCAACTATAACTAAAATTATAGAAAGAAAAAAATAAAAAAAAATTAAAAAAATTAAAAAAAATTATAGAAAGATAAAAAAATCACAATAATTCATCTACTTATTGTTGCTAACTCACAGTTGGTTTTTTTCTAATAGTGATACTCAATTTGCGAAAAATTGTTTTCAGTCTCTTGTGCTCAAAACTACAAATCTGAGACCAGCTGGACAGACCATTACTTGTTGAATAGAGTTGGTCTCTGCGTGAAGCAGATTGAACTGTCCTGAGATTGAACCATAAACGCAACCTCATTAGCCGCCTGCTCTCACTAATTTGTCTAAAGTAGACTTATTTTACAGGGTCAAAGAATTTGAATTTAGAGAAAAGAATTATTCATTAGGAATTATCAGGACAATTATGTAAAGAGCCAAAAGACTACAGTGGGATTAATCTAGGTTACAGATGAGCAATTCCTGCCTCTACAGAAATTAGTTGTAAGAGTGAGATAGTAGTTGAAACTGTAAACATGTTGAATTTGGAAAAGTTTTAAAGGTGAAATAGGAATCATTTAAAAAAAAATACCTCCTGATTTGTTGTGTTTGCCAAAATTTCTGTGATGCAATTACTTCCACCATTGCAAGCTAGGGTGGTTTAATAACAGACATGTGAAATTCCTGAGTGTTTACCTTTAGGCTTTTGTGAACTAGTATGAGGCTTAGAACCTGACAGACCTGAGTTTAAATCTTAATTTTATCACCTCATAACTGTGTTTTAAATATTTTACATAAGCTATCTTGGCCTTAGCTGTCTTAATTGGCTTCATAATAGCTACCGTGTAGGATCACTGTAAGAATAGCACATAATAAAACTACTGACACCTCTCCAACTACTTTGCTCTATTTTGCTTAATGCACTCTAGCTATGTTAAACACCTTGCAATGTCTCAAACTCTATAGGCACATTCCTGCCTCGCGTTCTTTGTACGTGCTATTTTCGTTGCCAAAATATTATTCACCCAGATATCCTCACGTCTCATCTGCTGTCTCTCACCTTTGCTTTTCTCCAAAGCATTATTGCCAGCTCACAATTACATATTGTGCTTATTTATTTGGTTTTTGTCTTTCTTACCCTATTAAAATATAAACTTTAAGACAGCAGGGATTATGGTCTCTTTGTTGACTACTGCAACCTCAGAGCATAGAACAGCATCAGCCATATGAACTTAGTCAACATTTGTGGAATAAATAAAGTGATTGAATAAAAAACTTTTAATATTTATTAATTATCCTATCTTGAGGCTAGAGACAACTAATCCTAACTTGATTTCCTCTGGAACCAAGAAACTTTATGTTGCAGCCAAAGCCATTCAGCTCTACATAGTCATGCCCATTCCCACCAGTGTCTTTTCTCATTCTGTGTCTCTTACTGTTATTATTGGCTTGAATTCCCTTGAATAAGGGAAAAGCTGGGGAATATATGACAACATACTTAACATACTGCTATAAAACTTAGGAATAATCACTGCTTTTTTATTAAATGGGGGAAGAAATTCTAGAAGATTGATTAAGAAGTATTAACAATATCAAGAATGGGGTCTAGTGCTAGATGACTGAGTTACTTTCCTTCTTTAATCTCACCGTTATGGCAAAAAAATCATGAGGGGAAAATAAAGGATGGCATATTAATAAACACAAAAATAATGCATGCATAGTAAAATAATTTATAATAAGTGTTTTGAATTGATAATGAAAGACATAGTAAACTTTTGGCATCCTAACAAATATAATTCCTGAAAGAAAAGCAGGTTAAAGTGATGAACATGTATTTAGGTAGAGAGCTAAGCCATTTGTCCCAAGAAAATATGGAAACACATTTATACCCAATTCTAATGCCAACTCTCTATATTAATCAGTCTCTAACTTAATTTCATAAGGTAAATCTATGTGGAGAAAATTTCTGAGCACTCAATTCAAACCAGATGGTTGAACATTTAAAGGTGGAAATAGTGTAAAGAAAGATGAAAAATAGGAGCGAAATGGGAACATACTGTATTGACCACTTACCATGCTTTAAAAATCCTTTAATAATTCAATTTGCATCTGAAGGTAATTTTACTCAATAAAAGAGGTATTAATCAAATATTTTCATCTTATATGAGCTTTATTCAGATATTAAAGTTTGAATTATGTCTCCCAAGAAGATATGTTGAAGTCCTAACTCCTAGTACCTATGATTATGACTTTATTTGTAAATAAGGTCTTTGTAGACATAATCAAGTTAAGGTGATGTTAGAAGAATGGGTCCTAATCCATGTGACTACTGTCTTTTTTTTTAATGACTGGTGTTCTTATAAGAAGAAGAGATACAGACAATGGGAGAACACCAAGTAATTAGAGATTGAAGTGATGCAACTCCAAACCCAGGAACGCCAAGACCTGAAGACCAACCACCACGAGGAGGAACAGGCAAGTGAGTATTTTATGCAAGAGTTTCAGAGAGAGCATGGCTCTGCTGACACCTTGATTTCAGACTTCTAGCCTCCAGAACTATGGGAGCATAAATTTCTGTTGTTTAAGCTACCCAGAACTTTACCACAGCTACCTTAGGGAAACTAATGTCATAGCCAAAAACTAGAAAAAAACAAGATAACTTTCAATAGGCAAATGAATAAACAAACTGGTACATCCATGTAATAAAATACTATTCACTGATTTTTAAAAAATGAGTTGGGATGCCTGGGTGGCTAAGCGGTTGAGTGCCTGCCTTTGGCTCAGATCATGACCCTGGGGTCCTGGGATGGAGTCCCACATTGGGCTCCCCATGGGGAGCTCGCTTCTCCCTCTGCCTATGTCTCTGCCTCTCTCTTTCTGTGTCTTTCATGGATAAATGGATAAAATCTTTAGGGAAAAAAGAAAAAAAAATGAGTCAATTCACAAAAAGACATGGAGGACCTTAAATGAATATTGCAGCTTTGAAAGAAGCTCGTCTGATTTTATGATTCCAATTATATCACATGCTGTAAAAGATAAAACTCTACAGACAATAAAATGATCAGTGGTTGCCTGTGGATGGGGCAGGAAAGGGAGTTCAAAAAAAGTAAAGCACAGGGAACTTTGAGAGCAGGAAAACTACTTTGTATAATATTATAATGTATCATATTGTGAAAACCTACAGAAATTTAGAGCACAATGGGAAAACCTTATTATTATTATATGCAAATTTAAAAAAATCCTTTCAAAAGTCAACGGATCCCTGAAAGGAATTTGACAGTGACACAACAAGCTAACTGTATTATAAATGTATGAAACAATCACACAGAAGAGGGCGAAACAAAAGGTGCTGACCTAAGTATCATTGGAAACAAGCAGAGTTTTAAGATTACAAATGTAAATTCACATAAGTGCTGTGCGCAGACTGATAGAGTTATTTTTACAGGATTATGGGTTAAGAATTTGCTGCTGCTATAATTTTATATACTTTTTAAACTACAGTGAATTTAAATAAATAAATGTATGGCAGATGATAGAAACCAAATTTCTCACTGTTAGAGTGGGAATTTACAGATAAGCAAGAGGAGGAAGCTAGAACAATCCAACCCATGTGATAATAAAGTTAGAGGCATTAGGACTAACTCCTACTTAGCTTGATATGTCCCGATGTACATATATACCTATTAATATACAAACATGTATTTCTATGCTCTGTCATCTGAGGTGGTCTACGACAAATGACACCCTAGTGGCAACAAGCATACCTTACATTTAGGTCTTGGTTTGTTATACCATTCTCTAGTACGAGGGAACCAGAGCCTGTTGGAATAAGGGCATAGGCTAGGGCTGGGGCAGGAAATAGGTAAGTCTGGAACATCTTATAGAGCCAAAAAGTAAGGTAGTTTTCAAGGAAAAAAAGCACCTCACATTGACACAGTGTAAGCTAAAAGAAGACAGGAGCCAACTGAAAGCACTCTGAGTGGCCAAGGCTGGAACAATTTGAGTAACAAATAAAGTAGTATTTTATAGCCTAGAGTATAAAATAAATAACATGAGTCCATGCTGAAATCAATAAATGCTTGAATAAATAAATAAATGGACAAGAAGAATCAAATCTCTCATGCAGAAGAATCCCAAATAATTTATGTAGATATTCTTCCTCCAAGAGGGGAACATAACTCCCCACTCTTAGGTGTGGGTTGTGTATGGTGACTTCCTTCCTAAATGTAGAATACAGACAAATACCACCTCCCAGGTGGTTGAGGTCCACATCAACAGTCATATATCATGCTGATTGTATGTATCCTTGATATGATGTAATGAGATGATACTTTACCTCTGTGGTCTTCCTCTCAATGACCAATAACTCCAGTCTTACCATGAGAAGAACAGCAAATAAATTCCAATGCTGGAGGATCCTATAAAATACCTAATTAGTGCTTCTTAAAATTGTCAAGCTCATCAAAAGTTCCCTGTGCTTTACTTTTTTTGAAGTCCCTTTCCTGCCCCATCTGTAGGCAACCACTGATCATTTTATTGTCTGTAGAGTTTTATCTTTTACAGCATGTGATATAATTGGAATCATAAAATCAGACGAGCTTCTTTCAAAGCTGCAATATTCATTTAAGGTCCTCCGTGTCTTTTTGTGAATTGACTCATTTTTTTTTTCTTTTTTCCCTAAAGATTTTATTTTAAAAACAAGGAAGGCCTGAGTTCCTCCACTACCAGGAGGAACTTAGGATACAGGACAACTAAATGCAATGTGGTATCCTGGATGGGATTCCTGAATAGGAAAAAAGATATTTGGAAAAATCAAAGGAAATCTGAAGAAACCATGGACTTTAGTTAATAATATATCAACATTGGGTCATTGCTACAAATCAACCGTAAGATGTAAGATGTTAAGAATAGAGGAAACTATCTGTGTGGGATATAGTGGACCCCTCTGTACCATCCTCTCAATATTCCTGTGAACCTAAAATTATTCTAAAATAATAAGGTCTGTTATAAAAAAGTTAATGTAAAAATTTAAAAAATCATGCAAAAATGTCATGAAAAGGGAAGGTATTCAATTCTTATAGCAAATGTTATAAAAATTGCCTCATTAATTTGTTTATTTAATAACTGTTTCATGAGTGACTACCCTGAGTTATGTAGTTGCCTCCCACCGGTTTAGGATACATAAGCAAAATCCCCATGGTACCTAGAGTCATGAAGTGTAATCTCATTGGTAAAAAAGAAATGAATCAACACCAAATTTTGATGCCATGGAAAATAAACGTAAAGTGTAATTAATGTTAAGTATAGGTCTCAAAGCTGAACCTGGTATGACCAGAGATGATGTGAATGTGAAAGAGTTATATTTCTATTTTCATTTTCTAAATGGAGAAAATTGGGCTTCTCAGGTTTGCTGATAAATCAGCAGTAAAATTTAAAAGAGAGCTAAAAACTGATTTTTCTTGTCCACTTTAATTTCAAAATATGGTCTTTTAATACCATTAATGATAATTTGTGAAAATCACCAAAAATGAAAAAAAAAAAAAAAAGAATGCAGGGCGCCTGGGTGGCTCAGTCGGTTAAGCATCCAACTCTTGATTTAGATTGAGGTCATGATCTCAGGGTCATGAGATTGAACCCATGAGATTGTGCCCAGCATGGAGCCTGTGTAAGATTTTATCTCCCTCTGCCCCTCCCCTTATTCTAAAAAAGAGAGAGAGAGAGAAGAAAGTAATTCTTTTGAAATGTCTGATTCACCTAAGATAAGTATCAAAAATAGAAGCTAAAATTAATTCTGCTATATTATTTAGAGAACAGTGAGTAATCTTCATGAAGTAGAAACCATTTTGTAATAAGCTGATGAGAGAATTATTTTATGAAGAAGCAAATATATCTTTTTCTCTAATAATTATGTAGGCAATTTACAGCATGCTGTTGCAAAGATATTAACTAATATAGTGAATACCAAACTTTTAAACGTCTCCACATATGTAGAATTTTAAAGAAGAGTGGGTGATTACTCCCTAATGAATAACATCAACCTTCTCGCCTCATTAAGCAAACTCAAGCTTTTCTTGATAATGGCATTAAGATTGGATAAATTAGGGATCCCGGGGTTGCGCAGTGGTTTAGCACCTGCCTTTGGCTCAGGGCGTGATCCTGGAGACCCGGGATCGAATCCCACATCGGGCTCCCGGTGCATGGAGCCTACTTCTCTCTCTGCCTGTGTCTCTGCCTCTCTCTCTGTGTGTGTGTGTGTGTGTGACTATCATAAATTTAAAAGAAAAAAAAAGATTGGATAAATCAGATCATATCTTTACAGATTCTACTTGTTCTTTATACTAGAGACAGATTGAAAAGAAAGTATTCTTTAACTCTATTCAAATTCAGTTACTTAATAATTTCTGAAGATTCTAGAACACTGATAGTACCCCAAAGTCACTGAAGTTATTTAAATAATTTTAATAATTGTTTGCCAAACCATGTTTTATGTACATACTATGGCCATCCTTTGAAGATGGGTTAAAAACAATTACTTTTAGTCTAAATGTGGCATTTACATCGAAAATATTCAGTTTACCTCCAAATGTATAAAACACTAGTAAAATATAGCCCTAAATGACTTTTCTGATTCATGGTTGCTTCATTGTAGTAGTTACTTTAAAACCCTTCACAACAGATTCATATGTCAAGCTTGCATAGAGAGTTATTACAAAGTGCTCTCATTATTTAAAGCAGCCCCCAGTAATGAACTATAGGAAAGTCTCACTCCAATAAAATTCTCTCTTAATACATCAAAAGCAAAAATACAATAGCTTTTCCTGAATTATTAAAATTCAGCTGATTCTGTACATGAGAACAAGTTTTACAAATTGTGGAACAGATAAGAAAACAACTGAGACAGTAATAGCAAATTCATTGCAACTCCATGGGAAGGGGAATACCTGCATGCTCAGGAAGTGCAAGTGAATATCACTTCCCAAACTCTGTTCTGATAGTTTTCATGCCCCATGTGCTCATCTGGAAGGAAATAAAGAGTGTAGGACATTGGACAAACAATATAAACGGCATGCCCCTGATAGGAGAGCAAGGCACCACTTTTATTTAAAAAAATATAGTTTGGAGCCAAAGATGACTCTTATCTCTCAGATCCAAGGGAACGTCTTTCAAAATTCAAGAGGAAGAATCATTGATTCATTCAATGAATACTCTCTTAATAGCTAAAATTTTCTACGTACTTATTAAACTCTGAGCAGTGCGTTAAGGCTCATCCACGTTATCATTTCAAGGGAGTCACCACACATAAACTAAGAGCATAAAATGCAAAACTGACCACTGGATTCTAGTCCCGGTTCCACCACTCACTAGTAGTATGGCCTTGGGCAAATAACTAAACTTGTACGTGCCTCAGGTTCTTCAGCTATAAAATGGAATTAATGACATGTTCTACTTGACAGGTAGGTTAAGTATAATGCTTGCAAGGCGTATTGCTTACCTTCTCTCCTAAATAATCCCTTTGAGGAGACAGAGATGTTTGGATTTTACAATTTAAATGATTCCTTACATCATCATGTTCTCAAGAAAGATTTATGGGGTCATGCAGAACTTGTGATCACCAGCATTTGAAATCAAGAGCTAGATCAATTACAGGCTCCTGGGATCTCCCCAGACATGCTAAATATCTGGGGTTGTACTTGAGAGATTGCGTCTCCAACAAATGTTTCAGCTCTCTGATGGGCATCAAAGGCTGAGATACACTGATATAGTGACCTGAGTCTTGGTCTCATTCTATAAAATGCCAATGATTATAATAGTATCTATCTGTGGAGAATTAAGTGGAATATAGCATATATTGAATGCTAACACATTCAACACTTATGCTGTTAGCTATTATTTCGTTCATTTGACTGGAATATTTTCAAGAGTACTAAGAGGTAAAGGGTAGGAAAGAAGACTAAAGCCAGGTTGTAAAAGTTTTACAGTCAGGTACAAAAAAAAAAAAAAAAACATCTAAAGTGTGTTTTAACATGGAAGGCAGTATCATCACATCTTGCCAGCAAATATATTAAGACAGATAAAAGTTGGCCTGCTTAACAATTAAACTAAATGAAACTTCAAATTTGTTTAAAAAACAAATGATAGTGCTCGCTTCGGCAGCACATATACTAAAAAACAAATGATAGAAATAGTGTGCTAAGAGAATAAGTCAAATAATTACAACATACTTAGAGGGTAACAATAAAATCACCTGTTCAGAGATAATTATTTGTATGTAATTATAGGTTCATAATTATGACCCTTAAAAAAAATGTGTGCTTTAGAGGTTACATATTCATCTCCTTAAAAGCTAACTGCAGCAAATGCTAGATATTTTAACACATATTGCATTGACATGACAAAGTTTTTTGCTCTAAAATGTACTGCAAACTCACTTCACCTTGCATTTTATGCATCTTATTTCTTTTGCTTTCTTTCTCTTCCCATCTGTACATCTCAACATAACACTTCCCTTCTTCACTTCAATTGCATGCGACCCATTTGAAGTTTCAAGGAAGAGAAATAATTATTTAAATAACTATTTTCAACAAACACATCACCAAAAAAAAAAACAAAGTCCCGTGTGTGTGTGTGTGTGTGTGTGTGTGTGTGTGTTGTGCACACGCACACAAGTGTATATTGCAATCAGGTAAATTTTACTGCTCACTTATTTAAAGTTTGACTTGGGTTTTCGGTAATTGTCTTCTGCTACCTACTCCTCTCTTTACCCAGCCTCTGCTATAAGCTCAGATGTAAACCAAACAAGTAACAATCTCACTGGCTACAGAAGGTGACCCAGATTAGACAACAGTGCACGCTAATGCCAAGTCATCTTATTCAATGGCAGCTGCTCTATGCTTTGCCTTATTGATATTCAGATTCAACAGACACAAATCACACAGCCCCTTTGACAAGCACACACTCTGCCTGTCTTCATTTTAAATGTATTCAGTAGCTACTGTCCTTCATAAACACACAGCTGAGGCCATTCAGTGTCCTTTGATTTTCTACGCTGTGATACATCTGACAAGATACCCTAGAAACATCACTTCTGTTTTTATTTGGGGGACTGTAATATCTTCATTTACGAAACAGAAGCAAACACAATAGAAAGGAAACCCATTTCTCTCTGGTGCTTTGAACTCTTATCCTTTGGAGAAAAATTAAACCTATCCCCTTGATTATGAGAGCAAACATGGTAATATAAAGTTCTTGAAAAGTGAAGATAAACACATAGTATTGGGAATAAAATGCAACATAGCCCATGATGAACTTCCTTTTAAAGGATATCATTGTCAAGTGCCAAGTCTATTGTGTACAAATGTAAACACAACAAAATACCTTCTTTTTTATGTAGCCATTTCAACCCCCTGCTCACCACTACTGAAGAGGCTAAAAAAAGAACATTTTCTATGTCTAGTTAGTGGAAATCATAGAATCAGAATATTATTCACACTGACTTGTTTAACACAGGACACTTGCTTATTTCAAATTCTTTGTACTTTTTTTCAAGTGTTGTATTCTGTAGCACATGCAACATTATCAACTATTTGCTAGAAACATTTAAGTCAGAAAAAGTGCCAAAAGTTCAATAAATGGAAAAAGCTTACTTTTTATGTAGGTGAGCAGTGAGAAACTGAGGTAGAAGATGAGAAAGTAGTTAATTTTCATAAGCGCCATGGTCTCATTCAGAGGACTCTGATGTGTTGCTGGTGGTCTCGTCCAAGTCCGCTTGTGACCTTTGTCTGACTCAGAAAGGAGACGATGCCCCAGAGTCTCTGGATGCCATCCCTGCCTCTACCCCTCTTAGAGCTACTTCGCTGGAAAATACAGGGACTTAGATTCAAAAAGCAGTTGTGCTTCTAAGCATCTTACATGGGAGGATGGGGTGATTTTTCAAACCTGGTGCAGATTTTTTTCATGCTGGACTGGATTCATCCCCCTCTCAGGTCTTTTCTAATAGTTTTCTTCCATTGTTATTGTTTGTGAAGATTGCTTTATACCATTCTAGAATGTAGTTTGATAGATACACAGATGATAGTTAATAGACAGATATAAAAATTATTTTTCTTCCCATTTTTTAAAAATAATGATATCATCCTATGCGTATTTTCATGCAGCTTGCTTTTTTCACTCAGGAATGTGTCTCAGATACTTTGACACATTATGAAATCTATCTAGCTCACACTTTCTAATGCCACATGGCATCCCATAGTATGGATGTACCGTACCATAGTTTATTTTTTTAACATATGTTGTATCATAGCTCATTTATCCTTTTTAGGGAATCAGTGTTGTTTCCAACTTTCTTTAAGCAAATAATAATTCAATAGGAATCATTTTACACACTTGTTTGTCCAAATGCAGAAGAATTTTTAAAAAGAGTTTCTCTAGGGCGAATGCCAAAAAAAAGCAGAAATTTGGGAGTTTATATAGTGTTCAATTTTTAGTTTAATAGATACTTCACAAAATTTCAATTCTTCTCAGCTATGTGTGAAGAAACCTATTATTTGTACTTTCCTCAACATTTGGTAGTATCAAAGAGTAAAAGGTTATCTCTAAATTTCAGTGGAGAGAGGAGTGACTATGAAACAAGATTGGCCATTTGTTGATCATTTTTGAAGCTGGCTATTGGGCATGATGAGGTTCATCATACTATTTATTCTGCTTTTGTATAACTTTAAAAATTAATAACGAAATGACATTTTCATTTTACATATTTTTCATATTTAGAAAGATTGAGTATCTTTGACATTTGTTTTTTTTTTTCAGTGATTTGCAATGTATCTTGTTTACTTTTCTGTTAGTTCTGTTTCTCATTTGTATAGTCATAGCATTTCTTTATAAATCTTGGATCTTGATTCTTAGTAAGATGTAAGTATGGAAAATATTTTCTCCCAAAATATTTATTGTCCTTTAAGTTGCCTGTAGTTTTTCATTATAAAGTGTTAATTTAAAAATTTACTATCTTTCACACATTTACTTATTTTGTGACCCTTGCTTTTTGTCTTATTGAAGACTCTACAGAAAAGTCATTATATAACTTAATTTGGGGATAATTTCTTATATTTTCAATGTTAAATCTTCCCATATCTGAATAGTCATACAATATGTAATACATTGAGTCACTTATATGTCAGACGCTTTCTGAGGCCTTAGTATGCATTCTCTCATTTAATCTCCATCATAATACTATGAGGTAGGCTCTAATTTTTTCAATTATGAAGATGATAAAAACAGAAACATTCAGTAATTTGTCTCAGGTGTCACAGCCTGAAGGGTGTCACTTCGGAAAGGAAGAGACAAAATAAGAAGGGGCAAAGCCAACAGCCACATTCTAGAGAACACCAATACTCCAGTACTTAATGATACGAGGATAGTAAGTCAGAGGTTGAAGAGGAAGAATAAGGAGAATGTATATAATGGAAGCAAAGAAAAGAAAGAGGATCAGGACGGAGAGTTATAAGCAACGAAAATGCTGTGGGAAAATTAAGTCTGATAAAGACCAAAAATTGTCAGTTGAATTTGGCAGTAAGGAGATTTATGAGAGAATATCAATGGAATGTTGGGATGGAATTCAAGCTTCAGTCATATTTATGAATGATTTGAGGGTTAGAATATAGAGACAGTGAATGCAAACTACACTTTCCAAAAAATTGGTTGTGAAGAAAAAAGGGTAGGAGAGACAATGTTAAAAGGAGATGTATGGTGGAAATCTTTCTTTTTAACACTGGAATACATGACAAAGAGAGAAGGAACAAGTAAAGTTAAAGATATGGAAAAGATAAGGATACTTAATGGAGCAAGCTTCCTGGGGAGGTGGAAAAAAATGGTATTCAAATGAGAGTAAGCCTCAAACAGAAGAAAATAGGATATTAAGTCCTTCAATGAAGAATTATTGAAAATGTCAGCTACCAGGTACAATAACAGCAGGAAGGGAAGGGTCCCACTAAACTGCAGTCTTGTTCATTTGTAATGCTGCTAAAAAAACACACTGGCATGATCTTGCCAGCAGCAAAAGGAATGCCAGTGTATAAGCATAGCTAGCAAACCAAGGGATTACTCCAGAAATAGGCGTTTTCAGGATGGAAGAGTAAGTGACGGAGGGACTTCTAAGTGGTTGTGAGAGACAATGGGTACCGAGCTGTGTATTAAGGAAAGTGATTAACTGAACAAAAGAAAATAAGGTCCCATTGGATTAATGGTCTTGATCTGTTAGAGGAACAGATGATATGGGACTGAGATTGAATTCAGGCAGTGGGATATGGAAGTCTGTAAATATAAAATAGAATGCTGATCAGACTAGATCTAGGTTATACTGGAAACAATTGGCGGAAATTACAAGAAAGTAGATTTGAGGTTAGCCTAAGAAAACTGTGGGTTAATAAAGTTTATCTTGACACAAAGGTATTTAAGAAACTTATGAGCAGTTGGGAGGAGAACTAAGTAGTGCTTTCTCCTCAAAGACTTCTAATGTGCCTCCCAAATTCTTTTTTTAATAGAGAAAATGAGAAAGTAGTTTTCTCTTGCTTCGAGAATGTAAAAAATTATATGTTAAATAATTCCTCAAGAGAGATAGAATCTCTTTTTAGATAGCTTTACACTACTGGAACCCTTTTGGTTCTAGATTTGATTTGTAAATCCGTAATTTGACTGATGAAGATCTCAGTGATCTTCTCAAATATCAATTATTTTCCTAAGTAAAGGTTGTTTGTAAACATTATCCAAAAATTTCATATCATAAGAGTTTAAAATCTATATATTCAAAGAAGAACTGCTTTTTAATCTAGAAAAAAATATTTTAACCTTGATTCTTTTCCATTCATCTTACTGTTTTCTGATTATATGCTATCAATATTTACAATGTCATTTTCCAATAATGTTGACTTAGGGAGCTTTCCATTTGTTTTTGAACTTTGTTTCAGATTTGGAAAAATTGTAGACTATAAAAACAAAAAAGAAAGCTAGATTTCATGAATGGATTTTAGTTGCTGGTTCAATTTCATCTTCAACTAAATAAAATTAGCATTAATTTGATATGAACATTACCTATAGTCTATATAAGTAGATACATTCCCTTACAAGTATAAGAGAAACAATATAAAGGGAAACAAGACACTCTATTAAATACTGAACCAGGAGTACCTAGTACCCTACGGCTTTCTCTTTTACAACATCATAGCCCCACAAGGAGTCAAAAGCTCCACCTTCTGTTTTGAGGAAACCTTCCAGGCAACCTGGTCTTTTAACAATAAGGAGTTGAGAACACATAGGACAATTAGGACAAGTGTAGACCAGAGCAACTGGGAATGAAAGGGAATTTTCTATTAGATGATCCACAGGCCATAGGCAATTGGTCTTCTACAATAACCAGAACAACTGGCCATCTCTTTCACACATATTATAATATATGCTCACAAGAATGGAGAAGAATGATTTCAGGCATTGGTTTAATATCCTCATGTCTCTCTCATGCTTAACCATCGTCTTCACAAGCTGACTAATCTAACCCCACCTCTCCCACCCACAACCAGGTCCAACTTATTCTTTCGTCTCTTGTCACTGACTTCTCCAGAGTAAAGCTCTATTACCCCCTCTCTATGCTTCCAGATCCGTTGACCCTCATCTAATAACCCCCTAGAGTATATGCTGAGTCTCCTGTTTTATAGAGCCCAACATACTACAAATAAAAAAAACTGCTAATCAAGGAAAAGATCAAAAAGCAGAAGTAACAAATAACAAAATTATAAATGATAAGAGAGATATAATGATTAAAGAGAAAGGAATAGTGTTAAATTGTAAGAGATTACTTCTTATAATTCTATGCAAATAAATATAGAAATCTAGATTCAGTGAATAACTCTGTAGAAAAATACTTATTACCAAGTCTGAACCCAGTAGAGACAGAATAAAATAATGGTTTTTGTGTGTGACTTACTAAGCAAGAGACAATTAAGGAAAGTACACTTTATATTTTCTCCCATCCTTTTCTCTCTCTCATTTACCCCTTCTCTCACTCTTTCTGCTCTGGGATTAAATCTACAATAAAACATTAGTACTTAAGCCTTGCATCATTATAGGAAATCCAAACAAAGACACACAAACATATAACATGTTAAAAAGACACTGTTTTGAATGTAAGTTTTATTATTATTCATGTATGGTGAGGCCAATAGATAAATGGATGGTTGCCACTGAAAAGATAGTTTGTTATACACAATGCCTAAAAGGAGGGGAAATGTCAAGCTATGCAGGGACAGACAGGGAAGCACCATGGTCAGTCAACACACAGAGGAGAGGGGAAAAAATGTGGGCAAAAGCCTTTTTTGTGTGATTTCTGCAGGAACAGGTGAGACAGTGTAAGCAGGTTTAATTTGAATAATTTTAGCAGGCTCTGGGGTGTAGAGGCTGTTTCTAGTTGTCTAATGCCTCACTCAGGGGTGATTTGGGCAAAAGAATAGTGGTCTGGAGTATAAGAGTCTGATAAAGCAAGTGATGAGGGGTGTACTCTGAATTAATTGTTTGTATATGAAAGACATGCTTGCAAGGGAGTCTTATGTCTAGGAATTGGGTAGTCCTGGGAGGGACAGTCCTTCAGTCTCTCTAAGGTCAGCAAAAGGTCCTAGATGTCAAAGCATTGGAAATACAGAAAATAAAAAGGTGTGATTAATTCAGGCACTCAGTAACATCCAAAATAGTGAATAAAGTTGAAATATTTAAATTTTGTGTAGAATATCTGTAAAAAAATATATTTCTGTAGAGTATGTAACTAGATAATAATAGTTATAGTTGATAGATATATTGTAGATAGATGACAGATTAGATAGGTGGTAGATAGCAATTCAACTTCTTTGCTTTAAAAAGACATCGGGCAGCCCAGGTGGCTCAGCACTTTAGCGGTGCCTTCAGCCCAGGGTGTGATCCTGGAGACTAGGGATCGAGTCCCACGTCAGGCTCCCTGCATGAAGCCTGCTTCTCCCTCTACCTATGTCTCTGCCTCTGTGTGTGTGTGTGTGTTGTGTGTGTCTCATGAATAAATAAATAAAAATCTTTAAAAAATAGACTAATAACAACTTTAAGAATGTGCTGCATCAATACATGAGTTATCACAACCACACATTAAATATGGAAGACAAATTGTTCTTACAATAGTTTAGAAAAGTTAATGCCTTTAATTCATTCTAACTGAAATCTCCTTTTTAGTTCATGATGAAATCATTGTTTTAGTTGACTAAATCTAGACTTATTTATATAGACCAGTCTCCTTGTTACTAGCCTGATCTTTTTCACTAATCCAACAGATTTACTTAAGAAAAAAAATGAGCATTGACTATCAGGCTCACATGGTCCTAGGTGCTGGCAAATGAAATAGACAAAATGACTGCATTTATAGAAGTAGGGAAAATATAATAATAATAAATATGTAATAAAAGTGTTTCAGGTGGTAAGCCCTATGGAAAGAAATTAACTGGGATATGAGAAACATCAGGTGCTATGCTAGGCAGGTGGAGGATTACTATTTTATATAGAGTGGTCAAGGAAGACCTGCTAATAGATGAGATATAAGCAGAAACCTGAAGGAAGTAGAGAAATAAGCAGAAGTAACCTTATCCCTACCCCTAACTCTTTAGGAGGAGACGTCCAGGGAAGGATAGCAGCAAGGCCATCTGAGGTGGGAACATCCTTGATGGGTTTGAGAATGAGTAAGGAGAATGCTGGTTGAAGGTGTCAGAAAGGCAAGAGGAGACTGGTTCTTGGCAGACCCGTTAAGCCATTGTAAATCTGCCTCAAGTATAATATGTTATATACCAAATAAAAGAGTTATGCAAAAAAAAAAAAAAGAAAAAGAAAAGTTATGCAAGAAAGCAGTAAGTGTAGAGAAAATGCTAGTAACTTCCCTTGGGAAAGTGGACCCTAAGATAAATCTTAAACTATGAATCCAAACTAATGATCTGAATAAGGAAGTAGAAGAGAGGTGGGGATGTCCTAGACCTAGAAGGTAAAACACAAGGCCTAGAGTCATGAAACGTTATGGTGAGTGTAGAGATCCATAGGTGACTAGAGTGTAGAAAGAATGTGGGAAAATGAGAGAGAATGAAGCTGTGCTGGAATACAGTAGTCAAGTCTTGAAAAGCCAAGTAGGTTGGACACCATCTAGTAGAGCAGCTTTCTCAAACTGGTTATTTGGTATTAGGTTCTCTGGGGGAGGGCCAGGAATGCTTTGTAGGTGATACAACCAATCTACTTCAGTAAGTCCCAAGATCTAAGAGTGTTTTAAGCATGGTGTTAAATATGGTGTCTAAATTGGAGGAGGAAAGCTTTGAAAGGAACAATTGAAGGCAAAGAGTCCAAGTATGAGGCCAGCAATATTTTTCCTGTCTGAGAGACAAGGGTCTAAACTGGAGTACTGGACACTCTTAAAGAGAAGGAGTCAATTTAAGAAATGCTGGTAGGACTTAGATATTGATAGAGAATAAGAGTACAGGAGAAGGAGGCATAAAGGATGATCCCCAGGCTTCTGGCCTTGCATACTGGGATATTTAATGAAGACAGTAAAGCCAAAGAAATATGGAATTATTTTGAGTCTCAAAGCCAGGCAATGTGACTATTTGAAAGAATGTGAAAATATAAAATGTATTGTCATATTATTTAAGTATTTTGCTCCAGAAAGCCTACACACACACACACACACACACACACACACACACACACACACACACAACTATAGGGAATGGATTGGATGCAAATTAATACATAGCAGAACATATGTTTCCTCAAGCTTATGTGGTAGATTGCATGGCACAACAGCAGCACTAAAGAAAATCATGCCCCCGAGGCAGGAGGCTTAAAGTGGGTCCATTTCGAACAGAAATCCAGCCAGTGCTCATGCTCTAAGGCCCTGGGCTAGGTCATAGTGGAGAGTATATATTTAGGGTATTCAGGGCCCCAGGCCCAAGGGTTGTGTTCAAAACAGGGACTCAGGCCGAGAGGGGAAAAAATAAGTCAGCAGCACAGGCAGAAAAAGATATGCTAGCAATTAAAGTGAAAGAACAAGCTTCATAATCACGTGAGAGAATATTCCAAGGGCAACCAGACTAATTCCAGTTCCCAAGGTCTACTGCTTCGACTAAAAATGGCAGCGGCTCTATAAGGCTTAGTCTACCATTGGAAGTTCCCTTGTGACTATAGCTGAGCAAGCTGGGATCAAGCAGCTGATGGACAGGCAAGAGAATCTGTTCCTCTAAAACAGGCAGATGTGACAGTAATTGAGATACATCCAATTGCGGGCTCCTTCCTACAATTACTGATGCTCATTTTTAACCAGGATGTGAACGACTGAGAGGTATATCTAAGAAAGAGTTCTTAGATTATAAGTAATAGATTACCTTAGAAACAAAGAATTTATTGGCAGCGTATTTAATGCCTCATAGACATTAGATAAGAACTCAGAAGAATAGGTTTGAATAGAGTGGAGTCTATGGTAGTGCAGAATCAAGATAAGAAAAATCACACAATTTTATCAGGATAATATCACTTGAGTGAATTTCATTTTCCCATCTGTCAAAGGCGGGAAAGAGAGAATCAGAGTAGCATACCTCAGGTAGGACAGTGCCCCTTGATTTGCCGTGGAGTACTGCCCAACTACACCAAATGGCAAAGTGATGAGTCCTCCAAAGGAATTTAGAATGTTGCTTGCTTGCTTTTTTTTTCTTGTCTTTTTTTTTTTTTTTTTTTTAGAATGTTGCTTTCAAAGGGAGAGGAAGTGGATGCAGGCAGCCAAAAGGAGCAAATGGCCATTATGAGCCTAAAGAGAAAAAAAAAAATTAAGAATCCATGACAAGCTTGAGTATCCTTAAGAGACTTTTAAACGTCAACAACAACAAAATCTAACGAATAAATCATTGTACATTATGACATGTAAAAAAAAAATAGTCCACATGGAGAAAAATCTCACTGCAAATGCATTGGATATATATTTTTAAGATTTTATTTATTTATTCATGAGAGACACACAGAGAGACACAGAGACAGAGGCAGAGGGAGAAGCAGGCTCCATGCGAGGAGCCCGATGCGGGACTTGATCCCACGACCCCGTGTAAGCCAGAGGCAGATGCTCAACCCCTGAGCCACTCAGGTGCCCTGCACTGGATATTTTTTAAATGTACTTATTTGTGGTACTGAGTTCTGCAAAAGTTTAATTGGGATATATTTTTTAGAATTGTAGAGAGAGCATAAATATTATAAATTATAAAGTTCACATAATAAGATAAAACAACTCATTGATTAATTTATTGACATACATGAACTTCCTTTTTTCAAATCCTGTAATTGCCTTTAGAAATTATTTTATTTCACTTAAAGATATATAAAGACACCTTTTTAAAAACTGATTTTTTAGTTCAAGTGGCAGTCCTGGTTCTAGTTATTTTACATCCCTACTCAGCAATTAAAACAGATGAGGCCTTTTTGCTTTTTCTCTTCATTCGGTTATCACCACCACACAGAAGTAGAAATAGCAATGGAGGCTGGGATTCAGGTAGGAGAGACAATATGAAAAAAAAACCAAAATTCTGTTCACACCATAAATTATTGTGACATTATTAAGAAAAGAATATGAACAATTCTGACTAGTTCTCATTAATGATATAAAAATCAATTTCTAAAATCCTTAGTGGACTGAAAACTTGAGCACACCATAGTAAATTTTTCTTATATCTTGATATGAATGATGATTATATAGAGTTTTGCGTGCCTCATTCATGACAAAGGAGGGCAAAGGGATACAAAGGGATTCATGTGCTGACCCTGGTCTTTGAGGGGGGTTGCCATCCCAAGGTGAATAGTCACAAGGTGCTCAGGCCTGTAGAGTCTCCAGGAAGCTTTTTATCAAATGCATGTGTTGTGACTTTCTTCCCTGGAATGATGCTTGTATCTATAGATAAATTTATCTAGCCTCTCTGTGGAGGAGTAGAGAGGATGTATGAATTGGAAGCTGAAAAGAGTAGAAAGGAGGCTCAGAGTTTGGATCAATAGCTGCCTGAGGCTTTTTCATCATTAGCAGCCCTAGCACATTTGGGATGAGCTCTGAGAATATTTCTGTGCCCAAGTACCTATTACTGAAAAAAACCTCCCCAAACCTCAGATTTAGAATTTTGATCTCACCACGCCTCCCTGTAAGTGGTAGTAGAAGCTAACAGCAACAAAGAGCTGTTATTTCTTTAAAACCTTGATCATTTCGGCAACTGAAAGTGTAGCCTTAAAATTTCAAACCCACTAAGAAAAAATATTCAAAACAAACAAATTTTAGAACGATTTCTAATTTGCCAAGTGATTCTTTGCCCTGCAAAATGAAAAACCCATACACCACTTTCCTTCCAAAATGTTCTGTGTATCTTTTTGTTTCTTCAAGATAAAACTAATTTTGTGTGAATATGATGGACATGGTAATTCAAATCTAATTCTTTTGTGGTAGCATTCAAAGTCATTCATCAAGTTGTAAATATATACCAGGTTTCAAGAAGATAAAAAAAAACTCACATTAAGGGCTCATACTAAAATTGTTGTAGATAATCATAAATACATTGAATTATAACATAATGAGATAAACATTTTAAAACATGTTCGAAGTGCCATGAAAGCATGAGTGCAAAGATAATTAATTCTGCCTGAATATTTAGAAACAACTTCATGGAAGAAATGCCATTTTATTATTTTTTTTTATTTTTGAGATGCCATTTTAAATAGACATTTAAAGAATAAGTAAAAATATGCCAAGTATCAAAGTGTGATAAAGATATTCAAGGCCTAGGAGAGAGTAGAATAGTTTAACATATTTGTGGAATTGGCAAATAACTGTATTGGCCAAGGGATGCTAAGAGAAAAATATTGAAAGATAGTCTAAAAGAAGTAAACTGACAGCAGATTTTGTGACCTGGAATGTCAGGCCAAGGAGTTTGGAGAATCAATGAAGTATCTATAAGGAAGGAAATGATAGATTAGTAGTTTAAATTTAAGAATGATAATTCCACCTGGTGTGATGGGTAAAATCAGATCCTCTGGAAAATAGGGATTGCAGTCATCGAGGGCAGGGGGAGGGTGAATAACAACTCTGGTCTGCAGAGCAACTCTCAACAGCTGCCTATTTTTAAGTAACCTGCAAGCTAAGTAGCGATTCTTACATTCTTAAGTAGTTGGGAAAAAATTTGAATAGAATAATGTTTCGTGACATGTAAAATGCAAAAGTTACATGAAATTCAAATATCTGTGTCCATAAATAAAGTTTTATTAGAGCACAGCCCTGTTCATTTGCATTCAGAGAGTCTATGGCTGTACTCACGCGACAATGCCAGGGTGGAATATTTGTGACTGAGACCATATATAGTCCACAAAGTCTAAAATATTGATTACCTAGCCCTTTACCAGGAAAGTCTACTGACTGCTGATCGAGGTTATAAACAAACTGGAGGGCTAGGTCCAATATGAGTCACATTAAGAAAGATTCCAATTCCATTAGTCAAGTATCGGTATCACCTTAAAATATTAAGTGCTCTAAATATTAACCCAATTCAAGTTCGGGTAACTGATAAAAATCCCAAATAGAGAAAAATACTACCATAGTAGATGTGGAGTAAACTGGCAATAAGTAGATAATCTAACTCTCCTTTTTCTTTCTTTAACCACAACACCAACTGGAATGACTTATTTCTTTTTATTTTTTTTATAAATGTATTTTCTACTGGTGTTCAACTTGCCAACATATAGAATAACACCCAGTGTTCATCCCGTCAAAATAGACCACATACTGGGTCACAAATCAGGTCTGAACTGATACCACAAGATTGGGATCGTCCCCTGCGTATTCTCAGACCATAATGCCTTGAAATTAGAACTAAATCACAAGAAGAAGTTTGGAAGGATTTCCTTCCTATTCTTATCTTTTCATGGAGGTTAAGGATCATCCTGCTAAAAGATGAAAGGATCAACCAGGAAATTATGGAATGACTTTTTTAAAACACAACATTAAAAAATCAGAAAATCCCATATTGCCCTGAAAACTTGGGGAGAAAGCTAATTCTATGGGACAACTTTCAAGGAATTTCTGACAGAATGTTTTGAAAATGAGACTTAAAAGAAGCCAGAAAGAGTCGTCATGCAACTGCTTTGGGAGAAAGTGATATTAATTGGCAGGAGGTAAGTAGAGGAGATATTTCGAGGGAGAGGGATTGAAAGCACAAGCTTTGATGTCAGCTCCACAATAAAACTCTACCTCAGTCTCAGTCATTTACTCTGTAAATGTATATTTAATGAGTACCAACTGTATGCTAGGCAATTACATGATATTTTACAAGCTTAACATCTCTAAACCTGTTTAAACCAGTACCTTATGCTGTAAAAATCAAGTCACCACCACCACCACCACCACTCTGCAAATAACAACAGACATTTTACTGTTAGTGCTTGCTATGCGCTTAGCATTTTTCTAAGCACCTTGTATACAGTGGTCCCCCCTTATTGGCAGGGGATGCATTCCACAACCCCTAGGGGTTGTCTGAAAACAGAGAGCACCTGACTCTATATATGATGTTCTTTCCTGTACATACATACTTATACCAAAATTTTATTTATAATTTTAAGCACAGTAAGAGAGGAACAGCAATGATAATAAGGAGAACAATTATAACAATGCACTGTAATAAAAGTTATGCAAACGTGGTTTCTCTCTCTCTCTCTCTTAAAATATCGTATTTCCTCTACTCAATGATGTGATGATGTGAGATGATACAGTGCTTTCATGATGAGACGAAGTGAGGGGAATGACATAAGCCCTGTGCCGTAGCATTAGGCTACTATTGATCTTTTGATGGTTTATCAGAAAGAGGATCATTTTCTTCCAGGCTGCGGCTGACCCCACAGAGAGCAAAACTCTGGATTTAGGGAGGACTACTGTGAAGTATTCATTCTAATCCTCATAACACCATTTTATAGGTGAGTAAATCAAAGTTCAGAGAAGTTAAGTAAATTGCACAAGTAACGACAGCAGGCTGCAAAGTAGCATGATGTCTATGTTTTATTGCTCAAAAAATGGTGGCTAAAACTTTATTTTGTGGAAATCATTTAATATATAATATAATATATATTACATTATTCCATGTATCATATGTAATAATATATATTACGTTGCTGAACTAGCATAACTTACATCAAGCACCTTCAAAGTAAAACCTGAAAGCGGCCATTAACAGAATGTAGGTGGACGGTAAAGGAGTCTGAAAAGAATCAAACAGTGGGGTTTTTTGGAAAACATAGTCTCCATATTTAAAAAGGAATAAAGAGGAGAAAAGGAGTTTTGTATTATCATTGAACTTAAAATATTTGCTTTATTAAACAAGAACTAAACAATGAGAGAAATTGACTGAATAATGGGGACAGCGTAAGAAAATGCCACAAGAGAATTGAAAATAGTTTTCAAAAGATTTTTCCCTGCTTACCACTATGCATCAAAATAAATTTCTACTAGAAGAATGATTTATTTTTTTAAGAGTTTATTTATTTGACGGAGAAAGAGAGAAGACAAGCAGAGGGAGTGGCAGGGGAAGAGAGAGAAGCAGGCTCCGCATGGAGCAGGGAGCCCGACATTGTGCTTGATTCCAGGACCCAGAGATCATGACCTGAGCCAAAGGTAGATGCTTAACCGACTGAGCCACGCAGGTGCCCCTGGAAGAATGATTTAAACGAAAAAGGTAAAACAATAAATAATGCGTAACAGAATATAGGTTCAACGACATCATTTTGGAATGGTGAAGAACTTTCTACCACTAATACCAAAACAAATGCTATAAAGAAACATTTTATATTTGAACCAATTAAAAAACAAATGAAAACCTGAGGAAAAGTAGTGGTAATTTATATGGCCGAGGATAAGTCATATAGGCTTTCTTCCTACTACAAGGCCTTTGCACATTCTCTCTGTCTATAAATGTTCCTGTATATCACCCTTCAGTGCTCACTGCCATCACCAAGTATTATTTCCTCAGGAAGGCTTTCATGGCCTATTATATTTGTTTGTGGGTCTACATTAAAAACTAGCACAGACGAGTAGCTGAAACAACAGAAATGTATTGTTCTGGAGGCTACAAGAGCAAGATCAGGGTGTTGACAGGATTGGTTCCTTCTGGGGGCCATGAGGTAAGAACCTATTCCATACTTTCTCCTAACTTCTGGTGGTTGGTTGGCCATTTTTGCCGTGCCTGGATTTCTGCCGCATGACCCCAATCTCTACCTTCATCTTTATATCGCTTTCTCCCTTTTGTGTGTCTGTTTCTAAATCTCCTCCTTTTGTAACAATACCGATCCTATTGGATTAGGGGCCTAGCCTACTCCAGTATGTACTCGTCTTAACTAATTAAGTCTGCAAGGATCCTATTTCCAAATAAGGTCAAGTTCTGAAGCATTGAAGGTTAGGACTTCAACATATGAATTTGGGGAAACAATTCAACCCGTAACATCAACATAAAGCCCCCTTTTTATATTCATTCTTTAAATACCAGGAACAATATTCTTTCCCTTTGTACCATGAATGAGAGCTGTGCTTTTGCATTTGTTTGTGCTATTGTTTTATTAATATCAGTCTTCTCCATAAAACTGTAGGCACAAAGTTGAAATTACCTCAATGACAAATGGAATAACATTGACCTCTTCACTCAAGAAATAGTTTCTCTGTGCAAAGTCCTGGATTAGGCATCAAATATACAATAGTATACAAGGCAAGACAGTCGTTACCCTCACTGACCACGTATTTTAACAGAGAACTAGAGGGTAGGTACATACATGCATACATACATGGAGAAGTAGATGAGAGATGAGAGAGATGCACTGCTGAACAGTTAATGCTAACAAGTCCATTTTACTTTTTACCCCAATTTTTCCTTTTGCCCCTAAAAAGAGCTCTATCCCTGGCTCCTCCGGCCTTCCTTCAATGTAGCCTCAGTCTCTAATTAACAATAAGCAATGAAAGCTAAGTTTATCTATACTTTGGAAGTTTTCTCTCCCCCTGCCCACTCTGTAGTGAGATCCAGAGCTGATCTGCTGCTACTACATTCAATCTCTGGTGTAGGAAATGTTGCTGAAACATGGAGATCCAGGTTCCTGCCTAAATTTAGGTACACAAGTGGTTGTTTTCCTTAGTTTTAAACAAGTGAGCGCTGAGGCCAGACCGCTCTGCTTTTAACACTAGCTCTGTGTCTTTATGTGTAACCTAGAAAAAGTTACTAAATCTGTGTCTCATCTTTAAATCATAATAGTACTCACTTATGATTATAAGAATTAAATATATTGTAAAATGTTTAATATGTTAACATGGCACATAATAAGGAATCCTAAAACTTTAATAATTTAGGGCCAAACTTCCTGGCTGCTGTTCCACCAGATTCCTAATTATATTCTAGTTTTCTGTTAGGATTTCCTTTTTTTTAAAAAGTGTGGTTGTTAAGAGCACAGAAACTTTACCTGAAAACCCTTGCCCCAAAGACTATGGAAACCCAGCATACTAGAACTGTACCAAGCTGAGAAAGAAGCCAAAGATGGATATTTGTCCTCTGGAAAGATGGAAATGCAAGCTACGTGTAGATATTGATGGTAACTTGACATCTTAGCTGTAAATATGGGCCACCCAAATTCAGAACAGCGTATACATAGGGAAAAGATCTCATAGCTCATTTTCTAGGAGTAAAATATACCAACTACTTTTTCTAACTTCACTCTTGATGGGTTTTCCCACTCTGGACTTTTTGCCTGCTACTTAGAATGTCAGAGTATTAGCCAGTTTCTCACAACTGAATTAATCTCCCAGAATTTAGATCCTGATTTCTTACCTGTTCCTTTCTGCAACATTTGTTTTCTATAACATAGGCATTTTGACAGTCTAGACCTTTCACACCACTAGTTTTATTCTATCTGGAAATCTTGTGAAGCTTTTGTTCAGAGTTCTCCTCTCCAGAGTGCCAGAATAGGAGACCTCATACCAGGAACACTCACCTTCCCTAAACACTATTCATTACTTTCAATAGTTCAATATTATTATTGAATATTATTGAATATTATTAATGGTAATTCCACAGCATTCAGAGAACCCTATAGTTTATATCCCTCTGCTATCTAACTATAGTCCCTGGTCTTCACTCAGAAATTTCAAGAGTCTATAAAAGCACCATTCACAAATGAGTAACTGCATCAACCTTTCCTAATTGGAAAATTTCATCTACAAGATTATTCATGACTTCCTTGTAATTATAAAATATTGGGGAAAACCCATATGTCTATCAAAAGGAACATATAGGAGACTGGTTAAAATATATGGTCTAAATATTTAATAGAGTACTAAACAGTTGTTTAAAAAAGAACAGAGTAGGGATCCTTGGGTGGCGCAGCGGTTTGGCGCCTGCCTTTGGCCCAGGGCACGATCCTGGAGACCCTGGATCGAATCCCACATCAGGCTCCCGGTGCATGGAGCCTGCTTCTCCCTCTGCCTGTGTCTCTGCCTCTCTCTCTCTCTCTCTCTCTGACTATCATAAATGAATAAAAATTAAAAAAAATTAAAAAAAGAACATAGTATATGAATTTGAGCTTCATAAAATTCTCCAAAGGCTATTGCAAAATTGTAATGCGAAAAATGGTGCATATATAGTACATATGCAACATTTGCATTACAAAAACAATTATAATTACATGTGTCCATTTATCTATGCATAAAATATCATCAAAAGAATTAAAAAGAAAAACTAATAACTCTTTCACTTTAGGAAGAACACCTGAGTGACTAAGGGACAGGAATGAGTTGGAGATTATTCATAACATATCTTTTTATGCTTACCATTTTTAAGTTTATGATTATAGTATTTCCTTAAAAATTAAGAAAAGCTTCATGATTTATTCTGAAATCTGTGGTATTTAATTATATTTTGTTTAGAAAGTAACATTTTATTTTAATCCTGTACCTGAGTTTAATCATTGCAAAGACATTTCAATCAATAATAAAATTCAAATTAAAGTTAAAATTTACTCCTCTGTGTGTATTTCATAAACTTATAGACATATAATCAATGTTAATGGCATCATAATTTATTCTTTAGCTGATTTTTTTCACCATTTATTTTATTTTATTATTTTAAATTTTCAGAAAATTTCCAATGTAAGACAATAATTTTATGAGCATATGAAATAGAAACTGTTTAAGGCCCAGCCCTATTCTTTTTTTTTTTTTAGAATAACAAAAAATATTTTACTAAAACATAAGATTTACAGAAGTTTCCAGACAAGTCATACAAAATGGTCACAAGCTTTTTCTTGAAGGAAGGATTCTACACTTGACAGCAAAGTCACAATGTTATTAGTGAGGGCTGTGATGTTTGTTTAATGTTCCCATTCTGGTTCAAACAATCAAGCTTGTCCATCTACAGCGTCTAAATAAACTTAGACTTGGCTAGAGAGCATATTCTAAGGAACTGGTTAGCTGCCTTTAACCGATGCAATTAGATCACCATAAAAAGGGGGAAAGGAGCCCATAAAATTAAAACTACCTCTCCCCCTCAAAAATAATAATAAAGAAAAACACCCACAGGCCTGCAGCTAACTTTGACAACTACCTTCATTCACAGTGCTTTATACTTAAACCATGATGGGGGAAATGAATAAAAGCAGAGAGGGGCCACTGCTTTTAAACGTTTCACAACAATCCAGATGGTACTTCTAGCCTCTGCTCATGCTTTACAACAGTGAATCAGGACAAGACATAGATTTGCTAATGTGCATTTAACCTATTCTTGACTCCAGTACACTCATCCTTCACTCATCTCATTGATCTCTTTTTTTCTCTTTTGGTGTTTTCCTGTCTTCCTTCGAAGACATACTTCGGAGGTATTGCGGGTTTAATTTCAGACTATTGCAATAAATTGAATATCACAATAAAATAAGTCAAAGGAATTTCTTGGTTTCTCGGTGCACATAAAAGTTATGTTTACACACTGCTATAGCCTATCAAGTGTAGTAGGAATATGTCTTTTAAAAAAAACAGTGCATGCTTTTATTTTTAAAATGCTTTATTACTAAAAAAAAAAATGCTTATCATTTTCTGAGCTTTCAGCGTGTCATAATCTTTTTGCTGGTGGAGGATCTTGCTTCAGTGTGGATGGCTCCTGAATGACCAGGGTGATAGTGCTGAAAAGACAGGCAGTGACAGTCTCTTAAAATAAGGCAACCATGAAGACTGCCACAGCAATCTACTCCTTTCATGAGTGATTTCTCCGTAGCATGCAATGCTGTTTGATGGCATTTTACCCATTAAATAACTTTTTTTCAAAATGAAGTTAGGGGATGCCTGGGTGGCTCAGCGGTTAAGCGCCTGCCTTCAGCCCAGGGCGTGATCCTGGAGTCCCGGGATCGAGTCCCATATCAGGCTCCCTGCATGGAGCCTGCTTCTCCCTCTGCCTATGTCTCTGCCTCTCTCTCTGTGTCGCTCATGAATAAATAAATAAATAAATCTTAAAAAAAAAAAATTGAAGTTAGTTCTCTCAAACCCTGCTGCTGCTTATCAACTATGTTTACATGATATTTAAAATATTTTTTGTCATTTCAACAATATTCACAGCTTCTTCACCAGGAGCAGTTTCCATCTCAAGAAACTGCTTTCTCCATTCATGCATAAAAAGCAACTCCTCATCTGTTGAAGTTTTATCAGAGGGAAGCACCAATCCAGTGGTGTCTTTGGGCTCCACTGCTAATTCCAGTTCTCTTGCTATTCCCACCACATCTATGGTTACTTCCTCCACTGAAGTCCTAAACCCCTCAAAGTCATCCATGAGGGTCAGAACCAACTTTTCCCAAACTCCTGTTAATGTTGCCATTTGGGCTTCTTTCCATGAATCACAAATATTCTTAATAGCACCTAGAAAAGTGAACCCTTTCCAGAACACGTTGCCCAGATTAGAAGAATCACTATCTATAACAGCTATAGTCTTATGAAATGTGTTTCTTAAATAATAAGACTTAAAAGTCAACATTACTCCTTGATCCATATGCTGCAGAATGGATGTTGTGTTGGTACGCATGAAAACAACATTGTACGTCTCCAGCACAGCTTTTGGGTGACCAAGTACATTGTCGATGAGCAGTAATCTTTTACAAGGAATTCTTTTCTGAACAGCAGGTCTCAACAGTGAGCTTAAAATATTCAGTAAACCATGTTGTAAACAGACATGCTGTCATTTAGGCTTCGTTGTTCCATTTATAGAGCCCATAGATGAAGTATGATTCATAAGGGTCCCGATGGTAAATGAGCATTGGCTTTAAGAGAAAGTCACCAGCTGCATTAGCCCTAACAAGAGTCAGCTTATCCTTTGAAGCTTTGAAGCCAGGCATTGATTTCTCCTCTCTAGTCATGAAAGCCCTAGATGTGTCATCTTCCAATAGAAGACTGTTTCTCCTACCTTGAAAATCTGTTGCTTAGAGTAGTGATCGTCATTAAGTCTCTTAGCTGGACCGTGTGGGTAACTTGCTGCAGCTTCTACATGAGCACTTGCTGCTTCATCTGGGAACTTCGTGTCAGGGAGTTGGCTTCTTTCCTTAAACCTCATGCCCCAACCTCTAGCTTCAGACATTTTTTCTGCAGCCTCTTGACCTCTCCCAGCCATCACAGAACTGAAGGAGAGGTAGGGGCTTGCTCTGGATTAGGCTTTGGCAAAAGAGAATGTGTAGCTGGTTTGATCCTCTACAAAGCACTAAAACGTTCTCCACATCAGCAATAAGGCTGTTACACTCTCTGTCATTTGTGTGTTCACTGAAGCAGCACTTGTAATTTCCTTCAAGAACCTTTCCTTTGCATTTACAGCTTAGTTAACTGTTTTCTGCAAAAAGACGTAGCTTTCAGCCTATCTCAGCTCTTGACATGGCTTCCTCACTAAGCTTAATTATTTGTAGCTTTTGATTTAAAGTGAGAGATGTGTGACTCTCCTTTTCACCTGAAACCTCAGAGGCCATTGTGGGGTTATTAACCGGCCTAAATTCAGTATTACTGTAGTTCAGGGAATAGGGAGGCCTTGAGGAGAGGGGAAGAAATGGGGTAATGCCTAGTGGTGTAGTCAGAACACACACATTTATTAATCTCATAATCTTATATGGGGTGTGATTTGTGGTGCCCCAAAACAATTATAATAGTAACATCAGAGATCACTAATCACAGATACACTAATAATGAAAATGTTTTAAATATTTGCAAGAATTACCAAAATATGACAGAGGGATATGAAGGGAGCAAACACTGTTGGAAAAATGCTGATAGACTTGCTAAACACAGGGTTGGCACAACCTTCAGTTTGTTTAAAAAAAAAAAAAAAAGGCAGTGGGATGCCTGGGTGGCTCAGTGGTTGAGCATCTGCCTTTGGCTCAGGGAGTGATCCCAGAGTCCTGGGATTGAGTCCCGCATCGGGCTACCTGCATGGAGCCTGCTTCTCCCTCTGCCGGTGTCTCTGCTTCTCTCTGTGTCTCTCATGAATAAAGAAATCAAATATTTTTTTTAAAAGGCAGTATCTGTAAAGCAGAATAAACTAAAGTACAATGAAATGAGGTAAGCCTGTGTTTGAGATATTTACTGTATGATTTGGAGTTGTTTACAGTAATCACCATTTACCTAACACTTACCCCAACTCTGTATGTTAGGTAATATGGTCTTATTGTATAGATAAGGAAACTGAGGCCCAGGGGAGTCAGATTCAGAAGCACCAGAGCTTGGGTACTTCCCACTCAGTTATATTTAGTTATTATTTCTAATAACTAATCATTTCATTTGCTAATTTTATAACAAATTAGGAGTAAGCTCCTTGTAGATGGAAATACTAGCAGCGCTCAGTTTTGTCCTTCACAGCACCAAACACAGCTGTGAGAACTTCATCATTATTCATGAAATGCTTTTACATGATAAGGACATATTCCGTTGAAAGTTGTGACATTTGGGAAAAGAGCCATTAAATCCATGTTTCTAATTAAAATATGAAAATATACTCCCGGACTTAAAATATGCAATTTTGATTGATATTAATGTAGTGATTGTTTTGGTGTCACAGTACTTTAAAATGGAAATGCTTATAAGAGTTTATAACACTTCTAATGACTCCAGGGTTAAGCACAAAGTATACTGCTGTGCCTAGAGATTTCATATTGACTAAAGCACCTACTTATGGTCAATGAGATTATTTAAGGTACAGATTCATGTGATGGTTGTTTGTCCAGAGTTCCAAAGTTCAAACTGTTTTTCTTTCACATGCAAACTTCCTCTGAGCACTTTGCATTTTATAGACCAAACAAACTGACTCAGATAAGACGCTGGCTACTCTCGGGGGAGTTCCTGAAGCAATGGTGTGTGATACAGCTCTGCTCACTTTTGATGAATTCCTCCATGAAGAACATGTTTTCCCCGCCTCGCCTGTGGTTGATACCACCAGGGAGCAATTCTACTGTCACTGATGAATGCTAGCTAGGTCAGACCTTGTCAGTGCAAATGAAAGTCTTGTGATTAGTATTCTGTACCTTCTTACTAATGAACCTTCTAATCATGAAATCTGTCTGTACTCATAATGTTCTTCTAACTGCTAAGTGCCCTTGAAAGGTTAGATAAGTGGGAAATCGTACCATTGGGTTTTTTTTTTCCTTACATCATGCCTTTTCAAATTAGTTTTGGACTTACTATTTATGACTCCTAGGATAAGAATTGGTCAACATTACAACAGTGACAACCTTGGTTATACAATTGCAACATGACAACAGAAGTTACAAATACACAAAAAATGTGTACAGTCATAATAAAAAAATGTTTTTGGAAACATTCAAACTTCTTGGAAAACATTTTGACAGTAGAAAAAAATATATAAGAATATTTGTACCAGACTCTGCTAGGAAAACATCTAATTAGGAAAAAATTATAGGTGAAAGATGTTTTGTACCAAGGAAAATTTAAAAAGTGACTCTGAGATAAATGTTTAAAGAAAACTCATTCCGTATAACCTGAGTAGCTTTTGGCTTAAATTCAAGAGTATGTTTTCTTAACTGCACAAGGATTTATTTGTAATTGTTCCAGATTATTTGCATATTTCAGTAAATCTAAGATCTCATCAGTTGTAAGGTATACCTTTATTTTATTCACGACGAACAAAGAAAAAATACTGCCAATTAAATTATGACAAGATACTAATTGTAAGTCACATCAGAGATGTTCAAATGCAAAGAAAAGTACTTCTTAGAATTGATGAGATAAGGATTGTTGTAAAAGGGAGGCCTAGTTGGCTCAGTGGTTGAGCATCTGCCTTTGGCTCAGGGCATGATCCCGGGGTCCTAGGATAGAGTCTGGCATAGGGCTCCCCGCAGGGAGCCTGCTTCTTCCTCTGCCTGTGTCTCTGTCTCTCTTATGAATAAATAACAAAAATCTTTTTTAAAAAAAAGATTGTTGGGGCAGCCCGGGTGGCTCAGCAGTTTAGCGCCACCTTCGGCCCAGTGTGGTCCTGGAGACCCAGGATGGAGTCCCACCTCCCTGCATGGAGCCTGCTTCTCCCTCTGCCTGTGTCTCTGCCTCTCTCTTTCTGTGTGTCTCTCATGAATACATAAATAAAATATTTTTTTAAAAAGATTGTTGTAAAAAATATGGATGCTAGGTGGTAGGAGTACAGGAAAACTTCTGTAGTAGCATCATCTTTCCTGACCAGCATTAAACAAAAACAGTATTCACCAGAACATAAAAATGAGTAGAGTCTATCTGAATTTACACATCCCTTTCTATTATTTTTGACTGAGGAAGTACTCTAATCATTTCTGTTAGCAAAATACTAGTAATTCGTTCCATTAGGTGATCCAAGGGTCAGCAAATTTCTATAAAGGATCAGATAGTAAATATTTTATAGTTTGTGAACCATATAGTCTCTGATGCAGCTACTCAAACTTAGCCAGTGTAGCACAAAAGCAGCTATAGACAAAACTTTAGACACTAAATTTTAAATTTCTTATAATTCTCATGTATCATGAAATTTTATTCTTCTATTGTTTCTTTTTCTAATCACTTAAAAATATGAAAATATTCCTGGGACCTGTTCGGGGAAAATGGAGTACACATACTTTCTCCTATTCCTGCTGGTAATTACAACTTAAAACCCTGGGCATTATATGTAAAACAAACATAAAGAGACTCTGAAAAGATAGAAGAAAGCAGACTGGCTAGTGTACTCAGGATTCAAGAAATGACACAATAATTAAGTTCCTTGGGTGTTTTGTTTTGTTTTGGTTTTGGTTTGTTTGCCATCATATATCCCAGACTTGGAAGTGAAAAAAAAAAAAAAAACAGTAGCTCATAAGTGTCAGTGGATGCAGATGAACAGAGCTCCAGCAAAAGCCTGCCCTGTTTAGCCAAAAGACCAGGAAAGAAGCAACCTAGCAAGACAGAAAACTTTCAAACAACCCCTCAACTCTAGCCAAATACCATGGAAAAAAGACTGTGGTCCCACTTCTACCAATTCCAGCAAAAGTCAAATGGGGAGCCTAGACTTTCATTCCATCAGGCCGAACAAGTCACCCTAACTTTCCTGCTGGGATATTGTCAGAGAAAGCTACACAGGGAACTAGGATTTATAGCCACTGAGTGGTACCATGCTCTTTCCCCATATTGCCAGTGGAGACTATATGGGGAGCCTATATTTCTATGTTCAGCAGTTGTGAAGTGTCATCCCTTCCCCCTGAGATGGTTTCATACGAGCCTTACAGAAAAGTTAGAATGTTTGCCACTGCCCAGAAGTAATGAGGCCACTCCCACTGCTCTAGTGTTAGTAAAAGTGACACCAGAGCAACAAGACATTCTTTTTCTCTCAGCCAGAAAGGTATACACCACTCTTGGATGTCAACAGGGACTGAGTGAATAACCTAAACTTCTACCCACCTGAGAGTAATAATATACCCACCTCTTTCCCATGCAGTAATATCAGAGGAAGCCACCTAACACAGAAGGGTTATATAAGACCCAGAATCTCTTAACATAATATGCAGATTTCTGGATTTCAATTTTTAAAAAATTACTCTCATAGCCAGAACCAGAAAGATCTCAAACTGAATGAAAAAAATAGTAATACTAATCAGTAAATGCCAACACCAAGATAAAGGAATGTTAGCATTATCTGACAAATAATAATAAAGCTATAATAAAAATGCTTCATTGAGCAATTACAAACATCCTTGAAATAATTGAAAGAACAAAAGCCCTCAGGAAAGAAAAAAAAAGTCTCAGTAAAGAAGTAGAAAACATAATGAAGAACCAAATGGAAATTTTAGAACTAAAAACATAATCTAAACAAAAAAAAAATAATGCTATAGTTAAAATGGAATTATAACCCACACCAAGACAGAAAATAAGAAAAGAGAAATAACAAACATAAAATAAAAGCTATAATGGCAGACTTACACCCTAATGTATTAATAATTATAGTAAATATAAATAGACAAAATTTGCCAACTAAAAGACTGAGGTTCATAAACTGAATCTAAAATCATGGCCTAATTATATACTCTTTCTTCATAACAATGTAGGCAGATTGAAAGCAAAATGTAAAAGGATATATAATGCAAACATTACTTTAAAGGAAACAGAAATGGTTATATTAATATTATTTAAATTTGTCTTCAAAGCAAAGTCCCTGAGAGAGAAACATTATACATACCAGAAATAAAAATACAGACAATCTTTAATGTATATATACCAAAAGTTAGGGCTGCCAGAGAAGTAAAGCAAAAGCTGATAAAACTGAAAAGATAAATAGACGTCTGTAATTATGGTTAGGCACTTCAGCACCTCTTTATTAAAAACTGATGCAAAAATGTGCACAGAAAATCAGCAAAGAAATAGGAGAACTCAAAAGCATAAAAAACACTGTGATCTAATTTACATTATAGACTACTTTACCTAACAATAGCAAAATATACATTCTTCTCAAGCTCACGTGGAACGCATATCAAGATAGACCATAACCCATGCAATAAACAAACCTTAATAAATTGGAAATCATTGAAATTTAATAGCTTATTTTCTAACCGTAAACAAAAAAAAAATCAATAACAGAATGATAACAGGGATAATCTCTAAACTTAGACCCTGATACACTTGATAATCTCTAAACTTAGACCCTGAAAAGCATCTAATGTTGCTGTCTTACCAACTGGCTGGTTAGTTTCCTCATAGAATGTTTCTGTGTTGTTCTCCACTGCTCTCAGTTTGGACTTCCAGGAGCAGCAGTAACTAGGTAGATAAACCTTGGTGATTGGGGGTTCATGTTGTGGGAACCATGAATGGCTTTCATCTCTGTGCCCATGGCTTCTTTATTCCTGTAGTCTTTTTACTAGCATTGGAGTGGCTGATGACAGAGGCCGATTGATGACAAGTGGGTTGACATTTTGTCTGTCTAGCGCTTCTTCAATAGTGGCTACTTTTAGATGGTGATTTACAAGTATAGGGGTAATCTATTGCTATGTAACAAAGTCCTCCAATATTTGGCATCTTAAAACAACAAACATTTATTATCTTGCATCAGCTTATGTTTAGAAAAGCAAAAGCACCTGGTTCTAAGAGTCCCTCAAAAGATTGCAATAAGGGATCCCTGGGTGGCGCAGCGGTTTAGCGCCTGCCTTTGGCCCAGGGCGCGATCCTGGAGACCCGGGATCGAGTCCCACGTCGGGCTCCCGGTGCATGGAGCCTGCTTCTCCCTCTGCCTGTGTCTCTGCCTCTCTCTCTCTCTCTCTCTCTCTCTCTCTCTCTCTGTGTGTGTGTGTGTGTGTGTGACTATCATAAATGAATAAAAATTTAAAAAAAAAAAGAGATTGCAATAAACTTGTTGCTTAGGGTTGAAGTCTAGATAATGCATTCACATGGCTGTTGGCAGAGAGCCTTTTTTCCTCACCACATGGGACTCTCCACTGTTTCCTGTGTCCTCAGGATATGGCAGCTGGCTTCCTCCAGAAAGAGTGGTACAAAAGAGAAGCAGTAGATAAGTATAGTGCCTTTCATAAGCTAGTCTCCAAAGTTGCACATCATTACTTTTCTTTTATTCTATTCATTTGAAATAAGTCCAGCCCAAACTCAAGGAAAGGGGAACAAGGCTCTACCTCTTGAAGAGACAAGAAATAATTTTTGGACATGTAAAGCCACTACCACAAGTGGTAAAAAGGTCTTTATACCATGTGTCCACTTTCTCTAGCCAAACCTACTCTTTCTGCAGGTCAGTTAGGTTCTCCGAGAAGCAGAGAGAAATGGAATTAGAAGAAAAAAAATTGTTGAAGGAGGGGAGGTAACATCTGTAAAAGACAAAAGGAAGAGATAAAATTTGGCAGGGGATTGACAAATTATGAAACATGACAGACAAATTGCCAACTCGATGAGGAGTTCTGAAGGAAATAACTCATTAGAAGAGCCGGTAAGAGTGGTCTTACTTTGGACAGAAATAACCAAATCAATTTTACTCAGACATTGGCTTCCTTGAGAAGAGCATAATCTTTGCTTAAACGTTGAGGCGGTTTAAAAATAAATAAATAAATAAAAATTAAATAAAAAAAAAAGTTGAGGCGGTTGTTGAATAAGTAAGAGCTATAGAATATCCATAGAAGCTAACCATATCCTAGAAGCATCAAGAGGAATTCGTTTCAATCCTACCTGGGTGACTCCTGATACAACTTGACCTATTTTGATAGTAAATGGGCAAGTGTAACAGCTATGGCAGGGTGAACCAAGGGCTCAGAACCCTCACAGATCAGGGTCTGAGTCTTACCAACAATAATCCATCTGGAGGAGCTGAGGGTGAGGCTCTAAAATTCATAATGAGGAGAGAAATTAGGAAGATCAGCTCTATCCTTGGATTATTTGCAGGGGAAAGTGCTGTGGTTAGGGCCACTTCTGTTCTCCTTAAAATTTCTGCCAGAAGAGGCCCTCTAGGATCCTAGAGAAACTCCTCCTGGAATTTAAAGACATGAATCATATCATCACAAGTCCCACAAAAGCTGAATTATAAATTACATGAGGTTTTTAGTGTACCTGTGCCCTCTGGCCCTGCTCATATCTAATCCACAAGGTAGCATTTCCATTTCATTTTTAGGTGTTGAGTTATATAACTTCTTTATATATTTTAGATACTAACCCCTTATCCCATATGTCATTTGCAAATATCTTCTTTCCATTCAGCAAGTTGTCTTTTTGTTTCTCTAATGGTTTCCTTCACTGCACAAAAGCTTTCTAGGGATGTACTTCCAATAGTTTAATTTTGCTTTTGTTTCCTTTGCCAAAGGAGACATATCTAGAAAAATATTGCTTAATGGCCAATGTCAGAGATATTAGCATCAGTAATTGGAATTTTTGGGTTTCAGGTCTCATATTTAGTTCTCTAATACATTTTGAGTTTATTTTGGTATATAGTGTAAGAAAGTGGTCCAGTTCCATTCTTTTTCATGTAGCTATCCAGTTTTCCAAGCACCATTTCCAGTTTCCCAGTGTATATATAGTCATGCCTTCTTTGTCATAGATTAATGTGATCATAAAAGAGTAGGTTTATTCCCAAATTTTCTCTTCTATGTCATTAGTCTATGTGTCCATTTTTTGTGCCAGTATCATACTCCTTTGATTACTACAGTTTTGCAATAGATCTTGAAATCTGGGATTGTGATCCTCCAGTTTTTATCTTTTTCAAGACTGCATTGGCTGTTTGAGGACTTTTGTGGTTGTGGTCCCATACAAACTTTAGGTTTATTGGTCTAGTTCTGTGAGAAATGCTGTTGGCATTTTGATAGGGATTGCATTAAATCTGTAGATTGCTTTGAATAGTATGGACATGTTGACAATATTTGTTCTCCCAGGCAGTGAGCATGGAATATCTTTCCATTTGTGTCATCTTCAATTTCTTTCATCATTGTTTTACAGCTTTCAGAGTACAGATCTTTCACCTCTTTGGTTAGGTTTATTCTTAGGTCTCTTGTTATTTTTGTTGTAATTGTAAATGAGATTTTTTTCTTAATTTCTCTTTCTGCTACTCCATTATTAGTGTATAGAAATGCAATCGATTTCTGTATATTAATTTTGTGTCCTACAACTGCATTAATTTGTTTACCAGTTCTAGTAGTTTTGTGATGGAGTCTTTAGGGTTTTCTATATGTAGTATCATGTCATCCACAAATAGTGAAAGGTTTACTTCTTCCTTACCAATTTAGATGCCTTTTATTTGTTTTTCTTATCTGATTGCCATGCCTCAGACTTCAGTACTATGTTGAATAAAAGTGGATATCCTTCCTTGTCTTGCTCCTGATCTTAGGAGAAAGATGTTTTTTACTATTGAGGATAATATTGGCTGTGGGTTTTTCATATATGCCCCTTATTATGTTGAGATATGCTCCCTCTAAACCTACTTTGTTGAGTATTTTCATCATAAATGGATGCTGTACTAGTCATATGCTTTTTTTTTGTATCTATTCAAATCATCATATGGTTTTTATCCTTTCTCCTGTTGATGTGATGTAGCACATTGATTGATTTGTGAATACTGAACCACACTCACATCCCAGAAATAAATCCCACTTGATCATGGTGAATGATTTTTTTAATGTATTGTTGTATGTAGTTTAATATTTTTGAGGATCTTTGTATCTATGTCCATCAGATACTGATCTGTAGTTGTCTTTTCTGTAGTGTCTTTTTTTTAATTTTTATTTATTTATGATAGTCACACAGAGAGAGAAAGAGAGGCAGAGACACAGGCAGAGGGAGAAGCAGGCTCCATGCACCGGGAGCCCGATGTGGGATTCGATCCAGGGTCTCCAGGATCGTGCCCTAGGCCAAAGGCAGGCGCCAAACCGCTGCACCACCCAGGGATCCCTCTGTAGTGTCTTTGACTACTTTTGGTGTCAGTGTAGTGGTGACCTCATAGAATGAATTTGGAAGCTTACTTTCCTCTTCTTCTTTGAATAGTTTGAGAATAAGTATTAACTCTTCTTCAATTGTTTGGTAGAATTTACCTATGAAGCTATCTGGTCCTGGACTGTTTGTTGTTAGGGAGTTTTTTAAGTCACTGATTCAATTTCAAAGCTAGTAATTGGTCTGTTCAAATTTTTTATTTCTTCTGATTAAGTTTTAGAAGGTTATTTGTTTTAGAAATTTATCCATTCTTCTAGATTGTCCAATTTGTTGACTTATAATTATTCATAATACTCTCATATAATCCTTTGTATTTTTATGGTGTTGGTTGTTATTTCCCTTATTTCATTTATGATTTTATTCATTTGAGCCTTCTTTCTCTTTTTTTTGTTAATGAGACTGGCTAAAGGTTTATTAATTTTGGTGATCTTCTCAAAAAAACATTCTCCTGGTTTCATTGATCTGTTCTATTGTGGGTTGGGTTTTTTGTTTGTTTGTTTTTGTTTTTTTTGTTTGTTTGTTTTAGTTTCTATTTCATTTATTTCTGCTCTACTCTTTATTATTTCCTTCCTTACCCATGGTTTGGGGTTTGTTTGTTCCTCTAGTTCCTTTAGGTGTAAGCTTAGGTTGTTTGAGATTTTTCCTTGTTGTTTTGTTTTGTTTTGTTTTTAAGATATGCTTGTATAGCTATAAACTTCCCTCTTAGAGCAGCTTTTGCTGCATCTCAAAGACTTTGGACCATTGTGTGTTCATTAGATTCATCTCCATGTATTTTTTTTATTTCCTCTTTGACTTCTTAGTTGATTTCTAGCTTCCTTAGCATTTAGTAGCATTTTTTTTTAACCTGCATGTATTTGTGTTCTTTCCAGAATTTCTCCTGTGGTTGATTTCTAATTTTATACAATGGTGGTCAGAAAGGATGACTTTGATCTTTTGAATCTTTGGAGACCTGTTTTGTGGCCTCATATGTGATCTGTGCTGGAGAATATTTCATATGCACTTATAAAGAATGTGTAGTCGCTCTTTGGGGATAGAATGTTCTGAATATATCTGTTAGATCCATCTGGTCCAATGTATGATTCAAAGCCACTGTTATCTTGTAACTTTCTGTTTGAATTCTCTTTCCATTGATGTAAGTGGGGTGTTTAAGTCGCCTCCTACTATTGTATTACTATCAATTACTTCCTTTATGTTTGTATTAGCTGCTTTATATATTTGGGTGCTCCCATGTTGGATACATAATATTTGCAATTGTTATATTTTGTTGTTGGATTGTTCCCTTTATGATTATATCGTGTCCTTTTTATTTCTTGTTAGTCTTTGTTTGAAAGTCTATTTTGTTCAATATAAGTATTATTACTTTGGCTTTTTTTTTTTTGCTTCCATTTGCATGATAAATATTTTTCCATCCCTTTGTTTTGTTTCCCTTTCACCTTTAATCTGCATTTGTCTTTAGGTCTGAACTGAGTCTCCTGTAGGCAGTATGTCAATTGATCTTGCTTTTTCTTTTAATCTATTCCATGACCGTAAGTCTTTTGATTGGGTATTTAATCCATTTATATTCATTTATTTATAGGTATGTACTTATTTCCATTTTGTTACTTGTGGTTGATTCTTTTCCATTCCTTTCTTTTCCATTCCTTTCTTCTTTTGCACTCTACTCTTATGGTTTGCTGGCTTTTTTTCTTTCTGGCTTTTTTAAATGATATACTGGATTCCTTGCTGTTTATTTTTTAAATATTTATTACTGGGTTTTCACTTGTGGTTACCATTAGATTTGTATTTAACATCCTATGCATATAGCAGTCTCTACTGTTGATGGTCACTTAAGTTTGAACCCTTCTTTTCTCCTCACCAGTCCCCCATGCTTTAGGTATCATTCTTTATATGGTGTCATGCCTTACATCAATTTATTTTGTGAGTCCATTGTCAAATTTTGATAGATATCCATATTTTTACTACTTTGGTGCTTCCTACTTTTCTTAGTCCTTATATATGGTCTTTCCCTTCCACTCAGAGTCCCCTTTAACATGACTTCCTTTAACTTTTGTTTATCTGGGAAACTCTCTCTCTCCTTCTATTCTGAATGATAGCCTTGCTGGATTGAGTATTCTTGGCTGCAGTTTTTTTTCTCTCAGTACTTTGAATATATTTAGCCACTCCCTTCTGGCCTGTAAAGTTTTTGCTGAAAGATCAGGTGATAACATTATCTTTTTTCCCTTGTATGTAATTCTTCTTTTTTTGCTTGACACTTTTAAAATTCTCTCTTTATCACTACTTTTCAATTTTAATAACTATGTGTCTTGGTGTGGACCTCCTTGTGTTGATTTTGTTCAGAATTCTGTCTGTCTCCTGGACCTAGATTTCTATTTCCTTCCACAGATTTGGGAAGTTTTCAGCTATTATTTCTTCAAATAAATTTTCTGCCTCCTTTTCTGTCTTCTCCGTCTGGGATCCCTATAATGTGAAAGATACTACACTTGATAGTGTTGCTGAGTTCCCTAAGTATTTTCATTTTTTATTATATTTTTTTCTCTCTTGTGTTCAGCTTGATTGCTTTCCATTATTGTGTCCTCCAGATTGCTGATTTCTTCTGTTTCCTCTAGTTTACTAGTTATTCCATCTAGTGCATTTTTAAATTTTAGTTATTGAATTCTTCATCTCTGATTGATTCTTTTTTATGTTTTCTATCTCCTAATTAGGAGTGTCACCGAAGTCCTCTATTCTTTTAAGTCCATTAAGTATATTTATGACCATTAATTTAAATTCTCTATGAGTCATATTACTTATTTTAGTTTTATGTAACTCTCTTGCTGTGGCTTTGTCCTGTTCTTTCATTTGGGACTATTCTTCTGTCTCTTAATTTTACTTAACTCTCTGTGTCTGTTTCTATGTGTTATAAAAGTCAGCTATATCTCCTGCTCTCAAAAGTAGTGGTCTTATTAAGAAGAGGTGCTGTAGTGCCCTGTGGTGCAATCTCCCCTTTCACCAGAACCTGACCCTTCACAGGTATCTCCCATATGTGTGGTGTGCATCTCACTGTTGTGGCTGAGCCACTTTTGCCTTCAATTCAGTCATCTACAATGGCTCTCTTTTCCTATTGTGAGCAGGGTTTGGTCCTTGTGTTTTTAGTGGACTAGTCTGGGGCCACCATGGACTTGATTTGAGTCAGACCAGGCATTTTCCAGAGATGTAGTAGCATGGAACTGCCATGTACTTTCCCTATGTTGTCCCCTGAGGAACTTTGGTTGGTGGGCAGGGTCTACAGTCAGACCAGATGTCTTTCCTCATCCCATTGCTTGGGCAGCAGTGGAACTAGTGTGTATGTGGTTATCTACCCTTCTCCCCAAAGTAGGAGTCACTTTGGAGTGGTGTTGGCCCCTTTGGGGCTGCTTGCACATTGTCAGGCTTCTGGCACCTGTTTGGATGGGCTCGGTCCAAGGATGTATTGGAGGGGACAGGTCCACAGCAGAACATGGGAGCAGGAGGCTTGATGTTAGTTAGATTTGAGCAGGTCTCTGTGGGATGAGACCTGAGCTTCTTCTACAGAAACTCCTTCCTCAGAGCTGGCGGAGGGCAAGTCTTCAGAAGAGCATGGTGGGTAGGTAGTACCAGCAAGGTCAGTACAGGTCCACTGTAGGAGGGGACCTGCAGCTGCCCAAAACTCCTGCCAACACCAGCCAGGTTGGAGTAAGTATGCCCAGAAGAGTGCAAAGGTTTGCAGGAGTATGCTGTTGAAGAAGAACTGGATCTGAGGCCTAGCTGGAGGAATATGTCCATGGGAGAACAAAGGACAGGAGCAGGGTGCACTGTTAGCAAGCTAGGTAGAGAATGCTGGCACCATGCTGGTTTCTTAAAGTGTCTGTGTGTCTAGGCTGGGGATTGGAGAAGGAAAATGGCACCCACAAGTTCCTTTGTTCCTGGAGAAGTCTCTCAATCATATCTGTCCCTACAGCATATGCTCTGGGATTAGTAAACAAATCTCCCGTATACTCCCGATGTTTTCCAAGCTACTGCTTCTCTGCTGTTATCTCCACAGGGCTATTTGTTGTGCTGTGTTTTTAAGGGCATGAACTCAGTTTCCTCTTACCCTCCAGCTTTCCCAGAGCTGAGCCTACTGATTTCTAAAGTTCCAGATGTTAAGCCCCACTGATTGTAAGAATTCATGAAATTATGCTCCTCTGGTTTCCAAAGTCAAATGTTCTGGGGATTCATCTTCCTTGCATGAGTCCCCTGTGTTTGGAGGGGGTCTGGTGCAGGGTATGGCCCTTTCCCCTCTGCATGCCTGAAGTGTCCCTCCCTCAGATAGTCCTGTGAGTCCATTTAGCTTCAGATTGTATCTCCACCCTTCCTACCCTCTTAAATGTAGCCCCTTCTCTACATTTAGCTGTGAAGAGTCTGTTCTGCTAGCCTTCTGATAATTTTCTGAGGTATTTCCACTGATGTGAGTGTTATTTAGTTGTATCCATGGGATGAGGTGAGCTTAGGATATTTCTACTCTGCCATCTTCCCCCAAAATCTAATGTCTAAGACTTATTGCAAAATTTTTAAAAAGAAATTATTAGGTGTTTGCCTTTGTATGGGAAACAGTTCTAAATTGCTGATGATGTATACATTTTATAGTCTCTCTTCTCTATAATAAAAAGCAAAATCCAATTAATAACAGCCAACATTTATATAACACTTAGTTTGCAAAACACTACCATTATATCTTATCATTTGATCTTCATGGCAGTTTTATAGAAGATTTTATCATTAGCTAATTCCACTAGTTAAAAAGTTGATCCCTTCCAGAGGTTCAGCGACATAGCCAAGTTTTCTTGACTAATGAATTGCAGAACGAAGATTTGACCTACATTTCCTGACACTAGAGTACATGCTCTTTATATTTTACTCTTAACTTTTGCTTGAGTAAATTATCTTGGTCAAATTTTTTGATGAATCTGGATCTTATTTCCTTCTGCAAATTGCAGGGAATATTAAATTTATTTTAAAGGATCTTTCCATCTCTACATAACATTTCCTTTTGTATATTCTTGGTAGACATGGAGATGGATAATTTTATTTACCTAGAGGGCCAACTACATAAGTAAAGAAAACTAGGTATAATCAGCACCTTATCAAACCGAGTAATTTGCCACCTGCTGATTCTTTCCCAAGACTAAATCTAAACCTGAGTTACAACATTTATCCTAATACCTATATATGGTGAAATCATAGAAAAATAGAAAAAATATGAAGAATTTAAATGAACACTATGACTATTTCCTTTGGAAATTATTTAATTTAGTAAAAAAAAAATTAAACCTTAAATTATTAATGCAACAAGTATGCAAATGGTGATGTACATAAATTTACATTTCAATACCAAGAAAGAGAATCTGAAAAACATAGATCAAAAACTATATATAATACAGTTTTGTATATTTCTCCAATTGTATTTTTGATTCAGCTAATTTAATGCAATAATTATAACTATTCTCTGCATGTATCATACTTTTTTAAAAAAGATTTTTTTTATTTATTTACTTTAGAGAGAGAGAGAGAGCTGGGGGAGGGGGAGAGGGAAGGGAGGTGGGGTGAGAATCTGAAACAGATTCTGTGCTGAGTGTGGAGCCAGATATAGGCCTCAACACTGTGACCCTGAGATCATGGCCTGGGCTGAAATCAAGAGTCGATGCTTAACCAACTGAGCCACCTGGCGGCCCCAGAATGTATTAATACTTTAAAATAATATTGCAAGGTCAAAAAGCATGGATTCAAATATTAATATTTCCACATGAGCTGAGTGATCTTGAGCAAGTTATTTAGTATCATTGCAATTCAGTTCCCTCAGCTGTAAAGTACTAGTACCTCTCAGAGTATTGTGAAGATTAAATGACATTACATACAAATCACAGTACTGCACCAAATACATAAGTCCGACATAAGTAAGAGGGTATTATTAACAAGCATATTATGTTGCTACTGTTATTGCTACATATGGCAAAATCTTAAAACCTGTATGATCTTTTAACTTCCATAGGCCTTTGGTCATCTAATCTAGAGTGAAGTTTATAGAGTTTTTTTTCCTCCTAGAACTTTGATTAAATGAAAGGAAAGGGCCTTAAGACAAACCTCATTATTCTCTTCCCTTAAATAAGAGGCAGTCAGCAAGTTGAAAGAGAGGACAGCAGAAGCTAAATTTGTGTCTGAGCAAAGAGGAAATGCCAAAAAATGAAATTTATGAGTTCCTTTATAAAAAGTGACTGTGTCATACTTATTCTTCACTGCCAAACCATGATACTCATCTCAAAAAAATACTTTTTAATTTATTTGACCTCAAGAAAAATATGCCATAGTATTATTCCTGGTTACAAAAAGGGAAATATATCTTGGCATGAATTAAAATGTTTTAAATAATTGACAACTTAAAAGCAGGTCACAAATTGTTAACCTGAGTAGAACAATTTGTGCAATTAATTTTGAACTACAGGTAGAAATGACCTTTAAGACTATTTTGGTGTAAAAATAAAATAAGTAAACCTGTATTACTAGCTTAACAAAATATTGAAAATGAATAAAACCTTGAAAAGATCCCTGATGACCTCATAGCAGAATCATCTATTCAGTAAGTCAGGGGTCTGGTGTTGACAAGATTAAAAGATAAACAAAATGGACTCTTGAACTCTATCAAAATCTATCAAATGTGAATATAATAATATATAGCTGCATATAACAGAAAAATTTAAAATAAGAGACTTAAAGGAGACCGAATTCCTTCTCTCTTACTCTGTCATTCTGTCATTTATCTTTTCCCAAGGTCCAACGTAGCTGCATAAGCCCTAGCTGCTCTTCATGCCACTGCTGTTAGGAAGGAGTAGAGAGGAGCAAGTATTACAGGACACAGACCTGATTTTTTAAGGACACTCCCTGGAAATCCTACACAACACTTACATAGCATTTCATTACCCATTTAGTTGTGTAGCCAGACATCTCTAAGACTGCATGAGATTGGACAACGCAATCTTTTACTGAGTGACATGTGCCAACAAAGTACTGCTCTTCTGTTACTGAAAGGGAAGATGAGCTGTGGAAGTAGGAGGTAAGAGTCTGTACTACAAGATCATTTATCTAAATCATAATTAACAGGAGTTCTAACAGTTTAAGCCAAATAAAAACCACACTTTATTGACATTTTTGAGATATTAACCCCACAATGGAAAGTGTCTATCTGCAAGTGTCTAAAAAAAAAATCAAGACATTACTATCTAAGTAGCAGTGGTTGACACCCACAAATTTAACATAGTTATTAAACAGTGATCAAGTCTGGGCCATGGATTCAAGCCAGCTACATTAAGTCCTGGTACTAATTGAATCAACTTGGGCAAGTCCCTTGACACCTTAGATTCCTCATCTGTGAAATGGGGGAAATGGTACCTATTGAAGTTGTTGTGAAAATTAAAGAAGTTAAAAATGGAAAATTAATTAATATAGAACTCTACCTGACAGATGTCAATAAATATTGGCTGTTACTATGATTATAAGTTGGTGTTTAATAAATATTGGCTGTTACAATAATTCATATATTATTAGTCTATCTAAGGCACACATCTGATAGCTTTCATACTTTGTGAGGTGTATAATAAAAGCAAAACCATTTTCAATTAAATGTGTATATTAGTATTATGCTTATTAAATTTACATTTAATTTTAGACTATACATTATTCCTGTTATTAAAATCTAATAACAGGAAAGTGATTTATATTTTATAGAGAATTTTAATGATTACTTAGACTGCTGGGGAAAGCAACTGCAAAACTTCTTAATAATACAGGTGGTATTGTATTTTTCTTTGTTATGAATCATTAGCATACATTTTTGCAGTATTAATTACCAAGAAAGTCATACACAGTATTCAAAAAAGAGAATAAAAGAGTAAAATACACTCAGCTTATAAGTCATTTGATTCTAATTCAATCTTAAGTATATTGTAGAGTAAAGCCTAGATTCCTGTTAACGAAATTTCACTTATTTAAAATTCAATGAAATCTACTCAGCATTCTATGTTAGTGTCTTAGAAATAATCAGTTCTCTCATATTATTTATTAAGTACACTCATTTAAGGAACTGAAAATCTTGATACACTGACAAATTGCACCCTCCAGTGGAAAAAAATCTTTATCCATTAAAACTTAGCGTGTTTCTGCATTGCAGGTTTATTTATTCACATATGCTTGTTCCTAAAAATGTTTAAAGCAATTACATTTTATGACCTGAGGTAATGTATATCAACCACTATTTGTTTCCTCTGGGTCTCCAGGAAGTTGCTCTGAGTTTCAGAGTCTATTATATAAATAGTACATTAAATGTTAGGAAAGTAAGAAAACTTTTAAAGAAAAATTTAAAAAGAAAAGGAAAAGATAAGATTGGGCCATAAATTAAATATTTTCTTTCTTAAAAAGAAAGATTTTATTTATTTATTCATGAAAGACAAACCGAGAGAGAGGCAGAGGGAGAAGCAGGCTCCATGCAGGAAGCTTGATGCGGGACCTGATCCTAAGACTCCAGGATCACACCCTGGGCCAAAGGCAGACGCTCAACCGCTGAGCCACCCAGGCGTCCCAAATTAAATATTTTCTAGAAGAGTATCCTTGTATTTAAAACAGAAATATTTCAGATATGCCATTTCATCAGGCAAATGTTTCATACTTTAAAATGGTTTTTTTTAATGTTTAAAATGTAAATTACTGTTAGTAAAGTTAGTTTTCACAAAGAACTGAAAGACTGATCACATCTCTATGTTTTTCACTCTAATCTGAGAAGCATAAAAGCTGACACTCAGAGGATGTAAGAGGTATGTTTTGAACACAAATCAATTTGACTCCAAAGCTAAACTCATCCCACTATATTCTATGCCAATTCTATGGTTTGACCCCTTGAACTATATGTTCTTCTGTTGCTTATCAGTTGGTGGTACATGATCAAAATCAACCACAGGTATCACCTAAAACTGAAGTCCTTTTCTTAACTAACAACTGTCTTTGAAATCCCTTCCCTCTTGGGTGGGAAGGGGGTGGGGGATGAACCAAATGGGGAAAGAGGAGTGAGGAGTAGGAGATACACAGGCTTCCAGTTATTGGAATGATTATTAAGTCATGTGGACAAAAGGGAAAAAAGTGTCAATGGCATTATAATAGTATTGTATGATGACAGATGGTAGCTATACTTGTGAGCATATAACTCTTAAACTTAACCAATCACTATGTTGTACACCTGAAATGTAACATTGTGTGTCAACTATACTTGAATTAAAAAAAAAAATTCTTCCCTCCTTGGCTTTCCTCTCTCTGCTGCAACATGACCTCTGAAAATCTCTTCTATTTCCATAATTCTTCTATAGCCTTCATCTTACAACACCTTACACACTCCAGGCAAAACAAAAGCCGGATAATCCAAATGTGGCTACCTTTTAACCTCAACATGCTCTTTAGAGGATTTACAGTTTCTTTCTTGTAGAGAATTATGCTAGGAAATGACATTTTCTCTCTGTGTTGCCACTCTGCCAAACAAACATTTGGTGTCTTTCACAAATCAACCTAAATCTTGCTCTGAAAAGAAAGCAAATACAGTATTTATCTCTGTTACCCAAAGGTTTTATAGCCCCTGGACTAATTCTGACCTCTCCCCTTCTTCCTTCCTCTCCTTTGATCCTGTCTCGTCTCCAGAGCCCCTGTTTGGAAGCAGCCTAGGCATTACCTATCGGGGTAAGTTTGTTCTCACCCCTCATGAACACCTTCCTTACCCTAGTTCAGTGTTTTGATGTTACTTGTCCCAGGTCTTATTTCTACTTCTTCTAAGTCCTTTATTTACTTCATCACTTTACCTATTTATAAATATTTCCATTTTATCACACTTAGATCTTACTTTTCATTCATCTTTTAAAAAATGTACCCCCCACTTCCTAATCTTTTATCATAGTGATTTTATTCTTTATTACTATTTCCTTTCATCCCTTTTCTCTTCTTTACCCATTCCAGTTCATGTTTTTCTTTCTTATCTTTTTGTCCCTTTCAACACCTCCATGTTAAACGATAGGTTAGGCCCACAGTAGAGAACAAAGGAAAATGATGGTGTCATGTCTAGTGGAGGAAAATATGAATAAAAAACATACAAATAAGCCTAAAATTGTGGATGTTAAATACTGCAAAGGAGAGGTGTGTGGTTTTATGAGAGCATATGAATAGGTTTTTAGCCTAGTCAGAGAAATTAGTACAAAGCTTCCCTCCAGAAGATATGCACTGAGGTCTCTAAAAGGATGAATATGTGTAGGACAGCGAATGCCACAGATGGGCAGCAGTACTAAAACCCAGTGAGAGGAGAGAACATGCAAGTCGATTTGCAAGGAGTAAAACAAGGCTCTTGTGATAGGAACACAGAGGAAAGCATGGCATGAGATCTAGACACAAGTGGGGTTTGGATTATACAGGTTTTGTTCAGAACTTGGGTGCGCATCTTAAAACCAAAGGGATAGCATTCAAATATTTTAGCAGAGGTTAGAGTGGTGTGAGGAGACTTCATTCAGAATTGTATTCCTTTACGTATTAGCCATGCGACATGACTTTGGGCAACTTCCTTGGCTTCTCCAAGCTTCATCTGTGAAATGGCAATAAAACAGGCCTTACGATAGCAATCATGTAAAAAACAGTAACGATAATGATGGCTCAGCTTCATGGAACATCTACCTTGCACCAGACAGTGTTCTCGGTGTCTCAGGCATTGCTCCAATTAGGTCCTATTACTACCATCGCTGTTTTACAAATGAGGAAAATGAGGTACGGAAATGAAGTGAAACAAAACAGCTAGTAAATGGTGGATTACCTCCATCATAGGATTTTGTGAGGATTGAAAGAATTGATATATTTAAAGTTGTGATCACAGAATCCAGTACATGGTAAGCATTTGGCAAGTGTTAGATATGGTACTGGAGATCCAGTTTCATATTAAAATATGAGTCAGATTATAAAAACATGAGGTTGAAATCTAAATGATGACAGTTCCTCTTTTTTGGCTAATTTTATCACACTTTTACTTAAGATTTTGTTTATTTGAGAGAGAGAGAGAGCAGGTGAGAGAGAGAGAAAGAGAGAGAAAACATGAACGAGGGAAGGGGTAGGGACAGAGGGAGAAGCAGACTCCCCACTGAGCAGGGAGCCTGACATCAGGCTCCATCCAGGACTCCAGGATCATGACCTGGGCAGAAGGCAGATGCTTAACTGAGTCACTCAGGAGCCCTTGTCATACTTACTTTTAAACTTTTTCCAAACTTTTTTATTTTTTGCTTTTCTCTGCCAGCACTTTTCAGATCACTTGGACCTCTATAGTATCATCAGCTACATGGGTTTTAATCTCCTTGTTGTCTATGCCCCAACTACCCTGTACTTCTCTGGGTATCAAAACTTTTCTTTGGATAAATACCCAGGAGTGGAATTGCTATATTGTATGGTAGTTCTATTTTTATTTATTTTTTTTTTTTGAGGAAACTCATAGCATTTCACATATGGCTTTTCACATACTTCCCTGGGTATCAAAACTTTTCATTGGGCTTTCTGCTACGGTAAATACATTTCTCTAACTTCTTCACTGAATACTCTCTCCAACTCCTTTTGTTGTTGTTGTTAAAGAATATTTGACATATAGTATTATTAGTTTCAGGTTTACAACATAGTGATCCAACATTTATAAACATCATCAACTGATCACCATGATAAATCTAGCTAACATCAGTCATCAGAAAAACTTGTTACAATATGATTAACTATATTTTGTATGCTGTACATTATAACCCCATGGCTATTTTATTTCATTAATGGAAGTTTGTATCATTAATCTCCTTCTCCCATTTCACCCATTTCCCCATCCTTCTCCCCTCTGGCTTCTCTGTATCTATGCATCTGTTTTTGTTTTGTTCATTTGCTTTGTTTTTTAGATTCCAAATATATATGAAGACATATGGTATTTGTGGTATTTCTCTGACTTATTTTACTAAGCAATAATACCCTCTAGGTGCATTCATCTATGTAGTTGAAAATGACAAGATACTATTTTTTAATGGCCAAGTGATATTCCATTATATATATCCCATACCTTCTTTAATTATTTATCTATTGATAGGGACTTAGGGTGCTTCCATATCTTTCCTATTGGAAATAAGGCTAAATGAGCATAGGAGTACATATAGTTTTTCAAATTAATGTTTTCATTTTCTTTGGATAAATAACCAGGAGTGGAATTGCTATATTGTATGGTAGTTCTATTTTTATTTTTTTGAGGAAACTCATAGCATTTCGCATATGGCTGTACCAATTTATATTTCTACAACAGCACACAAGGTTCGCTTTTTGCCCCCCTCCTCATCAACCCCTGTTATTTTTTTTGTGTATTTTTATTGGAGTTTGATTTGCCAACATATAGTATAACACTCGGTGCTCATCCCATCAAGTGCCCCCCTCAGTGCCCATCACCCAGTCACTCCATCCCTCTGCCCACCTCGCTTTCCACTACCCCTTTTTCATTGCCCAGAGTAAGGAGTCTCTCATGTTCTGTCTCCCTTTCTGATACTTCCCTCTCATTGTCTCTCCTTTCCCCTTTAATCCCTTTCATTATTTTTTATATTCCCCGAATGAATTAAACCATATAATGTTTGTTCTTCTCCAAATGACTAACTTCACTCAGCATAATACCCTCCAATTCCATCCACACTGAAGCAAATGGAGGGTATTCATTGTTTCTAATGGCTGAGTGATATTCCATTGTATATATAGACCACATCTTTATCCATTCATCTTTCAATGGACACCAAGGTTCCTTCCACAGTTTGGCAATTGTGGACATTGCTGCTATAAACATCGGGGTGCAGGTGTCTTGGTTTTTCACTGCATCTGTATCTTTGGGGTAAATCCCCAGTAGTGCAATTGGTCAAACCCCCCATTATTGTTTCCTTTTTGGTAACAGCCATTCTGACAGGTATGAGGTAGTATCTTATTGTAGTTTTGATTTGAATTTCTCAAATAATTAGTGATGTTGAGCATCTTTTCATATATATATATACATATACCACAACTTCTTTATCCATTTATCAGTCGATGGACATTTGGGCTCTTTCCATAATTTGGTTATTATTGATAATGCTGCCATAACATTGAGGGGCATGCACCCCTTCAAATTAGTATTTGTGTATTCTTTGGTTAAATATCAGGTAGTGCAATTTCTGGATCATATGGTAGCTCTATTTCTAACTTTTTGAGGGACTTCCAAACTGTTTTCCAGAGTAGCCACACCAGTTTGCATTCCTTTCAATAGTGCAAGAGGGTTCCCTTTTCTCCACAATCTTGCCAACACTTGTTTCTTCTGTTGTTGATATTAGTCATTTTTACAGGTGTGAGGTGGTATCTCATCATAGTTTTGATTTGTATTGCCCTGATGATGAGTGATGTTGGGCATATTATCATGTGTCTTCTTTGGAAAAGTGTCTGTTCATGTCTTCTGTTCATTTCTTAAGTGGATTTTTTGTTTTTAGGGTGTTAAGTCTGATAAGTTCTTTTATAGATTTTGAATACTAACCCTTTATCAGATACATCATTTGCAAATATCTCCTCCCCTCCCAAAGGTTGCCTTTCAGTTTTGTTGATTATTTCCTTCACTATGCAGAAGCTTTTTATCCTGATGTAGTCCCAGTTGTTAATTTTTGCTTTTGTTTCCCTTGCCTTAGGTGACATATCTAGTAAGAAATTGCTACAGCCAATATTGAAGAGGTTGCTGCCTGTGTTCTTCTCTAGGATTTTGATAGTTTCCTGTCTCACCTGTAGGTCTTTCATCCATGTTGAATTTATTTTGTGTATGGTGTAAGAAAGTGGTCTAGTTTCATTTTTCTGCATGTGGCTGTCCAGTTTTCCCAACACCATTTGTTGAAAAGACTGTCATATTTTTTCCATGGGAAATTCTTTCCTACTTTGTTGAAGATTAGTTGACCTTATAATTGTAGGTCCTTTTCTGAATTTTCTGTTCTGTTCCACTGACCTATGAGTTTGTTTTTGTGCCAGCACCATAATGTCTTTGACTACAACTTTGTAATATAGCTTGAATTCCAGAATTGTGATGCCTTCAACTTTGCCTTTCCTCTTCAAGATCGCATTGGTTAGTCTTCAGTGGTTCCATAAAATTTTAGGCTTGTTTATCCTAGCTCCGTGAAAAATGCTGGTAGTATTTTGATAGGGATTGCATTAAATGTTAGATTACTTTGGGTAGTAATAGAAATTTTAATAACATTTGTTCTTGTAGTCCATGAGCTTGGAATGTCTTCCATTCCTTGTGTCACCTTCAGTTTCTTTCATAAGTGTTCTATAGTTTTCAGAATGCAGATATTTTCCTCCTTGGTTAGGTCTATTCCCAGGTATCTTATGGGTTTTGCTGCAATTGTGAATGGGGTTGATTCCTTGGTTTCTCTTTCTGCATCTTCATTATTGTTGTATAGAAATGCAACAGATTTCTATGCATTAGTTTTGTATCCTGTGACTTTACTGAATTCGTGTATCAGTTCTAGCAAGCTTTTGGTAGAGTCTTTCAGGCTTTTTACATAGCATATCATGTCATCTCTGGAGAGTGAAATTTGACTTATTCTTTGCTGATTTGGATGCCTTTTATTTCTTTTTGTTGTCTGATTGCTGATCCAGTATAGGTTAAACAACAGTGGTGAAAGTGGACATCCTTGTCTCTTCCCAGAGGAAAAGCTCTCAGTCTTTCCCCATTGAGGATTATATTAGCTGTGGGTGTTTCGTATACGACCTTTATGATGTTGAGGTATGTTCCCTCTATACCTACTTTGTTGAGGGTCTTTTATCAAGAATGTATGCTGTACTTTGTCAAATGCTTTTTCTACATCTATTGAGAGGATCATATGGTTCTTTTCTTTTATTAATATGGTATATAATTTTGATTGATTTCCAAGTATTGAATCACCCTGACAACTCAGGAATAAATCCCACTTGATCATGATGAATGATTCATTTAATGTACTGTTGGATTCTATTTGCCAGTATTTGCTAAGAATTTTTTTTGCACCCATGTTCATCAAGGATATTGACCTATAATTCTCTTCTTCAGTGGGGTCTTTGTCTGGTTTTAGAATCAAGGTAATGCTGGCCTCATAGAATGAGTTTAAAGTTTTCTTTTTCTTTCTATTTTTTTAAACAGTTTGAGAAGAAAAGGTATTGACTGTTGTTTAAATGTTTGGTAGAACTCCCCTTGGAAACCATCTGACCCTGGACTTTCGTTTGTTGGGAGATTTTTGATTAGTGATTCAATTTCTTGGCTGGTTATCAGTCTGTTCAAGTTCTTTATTTCTTCCTGTTTCAGTTTTGGTAGTTACATATGTTTCTAGGAATTTCTCCATTTCTTCCAGATTGCCCAATTTGTTGGCATATAGTTTTTCATACTATTCTCTAATAATTATTTATACTTCTGTGGTGTGCAAACTTCTTTCATTCATGATTTTTTGGGGGGCCCTTTCTCTTTTCTTCTACATAAGTCTAGCTAGAGGTTTATAGATTTTTTAAATTCTTTCAAAGAACCATCTCCTAGTTTCATTGGTCTATTCTACTGGTTTTTGTTTGTTTTTGCATCGTTCATTTCTGCTCCACTCTTTATTATTTCCCTTCTTCTGCTGGTTTTAGGCTCCATTTGTCGTTCTTTTTCTAGTTCCTTTAGGTGTAAGATTAGGTTCCGTCTTTGAGACTTTTGTTGCTCCTTGAGCAAGGCCTGTATTGCTTTGTATAAAAACAAAGATGGTGGCATCACACTTACTGATTTCAAGCTATGTTACAAAGCTATAGCAATCAAAACAGTATAGTATTAGCACAAAAACAACCACATGGATAAATGGAGCAGAAAAAGGAACCCAGAAAGAAACCTATTCATATATAGTCAATTAATTTTTTACACAGTTGCCAAATATACAATGGGGAGAGAATGTCTCTTCAATAGTGGTTTTGGGAAAACTCGGCCCCAATTTTACACTGTACACAAAAAAAATCAACTCAAAATGGATTAAACACTTGAATTATAAGACCTGACTCCATAAAACTTCTAGAAGAAAACATAGGAAGTAAGCTTTATGACATTAGTCTTGCCCATGGTTTTTTTAATTTGACAACAAAAACAAAAATTAACAAGTGAGACCACATCAAACTAAAAGCTCCTATACAGGAAAGGAAACATTTAGCAAAGTAAGTAACCTTTAGAGGGAGCAGTATTCTCCGTCTGCCTATGTCTGTGCCTCTGTGTGTGTGTGTGTGTGTCTCATAATAAATAAATCTTAAAAAAAGAAAGAAAGAAAAGGAAACATTTGCACAGTGGTGGTGGAAATGTAAATGGGTGTAGCCACTACGGAAAACATTATGGAGGTTCTTCAAGAAATTCATAACAGAACTGACATATAATCTAGCAATCTCAATTCTGGGAATATATCCAAAGGAAATAAAACCGTTGTCTCAAAGAAATATAAGTAAGACCATGTTTATAACAGCATTATTCACAGTAGTCAAGATATGAAAATAACTTGAGAGATGTAGATAGAAGACTGGATAAAAAAATAAAAAAATAAATAAAAAAGAAGACTGGATAAAGAACATGATATATATTTCATATATATCACATATATATAATGGAATATAATTCAGCCAAAAAGGGGGGGGGGAGTCCTGCCCTTTGCAACAACATGGAGGGTATTATCCTAAATGAAATAATCCAGAAAAAGACAAATACTGCATGGTGTCACTTACATGTGGTATCTAAAACAAACAAACAAACAAACAAATAAACAAAACCCTTGAAGTTATAGAAACAGAGAGTAGGAAAGTGGTTGCCAGAGGCTCAGAGGTGGGGGAAATAGGGAGAGATTAGTAAAGAGTACAAATTTTCAGTTAATAATAAGGTCTGAGAATCTAATGTATAGCATGGTGACTATGGTTGGGAACACTGTATTGTATAATTGAAATTTTCTAAAAGGCTAGAACTTAAATATACTCACACAAAAAAGTAAATATATGAAGTGATGGATTTGTTCATTAACTCGATGGTTGGAATCCTTCCACAATGTATGGGTATATCAAATTGTATGTTGTATACTTTAAATCTTACAGTTAATCAGTTGTACTTCAATAAAGTTGGAAACAAAAATTTTCCCCCTCTATTTAGCAGAGAACTCCCTAAAGTATATGAAGTTTTTATGATCATAATGTTTTCATGGTAAGATGAAAACTCTTTCCTATTCTTTGTCTTGCATATTTCAGAGCTCTGACTTTGGAGTCTAACATCTAAATGAGCCTACAAGTACTATGACTTTATCTGAAAATAAATTTATTAGTAAATTTATTTTTTTATTACAAAACTGTATGTTTACAATAGAAGAGTTGAAATATATATATATTTTTTAATTAAGAAAAAAAAATCTGGGACACATGGGTGGCTCAGTCAGTTAAGTGTCTGACTTGATTTCAGCTCAGGTCATGATCTCGGGGTTGTGGGATCAAGCCCTGAGTCCAGCTCTGAGATCAGTGGGGAGTCTGCTTGAGATTCTTTGTCTTCCACTCTCTCTCTCTCTCTCAAATAAATACACAAAACTTTAAAAAAAATTAAAAGAAAATCTTACATCACCTCATCACTCAGAGAAGATTTCTATGAATATTTTTGTGCAATGTCTTCCAGTCTTCACTTAGTATAATTCCTTTCTATACATGTGACCATACCATACCAAAAGTACTCTTTTACACATAAAAATTATTACATGTATTACAATTACAAAAATGAATATACCATTTTTATTATTATATAATTCATATACCATAAAGTTTACCCTTCTAAAGTGTACAATTCAATGAATCTTAGGATATTTGCAAAGTTGTACAATTATTACCACAATCTAGTTTTAGAACAGTTTTATCACCTTAAAAAGAAACCTGTACCCATTGGGAATCATTCCCCATTTGCCCCTCTCCCTAGCCCCTAATCAACTACCAGTCTGTCTTTGTGAACTCCCTTGTATGTTTTATATATAAATAGAATCATAGAATATGTGTTCATTTGTGTTCCATTTCTTTCACTTAACATAAGTTTTCAAGGTTCCTCCATGTTATAGCAATTATCAGTACTTTATTCCTTCTTTTATCTTTTAATTTTTTATGTTTAAATTTTCATCAAAAATTTTATTTTAATTGTGGTAAATACATACACATAAAACTTAACATCTTAATTGTTTTTAAGTGTATAGCCCAGTCAATGATAAATATATTCACATTACTGTGCAACCAGTCACCAGAACTCTTTTTTTTTAGAGTTTTCTAAATTTAAATTCAATTAATTAGCATACAATGTATTATTGGCTTCAGAGGCAGAGGTCAGTGATTCATCAATCTGATAAAATACCCAGTGCTCATTATATCATGTGCCCTCCTTATACTTTATTGCTTTTTATGACAGAAAAATATTTAATGTATGACTATACCACACTCTGTTATCCATTTATCAGCTAATGGACATTGGGTTTTTACCACTTTTTGGCTATTGTGAATAATGCTGCTATGAATATACATGCACAAGTTTTTGTGTGAACATGGGTTTTCAGTTCTCCTATGAGTGGAAATGCTGTATCATATGGTAACTTCATGTTTAACTTTTTGAGGAACTGACATTTGAGAATGTTTTCCAAAGTGGGTGCCCCATTATATGTTTCCACCAGCAATTTATGAGTGTTCCAACCTCTCCACATCCTTACCAATGCTTGTTGTTATCAGTCTTTTTAAATAGGGCCATCCTAGTGGGTGTGAAGTGGTAAGTACCTAATTGTGGTTTTGATTTGCATTTCCCTAAAGACTATGATGTTGATCATCTTTTCATTTATTTTTTGGCCTTTATATACCTTCTTTACAGAAATGTCTATTCAAATCCAATGTTCAAAAAAAAATCCAATGTTCATTTTTAAAGTTGAGTTACTGCATTTTATTTTTTATTTGTAAGTTTTACAAAATATATTCTTTATACTAGATTCTTATCAAATTTATGATATACAAATATTTTCTCCTATTCTGGGGTGGGATGGTTTTTTCACTTTCTTGGTCGTGTCCTTTCTTTTTGGTCCTTTTATAAGATGGGGGCCAGTATCACTTTCCAACTATGCTTTTCTTATTTCCTCTAAATCTTATCTATTGTTCTCTATTGGTAGAGACTAAAGGGAGTCAGCCTGCAAAGCTGAGTTCCATTCTCAGCATCACAATGCAGAGTACTGAAGGGTGGACTTGAAGTCAGTAGAATAGACAACAGCTTAATAAATGACACATAGGAAAGGAAATCTTCTTATGGGTTTATCAATTATATGTTGTTTTGTTTTTTACCAAAAAAATATACTTTTTTAATGAGCATATTAAGTGGTTGTTTTCCATTTATATATATATATATATATATATATCAAGGAATAAAATATTATATAATAGTATACTTATCTTTTTATATCAGAATATAAAATAATAATTTATATATAAATACGAATAGGTAAATAGAAATATATAAGTACATAAAACACATAGATAATTTCATATAGGCATACATATTTGGAATTGCTATATCTTCCTCCTGGATTGCAAATTGTATTATTATGAAATGTCCTTCTCTCGGGATCCCTGGGTGGTGCAGCAGTTTAGCGCCTACCTTTGGCCCAGGGTGCTATCCTGGAGACCCGGGATCGAATCCCACGTCGGGCTCCCTGCATGGAGCCTGCTTCTCCCTCTGCCTGTGTCTCTGCCTCTCTCTCTCTCTCTCTCTGTGACTATCATAAATAAATAAAATTTTTTTAAAAAATGAAATGTCCTTCTCTCAAGTAACACATCTATGTTAAAGCTGATTTTGTCCAATATTAACGTAGATATATCAGTCTATGTATTTGCATAGTGTATCATTTTCAAAATACTTTTAACTTTTCTTTATATTTAAGTTTGTCTCTAGTAATCATCACGTAGGAAGTTTTGATCTTTTTTTTTTAATTTAGTCTGTCAATCATTGTCTTTTTAAATGGATAATTTGGTCAATTTACAGTTAAATAATTAGGTATTACATTTGGTTTTAAATCTACCATCATATTGTATTTCTCTATTTTTTCGCCTGCTCTGATTCTTTTTCTCTCCTTTCTTTTCTTCTTCTGGACTCTGTATTCAATGTTCAAATTCCGTCCTCTATTAGCTTGCTTATCAACTATTCTTTTACTTTTGATTTTAGTAGTTACCTCAGAGATCATAACAAACATCCTTGAGTTGTTAAAGTTACATAAAAATTAGAACTTTTTAACATATGCTGGACAGCACAGGACTTGAGAATCTCTTAATTCCTTTCAATGTATCTTGCCTTTTATGTTATTATTTTGTTAATCCCAAATAGTAATTATTATTGTTGTTGTTTTCAGAGTCAATATTTATTTGCATTTACTCATGTTGATCTTTATTCTTTCCTTCATTACATTATTCCCTCTATGATCATTTTTATCTTTGCCTAAAAGTCTCCATTTGATATTTCTGTAACTATGAGTCTGCAGCTAATGAATTCTCTCAAGATTTGTGTACCCTACAAGTTTTTTTTTTTACCCTACAAGTTTTTATTTTCCTTCTTATATAAAGGATTTGTTCACTGGATAATATAATTCTAGCTTGGCAGTTATTTTATTTTAGCATCATTAAGATACTATGAAGATACCTTTTGGATTCTAAGGTTTCCATTGAGAAGTCAGCTTTTGGTCTAATTTTACTCCTGTAATGCTGATAACTTTTTTGTAGTTGTAATGGATGCTTTTTGGATTTTTTTTTCCTTATCTGATTTTTAGCGTTTTCAATGTGACATGTCCAATTTTATTTTTTATTTTTTATTTTTTTTTATTTTTTATTTATCCTGCATGAGTTCCTAATAATCTCTGGCTTGATCTCTTTCATTAGTGGGAAACTCTTACCCATTATCTTTTACAATATAGCCTCTTCTTCATTCTCATTTTCCTCTCCTTCTGTGGCTCTATTAAGATTTACATTAGGTCTATTCATGTGTTTCAGTTTTATTTTCTCTTTTCTGTGATTATCCGTTCTTGGTCTCTGTGTTTTATTTTGGAGATTTCTTCTGATTTATCTTTAGCTCAATGGTTTCTCGTAGCTCTTTCTAATCTCAGGTTAAATTCACCTATTGTTTTTATTTCATCATTTGTCTTTTTCTATCCTAGAGTTTCTATCTAATTTCCATTTCTTTGTGGAAATCTTCAATATTCTCTGCCAATTTCTTGAACTTATTGCCCCTAGATTCTTTGTTGCTGTTGTCTTGGGCCAATAAGTCCATTTTCTTGATCTCCTGTAGAACTGTTTTGTCTACTTGTCTGTTTTGTCTCTTCCTTTTTTGGAAACATCCTTTTGTGTGTATGTGTTTGATTTGTTGCTGGACATTGTATTCTAAAAATCAACAAATTAAGATTCTGGATGATGTCATCTTAATTGAAATAGGATTTAGTTTTGCTTCTGGCCAACAGCTAGGTTGAATAAGAAGCAATTCCAGATTATCTTTCTCAAGGAGTAAAAATACTAAAGACTTCAGTCTTGATTTGTTTCTTAAGATTTTATTTATTTATTCATGAGAGACACAGAGAGAAAGGCAGAGACATAGGCATAGGGAGAAGCAGACTCAATCCCAGGACCCTGGGATCATGACCTGAGCCAAAGGCAGATGCTCACTGAACCACCCAGGCATCCCAAGACTTTAGTCTTGTGATTTTGTCTGTTTCTGGTACATTTTTAACTCATAGGTTAGGCCTTTTAGAATCTCAGCTGAAAACATGGGGTGTTTAATAGGGCACTTCATTTTTTTGTGATCCCTAAATTTCAGTTTTTATCTCCTTGCTTCAGGAGTCTGTCAAGCTCTGTTCATCTTATCAGTTTTTCAGTCGTTACTTTTCAGTCAGTAACTGCTTTAAGGGAGAAGCTCCCCCAAATGAAAAGTTCATCTCTTTGAACTTCTTTTTCTTGCAGAGCATGACCTTATAGTTCTTTACACACAACTTTGGTAGCTACCCCATGCATTCAAAATGGATGCTTTGCTTAAAACAGCATTTTGACCTAGCTGTTCACAGTGGGAGAATTGGTTTGAGCTACTTAATATACCATTAGTAATACTAGAACAATTCCATGAAAAAATTTTTAAGTTTATATGGCTGATTTAATAATTTTGTCCCTTAACTGGTTCTCAATTCTGATTCATGATTAGAGTGACCTTCCCAATTTTGCTGTCATTAGAAGTTTGTTTTTGTTTTGTTATAGTACTTTTGTGGTTTCAGTTTTTACATTGAAAATTTTGATCCATTTGGAATTTATCTTGATCTGCTGAGAAGTTTATATACAACTTACTTTTATTTTTGATGCCTACCTCATTGTTTATTCTCATGTACTTGACAGTCTATGTTTATAGACTTGAAATTTTACCCTTTTATATGCTAAATTCATCCATGAATTTGAATCTTTGGGCTTTCTGTTTTTCTGTTGCTTATTTGTATGTCTCTGTTCATGTGTCTGTGTGATATTCTTATTTATTTATTTATTTATTTATTTATTTATTTATTTATTTATTGTGATAGTCACAGAGAGAGAGAGAGAGAGGAGGGCAGAGACACAGGCACAGGGAGAAGCAGGCTCCATGCACCGGAAGCCCGACGTGGGATTCGATCCTGGGTCTCCAGGATCGCGCACTGGGCCAAAGGCAGGCGCCAAACCGCTGCGCCACCCAGGGATCCCCTTTTTTTAAATCACTTTATTTAGAATTAATTATCATGCAATATTCTGCATGCATTTAAAGTGTATAATTTGATCAGTTATGTGTATACACTAGTAAAACCATCACTGCAATCAAAATGATGAACAAAAGGTGTTTTTTGTGTGTGTGTGTCCTGTTTTAATCTATCACAAACTGACCGCATTTGCTGTAACCAAGCAACAAAGTGATTGGCTTTCTGTCTTTATAATTTGCTGTTCCTAGAATTTTGATAAATGGAATTCTGTAGGCTATATGCATTTTGTCTTTTATTCAATGTAGTTGTTTTCAGAATCATCTGTTATGGCCTCCAGCATTAGTTCTTTTTTTTTTTTGTTAAGTAATAGAATTCTGTATTTTGAACATACAACTTGTTTATGAAGTTACCTATTGTTGGACTTTTGGGTTGATTCCTGTTTTTGTTAAATTTTAATTCCACTATAGTTAACAAACAGTGTATTAGTTTCAAATGTACAATACAGTGATTCAATAATTATATATATTTCTCAGTGCTCATCGTGATAAGTGTACTCTTAATCCCCTTCATGTATTTCACCCATGCTCCCACTCATCTCCCCTCTGGTAACCATCAGTTTATTCTTTGTAGTTAAGAGTCTGTTTCTTTGTCTCTTTTTTTCTTTGTACATTTGTTTCTTAAATTCCACATACAGTGAAATCATATTGCATTTGTCTTTCTCTGGACTGACTTATTTCACTTAGCACTATACTCTCTAGATCTATCCATGTTGTTGCAAATAGCAAGATTCATTCTCTTTATGGCTGAGTAATATTCCATTGTATATACATATCACTTCTTTATCCATTCATCTATCAGTGGACACTTGGGCAGCTTCCATAATTTGGAAATTGTAAATAATGCTTCAATAAGCATAGGGGTGCATATATCTTTTTGAATTAATGTTATCATTGTCTTGGGGTAAATATCCAGCAGTAGAATTACTGGATCATATGGTAGTTCTATTTTTTTTTTAACCTTTGAGGAACCTCCATACTGTGTTCCACAGTAGCTGCACCAGTTTGTATCCCACCAAAAGTTCATGAGGATTTCTTTTTTCTCCACATCCTCATCAACACTTGTTTTTTCTTGTGTTTTTGATTTAAGCTATTCTGACAGGTGTGAGGTGATATTTCATTGTGGTTTTGATTTGATGATAAATAATGTTGAACAGGGATCCCTGGGTGGCTCAGCAGTTGAGCACCTGCCTTCAGTCCAGGGCATGATCCTGGAGTCCTGGGTTTGAGTCCCACATCGGGCTCCCTGCATGGAGTCTGCTTCTCCCTCTGCCTGTGTCTCTGCCTCTCTCTGTGTCTCTCATGAATAAATAAATAAAATCTTTAAAAAAATAATGTTGAACATTTTTTCATATGTATATTGGCCATCTGGATGTCTCCTTTGGAAAAATATCTAGTCATGCCTTCAGCCCACTTTTTAATTGGATTATTTGGGTTTTTTGGTGTTGAGTTATATAACTTCTTTATATATTTTGGATACTAACCTTATCAGATATGTCATTTGCAAATATCTTATCCCATTCAGTAGATTGCCTTTTAATTTTATTCATTGTTTCCTTTGCTGTTAGAAGCTTTTTATTTCAATGTAGTCTCATTAGTTTATTTTTGCTTCTGTTTCCCTTGCTCAGGAGACATATCTAGAAAAATGTTTCTATGGCCAATGTCAGAGACCTTATTCCTTGTGCTCTCTGGTAGGAGTTGTATGGTTTCAGGTCTCAGTTTTAGGTCTTTAATCCATTTTGAGTTTAATTTTTGGGGATGATGTAATAAAGTGGTCCAGTCTCATTCTTTTGTACATAGCCATCAGTTTTTCTAGCACAATTTGTTAAATAAACTGTCTTTTTCCCATTGTTCTTGTCTCCTTTGTCACAAATTTATTGACCATATAAGTGAGGATTTATTTCTGGGAGCTCTATTCTGTTTTATTCATATATGTGTCTATTTTTGTGCCAGTATCATACTGTTTTGATTACTACAACTTTGTAGTATGTTTTGATATCTGGGATTGTGATACCTTCAGTTTAATTCTACTTTCTCAAGATTGCTTTGGCTATTTTAGGTCTTCTTAGTTCCACAGAAATTTTAGAATTATTTGTTCTGATTCTTTTAAAAATGCTGTTGGTATTTTGATAGGGATTTCATTAAGTCTGTAGATTGCTTTGGTTAGTATAGACATTTTAACAATGTTTGTTCTATCTGTGAGCATGTAATGGCTTTCCTTTTCTTTGTGTCTTCTTCAATTTCTTTCATCAATGTTTTATAGTTTTCAGAGTACAAATCTTTCACCTCTTTGAGTAACTTTACTCCTAGATATTTCATTCTTTTATTATAATTGTAAATGAGATTATTTTCTTAATATCTCCTTCTGCTCATTCATTATTTGTGTATAGAAGTATAACTGATTTCTATATGTTGATTTTTATATCCTGCAGCCTTATTGAATTAATTTATCAGTTCTAGTAGTTCTATGGCAAAATCTTCAGGGTTTTCTATATATATAGTATCATGTGACCTGCAAATAGTGAAAGGTTTACCTCTTCCTTACCAATTTGGATGCCTTTTATTTCTTTTTCGTATCTGATTGCTGTGGCAGTGGCTTCCAATAATATGTTGAATAAGAGTGGTGAGACTGGATACACTTGTCTTGTTTCTGATCTTTGGGGAAAAGATCTTAATTTTTCACCATTGAGGATAATGTTAGCTGTGGGTTTTTCATATATGGCCTTTATTGAGGTATGTGACCTCTAAACTTACTTTGTGGAGAGTTTTTATCATGAATGGATGTTATACTATGTCCATTGCTTTTTTGGCATCTATTGAAATGATCACATGAGTTTTATCCTTTTTCTTGTTGATGTGATGTATCACATTGATTGATTTGCAAATATTGAACCCATACTTGAATACTGGGAACAAATCCCACTCGATAGTGGTGAATGATTTTTTATATGTATTGTTGGATAATTCCCATTTTTTTACTGTTACAAGTACAGTTGCTATGAACTTTTGTATATAAGACTTTGTGGATATAATACTTTTGTTTCTCTTAGATAAAGATGGAATAGCCAGCTTGCACGATGTGTGTAAGTTTAATATTTTCTGAAATTGTTCAACTATTTTCCAAAGAACTTGTACCATTTTACATTTCAACAGCAAGTGTATGGGATTTCTTGTTGATCCACATCGTCACCACCACTTAATATCATCAGTCTTTAAAAGTTAGTTATTCCAATGGATATACAGTGGTATCTCACTGTGATTTTAATTGGCATACTCTTTAAGATGTATTATAAAATAAAAGATCTTTCATGTGCTTATCCTCTTTCAGGAAGTGTCTGTTCAAGCATTTTGCTCATTTGCTCATATTTTTTCTTCTTATGAAAGGAAAAATGAGTTTTAAAAGTTCTTTTTATATTCTGGATATCAGTTCTTAGTCATGTATATGTTTTTTTAATATCTTCTCCTATTCTGTAAATTGCCTTTTTATTTTCTTGTCTTTGGGGAATAAAAGCATTGAATATTAATGAGATCCAATTTAATGATGTCTTTAAATCTATAGACCAATTTGTGGGCAATTGACAACTTCACAAAATTGACTCTTCCTATATGTGAATATGGCTTCTTTCTTCAATTATTAGGTCATTCATTTCTCTGAGGTATGTTTTAGGGGAAGGGCTCAGAAAACAATAGCCAATATGTCAAATTCACTCATGGCTTGTTTTTGTATGGTCCATAATATAAGATTAAATTTTACATTTTGAAGAGTTGTCAAGAAAATGAGGAACAAAATGGGATAGAGACTGTCTGGAGCTTATAAGCTTAAGCCTTTAATATGTGGCCCTATACAGAAGAAAGATTGTCAGCCCTGTTATAGGGAATTGTGTATAAAGGTCTTAAATAGAACTTAGTAGATCAATTCTCAGGCATTTTATATATTTGATACTGTTGAAAAACATCTTTTCATGATTAAGTTTACTTAAAATGTTACATTCTTGGTACAAGTTAGCTGTTCAATGGATATTCAATGAATAAATGAAGAAAACATTTTCACTTTCTCACATCAACTGGTGAAACAGCCTATCAAAGGATATTGATGTAAGACCAGACAGAGCAGCAAAAGGAAAACATAGGGAGGAGATTCTGGAGAATGTAGGTTTCATTTCTTTTGTGGCTTTCTACCTCTGCTCTTTCCTCATTGGCCCTTGCCCCATCAGCTACTTCCTCTGACAAAAACTTCTGACACCTTGGAGAAATGGCAGTTGGTGCTATATAATTGAGGAAATGTAAAAGGCATTCTTTTTAAATTTTTATTTCATTATTGTTCACTGCTGGTATCTTAGGGTACTCCAGAGAAACAGAACCAGTAAGATAGATATTTTAAGAATTGGCTTACATGTTTGATTGTGGGAGCTGGTAAATCTGAAATCTGTAGGGCAGGCCTGCAGACTAGAAAGTCAGGTAAGAGTTGATGTTCCACTCTTGAGTCCAAATACCTCAGGGCAGTAGGCTGGAAACTCAGGCAGAGTTTCCTTAGGGAAAGCTCAGCCTTTGCCCATAAAGCCGTCAGCTGATTGGATGAGACCTAAGATTCTTTCTTTAGCCAGACTTTAAGCAGGCTCCTCTAAGCTCTCTCTCAACCAGACCCTGAGTTTTGAGCTTCTGTGTTGGTTTCCTCATTGTTCAATTTTAGCAAGAACCTACTAACTCAGTTTAGCCAGAATCCCTCACCCTTACTATCTAATATCTTGTTTCTCATATTCCATCACACCACAGGTGAGGACTGAACATGATGACTTGTCTTCATTAAGAATCCTATCAGGTCAGTTGAGCCAAAATCCCCTCTTAACCCTGACATTTCCTCCTAAGAGTTTTCCATCCACTGACACGCCCCTTCCCCTGGCCAGCTCCTGGGCTGTAAACTCCCACTTTTCCTTGTACTTGAAATTGAGGCCAATCTCTGTCCCCTACCACAAAATCCCATTGAAGTAGCCCTCCTGCATAAATTCTGCCTTACTGTTCTTTGACAAGTGTCAGGAATAATTTTTCTTTAACAGGCTCATCCATATTATGGAGGATATTTAGTTTACTTAAAGTCTACTGAAATGAATGTTAATTACATCAAAAATACCTGCACAGCAGCATCTAGATGGGTGTTTGACCAATTTGACCACATTAACCGATACAATCATCCATCACAGCTCCTATAGTATAATATTATTTCATGTTGCATGTTAACTTTGTGTTCTAAAATTTTTTTGTATTAATAGTTAATCCATAGTTGTTTTTCATCCAAGCCTTATACCTTTTCTTTCTTATCCATAGTTATTTCTCCTGGGTAAGATCTCCATTAACATGTCAAATTAAAGTGATGACAAAAGGCATGCTTCATGCATTATCCATTTCTGTAGAAATAGTGACTTTTTTTGAGTCAAGTATGGTATTTGCTGGTGTTTTCTGTTTTGTGTGTTTGTGTGTGTGTGTGTGTGTAGATTCCATTTATCATACTAAGAACTTATGTTCCTAGTTTGAGGTTTTTTCATTTTTTATTTTATTATATTTAAAAAGATTTTATTTATTTATTTGACAGAGAGAGAGAGAGAAAGCTCACTAGTAGGCAGAGTGGTAGGCAGAGGGAGAAGCAAGCTCCCTGCTGAGCAGAGAGCACAAAGCAAGGCTGATCCCAGGACCCTGGGATCACTGTCTAACATAATTTTGTGTGTTTAATTTATTAAATGTTTTTCTGCATCTATTGAGATGGTCTATAGTTTTTATTTTTTATTCAGTTAAGAATTACATTAGTTCATTACTAAATTTCAACAATTCTTGAATTGTAGCTCTTTCTCCCTCCTTTTCTCTCCCACTCCCCCCCATATATATATATATATAACACACACATAGAACAGTTGGATTTGATTTTAAGATTTTGTACCTAAGATTTTGAGTGAGTTTGATCTGTAATTTTCATTTCCTGCAATGTCCTTCTCAGGTTTTGATATAATGATCCTGCTGGCCTCATAATATAAGGTAAATATTGCTCCCTTCCTCTTTTTAAATACATTTTTTGGAAGAGTTGTACAAATTGGTAATATTTCTTCCTTAAATGATAGATGGAATTTATTATCTGGAAGACTTTGTAGAATTAATTTACTAAAAATAAGACTGCTAAATCTCTGATTCAATTTTGATAATTTATGTTTTCCTAGGAATTTGTCTATTTCATATAAATTTTGAAATTTATTGCTATAAATTGTTTATAGTACCTTCTTGTTATGGTTTTAATGTGACTAGAACCTGTAATAATACCTTTTTTATACCTCATGTTATTTGTTCCTTCTGTTGTTGTTGACTATTCTTGCTGGTAATATATCAATTTTATGCCTATTAAAATAATAAATTTTGGCTTCTAGATATTTTGTCTATTCTATATTATTGGGTTTATTGGAATAACATTGTCTTATCGACTTATAATAATTGTAGGATGTATAACTTCCTCCTTATTTTTTTTTCTAGAGGAGGGGCAGAGGGAGATAAGCAGACTCCTAGCTATGCCAGAGGGCTGATGCAGGTCTTGATCCCAAGACCTTGAGATCATGACCTGAGCCGAAATCAAGAGTCCAAAGCCCAACTGACTAAGCCACCCAAGCGCCCCTGTCCTCCTCCTTTGTGATTCAGATATAGATATATAGATATATACATATTTTCCCTAAATGTCTAACATATATATGTATATTTTAGCAATTATATATACATATATATGCTATATATATGTATATATTATAGTCATTTATGCTACAGGCCTATCAAATTTTTTTTCCTGAAAGAACCAACATTTGGCTTTGTTCATCTGTAAGTGTGCTTCCTTTTTATTTCATTAATTCCTATCTTATCCTTTTTCTTACTTTTTTATGTTTACTTTTCTAACTTTGAGAACTTAGACGCTCATTTTCAGCTTTTTTTTTTTTTGGAAATATAAGAATTTAAAGAAATCAACTACCTTTAATGCATAGCTTTAGCTAGATCCCACAGTTTTGCTATGTTTCATTATTACTATTCAGTTCAAATTATTTGGTAATTTCCATTGTGATTCCTACTTTGAATCATAAGTTATTTGTAAGTTATACTAGTTTCCATTGTATGGAAAAATTTAAAGTATCATCATTACTGTTATTATTCATTAATAATCTCATTACACTTCTTTGAAATATGTTGATAATTGCTTTACGACAATGATCTTTCTTTTTTTACCAGATCAATTTTTATAAGTGCTTCATTTGTATACTGTAACTGTTAGATGCACTATCTTATGTGTATCATTTAGGTCAATTTTACTAAGGCTTTTTAAAAATGGTATGCTTCTTAGTAATTTTTTGATGTAATCAGTTACTATAAGTTACTATATGAATGTTGGTTTGTCTTTCTCATATTAGTTCTGCCAATTTTTAAAGCACAGGTTGATATTTTGTTAGAAGATCGCATCCATCATTTTTTTAAAAGTCTTTGTTTATTCATTAGAGACACAGAGAGAGAAAGGCAGAGACACAGGCAGAGGGAGAAGCAGGCTCCGCGCAGGGAGCCTGATGCGGGACTGGATCCCAGGTCCCCGGGATCATGACCAGAGCCAAAGGCAGACGCTCAACCACTGTGCCCCTGCATCCATCATTTTAACCACTGTTGCATTCAGTTATATTCTCCTTACACTTCTAAGATTTGGCGATCCTTCAAACTGATTTACTGTTCATTTAACAGGTTAAAGACCAGCAAATTCCATCAGAACAGCTAAACTGTTTTGCATATATAGACATTCTTAATAATAGAATGTTTTTAGAATTTTCAGGGTAAATTCTAAAGAACTCATCTGAAGGTCACTGTTAACAATGACAGTATGTGCATTCCAGAAGATTTACAAAACTATTAAGAAAATAAACTCTTGGGTTTATATTTGCATCTTCTCTTTCCTTAATAGCCAAATCTTGCCAGAAATTTCTCAACTTTTTAAGTATTCTAATATTCTGATTTTTGCTCTATTGCTTCTCTTTCTTACATTTCACTTTTCTTTTTCGGTTTCTTTGTATATATTCATTTTTTTACTTGGTTTTAACCTCTCTTCTGTTTTAATATGAGAATCCATAATTATACATTTCCATCTCTAAGTACTAATAAAATGATAGCTTTCACATCTATTTCCTTAATCTGCTTGGTTATTTTTAGCAATTTCTCACTCATTTTCCTTCAATTCCTCCCTTTATTTTAAAAAGCATTTTAAATATACTTATTTTGTTTCCGAGAAACCCAGTATCTTCAGGCTTTGTGCATCCGAAGGCTGCAGAGAATGTTTTTATAGTTTTTAGTCTCTTGTTTTTGATTGACTCTCATTTTAGACGGCTGGCTTTTGTGGGAATGAGTCATGCAGGTGACAGGAATCCTTGTCCGGAATTCGTGTGAGTGCTAGGTGTTTTCATTAAGGGTTTTAACTATTTTCAAATCAAAGAAAACTTGGGTCAGTCAAGTTTCCTCAAAGTTTCCATCTTCTCGCAGGAGAAACTTTCCACCCCAACTAGTTCTTCCACTGCGAGCGGTGGCCCCTGTAGGCTCCCAGCTGTACCTTGTGCGTGTAGGGGGTGATGGGTGGCGCGGGGTCACCAAGTCTGGTGACCCATTCTGTTTGGCCTCAGGCTCTTATTTTCCTTGCTTCTGCAAAACCGCCTCAACTAGGACCTTGCTACCAAAACTGAGGTCCTCAGCCCAGCGATATCAGCATCACTTGAGACTCTCAGAAATGCCACAGCTTAGGTACCGGCTTCAAAAAGCTGTTCTCGTTGGGGTTTTTTTTTTTTTTTCTTTCTTTTTGTTTTGCCTGCCTTTCCTGTCCTAACAGCTGTGTACTTACTTGTACGTACAACTGTCCCGATATTTTCTGTGTACATGGAGATGTTAAAAAATAATAATAATAATAATAATAATAATTTTAGGAGCAACCGCCTTCGGGGTTTAATATTTATTTATTTATTTATTTATTTATTTATTTATTTATTATTTATTTAATTAATTAATTTATTTATTTAATTTATTTATTTATGATAATCACACACACAGAGAGAGAGAGAGAGAGAGAGAGGCAGAGACACAGGCAGAGGGAGAAGCAGGCTCCATGCACCGGGAGCCCGACGTGGGACTCGATCCCGGGTCTCCGGGATCGCGCCCTGGGCCAAAGGCAGGCGCCAAACCGCTGCGCCACCCAGGGATCCCCGCCTTCGGGGTTCAAAGCCGAAGAGGACCGAGAGGACCTCAACCTCTTGCTTAGATGAGGTCCGCTAAGGCCGGCGTGCGTGCCGCGCCCTGGGTCGCGGGGCACCAAGCGGCACGGCCACCAGCGCGGAGGAAACCGGCGCGTGCTGTCGCGCCTCCGCCACTTTCCCCGGCACCCAGCAGCCTCCTCGCCCTGCCCCCCACCCCCACCCCACCCCCACCCCCCGCACCGTGCCGCAGCCTGGTTTTCCCGCAAAGCCTCGTGCGCGTCAGTCACCGCGGGGCCGCCAAACCACCGCGAAAACGAGGAGTAACGGATCCGGGGCGTAGCTACGGTCCCCTCCCAGGGAGCGCGGAAGGGGGGCGCACGGAGCATGCGCGCAGGCGGGGTGCGCGCACATGCGCAGTGCAGGCGCGGAGGCTGCGCGCGGGTGACGTGTTCGGCGGCTGCGGGGGCGGCGGGGCGCGGGGAGGGGAGGGAGGGTGAGGCGGGGGGCTGAACCCGGAAGTGGGTAGGCGCTGGAGCGAGCGCGCCCGGAGTGGAGCTGAGCGGCCGGGAGCCGGCGGGGGAGCCCTGCGTCCCCGGTAATGGGTCTGTGGGGCGTTTGCCCGGGGAGACCGGGGTGGGGAGGGTGGCGGGCCGGCGTCGGCGGGCGCGGCGTCCGCCTGGGCCGGGCCTGGGCAGGCTCCTCAGCTTCCCTCCGCCGCCCCGCCGGCGACCCTGCGGCTCCTGCCGGGCGCCCCGCCCGCGGCCGTGCGCTGCGGGCCGTTCAGCCGCGGGACGCTCTCGGTCCCTGAGGAGGTGCGCCCTCCCCGCGCGGGCGACCGGCGTGTCGGCGGGGAGGCCGGGGGGTCGCGGCCGCCACGGCCTTGTTGTGCCAGCCCGGTGCCCCGAAACCCTGAAGGCAGCGCGCCTCAGCGCGCCTCAGCCTGCGACCCGCCGCGATCTTGGAGGGACCCCCCCCTTTTTTTTTTTTTTTTTTTTTTTTTTGCCCTCTTTTTAACCCATCCCGTTCGTGAATCAGGCCCGAAAGGTGTGCTCCGGCTTCCTTTAAAAATCATTCTTTTGTTGCCTGTCTTTTATAACCCGGCCCTCCTCGTTCTCCACCCTAAAACCATAGCCGCGGGAGAACGGAAGGTGTGACTTTATTATAATTTAGTTTTGATTTAGAAAGGATTGGTACGCGGGTGCCCTGAATGGATCTTTAAGACTGTGGTTTTTTTTTTTTTTTTTTTTTTGCGATGGTTTTTGTTTTTTTTTTTTATTATTGCTATTCTTATTTTTACGTGTTTCTTCCTCTTTTGCAGACCATGAAACCGTCGGGCACGCCCCTCCTGAAGCTGTTAACCGAGACAATCTAGTTTTTTGGTTTTTCTGTGGTTGTTGTTGTTGTCCTTTTTTTTTTTTCTTTTCTTTTCTTTTCTTTTTTTAAATACGTCCCTTAAGACACTTATGAAGTTTCTTGTTCTGAAACTGTTGTACTGCAATGAAGAAAAGGAGAAAGGTTACTTCAAATCTTGACGAGAAGATCCACCTGGGCTATCACAAAGATTCTCCAGAAGGCGATGTCGCAGTGGGGTGTGACGAAGTAACCTGCACTCCTTCCCCAGAAAGACCAGCTCCTGAAGCTCTTCACTGCTACCAGGAACTTCCTCCCTCTCCGGATCAGAGAAAACTTTTGAGTTCTTTGCAGTATAACAAGAATCTGCTGAAGTATTTAAACGATGATAGGCAGAAGCACCCGTCCTTCTGTGACTTACTTATCATAGTAGAAGGGAAAGAATTTAGTGCACACAAAGTCGTTGTTGCGGTCGGCAGTAGTTATTTTCATGCGTGTTTGAGCAAAAATCCAAGCACTGATGTTGTCACCCTGGATCACGTAACACACTCCGTTTTTCAGCATCTGCTTGAATTTCTGTACACGTCAGAATTTTTTGTGTACAAATATGAAATACCTCTTGTGTTGGAGGCAGCAAAATTTCTGGACATTATAGATGCAGTGAAGTTGCTAAATAATGAAAATGTTGCCACTTTTCAGACTGAGCTGGCTGAAAAGTCTTCACCGGAAGAAACACTAAGTGAATTAGCTGGAAGACTATCAAATAATCATCAGTGTAAATTCTGTAGTAGACATTTTTGTTACAAAAAGTCTTTAGAGAATCATTTGGCTAAAACCCATAGGTCCCTTTTATTAGGGAAAAAACATGGGTTAAAAATGCTGGAGAGAAGTTTTTCCACAAGGAGATCGAAAAGGAATCGGAAGTGTCCTGTTAAGTTTGATGACACCAGTGATGATGAACAAGAAAGTGGTGATGGGTCAGACCACTTGAATCAAGAAAATTTTGATAAAGAAAAGTCAGACAGGAATGATTCTGAGGACCCTGGAAGTGAATATAATGCTGAAGAAGATGAGCTAGAGGAGGAAATGTCCGATGAATACTCCGACATTGAAGAACAAAGTGAAAAAGATCATAATGATGCAGAAGAGGAACCTGAGCCTGGTGATTCTGTAGGAAATATTCATGAGGGGTTAACTCCTGTAGTCATTCAGAACAGTAACAAAAAAATTTTGCAATGTCCTAAATGTGATAAGACATTTGACCGCATAGGTAAGAAGAGAAAGCTTGTGTTCTGTCTCTAATAACTTTTCCTGATATTTTAAGGGTGATAATTAAAAACGAAGCTTTGAAAGTAACTTTTAGAGGAATATTTAACTAGGGTGGGTATTCGATAGTGCCTATTTTATCTTGTTTTAAATTTGTTTTGATTCAGGAATTTAACTGTTTTTATTAGCTTTTATTTTCCCTATCTCATGTCCCATTAAAGGTGAAGATCATAGTTCAGGTATTTGGTATGAAAAAACTCCAGACTTAATAATTATGAATGTCGTGCTTTGATTTATATGTTGATTTAATTTCCTAGATAAGTCCTATTTTTTAAGCCCTAGAAAATTGAATTTAGTATAATTGAATTCAACTTAATGATTTGTATACTGTTTCCCCTTGAACATGGCTGAGTTGCATGTCTCTAGTTGAGTTGCAAGTCTCTAGTATCTAGCTAGTACTGTTTAGAATTGGAATGTTTCAGTTTAGGCTTATAGTTAAGAATAAAACTGAACTGGATATAAATTAATTCTGTAGGTAGAGACTTTAGGAAATGTCTTGATTAGTAGTATTCTTTATTATAATAATTAGTAACTTTTTCTTTATTAGAAAAGTATATGCAGGAAATGTGATCTATAACCTTAAGTTAAAAAGTATGTAAGTGAACATTTAATTTCAAGAGGTCTAATATTTGCCAGCAAAATAATTTTTGGAGGTGGTTTTACAAGAACTATACTAATGTAAACTTTTAAACTGCAATAGTTAAGCTATTTCTATATAAATCAAAGTTCAGAAATTTTTAAATATACTCCACCACATAATGTTAAAAGGAACATTGAAGTGCAGCTTGACCTTGTAATATTTATGCAGTTTGATATATCCCCATGTATTTCCAGTGTTGAGTTACTTACGTTACTGGTTTAGGTAAAAATTGATTTTATAAGGTATTGGTAATCATTTGCTCTTAAAATATTGGACAGTATACACCCTATGGCATAAGTGGTAACCTCTTACTGCTTTTTATTTTAAGCCTTTGAATCTCCAAGTCAGAATATTTTTGACAATCCAATTTAATAATTACCATTATTTTTACTGTGTTTGAGACTGTACAAACATGAATAAAATAATTTCGTGAGTAACTCAATTGGAAGAACATAGGAATAAAGGAACTTGCTAAACTCAGGCTCTCTTTCTCTCTCTCTCTCTCTCACATGCAACTATAAAACAAGTACTGTGAGGGGCATGAGAAGAGAGTATTTTTGGATTGAGATACTAGAGAGTACATTATCTTTTTAGTAGATTCTTCTTTGACTCTATATTCTTAGAACATCCCTCTTCTACTCTCTTAGTTTGACCTGATTTGACTTGAGATGAATAAGCAGGGGTCAGGTCACAAGTGGCATTGTAGGCCCAAACACTTAGATCTCTAAACTGTCCTGTTGAATGTGAGGGCTGTGAGATGCTTTAAGAGTAAGAGGAGTTGTATGTTTTCTAATTTCAAGTAAAATTGGAAAACTAAATACGGTAATTCATAGTCTCTCATAACGCTGTCAAGTTCGCTCATAAAAAAACTTAGTAATTTTATTTAGTTTGGCATTTCCTCAAATAATTTTATTATAAGACACTTCTGTGGTGCTTCTTTTAATATCCAAAAAAAAAAAAAAAACCCACTGCAGTTCTTTGCACCCAATTTAGGAAAACACTGCTCAAGATTAAGTTCCCAATATACTAAGAGAAAGGTGTTATGCAGCTTTTTTAACCGAGGGCAGCCCAAATAATTGTGAGAATCAATAGGTCACATTGTAGACTTACCTGCAGCCTACTTTTCTGAATGTATTGGATAATATACCCTTCTTTTTATCCACCCCTTCTTTTGCTTAAGCCTCACTGGTGCCACTTGCTTTTCCCCAGGACTGAGATAGAGAAAGATTGAGATTGAGATTATATCATATTGATTAAAAAAGCTTGAGCAAAAAAAAAAAAAAAAAAAAAAGCTTGAGCAATAGTGAAGTCAGACCACCTGCATTTTTTAATCCAGATCTTGGGCAGCTTACTTATTAACCTGTCTGTATTTTTGTTTCCTCATAGGTAGAGGGGATGATGCTGATACAATGGTAGTAGTACCTTCTCATGGAGGTTATTATGAAGATGAAATGGGGTAGTCTTGTGAGTCACTCAGAATACTGTATGAAATTTAGATATTGAAGGAATACTAGCTGCTCTTATTGTTAATCTAGTATAGCTATTACATATCTCTACTAGTAATAAACATGAAATTACATATTCTGTGTTCTCAAGAATGTTAAAGTTTAATGAGTACATGCAAAAACACAATCATTGCAGTGAAGATAATCGTACCAGGAAAAGTAAAAGGAATCAGTAAAGATTTCATAGAGCAGATAGCATTTGAACTGAGAACTAAAGAATAAGAAAGAATTTACATGGCAAAAGGACTAACACTGCAAAGATGTTGAGGTATATTGGTTCTGGAAATTGCTGAGGACTGGGTGATTTCAAGATGGGTGAGGAGGTATAATGAAAATGGTAGATGAAGATTGGCACGTAAGCAGAGGTCAAATTTTGCATGTTTTTTATGCCATATAGAAGAGTTTAGATTTTATCAGTGAGTGATAGAAACTTGAAAAAAAATTTGACAAAGGAAATGACAGCCTACTGAAGTTTCAGGAAGGTCATGATGGCTTCAGTAGGGAGACTGAAATTGGAAAGGACCAGAGGATATTGTAGCCTTGGACCAGGAAGATGAGTAGCATTGAGGATGGGCTGTGGGAAGGGGATAGATCAACAGTTGCACTGAATATAGACTAAGTGGACTGGGTGATGGATAAAAATGGCTACCTAGATTTTTGGTGGTTTATTTCTCATTAGATTTTAAGCCTGAAAATTTTGTGTCTTTGGTTACCAATTTTTGTTAATACCCTAGGTCATTGCAAGTAGCAAGTTTTCAGTAAGCTCCTATTTAAGTGAACTAAATGTAAAGATTGGTGTCTGACGTAACTTTGGACTTGTAAGAGGCCAGTTGGCTTCTTTATAAGCTTCTAACTTTGGTGTTTTGGAGTGGTTTATGAGAATTAATGAATAAGCTGTGAGACCTGCTGGAACCATTAGCTCCACACTATGTAGTCGACTAATTGGATTCCATTACTTTGGGTCTTTTATCCTTTCTGATGTATTTAATAGTTGCTTGAAGTGGGACTCCTGATCCAGTTATATTTTTCCTTAGGCTACCAGCTGTCTTGCTCTCAGTGTATTCTCATGCAAATAAGAGTCCTTTGACCTTTCCCCCTTAAGGGTAAAGTGGGTGAAAAGGCAAAAATAGGGAAAAGATGACAGATGGGTGAGAGAAAATTTGGATAATTTATCTTTTTTATTGTGCCTACTGGGAACTAAAATCTTTCCTTGGATTAAATTTATAATCTCTTCTAGAGATAGAAAATACTTTATAGCTTTTTAAAAAATGTGACTCTCTAGACCAACCTGACAGAGATTCCACTTTGTTCTTAATACAGAAGAGTTATAACAGTGACACAGTTCTTTAAGGCTAAGTAGTTAAGTGTTCTTTAGAGTATGCCATGTGAATAAATTCAAGGAATAATAGAAGATTTAGCAATACTAGATACACAATGAGCTAATTTGGGAATATTTCTTTTTGTAAAACTCACAAAATCTGACAATGGTAATTTTGCATGACTCACGGGGGAATAATAAATTCTTAAGCACGAGGTCAAGTTTTTTTCATGTGAAAATTTCTTTAGCCTGGGACACCATTCATATTGGGATTCATTTTAGAAAAATTCTGTGCTTGAAATTTGTTAGTTTATACATTTTCTTTTGGTAACCAAGAATGGTTGGACATAGTATATTATTCTCTGAAGGGATACTATTTTTTATTGACAAATTTTTTGAAATGAATATTTTATTTATTGTTGAATTCTCTCCCCACCGCATAAGAAGAAACAAATGTAGGTGTTGACTGTTTATAAGTACCTCCCACACTGCTACCAGTTTTTTTAAAAATGAAATTTCTTTAGAGATTAAAATTTTCCCTTATTTGCCCCTAGAGATCTACCTGACTTTTACGGGTTCAGTGTTTCCTTAGGAGCTGTGTCTCTACTGTTGTTCAGAAATTCAAATCATAGACATAATTGGCCTTGCAATGCCTGTGTGCATAAAATTGAATTAATAACCTAACAAAAAAGTTTTTTTCACTTTAGATATTCTTAATGTCATAATGAATCATTCAAATACATGTATTTTCATTGGTCTCTCTGGACTCTGCTGGATTTATTTAAATTACTTTTTTTTAATTTTGGATCTTCTGGTTAAATTTATTTTTCTTGGTTAAGCCATAAGTCTATTTGTCTTTAGGAAAATGGAAATTTAATAGTTAAAAGTGCTTTTGATTTTTAATTTAACTGTCATTTTGGTGGTTTTGCTATTCAACTACATGTAACTTAGTTTGTATTTGCAAGCAAGAAAGAATTTCTTTAATTAAAGGGAAAATGCTTTTAATGATTAACATCTTTTCAGCAAGGGGATTTTCATAGGAAATACAAAATTTGGTGAAAATTTTTTCTTATACTTTAAGATTTGTTGAGTTGCTGTTGTTCACTTGAGTATAAAAATGAGATTTAAACATTAGATGATTGGTTGTCTTTTAACTAAATGTGCACTGTAATGCCCAGTTAAGAATGGGCCTTTTCTTAAAAAAAAAAAAAAAAAAGTTGAAGTTAATCATTGAAAAATCACACTTTATACTCTTGATTTGTGTGACTTTTAACTAAATGTGCACTGTTAAGAGTGGGCCTTTTCTAAAAAAAAAAAAAAAAAAAGTTAATCATTGAAAAATCATACTATATACTCTTGATTTGTTTACACTTTTTTTTTTACCACAACTATGTGTCACATAATTTGAAAAGCAAATTTAATAAAAATGAATTGTGAAAACTTTCACAATCAAGGAACCTTTTTAATTCCTTGCAATGATCTCCATCTTTTCAAAATTAAAATTGTGGGATTTTAGTACATAATAATAATATTTGGATTCTGACTTTATATCTAATTGATGTGTAATAAAGGTTAAGGAATCTAATACATGCATGCCTTTTTATAATAATAGAAAAAGAATAAGATCAACTCAGAAAACATTTTCCCAAAGATATTATAGCAGTAATGTCTGGTTATACCCTGCAAAGGTAATATGAATCAGTATTTTGGATAGTTCAAGTTCAGAGATGCATATATTATTATCTAATATACATATTTACACATGTGCTCATACATAAATTGAAACAAAAACATTGCACAAAAATAATGTGAATATGCTCTGGTATTTTCTACTCTATTCTGTTCCTTTCTTCCCTTTCAAATTCTATTCACAACCTAAGGAATTTATTTCATGAACACTAATGATCTTTAGTTTGTAAAACACTTGATTTAAGCCATAAGAGTTCAGATCATCTTCTGTAGGACCTACTTATTTGTGACATTTCAGATTTCACCTTGGGACACACAAGAACACCTTTCCCCCAATAAATTCCAGTATTAAATCTCATTCCTTGAACACAGCAGAGGAAGTGGTGGTCGTAGGTTGTGTGTATACGTGTACAAATGGAGAATATCTCCCAGCAGTGGCAGAGAGAAGACAGAGATGCTAGGCTATTTTAACAACGGTAAGGGAAAAAGTGAAGTTCTTAGACTTTTTCCAGAGAGCTGAAACCCCAGTTTGATCTATTATAATATATATTCATAAGTCCGCTATACCCATATCTATATTTGAAGGATACTTACAGGTGTGTACTGTGACTAGTAACCACATAATAATAGTAATAGATGACTAACATTTATCAGTGCTTACTAAATGCTGGAATGTTTTAAGCATTGTGTATATATTAACTCATGTGCTTCTCGCAACCCCATGCAGTATTAATAAACTGAGAGAGGTTAAATAATTATCTTAGTTAAGGTCACACAGCTAGTTTAGCAAGTGACCAAATACTTGAGTTTCCTGACTGTATGTATGTAAATAGTGCATCCACCATCATCTGTGTGGTCTATACATCAGTACTTAATGGATTTTTCATCATACTTCAGTTTTTCTTTGCTTGTAATTGTCAGCTTTCCCCCTCCCTTGAGAAAAATACTTTGGTTCCCTTTTCTGGGTATTCTGTATGTAAGTGTAGTGGAATTAATTTTTAGGTAATAAACTAGGTGTTTATTAAGCTTAAACATACATAGATGTATGTAATAGAATGGTGAACTCATTTATTTCACTAAGAAAAATAATTACGATTATCTGTTTTCCTCATTGGTCTGGAATATTTGGGTTGTTTTCTAATTTCCATGATATGTATAGAATTTTTTCTAAGTATATAATTGAAATGCTATATTTACATTAGCTTTGGCCTAAAGAAAAATTTATACATTTATTTTGCTGAGCAAAGGTAGGCTTTTAATTGAACACTGCTGTTACCAGTAATATTTTTTCTTATTTTTATTGCTTTCTGCTCAGAAGTATTCTTCATCGAAATTTCTACTTTAAGTTACTAGATGTGCTCATTCACAGCTTTGATTACAGAGTAATAATAAACAATTGATAGCTCATACTGTATCAGACATTGTTAGAAGTGTTTTAATATGTATTGATTCATTTATTTCTATGACAATCATATAAGGTAAGTATTTTCATTTCATTTTTTTCAGCTGAGAAGGATTTGAGGCATAGCCTGTTATTTTAAAAGCCAGCATTTATATCTAGGTGCATAGATTCAGGGTCTGTGCCCTTACCTGTGATGCTGTTCTGTCTCTGGACTTTAGAAATTTCTGTTCTACATAATAATATGAAAAATTTTTAGTCAAAATAGGAGTATAAATGAAAATTAAGCCAAAATGTATCTTTTTATTTCATTTTTTATTGTAACTTTTTCCCCTGGAAAGTTCATGCTAAAATTTCTTGATTTTTTTTTTCCTGTTGGAGAAACATATAACATTTGTACAGAATTTAGATATATATTCAGATTATAACACAAATCTCACATTAGTATGACTTTGGGTGTCTATGCATTATACCAGCTCATCTTTCCTTTTCCTGCTTTCTTTGATACTGCCCACATATGTTGGCTTTAGCAGTTTAATGTTAAGCATGCATCAAGTACAGGTGATTTGTTTTCTAATGTCTTATAAGTTGGCGAGATCTTACATGAATATACTGTAGTAAAGTATAGGTTTTGTTGAGTATTCTAGATTTGTGGTACCCTTTCCAGACTCCCTTCTGTGGATAGATAGATAAAACTGTCAAGAATTCTAAGATACATAAGCGTATTATTTCTCCTTTTGAAAAAAAAAAATTAGTTGACAGAAAAAAGAGCAAGCACAGGCAAGGGGAACGGCAGAGGAAGAGGGAGAAGCAGGCTTCCTACTGAGCTGGGAGCCTGATGTGGGGCTCTGTCCCAGGACCCCAGGACCCCAGGATCATGACCTGAGCCGAAGGCACACACTTAACTGAGCCACCCACACAGTCCTTATTTTGCCTTTTTAAGATATTTTTAAAAGGACTGTCAAATCTGAAAATTTTTTTCAATTCATGCATATACATACTAAAAGTGAAGTATAAAAATAGTAAATCTTAAGTGACAAGTAGAATTTTGCTGAAGGTCAATTTTAAATTAAAAAATATATATATTAAAGTTTTATTTAAGTTCAGTGACTTTGCCAACAGAATTTTAAGCAAATTTACTCAAGTCTTAATTTTTAAATACCTAAACATGAATAACTGTTTTTCAGTGACCCTAGTTTTCAAGGAAAGCAGTACAATCAAAGTAATAAGTCTTAAGGTTTATCAGAGATCTATATTTAAGTAAGGTTTTCAAATTTTGTGTGTGGGTGTGTGTATTAAATGTTACTAATCATGAGATTTTATTTCACTGTCAAATTTCAGTCACTATGTACTAATATACTGAATGTAATTTTAACTTCTCTCTTTTTATAGGGAAATATGAGAGCCACACACGTGTTCACACAGGTGAGAAGCCCTTTGAGTGTGATATTTGTCACCAGCGCTATTCGACAAAGTCTAACCTAACTGTTCACAGAAAGAAGCACAGTAATGAAACAGAATTTCATAAGAAGGAGCACAAGTGCCCTTACTGTAATAAACTTCATGCAAGCAAGAAGACTTTAGCCAAGCATGTTAAGAGGCAAGTATTATCTTGCTTCCATAAAATACTTTATTGTGCCTTCTAATTTAAATATGGAGTAAGCTAAAAACAACTGTGGGATGCTTGTCTCCAATTCTTATTTTGCTTAATATTTTGCAGACATTTCTGATTACAAATATATTTGATTACAAATTTAGTAAGAGCAGCAAATGTTTGTTTTTTATTAATGCTATTGAGATGAATCTTTTTGATGTTGAAACAAGAACTAGAGAAGTTTAAGATGGTATTTTAGTCCTCCTGTTTTTTATTTTGGGTTTTGACAGGTGTATTTTCAAAATACATGGTTTTAGAACTTAGGAAACTTATTCTTTGTGCTCAACTTTGTCTTTGGTGTATAAAAATTTGTGAGAGAAAGCATGTTTAGTATAGTATTGCATATTTAATTTTAAGAAAGGAAATTTACTGAAATTTGGACCAAAAAAAAACATAAATCAAGCAAATTATCTTAAAGATTATCTGTGAATAGCTAGGTTCCTGAATGTATTTAAAATATCAGACTTTTCTTTGACTATTTCTGCATAAATTTGGGCATATACATTTTTTAAATGTTAACAATACATATATTCTTAAGGTAATTTACATGTGCTTTTCTCTTTATGAAAGAAATCAGTGCCTGATTCTTATAATCACTGTCGACAGATTATATGGAATATGAACTTAGCTAATATAATCTTTTCCTAATAGTCTTTTTTTCCTTATAGATTTCATCCTGAAAATGCACAAGAATTTATCTCCATTAAGAAGACCAAGAGTGAAAGTTGGAAATGTGATGTAAGAGCATTTAATTTGTAGTAGAAAACCAAAATCGATGTAATGTTACCTCTGGGGAAAGTAATTAGATTTTAAAGTAATATAAACCTAGCTTATCTCACTTTTAGAATCTTTCTTTTGTACAAAGTTATCCTAATATTTTCAAATTAAACCCCATAAGGGGGGATCCCTGGGTGGCGCAGCGGTTTAGCGCCTGCCTTTGGCCCAGGGCCCGATCCTGGAGACCCGGGATCGAATCCCACGTCGGGCTCCCGGTGCATGGAGCCTGCTTCTCCCTCTGCCTGTGTCTCTGCCTCTCTCTCTCTCTCACTGTGTGCCTATCATAAATAAATAAAAAAAAAAATTAAAAAAAAAAATAAATAAACCCCATAAGGGTTAGTTTTTAGATGGTAGACCTGATGGAAATCTTATTTTTATTTTTAATGCAACCACCATAGCATGTGCTTATAGTTGTGTGTATAAACTGACATTGCTATGTAAGTAGGAGTTAAAATGTTAGAATTTTCCCCCCACATCTGGTTATTTGTCTCAAAACTTAGTGGCTTTTAACAACCGTTTTACAATATCCCACCACTTTGTGGGTCAGTAATCTAAATTTGGAGCATAGCTTTGCTAGGTAATTCTATTCCACCTGGTGTCAACTGAAGCACTCAGTTCTTTTCAGCTGATACAAGTGGTCTAGTATGGTCTTGTCTGGTTTGGAGCCACTTTCAAATGGCTTACACACATGGGTAGAACTTGTTGGCTGACAAGCTGCTCAGTAAGGACAGTTGGCTAGGGACCTTGATTCTTCTCCAGAAGTAGTCTCTTCGTGAGGCTACTTAATCTTCTTTCTAGCATGGTAGCTAAGCTCCAAGAAGCCCAGGTTAAACTATCAGCATTTTTGTTTAAAATGTTTATTTTATTTTATTTATTTTATTTATTTTTATTTTAAGATTTATTTATTTATGATAGACAGAGAGAGAGAGAGAGAGAGAGAGAGAGGCAGAGACACAGGAGGAGGGAGAAGCAGGCTCCATGCCGGGAGCCCGATGCGGGACTCGATCCCGGGACTCCAGGATCGCGCCCTGGGCCAAAGGCAGGCGCTAAACCGCTGAGCCACCCAGGGATCCCCGGTTTATTTATTTTTAGAGTGAGAATGCTTCTGCGTGCATGCATGTGCAGGGAGAGGGAGAGAATCTCAAGAAGACTCCCCACCAAGTGCAGAGCCCGAGCTGGGGCTCGGTCCCATGACCCAGAGATGACAGCCCAAGCCGAAATCAGGAGTCAGATTCTTAACCAACTGAGCCACCCAGGAACCCCAAAACGATCAGACTTTTTATGAGCTAGCTTCAGAATTCAGACAGCATCGTTCTCAACACATTCTTTTGTTTAAACAGGTTACTACAGCTAGGTCAGATTTAAGGGGATGGGAATTAGTTTCTGTTTTTCCAGTAGTAGCAAAGAATTTTTAGATCCCTCTTCTGCCACAACCGCTAAAAGACTTTTTCATTATTCAGGTAAATATTGTTTGAAGAAGTCATAAGCTATCATTTGTCTTCCTTATTTTTGGGCTTCAATTTATATATACAGCAAAATTACCACCATTTCTCTAATTTCAGCTTCCAGGAATTGAAGTTAATTACTGTTTGGATCTACATAAGTTGCTTTCTTCTCCTTACTAAGTTTCATCATCAACTATAAAAATAATAAAAATTATACATCACAGGATTATTGTGAGAATTAAGTAAAATAAACCATTAATTATTTAGCATTGTGCCTAATATATAGTACATGTTATATTGTTCTTGTCCTTGTTGTTGTCGTTGTCACAGCAGCCCCTTCCCCTCCCTTGAATAAAAGAAAATTAAGACTTTAGTTTTTTAGAGCAATTCAAGTTTTATAGCATAATTTCTGAGAAAAGTATAATGACTTCCCATATACCCTCTGCCTCTAAAAATGTATATTTGCCCCCATTATCAGCATCCCCTCAGAGTGGTATATCTGTCACAGTATTGAACCTACATTGACCTCCCCCTTTTTAAATCTCATGTCTGCCAGACTTTTTTAAAAAGCTCTTCCTTTTGGCCATTTCAAGAGATAAACTCTAAAACTATTTTCTGTGGTTTCTTATTCTGATTCCCAATTAAATATATGGCAACAATAATAAAACCTTTTATTCATGACATGTGATTTAAAATATAAATTTGGGACACCTAGGTGGCTCAGTAGTTGAGCATCTGCCTTTGACTCAGGTCATAATCCTGGGATCGAGTCTTGCATCAAGCTCCCCACAGGGATCCTGCTTCTCCCTCTGCCTATGTCTCTGCCTCTCTTTCTATGTCTCTCATGAATAAATAAATAAAAATCTTTAAAAAGTAATAAAAAATAAAAATATGCATTTAACAGATTTTAGAAATCTTGACTAGAATGAAGATATTAAGAGTACTGTGTAATCCTAGAAATTATCCTATTAGAAACGTAAGGAGTTGAAATTCAGCTACCTTTAGTACAAATTTAAAATAATTCCATACTATAATTTCTTCACGGCATTTTTTTCCCTGCACAATTAGAATTTGATTATACTTTTGGTAACTTAACTGTTGGGAAAAAATTCTCCAACTACTTGAATTTGTATGTTTGTTTCTCATCATGAGCTTGGTATTTTAACTTTTAATTCAAGTTCCTTTACATTTTGTGTACATTTTCTTTTAGATTTGTAAGAAGTCTTTTACTCGAAGACCACACTTGGAGGAACATATGATTCTACATTCTCAAGATAAGCCTTTTAAGTGTACCTATTGCGAAGAACATTTCAAATCACGATTTGCACGGTTAAAGCATCAAGAAAAGTTCCATCTGGGTAAGCAAATTACTTTTTCTAAGAGCAGTCATAGCAATTATTTTTTTATATATATATTTTTAAGATTTTATTTATTTATTTTAGTAGGGGAGGGACAGAGGGAGAAGGAAAGAATCTTAGGCAGACTCTGCACTAAGCACAGAGCCCTACATGGGGCTCGATCTCACAACCCCGTGATTGTGGCCTGAGCCAAAATCAAGAGTCAGACGCAAGACTCACTGAGCCAGGCAAGCACCCCAGTAATAGGAATTATTGAGTATCACACCATGCTGGAGGAGCCTGCTGCTGTTGAACCACTTAGGAGAAGGAAGTCAGATAAATTGGGAGAAATACGGGATGTGCTGCTGTTCTTGCAGATGAGTAAATGTGTTTATTTTCTGTTTTGGTGGCAGATGTGTCTGTGATCATAAACTGCATTCAATCATAGTTCATTCATTGTTGGATAGGTCTGTGAGTGCTTGAATAAGGCATTTTTGTTTTGGAAAAAACTCATTTTTCAGGGAATGGAATGAACCTAGTATATGTGGAATTCAGTATTATATTTGACAAATCCTTTCTCTAGTGCTTCTGGCCAAGGTGGAAACCTGTATGTTAGATGGTAGTTCAATTAGGTACATTTAAGACAGTTAATACAGATAAAGAATTACTGTCATCCAAAGTAGAGACCATTTGTTCTGCAGCATTGGTGATATAGTGGTGAGCATAGCTGCCTTTCAAACAGAAGGCAGCCTTTTCCCTATTCAACTTACATAAAAATGTATACTTCATGCCTATGAAATTTGTAGATGACATAAAGCTGGCAGAGCTAGTTAATAGAGCAGAAAATAAAAATGTAAAAAAAAATCTTTGTGCTATAGAAAAGTTAAAACAAAATTAAGAGTAAATACAAAATCATAAACATGGGAATTATCTGACTTTTAGTCGTTGGGGATTGAGGAACTGTAAATGGTATAGAATCCAAACTCCTTTATTTATAGATGGGCTTAAAAGCAAAAGCTTTTTAAAGCACAATCTGAACCAATAATGTCATATGACTGACTAAAACCACTGTAGTTTCAAACTATATTAATAAAAATCTATTGTTCAGAATCAGGGAGATAATTATCTCACTGATTTTAAATTCATCTGGAACATTGCGTTCATTTCTGGATACCAACAATCAAGATGGATATTGACAAGTACGTTCTCAAGAGGTGGGTAATTACGGTGACACAGGGTCTTAAAATTATATGAAAGAACCTTGAAGTATGTTGTCGGGGAAAGGTAGATAGCACATCTGTAATAAGGAACCCTTAATCTTTACAATTCTGGTATATAAGACAACGTATGCTGGAAGACTATTTTTTTAGCTTTAGTATTTTATGAAATGCCTTTAGTAAGTTGTTCTATCTCATCTTAGGATTCCTAAGAAGCCATCGTATGAAGCAGTTTTTATACTTAGCAGAACGTAGTTGGAGACATATTCATGGTTGCATGTTGCATGTGAGAAATTTCTTTTTATACATTAGTTCCAGGAAAAAGAGTTTCTCTTGTGAAATTGGTAGGCTTCTTCCTTTTTGAGATGAAACCATAGATAATCATTTTTTGTCCCATGTTATAGAAACATCATAGCAAAATATAATTTTATGGTTAACATATTTGCTTCCACTTCCTTTTCTGTTCTTGATTTGCTAAATAAATACATAATTTAGTAAATACATAGGTATTCTAAGTCGACCTAAGTAGACATCCTAAGGCATAGGTTTAGTTTTAATTTAGAAATTTTTTTAAGTATTGGAACTTAACAAATTGAAGTAACTTAGCTTGCACACAATAGTTATTTTTCCTGTCAGTAAAATTATACAAGCAGATCCTTGAACAGATAGCAGTTAGAATTGTTAAAAGCATTCCTAAAGGGTGGTTGAACTAGAACTGTGTGTGTATATGTTTTATGTATGTACATATAATACGTAATATATACATTTCATATGTATATACACACATACCACCTCTATGCTTCTATTTACCTGAATCACTGTATGTTACGTGATGGATGTATGTACATTCAGGTCTGAGGTATCGCCCAAGAATTTGCATTTCTGCAAGATCCCAAGTGATGCTGATGCAGTTGGTCCACATACCACACACCTGTGTATTACTGCTTTAGGTCATTCAAAGCCATACTTGCACTACGTACATTAGGATTATATATTCTGTAAATCAAAGGGAGAGAGATTTCTAAGGAATACAGTCTGAACAGTCAGAGTAGAAGAATTTTTAATATATCTCTATAAGTATAAAAATCATAATTGGCTTTAAAGTCAAATCTTCTAATTTTATCCTATTTAGAGAGTTGGCATGAAAAACTCCTTTAGTAACTTCCCAACCTAGCTTCAAGTTCAAGGAGGTTCAACTGCATGCAAAACTGGGTATCCAATATAGGGGAAAGAATGTAGGTATTTCTTCTGAAGAACTGGTAAGTAACCGAACATGAAAGAGAATGCTCCTTTCTTTCTTTACCCAGCTGGAGCGTTCAGGAATACATACAGTTATTTTACTCTTGGCCTAACGTACACTTGCCTTAACATACTCATCTTGGTGCTTTTATCTGCTTTATCTTTTTATCTTTAACTGTGCAAATGCTGAATCTCTTTTTTCCAGCTTCTTGAAGGCTTTTTTTATTATTTTTTTTGGTGGAGAGTTGTAAGAGGAGATGGAGGGATTTTCCCTAACACTACTTTACTTAACCCAGTGCTAGTAATGAATTAAGAATCAATAAATACTTGTTGAAGAGTTAATAAATGAATAAAAGGCTCAGATCTCACGGAAGATGAAATATTGGGGATTTTAAATGAGAATATGTTAAAGAAGCTTAATACATTTTGAGGTCATCTCTCAAAAACATGTTGAAACTCCCCCAAAACTATTGCAGCTACTGAACAATTTTTCTTATAGATATGCTTATGAATTCCAGTGTCCAAATGCCTTTTCTTTCCATTGTTCTATTATGATTAATTTCTCATTAGAGTTAGAGTAGAGCCTACAGTATTTTCATCATTAAAAATTTGTGGTTTTGAGGAACAACAGTAAATTTCCAGATTATGAATTCTGCGGATTCCTTTATTCTTCCAAAGTTTCACAGTAACTTCCTTTCTGGTATATGACTGTTTTTTTTTGTTCCAGTCTGATTTCAAACTAGGACTTGGCCATTTCAATTTATTAACTCATTAGGTTATTCATTTATTATATTAGATGGCACACCCTAAACTCAGCTCTGGGCATATAGAGATGATTGTTACCTTAGGAATAAACAATCAAGAAGAGAAAACTATAAATGAATAAGTACATTGTTTATAATACATGCACTTACAGTGGTAGGTATACATTCATAAATACCTATCAAATTTAACTTCATATCTATTCTTTATAAACTTTTAATATACACTCTTCTTTCCTTTTTAGGTCCTTTTCCATGTGATATATGTGGCCGCCAGTTTAATGACACTGGAAATTTGAAACGCCATATAGAATGTACCCATGGTGGGAAGAGAAAATGGACTTGCTTTATCTGTGGAAAATCAGTACGAGAAAGGTGAGGAATCATCTACACTCCCAGAATAATCTCGGTACTGTTACATAGAAATAATTAACAAATATAGTGTATAACGATTTGGATAATGCCAGATATAAGATACTTAAATTATACTTTAATTTGAAATTTAAGGACAGAAGAAGAAATTACATAAAATGTTATAGAAGATGATATGAAGTTAGGATTTGCAGGTTATTTGGTAATTTTAACATAGATACCACTTTGTCTCTTTCTGAAACCCCACTAAAACTACATTAAAGGTTATTGATTGATTAGCTGATTTAAAAGACAGTAAGCTATAAAGATAGGGAGAACAGAAATGTGACAAGAGCAACACAGATTTGGAAGCTAGAAAGCAGATAGATCAGTGGAAACTGACTTAGCAGATCTAAGAAAGACAAATCCCAAGTGGCAGTGGACAACTCAAGAACATAGTTTATACCATAGAATTCACGAAAGGTATAGGAGTGGGTAGTATCCGATACCTTTGGAACTAGGGTGAAGGAAGACAGAACAGGGAGCACTGGAGTAAAAAAAAAAAAAAAAAAAAAAAAACTTTAGAAGTTAGATTATTTGGATTTTCTTCTGCCACCCGCACAGGTAATTGCTGCTGGGCTCTTACCCCTATCCCAACTTAGCAGATACCTGGTGGAGTATACCATGTTGTTAGATGGTGAATGCATTCTGAATGTTTAAAGCCGTGAGCCCCAGGCCTTGTTCCTGCTGACATCTTGGATTTTCGATTTTACCCCTCACGCAGTAGATTAGAGAACAGTTCCCTAAAAATCTGAGGCAAGCAAAGGACAAATATATTCTCTAACAAATAGTACACTCAGGTCACCTATTGTGAAGCCTAGTCATCCAAGCCCTCATGCTCTTTGACCGTGCCATCCACGTTTTAGTCTATCACATGTAATCATAGGCAGATAGAAGAATTAAAACACAGAAGGAAAGCATTTAACGTGGGAGCTAGATGCCAACACAATTATGAAGGAAAAAAAATAAAATCTTGAAGGAAACAGATTATGCAGAAAGAAGAAAACTTGCAAAAAAAAAAAAAAGGAAGTAAACAACAATTATGAGTATCCTCGGTTGGAGATCTGTAATCCATTAGACAAGAAAAAGATGCTATGTAAGAGTCACTGACATAACAAATCAGAGCTCCCAGAAATTCCAAGTGTAATAGATAAAGTACAGACTCTAATGGAAGGATTGAAGAACAAAGTTGAGGGAACCTCCCAAAAGGTAGAGCAAATGATACAGAAGTGTGAGACAAAGATTAGAACATTAGAGAACCAGTCAAAAGGCCCAGAAAGGAAAAGCGAACAACGAAAATAGCAAGGGAAAAAAAATCATCACTGAATAATTCAAGATAATTTCCCAGAACTGAAGGACATGAGTTGCCAGACTGAAATTACCCATCAAATGCTTAGGACATTAGATGAAAATAAGCCTACCCCAAGATACATCACTGTGATATTTCAGAACACTGGGCACAAAGAGAAGCTTCTGTATGCTTCTGATTGTTCAAGGAAAAAAAGTTACATACATTGAATTATGAATTAGAATTACTTGGACAGCTCTCTGAATAGCAACACTAGATATAAAATGATACAGTAGTACTTTGGAGATTTCTGAAAGAAAATTATTTCCAACCTAGAATTCTGTTCTTAGTCAAATTAACAACCAAGCCTGAAGATACATTAAGACATTTTTCATGATTATCAAAAAGTTAGCCTTTGATGTACTGTATCTCATGAAGCATCTAAAGGAGCTACAGGAAATAGAAATTGTGATACTGGACAGAGGCAAAGGGAATTCATAGGAGGATGGTAAATGAAGTTTCCAAGCTGTCAGTTGTGCAAAATGTGTATACAATGGGTAATCAGCACACAGTGGTAGTAGTAATGCTGCATGACAAATTGAGGGTTGTCATTGCTAAGATCCCTGCTGGCATGTCTTTTAGCTAGGGGACAGAATGCTAGAGTAGGTCTGACTCCCAAATTTTGTTTTAAATTTTATTGTCATAACAACATTTAACATGAGATCTACCGTCTTAACAAATATTTAAGAGTACAATACAGTATTGTTATTAAGTTACAATACAGTATTAAGTTATTAATACAGAATTATCATTGAGTTAAGGCACAATGTTGTACAGCAGACCTCTAGAATTTACCCATCTTGCATAACTGAAACTTTATACCCATTGAGTAACAGCTCCCCATTTTCTTCTCCCTGATTCAAATTCTTACCTATTCTCTGCCACTGTATAATACCTGTATACTTGTTAGTGAGGTTCCTACTATTATATTTATGCCTTGCTACTTGATTTAACTGAGGATATTTGTTTCGTTTCACAGAAATATTATTTTATGACCTATCCATGAGAATTACAGGTAACCCATAGTAAGTTTAGAAGCAAAATCTGTATAGCAGCCTGTTCACTTTGACTGTATTTCTGTCAGACTTCTAATACTTGATCCACTCTAGGTTGTCAGATGTTCTGATTGTGATGAACCCTCTGTTTTCCAGTGTTTATTCATGGCTCTAACACTGACATGTTAGAAAGGGCTCTTGCCAGTTCTCAGGCAAGCTACAGCCAGACTTTTATACAGACACCCTGTTCATGCTGTCTTGTGGCTTCTTGAGTTAATAGTGACAATATTGTTAGATTTGTGCTTGCTACTCAGTTTTTCAAAAATATACAATATATTACTTAGTGATACATACTACTAGGTAGTAAAAGAAGAAAGGGAATGGCTAACATAAATGGTTATCTCTGAGAGATCAAGAAGGAACATGTACAGGCATCCTGAGATATAGTAATGTTCTAAGTCTTATTCTGCATTTAAGTGTAGTAATACTATCCTTAGAACAAAATGTACAAATTTTATATCCTTCAGTATATAATATAAAAGTTCCATAATTTTAAAACATTAGAAATGCCACTTTCTTAAAATAACAAATTAATGTAATGGTAAAATAGGAAAATCAGTATGCTATATTTACATGAAAACTTATAGATTGATACAGTTTATTTTAGACATTATAAATTCTTTTTTTCTTAAAGGTCTTTCTATAAAAATAAAAAGTAAACCAAAAACTAAAACAATCTCTCCATCTTTTTACTTTTTAATTACTTAATAGATGGGGGTATAGGAATAACTTTAGGGATAATTTCCACAAAGTTAAATACACCTGCAGCCACACATGTCAAGTGTTGGTGGGCCTTGTGGAGGAGCACCATCTACTGGCATGGATCTACCTTCATCTCAGGTTCAGCCTTACCACTCAGAAGATGCGGGATTAAAATAAAAACCAAGTATTAGAAACAGTCAAAAGTCCGAAAAGGTCAGACACCTTTCCCTTTACTTTTTTTCCTTCCAGAATAACTTTGTCTATCCTTATTCAGCACTTGACATGTAGGAAATCTCTGAGTGTTAGAACCAAAGGAAATGCTAGCTATATATTTGGAGCAGCAGTGGTTATACAGTAGCCTACCAAAAGTTCAGAAATAACAGAAGTAAAACCAATGAATCACCAAAGTGGTAACTAGTGAAAGTTTATTGTGCCTACATTAAAAAAAAAGGTTTGCACATCAGGACCACTCAAACCAAAACATAGAATGAGACTCAGGTATATTTTTATATGCAGTTTATACAATGAGAAAGCAGTGACTGTTTATTCTTCACAGTGGTTGGTTGTGACATTAGAATTTCTTAAGTGATAAAGAATTGGCTAATAGTTACCTCATATCAACCTTAGGAAGGAGCTTTAAGTTTTGGCTGTGATTTTCAGAGGTATAAACAAATGACCCAGGGCAAGTTATCCTTGCAAAATAAGCTAGCTATATTAGGCTTTGTTTGTGGGACTAAACTCATTTTGTCTGCTCAGGGAACTTTCAAGACTGATCTCTTTGTTTTTTATTTTAACAAGCCCATCCTGGGTCAGTAGGGCTGGAAGATTTAAGAATGAGAGTGATTGTATTCTTTATATGGTTTCCTTTTTTCACATTGGCATCTGGAAGTTACAAGTTACCTGTAAAGCTTTCTTTGCCATAAAACATTCTTTTCACAGATCCTGAGCATGTATTTGAAAGAAATAGTACTGATAAACTGGATTGCTTATACATTATTAAATTCTCTACTAAAATTCACATCAGTTTTACTTAATGCAGTAGTAACAATTTATCATTTATCATTGTACTTCTTGATAACTGCTTAAGCTGTATAGTTAAATCATTGAGCAAAGTAATGGCAAAGGAAGCCAAAGTTAATTTGTGTGTGTATGTGTCTTAAAGAAGAGACAAAACAGATGTGATTATATGCTTATGAGACTAATCCAATAAAAAGCAAAAATACTGTAGGAAAAAAGGAAACTGGTCATAGTATCTGTTAGCTTGAATACCTTTCTAGTAAGCGTTCTGAAAATTGTGTTTGTTTGAGAGAGAGGGAGAACACCAACAGGGGGGCAGGAGGCAGAGGAAGAAGGAGAGAGAATATCTTAAGCAGGCTGCACAGCCAGCATGGATCCCTATGCAGGGGTTGATCTCATGATCAGCCTGAGATCATGACCTGAGCCAAAATCAAGAATCAGACGCTTAACCAACTGAGCCACCCAGGCACCCCTGGAAATCTATGTTTAATATAAGTATTGACATTAAAAAGTCTTCAGATAAGTATATATTTTTTAACACAGGACTACTTTGAAAGAACATTTAAGAATCCATAGTGGAGAAAAACCTCATCTTTGTAGTATTTGTGGGCAAAGTTTCCGTCATGGAAGTTCATACAGGTAAGTAAAGACATTTTTCCCCTATATTAGGTAAGATAAATTATGTCTTTTTTTAATTATGTCTCTATTTTAATTCTGTTTTATTGTTGCATTAGTTGTTTGTTGAATTAAAACATTTCCTAGCACTTAAAATTATGCAAAAAAAACTTTGACATTTCCCCCTATGTTACAACTTTTAATATTGTCTTTATTCTGTAGTATAAAATATTAAATATTTCATCATCAAGTTTGCTAAATGCTTTACTAAGAGTCACTATCATATAAATTTATTTCATTTTCTTTGAATCAAAACTCATAAAACTCTGATGTTCTAATAACCTTAGTGTATTTCATTACTCTTAATTATCAAAGAATATTTTGGAATGAAATATGGCAAAATTGAAAACTCTAGGACTCTCAGTTTAGGAAAGTCTTCTGTGTATTAGTTGTAACCTGTGTAACTGTTTTTAAAGCTGAATCCCTGAGCACATGTGCAATTTGTGAAAAGTTGGCTTTTTCCTGAATAAATAATGTGAGATATATGTACATTTTACATGTTTATTAATGCTCTTAGGGTTTTTAATCTTAAGGCTTAAATGTTTACACTTTCATTTTTTATTTTCCTCTTTTACCTCTTTTTAAATAGAATGTGTCCTCTTTAGATGTAATTCAGTCAGTTTGTTGGTTTTAGTTATGAAATCAGTATCTGTTTTGGCAACTTGAATGGGAAAACTATTCATTTCACTGGGATATATTTGATAGAGGATTATGGTGCTAAAAATAATTCCAAGTTAAATGAATTTTAATAATTTAAACATGTATAACGTGTCCTTGGGTGACTATAAAATGAACTACACTTTGGTTAGCATGAAGAAAAGTAGCAAAAATGTGTCAGAAAGTTGATTACTTATAAAATTTACTAAATTTTTACTTATCAATTTATAAATGGTATCAGTTGTCCAGAAAAGGGTTAATTTTTAATTATTTGCTGTATCACAGGTTTAAGTCACTTACCTTATTTGTCTGATTCTAATTCCTTCTGACTCATTCCTACTTTTGCTATCTCTGAAACTCCACCAGTCAGATATACAAAAACTTTATACATTTAGTATGTTTAGTGAAGTAGACTTAGGATCTAAGTCAGGAAGGAATGTCATGTAGATGTAGTGTATGTGCAAATGTTGAGATGTCTTTTGAAAAAGTGAGTAGGAACCTTGTAGCCTGGTAGTGAAAGAGTCGGGAAAGATGAGAGTTCAAGAAGTAGAGCAAATAACGTATGAGGGTGAACGGATAAGTAAACAGTCCAGTTTCCCTTATTTAGAGTTAATCAAGATTTTTCCTTGGTGTCACCAGTTTTTATGGTCTTCAATTGTTTTTTCTTTATAGACTTCACTTACGAGTACATCATGATGATAAAAGATACGAATGTGACGAATGTGGGAAAACATTTATTCGTCATGACCACCTTACAAAGCACAAAAAAATACATTCAGGTAAAGGAAGGTGTACTTTGTAATGATGTTTATAAGATCTTTTAAAAAGGCACTTGCAACCACATACTGCGTCGTGTTTATGTTGGCTATAATTTAAATAATTTGGCAAATGCTGGTCACAGTCACTTCATTGATAATGCTGATTCTGAAAACCTTTTTTAAAATATCTGAAAGGAACATAATTTTATAACATGTTTTTGTTCACTGTAGTTTTAATCATTCGATTTCCTTATATGACTACAGACTATATTTTGAAGTTTGTTTTAATCAAATTCTCAAAATTTGCATTTTTGAATATAATGTGAATGTGTGCAGTAATTGGTATTGGCATTCCTCTAAAGGGAAATGCCAAGATAACATTTCCCATTTTTATTGGATTTTAAAGAAATTAGCAAAACAGATGTTTGAAGAGAAATGATTATAATTGGGTATTATAGTTTATGTAATAGTGAATTTTTGAAACCCCATCTTTGGAAAAGAGTATGTTAATAATCCTGATCAATTTCGGATCTTTATACTGTATTTATAATTTTTATATTCTGGGGCTTTCTTTCATATTTTCCTCTCAGATTGATGTTCAGGAAGTGCTAAGAGAGCCAACTATATGAGCACAATAATGGGAAAGAGCCATCTCTATGAGCACAGTAGAACAGGTGATTATTATTATTATAAACATAATCTAAATATAAAGTATGCAATGGCGGTAATTATTTCCTTAAATGATCACAATGAGGTTGCAGGTTGCAGTTCTTATCAACACATTTAAGAGATGCTAACAGTCTGATGACTTTTTCACTGAAATTATGCATTTTCATTTTTAGGAGAAGAATTCTAAATTCCTAATTCTGGAGATGACATGCTTTAATTGCATACTGGATTAAGTTGAAACAGTGGTTTTTAAAGGCCAAGCCTTTGTAACTGAATATAAGAATGGAGATGAGAAATGGGACTAATCTAGAATTTTACTTCATATTTTATTTTGGCTCATTACAAATAGATGTATGAAATCCCCACAGATGAAAAATATTTTAAAAATAAAGTACAAAGATCTGAAAATTTTCGGGACTTTTTTATCAACAGTAAAACTGCCTATTCTTGATTCAGTGTATTTTCACTTGAAGTATTTGACATCTAGACTTAATATATTCCTAAAAAAGTTAGTAAGTTTTGGAGTAATTTCATTTATCTTCTCTGTTACATTGAAAGGTTAAGATTTTAAGTCTATAGCAAAAAACATATTTGTTGTTTTTCCAAGTGGGGAAAAGGGCTCACATCCATGAAAATAAGCAAAGATTTATTGAAGAAAGGTATTTGAGTAGGGAATATAAAACAAATAGCTCAAAATAAAGGGTTACTTTCCTGGTATATTTCCTACCATGTTATCTTAATATTTGATAATATATTTCTGGAGGGACAAACTGAAGTGCATATCATATTGTAATCAAAATATTTGGGTCTTTAAGGTGAGAAGGCCCATCAGTGTGAAGAATGTGGAAAATGTTTTGGTCGTAGGGATCATCTCACTGTTCATTACAAAAGTGTACACCTGGGAGAAAAAGTGTGGCAAAAGTAAGTGAAAAAGCAGTTTCTCATAATTACTATATTGGATAACTATAGGTTAGAGGAATTCTATAGCTTCTCTTCTGACCTAACAGAATTGAATGAAACATTTTTGTTTTGTTTTCAGTGACTCAAGGCTAGGAGGTGGTAGACAGTGAAGTTAATCGCTAATATAAAATCTTGGCATTCTTTGGGCATTTCATTTATCTTTGGTTGCTGTGGCTCTTATCTAAAAATATAAATGTGCTGTCTATATATTATACTTAATAAGAGCAAGTTTTGGGACATGTTTCTCATCAGAACTTAGATTTCTTTTTATCACACTGATCATTTAAAAATGGTATTTTATGTGAAGGAGGCATGTGCTGTCCTGAACACCAACTTTTTTTTTTTAATTCCAGTATACTTAACATACAGTGTTATATTAGTTTCAGATATACAATATAGCAGTTCAGCAATTCTGTATATATTCATTGATCATCACGAAAAATGTACTCTTAAATCTCTTCACCTATTTCACCCATCCCCCTGCCACCTCTCTCAGGTAACTATCAGTTTATTCTCCTGAGAGTCTGTTTTTTGTTTTCTTTTTAACACCAACTTTTTAATAAAATTTAGATATTTGGGTTTAACTGAGATTAGTTGTTGAGTGTAAAATGTTCAGAGAATCCGTGTTCTTGCACAAGGTGTTTGGAACAAAGGCTAAGGTACCAAGAAAGGTAGGTTAATAGCACTGAGCATGATCAACAAAATACACATAGTATCTTTAAATGTGGTAAATGATAGACCTCTTTGAAGAAGAGTAGGAAGTGTTGATTTGTATCCAGTTTTTGTATTCTCATATGCTGGTTTATTGTTTCACTGATTTTGTTCAGTGATTCACTTATTGAATCAATGTATTCATTGTAGTCATTTAATTCTTCTATTCATGAGGTAATAGGAATCCTGCTAAGTGCTAGGATAGAAAGATAAACATGATCCTGTATAGAAAAAGAAATAAGGGAGCACCAGGATGGTTCTGTCAGTTAAGTATCCAACTCTTGATTTTGGCTCAGATCATGATCTCGGAATTGTGAGATCCAGCCCTGCGTCACCTTGTCCCTCTCCCTCTGTTCTTCCCCTTGATCATGTGCACTATCTCTCAAATAAATAAATACTTAAAATCTTAAAAAAAACGGAAATAAGAATTTAAACATATTGTAAGAATGGCTGGAAAATAGACTGAACTGCAGACTCACTTGCTCCTGAGATTCTGTAACTTTTCTCAACCCCTTTATACCTTGAAAATCATTCACTATCTCAGGAACTCTTGTTATATAAATTATAATATAAAACTATATTATTGTTTAAATAAATTATATAAATTGTAATGGAAATTCAATTGAGAAAAAAATATGTATTCACTTAAAAATAGTAATATACTCATGCTCACGTAAAAAGCAATTTGTGAAAAAGAGCTACTTTACAAAACAAATTAAAAAATATTAAAAGAGTGTCATGTTTTACATTTTTATAAATCTAATGGCTTAATAGACAGTTGGATTATCATATCTGCTGCCATGTGTTATTTTGTTTGAAGTAAATGAAGAAAATCTAGCCTCTCTGTATACATATTGGTAAAAGGAGGAGTATTATGATAGCAGTCTTAGGTAATTGTGGATATTAGTCTTTGCTATTACACCAAAACAGTTTAAGTGCTAGTTTCTTAAAGGTAGTTGAAAGGTGCAATCTGAAACAAGATTAATGAAGTTTTCATACTCTGTTGTATATTGGTCTTGTACTTGAATGTTTTTTTTTTACCTACACATATTATAAAATGATGTATTGTCATTTGGAAAATATGGGTTCACTAAGTTATGCCAATTTTCTAAATGCTAGCACATTTCATAGTACAGGATCAACAAATCACATTTGTTAATATTGCCTCTAGTCTCTCAGAAAGGAGTGTTGGGAAGCTGTCAAGATCACAAGGGGCAGATACAAGTTTTCCCAAAAAAAGTTTTTTAAAGATTTAATTAGAAAGAGATAGAAAGAATGAGCAGTGGGGAGCGGCAGAGGGGGAGAGAGAGAAGCAAACTCCCTGCTGAACAGGAAGCTTAATGCAGGGCTCGATCCCAGGACCTGGAGATCATGACCTGAGCCAAAGGCAGATGCTACTGACTGAGCCAATCAGGTGCCCAGCATATTCTCCAAAATTTTTATACTAGCTTAAAAGCTCAAACTTCATCGTTGTTGGAAATACTGTCATTTTTTTTCCCTTGAAGTAACAGGTTTACTTCCTTTAATTCTTGTGAAAATATCTGCCAAATACTCAAGTCTCTAGTTGTGACTTGTCTTTCATTCTTTCAAGTAAAATGATATTTCATGGAGAAAATGGCTACTTCGGCTCACAAATCAGACTCATGAGTGCTTTTCTTTGAGATAACTGTTGTACTTTGGTATACAATAGAAGTGCTTCTTGTGTAGTTCCACTTCATCACAGCGAACATTAAAAAGGCCACATTCTGAAAGGTTGGAATTTAGTAAAATTAGTAATTTAACTCCTTTATCATTTTTTTTCCTTTCGTTAATACATGGTGGTGAAGAGTACAATGACCATTGGTACATTTTAGTATCACTACCTTGTTTGGAGTTGAGGTGCCAGCACTTTTACCTACCATGCCCTGTGTATGTCATTAGTGTAAATGTCAACGCAATGAAAAAGGCAAATAATGTTATGGTATTATTTTGAAAATAACTTTGATCTTGTAAACCTTATGAAAGAACTTTGGGATTCCCTCACTGCCACCAGAGCTTATGGGCCTATCTATTGTACTGAATAATTATGGAACCAGAACCTGTAGGTTCCACTTTCTACAAGGGTTGGCTAATGGTGGATCTAGAATATGAAGCCTTGTATATCATTTTATGGAACGAGTACTTAGTCCTATGTGATAAAAAGCCATTTGAAGTTTTTAAACAAGAGAGTGACACAGTTGGATTTCTTTTGCGGTAGGTCACTCTTACGGATGTATGGAGGCTGGATTTGTGGTGGATAAACTGAGGCAAGTAAATCAACCAGTTGGAAGGCTGTTAGAATTTAGGAAAAAGATGGTGAGGGCCTAACTAGGGAGTAGCATTAGTAATAAATAGCAGAAGATACTTATTTGAAAAATACTTAAGTCTTTTGAGAGAATGGGAATAGTTATGTATGGATAATTCATATTTTAAAGGAATTCCTCTTTTCAGGTGGGTGGTTGATAAACCAGCCACTGAGATAGAGAATACAGAAGATGGACTAAGTTTACGGAGGAAGAGGATGAGTATTTTGGTGTATATTGACTTTGAGATGCTTAATAGAAACTCAAACAGGAAATGTGATAGGTAAATCTAAGTCTAACTCTCAGGAGTGAAGTCTGACCTATGGATAAAGATTTATATGTGAACACATAAAAGTAGATTATCCAGGGAAAGAATGTGGAATGATGAAGGTTAGCACCCCCTCCCCTACCCATTATTTTCTAATGTTTCTTCTTCCCTTTTGAACATTTTTAAATGGTGACTCTATTTCAGTATCCACTTCTCTACTTTCCATTCACTGTAACAAGCTGTTGTGTATGACTTCTGATTTTACTGTACCTCTTAAATCACTGTCAGTATAAGTTCCTTTTTGCCACCTGCAATTGACGTCTTTAAGTCCTTTACACATTGGGCATCTCAGCTTCATTTGGAACTGTTTATCATTCCTATCCTGAAGATCTATACTCTAGCATCCCTGTGAGAAGGGAGAGCTGATCCATCTAGATCTTTGTAGATTTTATCTTTATCCTATGTTCACTGTGGGGCAATTAAATGAGCATATCTATGTTCAAAACTTCACTCCATTCATAGTGTAGACCCAGATTTCTTAGCCACACCACTAAGACATTTTGGGCCAAATAATTCTTAGTTGGAAAGGTGTCCTGTAAAGTGTAGGATGTTTATCAGTATTCCTGGCTTCTGTCCACCAGATGGCAGTAGCACCTACCCCGGGTTGTGAAAACCAAAAATGTCTTTAGGCATTGCTAACTGCCCCATGGAAGTCAAAATTGCCCCTAGTTGAGTACCCCTGCATCTTTCTGTGCCTGCCCATGGTGACTCTGTATCTCTCTTTGAATTTACTATGGATATGAATGGAACAAGACAAACCAAGCATACTGGTTACAAACCTTTTGCTAGGTTTATCAGTGACACTCCCAAGTCACTAAATCTAGATTATATTTTTAAATGTCTGTTTTATCAAGTAGAAGTAAGTTTCTGGAAGACAGGACCTTGCATAGAGTTTTTGTAGCCACTTTATAAATGTTGAGTTGAATGAATTGAAAAGTATGAATGCCATTTGAAACCTTAGGCATACTATTGCTATTGAATATTGGTAACAATCTGCTAACCATTCCAGTAGACTCAGTAGATATGTTAAGAGCAAAGTGTCTTATAGAATATTATAGCTGCATATATATGAGTTAATTATTTTCCCATATACTCATCAGATATGAATTAGTTCCAAGGTGAGATGATCGGCTTTCCTAATAACCACAACTTAAATGCTAATCATTTTACAAATATCTTACTCCTCATAATGAAATTGGGATCTAGGATTTTTAATTCACAAACACAAATTCTTAGGTACTACATTTCACTGCCTGATAAGGCAGCTTTGAGTAATTTACAGCTTTTTAAGTCTATTCATCTGTAATAAAAATAAAGGACTGGTATCTCGTTCTTTTAAAATTTAGGTATAAAATTTAAGTTTGTAATATTTATTATTTGTGTTATTAAGTGAACCAGTTAGAGCAGTGTTACTTTTTTGATGAAGGCACATTTTGAGACTGCTGCAGTTTCTCTTCATTCGGCCCCAACATCTATTTTTTGAATTTAATTAAGGTATACTGTATGTCCATAAAAATTCATTCTTTGTAGTGTATTGTTCCACAAGTTTTGACAGTTGCATGCAGTCATATAATCATTACCACAGTCGAAATATAGTGTAGTTCCATCACCCCTAAATTTCTACCAGACCTTTTTGTTCAACTCCTTTTTTCTTTCTTCAACCCATCATTGATCTGTTTCTGTCCCTATAATTTTTCCTTTGATGTTTTTAATAGCAAGTAATAATAATACAGAAGGTTCAATGATTTATTTAAATTTTAAAACTAAGTTGTTTAAAGTTAGAAGTCTAAGGACCTCTTTTTATAGATTTGTTTGTTGAATGTAACTGGTGGAGGAAGAATCAGAGATAAAGTTGGTACTTTAAAAGTATTTCCACATTCCTTTGGAATTCTGTGCTTTATTACTGTGAGAACTATAAGTAACTTTAGTAAATAATCTTATAACATTTTTTCATGATGTTAAATTTATATTGAAAACAACCTTTTTTATGTTTCTTAGATACAAAGCAACCTTTCATCAATGTGATGTTTGTAAGAAAATTTTTAAAGGCAAATCAAGTCTAGAAATGCATTTTCGGACTCATTCAGGTAAAAGTTAGTGGGTACTGTAATATCTTTATGTAATTGGGAGTAAAATATGGACATTTAAACCTTGTTCTTCTTGGTTAAATTGTTCTTGGTTAAATTTTCCCTTTACGATTTTTACTTATTATGTTAAAATTGGCATCATAAATGAGCAATATTCTGCCCATCAATTAATTCTCTACAAGCTTCAATATTTTTGAATATTGTGGAATTTGGGCAGATTTTTCTCCTTGGGAATTTACTCAACTTTTAGCTCTAATTTTCTCCTTTTCTGGATGTTTATGTTTGCTCTTTCTGTGTGCAATTCTCTAAAGACATTCCTTTTTTTTTTTTCTGTTTTAAAATACCCAGATATGATTTGATCGTCTTGCTTATTACCAAGTTACCCTGTAAACTACCCTTTTCACATAGTGAGTTGTGACTTAGGAGAATTCCAATTGCTCCATGTTTTCGCCAACACTTGATACTGTCTTTGTTTTAAGCCATTCTGATGGGTATGTAGCACTGTCTCCGAGTGGCTTTAATGTGCATCTCTCTGAAAGTAATGATACTGACACCTTCCCATGTACTCATTTGAATATCCTCTTTCTTGGAACACCTGATTCATTCTTCTGCTGCTTTTCTTAAACTGGATTGTCTGTCTTTTTCTAATTGATTTATAGGAGTTCTGTCTGTATTCTGGATATGAGTCCATTGCTGGATATCTAAATTGCAAATTTATTCTACTCTGTGGCTTTCTTCTTCACTGTAGTAATGATCTCTCTCAGTGACTGAAGTTCTTGAATTTTATAGAAAGGCATGTGTCAGGGTTTTTCTTTTTCCAGTTAGGTTCTTACTGTATCCTTTTGAAGAAATTTTTGCTTATTTCAAGGCTGTTAATATTTTTTTCTCTTACCTTTTAGATGTTTTAATTTAGATATTTAGATTATGAACCTTCTGTAAGTTACTTTTGTGTTCATTATTAGGCGAAGGTCAGAGTTCCTTTTTTACTTTTCTCTTTTTACATGTAGCTATCTAGTTACCCTAGAACCATTTATTAGAAAGACCATCCTTTTTTTACAGCATTTCATTGGTGTATGTGTTTTAAATTAAGAGATCATATATATTGGTTTGTTGCTGGGCTCTGTTCAGTTCTTTTGTACTATATCCTTATACCACTGCTATACATTTAAATTACTGTGACTTTTGACATCTAGTACTGTAGGTTATCCAGCTTTGTTCTTTTTTGATGTCTTTATTCTTGTTTATGTTTTTATATAAATTTGAAACATTAATTTCCAAACATAAACACCTGCTGGGAATGGTATTAGAATATCATTGAGTATATAGCCATTTTTTCCCTAATTGATTATAATATTGAATGAATCATCCAATCCATGGACAATCCCTACATTAACTTAAGTCCTTTTAATTGTTTCTCAAAGGTGTTATACTTTTGCGGGGTACCTGGCTGGCTCATTCGGTGGAGCATGTGACTCTTGCATGGAGCCTACTTTTAAAAAAAAGTTATAGTTTTTTAGTGTAGATATCTTACACATTTTTATTACATTTATACCTAGATGTCTGATTTTTTTGTACAGAATTCTATAAACTGTATTTTTATTTGTATTTGTTTCTGATGTATAGAAATGCAGTTGAGTTCGCATGTTGACTTTTTATCCAATGACTTTGCTAAGTTCTCATATTTTTATAGTTTAGCTCATTTTGGATTTTCCAAGTATACAAACTGGCCATCTGTGAATAGTCACAATTTAATTTCTCCCTTTTTAAGTCCTTTTATTTCCCTGTTGGCCTTATTGCTTTGGTTGACATCACCAGTAGTATATGAATAGAAATACTGATAGTGGCCATTTGTCTTATTCTCAACTCCAGGGAAAAGCTTTCAGTATTTTATAATCAAGTATGATGTTTCTATGTATTTTATAGGTTACTGTTTCTCAGTCAGATAAATTACCATCCATTCCTAATTTTTTAAGAGTGTCATGAATAGATATTGAATTTAATCAAAATTTTTTTCTGCATTTATTGAGGTGATCATATCTTTATCCTTTATTAATGAGATAAATTACATTAACTAATTTTTTAATATTAGATCTTTCATTCCTGAAATAAACACAAATTGATCATGTATTATCCAATTACTATATAGTTTAATTTGCTTATCCTTTTTTTTTTTTTTTTTTCACTTGTAGTGTTCCTGACAGGTTTTTATTAAGACTGTGCTGGCCTCAAAAAATGATTTGGGAAATAACACATCTTTTTTAAATGAAATGGAGGAGGTTATGTAAAGTTGGCATTATTTCCTTATTCATACTTGGAGGAATTCACTGATAAATCCCTCTGAACCTATTTTCTTTGGAGAATGACTTCAATGAAAGATTCATTAATAGTTACAGAGCTGTCGAACCTTTTTTTCTTATTTTTAACTAACTCTAAAATATGAAGTCTATCAGCAGAATTCAAGGTATCATATATATTTTTTAGTGACTATAGGATTTTTTTTTTATTTTTCCCTTGTTTATACATGTTTTTTATTTCACTTCTGCTTTTTATCAAAAAATTTTTTGGCATTAATTTCTGTTTTTCCCTAGCTTTTCTACATCAATGCCTAACTTGTTAAATTTTAGCATTTCTTTTCTTTTTTTCTTATTTTTTCTTGTATGTATTTTAAAGTTCTATGTTGCCCCCTAAACACTATTTTAGTTAGATTCCACACTTTACTTTCTGGTTCATGTTTTTATTCCAATTAATTTACAATATTTTCTAATGTATATTCTTTATTCTCTGATTTATAGCTTATTTTTTAATTGCATTGCTCAATTTCTAAATATTAGGGTTTTCTAAGTATTTTTACATCGCTGATGTTGTGATATATGGTTTCTGTCTTTTTGCTTCTAATCTTTCTGTGGATCTGTATTTAAGATGTGTGTTTAGAACATCATTTTATTATCTCTTATGACAATCGCTTTTAATTAGGATGAGTTTAGTCATTAAAATTTTACATGATACTTATTTGGGTTTAAACCTGTCATGCTATTTGTCCCATCTGTTCCTTGATACTTTCTTTCCCGTCTTCACTTCCTTGTAATCATGGAGAATTTTTATTACACATTTTCCCCTCAGTTAGCTTGTTAATTGTATGTTCTTGCATTGTTCTTTAGTAGTCACCCTAAAGATTGCTGTGTATATTCATAAATTATTAGTCTAAAGTTAATTCTTTATCAATTTCTAGACAATTCAAAGATTGTAAAACACCTTTATCTCTCACCTTTTATGCATGTTATGTATTTTAATTCTACATATACTTTAAACCACATAAGACATTATATTTTGGTTCGGTTTAAATAACCCATATTATTTATTTTAAACCATGTATTTGTCCTTTACTGTTTGCTGCTTTCTGCACTTGCATTCTTCCACCTAGTATTTTTTCTTTCTGCATGAAGAACTCCCCCTTGGTGGATATCTGCAGGATAAGTAACCAGTTCTCTTAGGTTTTGATTATCTGAAATGTTTTTATTTTTCTTCATGGAGAATACTTTTTCTCACTATAGAATTTACTTTAGTAGTTAATTTTCTTTGAACATTCTAAGTATGTCATTTTTTCCTCTTTGAACTTTTGTTTTTGTTAAAAAGTATACTGTTATTGTTGCTCATTTAAAGGAAATGTCTCTTTAATTGTTTAATTGGCTGCTCTTTAAGATTTTTCTGTCTTTAATTTTTAGTAGTTTTATTTTGGTGTGTCCAGATGTGCTTTTTGCTATTTTTTAAAAAATTTTGTTTTGTTTTGTTTTGGGTGTATGTGTGTGTGTTTTTTTTAATGAGGTTTGTAGAACTTGTTGCATCTGTGACTTAAGATGTCTTTCTTTTGTTTAAGAAGATTCTTAGCTGGTTTTTCTTTCAAATACTGCTTTTGCTCTATGCTCTCTTCTTTTTCTGGGACTCCAATTTATGTATGTAAGATATCTTATTTTGTCTTTTATATATCTCATGCTCTTTCTGTATTTCTTTTTTTAATTTCATTTTTTAGAGTGAGAAAAAGCATGACACAGGTAGGAGGGGCAGAGGGAGATGGAGAGATAAAATTTTAGGCAGGCTCCACACCCAGCCCAGAGCCCCATGCAAGGCTTGTTTTCATGATCCTGAGATCATGACCTGAGCTGAAATCAAGTTAGACACTTAACCAGCTGAGCCACCCAGGCACCCCTCTTTCTGTATTTTCAATACTCTTTTTCTGGGTGCTTCCATATGGATAACTCCTATTGATCCGTTTACCATTGTACTAAGTATTTCTTTTGTGGTGTCAAATTTCCTATTAAATCCATCTACTGAATTACTCAATTTTATTTATCTGTTCCAGAATTTCTTTTTTCCCATAGATTCCAATTCTGTGGTGAAATTCTCTTTCTCTATGTTTTCTTGAACATATTAATCCTATTCATTTTAATATTCTAGTCTACATAATTTTTCTTCACCTTTAGGTGTATCTTTTATCTTTTTGTTACCCCTTCTTTTGGTACTTGGTCATTTGGTTCTGTTTCTTGATAAGCCTGACTGTTGTGAATTGAACTTTAGATTTTGTGAATGAAAAATTGTAGAGGCTTTTCAAGTTGTATTCTTTCCCAGATATAATCAATTTTCTTGTCACAGGTGCACAGACTGAGATGGCATTGATCTCTTTTGGTCTATTTCTACTCTACCTTTCTTCTGGTTCATCATGATTCTGGGGTCTCAACTGAAGTATGATGTTTGTACCAGAGTCTCCCCATTTTGGTGAAACTTAAACTCTAATCTTTGTCTCCCCAGTTCCCTTGGGATTGCTGCCATATATCTGTTTAACTCTTCAGTTTCCTAGCCTCTGGTTTCTAGCTATCTTATCCAGCAAATGTTCATCTTGGGTGTTGGAATATATAGGTATTTTTGTTCATTTCTCCATTGTTCTTTCCTTTCCAGGCTCTTGACCCCTTAAATCCTTGTTAGTTCCAAACTCCAGCTTTTATCTTCCCATTCTAGTGGAATGTCATGAGGTCCTCAGCTGGCACTTGGACTCTGTTTCCCCATACATTAAATCTGAAAGTACATTGAGGAGAGAAAACACCTTTCTATCTACCTGTGTCTCCAGAATCTTGGCCTCTTACATCCTGCCTGCCTTTTTGGTACTTCAGTGCCTCAAAGGATTAGATTTTTTTGGGGGGTTTTTAAAAATCTTGTTTCTTCTCCCCTTCACTGGCAAGAGACATAGTGGGACATAAACTACTCCCATCAAGTCTGAATTCTCAATTTATATTCCAATATGCTAATTTTTAATATCTAAACACAACTGATCCACTGGAAGACATTTTTTTTAATTCTAAAGGTTTTGTTTTTATTTATTTAGAGAGCATTCATGAGGGGAGGAGTAAAGGGAGAGGGGAGGAAAGCATCTCTAGCAGACTCTGTGCTGAGCACAGAGCCTAATGCAGGGCTTGATCTCATGACTCTGAGATGATGACCGAAGCCGAAATCAAGAATTGGACACTTAACTGACTGAGCCACTCATGTGTCCCAACAGTTTTTAGTTCTAAAAACTCCTAAGCTACTCTGATTTTAGCTGACAAATAGGTTATATTTCTTTGAGCATTGTTTTCTCTACTTCTCTTAAAAAATAGACTTTCTATATATATCTTGCAAGAAACCTTTCCTTTGTCTCCTTAGGCCTCTGATATTTGATCTTGAGATGCATCCAACTTGGATTAATTATTGTCAAATCGATAATTTTGCTACAGAAAGACTTGGCTGTAGAAAGTATATTTCTTTAATATGTATTCCTCATTTCATTAAGTTCATAGTATTGAACCTTTTCACTGTGTATCTTTAAGCACTCTGGACTTGCTTTTTAAATAAAATATCAATATTTCTTTGCGGATCTTGCTTTTTTTACAAACTTAAATTCATTTTTTCTGTTGGAAAATATTTGTTTAAAATGATCATAGAAATTTCTTAAAGAAATATGCCTACTTGGGTCTCAGTTTCTTAAAAGTATTTGTGGGACACTGAAACTGATTGACTATGACTTTAAGTCATTATAAAAGCTTTTTTATGAATGTGCTTAAGAAATTATCATGATTAGTACTGTGCCAAAGGAGAACGCTTAAAACCAATATTTTTATCTTTAAAAATAAATTCTGTACTTGTTGGTGGTGTTAGTAATGCTCTGCTAGGGTTTTTATTTAAAAAAAAAATCATTAAAAGCTTCAGGTGTGACTGGTTTGATGCCAGGAATTACAGAAAGAATTTTATAGTTCTTGCATTTTGGAAGTGTAATTTTGTTTTTTCAGAACGCTCTTTTATGACCTTTTTCATATTGTCCCTGATTCTAGGTATTTCAGGCAAAATCAAATTGTGGATACAGTGTGTTCTATACATGGTTGCAAATACTATCTTTTCAGGAATTTTAACCCTTAATATAATGTATTACTTCATGTCTTACTTCCTCTTTAGTGGTATCAGTAATGATACAAGTCCAGAAACAAGTAGAAGTCTAATAGTACAGAAACCAGCAGTCCTGTCTGTATAAATTTTGTGTTATTGGGATTTGAAAGTTCCAGTGGTCTACAAAATAACAATTAAGCAATAAAACTTAACAAATAATTAATTGATATTGGTGGCTCAACTTGAAGATGCAATTCTCTTAATTTTCTAGATTTGGCATTGTCGTAAATGGAGAGATGAAGAAAACAGTGCTACCAACAAACTCGTGTAACAATTACTATAAAACCTTTTCATTTAGCTTTAAAAATAAGTGCCTTTGTGTCTGTTATACAGTTGTTTGTGTGGGCTTATTTGTTCTGTATTGCTGCTGTAACAGATCACCACAGCCTCTTAAACAGTATAATTGTGTATGATTTACAACTCTGTTAATGAGAAGTCTAAAATCTAGATGTTGGTATGGCTGCATTTCTTTCTGGCAGCTCTAGAGAAGAATCTGTTTCTTTCTCAATTGTCCTTTTGGTAGAACTCATTCTTTGAGCTGTAGGACCAAGACGCAAATTCTAGTTTTATTACTTCTTACAAGCTGAGCGTCTTTCTTTCACAACTTCTGGAGGCCACCACATTTCTTGGATCTTGGGTCCTGGTCCTTTTTTCCATTTTCAAAGCCAGCAATTCAGGGGTTGAATTCTCATTGCATCTCTCTGACCCGTTCTTCTTCAGTAACCGGCCACTTTTGAAGACTCGTGTTTAAATTGTGCCTACCTGGATGATAATCCAGTTAATCTCCCCATTTCAATTGTTAATCAGATCTGCACAGCCCCTTGTTGCCATGGAAAATAAAGTATTTATAGCTTCCTAGAACATGTACATTTTTGGGAGGCCATTATTCTGACTACTACTTTGGCTAACCTATGAATTTATAATGTTTAATATTAAAAGCAAAACTGACTCACAAAGAAGTGAAAACTAGTCCAACTTCCTTGTTCTTTACCCTGATCAATTCTCCTTATGATGACCTCAGGCTAGACAGAAGTATCACTATTTCTTTTCTTTTTTTTTTTTTTTTAACATTTTTATTTATTCATGAGAGACACAGAGAGAGGCAGAGACATAGGCAGAGAGAGAGGCAGGCGCCATGCAGGGCGCTTGGTGTGGGACTCGATCCCAGGACTCCAGGATCACTCCCTGGGCCAAAAGCAAGCGCTTAACCACTGAGCCACCCAGGCATCCCAAGTATCACTATTTCTTAGTCTGAATCTAAGAACCCAGTTAATCAAAGTTGCAGTTTTACATTTTATCCTTCTTGCGTGGGAGGAAATTAGATGTTTTGGCTTTACAACTTTTTTAGGGGCTGTAGTGGGAATAAAAGCAAGCAATAATAATCCTCTGGGTCCATTTAGTACTCACACCAGGTACAGATCTGAGCACGACTTATTTTCTCATTCAATCCATTTATCAACTCCGAGGTAGGTACTATTGTTATTCCATATTTCTGGTGAAGAAACTACGTTTGGAAACTATCTTGCTCCAAGTTTGAGTGGTAAGTGGTACAGCTAGAATTCAAACCGGATCTTTTTAATGTTCAAGCCCGTTTTCTTCACTGGCTTCATATACGGTCTCCCTTATGTGATAGCATGTAGTATCACTGCTATTATTACGTTCCTGTGAGTATTCATGTGGAAAATTTGCTACTTTAAATCATTGTCTTACCAAGTGAGTGCATTTTATACTTAATTTCATTTTTATTCATACAGGTGAAAAACCATACAAGTGTCAAATTTGCAATCAATCTTTTAGAATTAAGAAAACTTTAACAAAACACCTGGTTATTCACTCTGATGCCCGACCTTTCAACTGTCAGCACTGTAATGCAACATTTAAGCGGAAAGACAAGCTGAAATACCACATTGACCATGTTCATGGCATAAAATCTCCTGACGATCCTCTCGGTACTTCTGAGGAAAAACTTGTATCCTTGCCAGTAGAGTACTCATCTGATGATAAAATCTTTCAAACAGAAACAAAACAATATATGGACCAGCCCAAAGTTTATCAGGCAGAAGCCAAGACTATGTTACAGAACGTGTCTGCCGAAGTATGTGTTCCAGTAACGCTGGTTCCAGTTCAGATGCCTGACACTCAGAGTGATCTGGTGCGTCATACCACCACCCTCCCACCATCTTCTCACGACATCTTGTCGCCACAGCCACAATCAACTGATTATCCCCGAGCAGCTGATTTAGCTTTTCTGGAAAAATATACTCTTACTCCTCAACCTGCAAATATAGTTCATCCAGTACGACCTGAGCAAATGCTAGATCCTAGAGAACAGTCTTATCTTGGAACATTACTAGGCCTCGATAATGCTACTGCTGTACAAAGTATTTCTAATAATGAGCATCATTCATGAGTAAATCTAAACATTCCACAGACTTTTTAGATGGTTATGTGCTAATGGTAGCCTAGACTGATGGCTTTTAAATTAGTAGGGCTGCTATTTTTTCATTTCCTCTTGTTTCTCCAGTCCTCAGAACCATTTCAAATCAAGAAAAATACGTATCTCTGTTTCCTGAGCATACAAGTATCTATTTGGACACATTTTGAGGTATAATATTTGAAATGAGCATTTTTGTGATTTTTAAAAATGACTTAGTGCTAATTTTTAATGGTTTCTCAAACTTTTCAAAATTACTAGCTGTTGACTTTATGGCTTTGTTTTTGGTTTTTTCCTTAATTATCAGTGGAAATTTTTATTCTTCTTTAGTTTAAATCCTCTTTTCTCCCTTCACCATCTTCTAAACAAGCCTAAGGACTATGTAGCCTTTAAGAAAGAATGTAAGAGTACGCCGATAATTGCAACTCTTCCTTATCCTAACTTATGATCCATTCAGCATTTTAAACAATCGAATTAGGAATTTAAATTTATAGGGAAGTCTTGGATATTTCTGTGTTGTTTTTTATGTGGCCATAATTTCAGGCTATTATTAATCCTTTGGTCTTTTGGCAAATTCAAAGCCAGAAAGGTAACTTTAATGTAAGATTAGCTTGTTAAATGAACCCTAGAATTGAAATAATTATCCAAATGATTGGTTTTTACCTATGCTTCAATAATTATGAATAAGAAATCAAATTTTTATGTATAGGCATTAAATTATAGAAGTTGAAAATGTATTAAAAGCAAATTATGACAGTTTTAACTAGATAGCTTTCAAGGTAAGTTCATCTTTTTATATTTTGTCATTTAAGAAACATCAACAGTACATCATAGCATGTATTTTCATCTCACTAAAGGAGGGGCAATTATAACTAATCAATGAAATTTAACTAACAAGCTACTTTTGGTCTCATTTACATTGGCTAACAAAATTCTGGGAAACAGAACCTAGATATTTCATATGTAATTGTTAGGAAAGGTGCCAAATTTTAAAACATAATGTTACTTAATTAAAGGGAACCACTACTTGTATACAGATTTACATGTACTCTAAGACCTTTAATTTTGTTTTTCACATAAGCCTAATGTCTGTAATTTTCCTTGATTTTTATTTTTGTAGGAGACAAAAGTTGAGGACTTGGTGAAAAGAAATAGCAGTCAGAGCAAAAAAAACCTCAGTGATAAAAATTAATCGAGGAAAAAAGTCAAAATTATAAAATACCTTTAAAGATGTGCACTTTCCATATTTTCAAGTCAATTTAAACTTAAAACTAGGATAATGTTTCCTAGTAGAGCTGCTTGAAGGATTAGAATAGGCAGGGTTGATTTATTACTAGCATGTCATTTGTATGTAAACTACTGGAAAATAGCAATTTTAAGAGTTTTCTATTTCAGTTTTGTTTACACTCCTAATTGCTTTAAGCACTTTTTTTGTGTAAACTGTAAAGTCTGGCCCAGCCCTTGTGAAAAAAATCACAAATAAAATAATGAAGTTCTAATGAATGAAATTTAACCACTTAATAATGGGGAAACTTGTTTACTGAAGCACTTAAGAAATGAAGGTACTTTACAGGAAAATTCACCATACTAGTGGAAATAAAACAAAAGGAGAAAAAATGTTGAGATTGAGGCAGTTAACCAAAGTAGCTCATGTAAGTAACAAAACCAACCCGAGTTCACCTCAGTTATCAGGGTTTGGTTGTGATTAATCTAGGACCAGTGGAGATAATTAATGTATTCTTTTTAAAACTTTCTTGCTTTTGTGTGGAAATGTTATATGAGGTACTTACATGATTGAACTTGACTATCTGAGGTACTATTAGTCTGTTAGTCTTTCAAAATGACTTGTAAAAATACAGATCTTTATGATTTTTATCATAAAGACCAGCAAGATTTTAACTAAAAACCTTACTATAATGAAATGAAATAATACCTACAAGTATACCCTGCCTTACAGTAACAGAAACCATTGTAGAAGAGTTTGGACTTACAGAAAGGCAGATGGCACGTATGTGTCTGTGTACAGTATATTATATGCTTGGTAGCAAGAAAGAAATAGGGTGTTGCATTTTCACATTGAAAAGAATACTTTGCTTTTTGAAGGTATTTACTTTAGGATTCTTTTCATAATAATTCCCCTATAATTTGATTGTAGGTATTGGTTTACAGTATAAAACTTTTCTGGAATACATCTCTTATATAAAGTGAAATAGAATTATATTTAGTTATAATTGTAGATAAACTTGAATACTGGTTTACTCTCTTTTAAAATGCTTTCAGTTATCTCGTTTAACCTCATAAGCAGCTCTGAAAGAGAAAGGATGTACTATATTCCCATTTTAGAGAAAAAGAATCTGAGGTTAAGATAAAGGACTCAGTAAGCTCACATCATTAATAAATGGCAGAGCTACTAATAGGGAAAGAAAGCTAGCATTAATAAATGCTTAACTATGTGCCAGGCACTACATTTTCTCATGTAATCTTAAGCAGTCTGGGAATTAGATAACATAATTCTTAGGAAGAACTGATCTCAGCGGGTGGACTAACACACACAAATCTGCTGCCTCTAATTTCCAAAATTAGAATATAGGAAATTTTAAAATTATGAAAACCTCATGGATTTGGGCAAACTGAATGTATATATGTTGTTGAAGTTGGCACAAAAAATATGAAATGAGGCCTACTCTTTTTCAGTTAACCTTTTGTAATATTTAATTTGGAGTATTTGGACAAATGTCCCATTAACTCTAAAATCCATTAATTTTGTATAACTATACTTAATTTTGAATCTTGCAACTAAGTTTAGCCTCATTCAGAATTTTTTATTTTATGAGCATAATTTATTGTTTTAAATTAATTTTTTAGCTATAGCAGTTAGCACTTAATATGTAAATTGAATAATTTATCAAGTGTAGAAATTTGTTAACCTAATCAGTTTTTACTTAAATGCACCAAAGATTTTTAGTAGGTATTAAAATAGTTTAAAAGATTTAAAATTCTTTGTTGTTTGAATAAATATTTGTCCAAAGAAGCACAGTTGAAGTCCTAGGATTATGGATTTAAAAAAAAAAATCATTAGTTTGAATACTAAGATTGTTTCTGTTTATATGTATAAAAATAAAAACAGAAGAAAATACTCTGGGAATAGTCATACTGACAAACCAATTACAAGTAAGAATACTCAGTTTTCCTCAGTTTAATTAATTGAATGTTATCTTTAAGTGGACACTATTAAATGCTAAGTAATAAGCTTATTTTTTACACTACACTATTAAAATAATTTTGCCTTAGAATTTTTTTTAAGACAAGTTGAAGTTATTTTTATAAGAAACCCCACCTATTTTTTGCAGCCTAAAATACCATTTAAGATTAGGGTTTGTTCTTCATGCCAGCAAGATTTAACCAACAATAGTAAAGGTAATGATCTTTGCATACTTTTAAGTAATTTAGTCATTTATTGCTGGGAGAAAAGGAATAGCATAAATAGGGTTTTAAACTGGTGCTTTATTAAGTGACTTCCTTTTAAGCGACTGTAGGTCATGAAATAGGTACAGTAATAATTTTCTGTCAACTTTAAAAGTGTCAAGACATCTTTGCAGAGTGACTACAAACTGTTAAGGGCTAATAAGTAAGTAAATATCATTCGTTGCTTTTTACTCTTTAATTGCAAACAAAAACACAAACTGGTATGTTTATAAGTTTGAGTTCTCTTCCTACAGATCATTTTTAACATATCATTGATGAAAAGTCAGATTTAGAGCATTAGCTCTTTGACAGTGTCCTTTTTATACCCAGTCTTTTCTGAATTGAATGCTTTGTGCCTTTTCAATGTGTTGTAGTTGCTTAAAATTGATTCTGCTGGCTAGATTGTACTGGTTAATAAATGATTTTGATTTTGTTGTTGTTGTTATGGGTTTTATGTTTGTGCTGCCTGCTGGACAGGCAACCCTTTTTTTAGATTACTTTATGGTTATTTAGGAAAATGGCACTAAGTACTAGTGTGAAAATTTGGTTTCGTTAAATCTCTTTTGTGGCCTTTATAGTTACTGTGAAGCCACTCCAGGGCCTGTCTCTAGATACTTATTAGAGGAATCTGACAAATAAAATCAAATGAGTAGTGTGTCTGCCTCACTGTCTCCTCCTCCCACCCACCCTCCCCTCCCTTTTTAAAAATAATTAGTTCCCATAACTACACAGCTCTACATTGAATGTTTGCCTAAAACTCATTTCAGTTTGCCTAAAACTGAACTAGAGGTGATGGTTTGAGATGAGTTTCTCATTAAGAGCAGCAACATCCCAAACAACATACAATTTGAGTTGATGAACTCAGGAAAAATTAGGACTTTTAAAGTCATATTTGGATTGTTCTAAGATTCAGTGCCAAATTTGAAGTTACTAAAAATGTATTCTTTAATAAGGAACAAGTAGCATTTCTAAAACTTTTTAAATACTATTATGATAAATGTTACTTGTGATTACAGTGAATAATGGATAATATGAGAGTAATTTTCTAAATAATTTCTAGGACCTATAGGCAATCCTTCGGTAGATCCTCCCCCTTTTGCACATTCCTCGGTAAAATCTATAGTGTTCTTTTGGGGGGATCAGCCCCTTGTTTCCTCTAATGTTATTTCAATTTAAAGATCCTTTTATCCTAGAATATTAGCATGCTTTCTGCTCTTCCCTTTGGAAGTAGCATTAATAAGATAGAAGTAATAGGATTAGGTTGTGTGGAAGATGAGAGAAAGAAGGTCTTGGTAGAGAGAGTGACTATGTTTTGTTTACTCTTCATGTTGCATTCACCTTGCTATGTATTGATCTTAAATCTATGACTATTGAAGAATCTCAAGACAATTTAAATTTAGCCTCTGCAGCCATTTATACAAAGAGAAAATAAGAATTATATTCAGAGAATAGAAGTTATACAAAGACAGACATATCTTTTTTTTAATTCTTAAGTAAAAAAAAGTAATTTCATTGCTTGCATTATTGTTGGAGAGTCTAAAACATTTCTTGAATGAAGAGCATGTATACTTCTCATTGTTATTTTGCCTCTTTGCTTGATATTCCTGCTTGCGTTAAAGTTGGACAGTGTACTGTGGTGTAATTACAAAATTTTTATTTCTTCCAACAATTGGACTTTTCTTCTCCCTATAGATACAACTGTATTACAATAGATGAGTGTGGCTGCCAAAAAGAATGAGTACAGAGGTGAGCATTTAGCTGCTCTATGTTGTGTAGTAAGTGTTCTGATTAAGGGGATTCATGATGTACATTAAAGTGGAAATGCTTTTAAACTTAGCCTTCAGTCTCAAATCATAAGTTTTGTTTTTAATCATTAAAGGACACTTAAAAGCAATTACAAAGAAAAATCTAAAATATCAAAATTCATTATTTTGTCAACTGTGTGTGAAGTATCTTGTGTTACATAGATATTTTAGCTGTCTCATGTTTCATAAATACAAATGTCTTTATAGAAAAATTCAGTTCTCTGTGAAGACTAGGAAGTGTATTGTATATTGATAGTTCTTTGTGTTATTTTGATATTTAAAATAAATATAAACTTCTTTGGTCCTAATAAAGCATATCTAGGTTTTATTGAACACATTCGAAAGCATAAGAATGCAGAACATACTCTGCATGCCTCCTTAAAAATTCAATGCAAAGACCATAAACAGCTGGAACATCTGGCTTACCACACAGTTCCATCCATAAGCCAGGCTTTTTCTTTCTTTATGAAATGGTCACAAGGAAATCCACAATTTTCCCAAGTTGTAGATTGAGAGAAAGGCTGGGAAATACAGATGATTTTGAGCAATGTGGGTCTTGTAGGAACTGACCCCTGCCTGGCATAGTTGAAAATCTGCATTAACTTTTGACTCCTCAAAAAGTTAACTACTAATAGCCAACTGTTGAGCAGAAGCCTTACCAATAACATAAACAATGCATATTTTGCATGTTATATGTATTATATACTATATTCCTAAAGATATAGTAAGCTAAAGAAGTAAAATGTTATTAAGGAAGTCATAAGAAAGAGGAAAATACATTTAGAGTACTGTAAAAAGTCCTGCAAGTGGACGGGTGCAGTTCAAACCCATGTTTTCCTAAGGTCACCTGCATTTGCAAAAATGTAACCAGGATGTAGGGAAACAAGCAATAATGCAATACTCTGGAACTATTAACAACTTTGGTATTCCCTCCCCCAGATTCGAAGGGATGAGGGGAAAGACCCATGTGGAGAGGGCACCTACCTGTTAGGCTATGTGTCACTTTTAATGATGAGATGTAGTCAGCCCAAGGTGGGAGAGGGGAAGAAGGATTAAGTACCCTCCCCTCCCTCTTCTCCCTTAGTGACCTCCCTCTTCGAAACAAACCAGAAGCCATAGAGTAAGAAAAGCTATTAATGTAGCATATACAGAATATCAGAATCCCACAGCAAAGAACAGTGTGGAAAATAGGGGAGTGGAAGTGAAGGGGCAAATAAAAAAATACCCAGGACAGTTCATTGTGCTTAAAAAAAAAAAAAAAGTGAGTTAATAGCATTTCTTCATGAAAAATTATGGGAAAACATATAAACAAAATGTACTATCACCATGTTAAAAGACTTGAACCAAACACTTCAGTGACTTAAGCTTTAAGAGGGCTTATATTTGCAATGTCACATTGATGAATAACTAACAATATGAAATAAGTGTTCTTGAAAATCGCTGTAATTCATGTTAGCATTTTTTGCTTAAGTTAGCAATGTTCTTATTGTGCATCAATCCTAAAGGCTTCTTTAAAAAAAAAACTCAGTAAACAATTTTGCTTAAAAATTGTTAAGGTAACAAGATTCAACTTCAGGTTGTGTTGGGTGTCAGTGAGTCAGTGAATATGATTTAATATCTGCCCTTTCTCATTTTGTTTTCTACTCAGAGCCTTTGCTTTTTATATACTTTTGCATAGCCATACACACCTCCATACGTTATAGTTTAGTTTCTATCTTTAGAGGCAGGATGGTAGAGTGGATAAGAGCAGAGCAGGACTATAAACTACCTATGTATGTATCCTAGGTTTGCAACTTGCTGTCCTGTGTGCTGTACAGTAAATAACTGTAAAATAACAAGAGTAGCTATTCCACAGAGTTGAAATGAGAGTTGAGGTAAATGTGTAAAAGACTTTAAACAATCCCTGGCATCTCGTAAATAGTAATATGCAAGCCATAATCATCATTACATACCCACAATTAAAAAGCAAGAAGTTGTCAAGGGCAGTGGCTGTCAAAACCATTACTTAACGAATTATTGGGAATCTCGGCTTTCTTTTGTGTATCTAATTTTGCTCCCAGGATCCCGAGGTAAGAAGAAACCCAGCCTGTCATAGTACTGAGCCCTCGTGGGGTCAGCCACTGGAATCGTAAATAAATAAAACTAAAAGCTGCTCTAATCCAGGCGCTCCTGACAATCCTAAAAGTAGACAGCATCAATTCTAGAACTGCAAAAGTCGGCCGCAACGCCTTAAGCCTAATAGAAACGCTATTTGGCGGAGGTCTCCCGAGACGCCGGCAGCTCACCTGGCAGCTCACCTGGCAGCTCACCTGTCACCCGCAGGGCTGCCCCCCCCCCGGGCTCGCCCCGCCCCCCCCCCCCCTTTCCCCAGAGCAAAAGGAGAGCTAATGACTGTATAATTCAGGGCGGGGTATGTTAGATGAGAGCAATCATTTAAATTAATTAGCCTCCTTCAAGGTTTTACCTAAGGTTGGCCCGGGCACCCGCAATGATGGCTGCATTTACGGTGGAAATAAATGCTGTTGCTCTCTTCCCTTTAGCTCAGCCTGTTTGCAAATAAGAAAAAGCGAATCTCGAGGCTGCAGCTCGGGCTTCGGGGTGGGATCCGGTCCCGCCCCGCCCCCCGTCCCCGCTCGCTCGCGGGGGCCCGGCTAACCGTTTAAATAAGGCGCCGGCGTCCCATTGGCTGGCGCCTGCTGCCCGCTGATTGGCTCCGCGCGGAGGTGGGCGGCGCCCGAGCGCGCTCATTGGTGGAGGCGGCGCGTTTAAACCGAGGTTAGGGCCGCGCGGGCCCCGCGCCCCTCTGGGGTTTGTGACTTGGTGGCCCGTGCGTCTGCTCCGCGGCGCGTCCGCTCCGAGACGCCCCAGCCGGGGTCCCCGCTCCGCAGCAGCCTCGCGGGAGCGGCGCCAGAACCTCCGGCGGCGTCTCGACGCTGCCATGGCGACCCGGCGGGCCGGGCGAAGCTGGGAGGTGAGCCCCTCCGGGCCGAGGCCGGCGGCCGGGGAGGCGGCGGCGGCGGCGGCGGCGGCGGCGGCGTCGGCGTCCCCGCCCGTCCTGTCTCTCAGCCACTTCTGCAGGTCGCCCTTCCTCTGCTTCGGGGACGTGCGCCTGGGAGGCTCGCGGACGCTGCCCCTGCTCCTGCACAACCCCAACGACGAGGCCGCCCTAGTGGAGGTCTGCCGCGCCCCCGCCGCGCAGCAGGGCTTCAGCGTCTCTCCGCGCCGCTTCCAGCTGCAGGTGGGTGGTGGGCGGGGCGAGCCGGGGGAGGGGGAGGGGCAGCCCTGCGGGTGCCCGGTGAGCTGCCAGGTGAGCTGCCAGGTGAGCTGCCAGGTGAGCTGCCGGCGTCTCGGGAGACCCCCGCCAAATAGCGTTTCTATTCGGCCTAAGGCGTTGCGGCCGACTTTTGCAGTTCTAGAATTGATGCTCTGTCTACTTTTAGGATTGTCAGGAGCGCCTGGATTAGAGCAGCTTTTAGTTTTATTTATTTATTTATTTATTTATTTATTTATTTATTTATTTATTATTTATTTATTTATTTATGCATGCTTGCATGCGAGACACAGAAGAGAGGCAGAGACATAGAGGCAGAGAAGCAGGCTCCATGCAAGGAGCCAATGGTGGACTCCATCCCGGGTCTCCAGGATCGCGCCCGGGGCCGAAGGCAGGTGCTAAACCGCTGAGCCACCCAGGGATCCCCTAGAAAAGCTTAAAAAAAAAAAAAAAAAAAAAGTACATTGCTTCCTCTCAGTCATCATAATATGCGTTTTAGTTTCCATATGTATCCGGGAAACCGACTCCAAAGTAGTCGTAGTAACTACTTACTGCAGGTGAAATGCTGAGCTGTTTTGGCCAAACGGGTCTATAGCAAAAAAAAAAAGAGAGAGAGAGAGAGAAAGCACCTGTTCAGGGTTTGTTTGGTTTTGGGGTGGTTTTATTTTTTTTTTCCCCAACAAGCATGGGGGTGGAGGAGGGGGAATGCATGACGCTTTACTATTTTGACCCTTTTTCCCCCCTCCTTTGCTATAGTGTAGTCTTAATGATGAATCAGATTTGATTTTGCAACGGTTGTTTCAAGACCAACCTGCGTGGCTTTCCTGCGTTGGCATTGGCCGTAGTAATGTTTCCATCCCTCCCACCAAGAGCTAGAGGATTTGGCTGCTGCAGGCTTCCCATTGAGAACCTTTGAAAGTGTGAAAATAAACCATTAGCTGAGATTGTCTGTTTGTACAACTACATCCTAAGGTCTCGAGAAGAGGCTCTAATCCGACTTGTGTGCCAGCAGTGGTTACACTGTCTCCTCTACTTAGGGAATGCCTGCTTTTCGTTCTATGGGAAGATACAGATTTTTTTTTTCTCTATCTGTGTAATACTTTTTTATTTCTTTTGTTATGTGGTCTAAAGTTGTTTTATGGGTTTTCGATTTATCTTGTTAGAATTTGCCGTTTTGCAGAGTAAAAGTTCACTTTTCTAAACTTAGTTTTTTAAAACTAGCTGCTTATGATGTTTTATGGCTTCTACTTTAAAACAAAACTTGTCTTTTTTTTTTTCCCCCTGAAAAACGATGGACACAGAGTTTGTTTTGTCATTGAGGGGGTTTTCCATCTGATAAATTGCTGCCAGGCTATGGAGTGTTGGTACAGTTAAGATTTTATTATAATTCTATTTTCTTGTTGAACATTGTTAAGCCACCTAGTGGCTTTTTTCCTTACAATGAACTTAGAAAAATATTTTTGGCTTTTTGAATGTTGTTACAGTATAGAGCATTGGTGACTAACAATTATTAATTCCCTACTGTCTTCTAAACTGTATATAATATGTTTTGATATTATGCATTACTATTTTTATACTCATTTGAAATGTGTTCTTTGATTATAGCCTAAAGAAAAAATTGTTATTTCTGTTAACTGGACACCATTAAAAGAAGGCCGAGTAAGAGAGACTGTGACATTTCTTGTAAATGATGTTCTGAAACACCAAGCTATATTACTAGGAAATGCAGAAGAGCAGAAAAAGAAAAAGGTAATAAGTTTTAATCGTCCTGTGGTTTACTCTAAGAAAATAACTAAAAACTTTGAGAAGTCTTTGTTTGTTTGTTTCAGGCTTTTATTTGAATTCTAGTTAGTTAACATATAGTGTAATATTGGTTTCGGGAGCAGAATTTAATGATTTGTTATTTACATACAATACCCAGTGCTCATCACAAGTGGCCTCCTCAATACCCATCACCCATATAACCCCTCTACCACCCACCTCCTCTCCAGCAGCCCTCAGTTTGTTCCCTAGAGTTAAGAGTCTCTTAAGGTTTCTCTCCCTCTTTTTTTTTCTCTCTTCTCCTATGTTCATCTGTTTTGTTTCTTAAACTCCACTTATGACTGAAATCATATGGTGTCTGTCTTTCTGTCACTGACATATTTCCCTTAGCATAATACACTCTAGCTCCATCCACCTCATTGCAAATGGCATGATATTCTTTTTGTTGACTAATATTCCATTGTGTGTGTGTGTAGATATATAGATATAGATCTCCCTCTTTTTCATCCATTTATCCGTCAATGGACATTTGGGCTTGTCTGAGAATTTTGCTATTGTTGATAATGCTACCATAAACTTTGGGGTGCATATGCCTCTTTGAGTCAGTATTTTTGTATCCTGTGGGTACAATAATAATACCCAATAATACAGTTGCCAGGTGGGAGAGTGGTTCTATTTTTAACTTTTTGAGGAACCTCCATACTGTTTCCCAGAGTGGCTGCACCAGTTTGCATACCCATCAACAGTATAAGAAGGTTCCCCTTTCTCTGCAACCTAGCCAACATCTGTTGCTTCCTGAGTTAATTGTAGCCATTCTGACAGGTGTGAGGTGATATCTCATCATGGCTTTGATTTGTATTTCTCTGATGATGAGTGATGTTGAGCATCTTCTTTGGACAAATGTCTGTCCATGTCTTCTGCCCATTTCCTGATTGGATAATTTGTTCTTTGGCTGTTGAATTTGATAAGTTCTTTATAGATTTTGGATACTAACCCTTTATCAGATATGCCATTTGCAAACATCTTCCATTCCTTAAGTTACCTTTTACTTTTGTTGACTGTTTCCTTCACTGTGCAGAAGCTTTTTATCTTAATGAGGTCCCAGTGGAGGACCTCATTTTTGCCTTTCTCTTGCCTTCAGAGCTGTGTCTAGTGGGCTTAGCGGTTTAGCGCCGCCTTCAGCCCAGGGTGTAATCCTGGAGACCCTGGGATCGAGTCCCACGTTGGGTTCCCTGCATAGAGCCTGCTTCTCCCTCTGCCTGTTTCTGCTCTCTCTTCTCTCTCTCTCTCTCTCTCTCTCTCTCTCTCTTTCTCTCTGTCTCTAATGAATGAATAAAATCTTTAAAAAAAAAGAGAGAGATGTATCTGGTAAAACAATAGTTGTTGCTACATCTGATGTCAAAGAGGTCACTGCCTGTGTTTTCCTTTAGGATTTTGATGGTTTCCTGTCTCACATTTAGGTCTTTCATCTGTTTTGAATTTATTTTTCTGTGTGGTGTAAGAAAGTGGTCCCGTTTCATTCTTCTGCATGTGACTGTCCAGTTTTCCCAACACCATTTGTTGAAGAGACTTTTTTCCATTGTATATTCTTTCCTGCTTTGTCAAAGATTAGTTGACCACATACTTGTGGGTCCATTTCTGGGTTTTCTCTTCTGTTCTACTGATCTGTAGGTCTGTTTTTGTGCCAGTACCATACTGTCTTAATGACTACAGCTTTATAATATCCCTTGAAGTCCAGAATTGTGATGCCTCCAGCTTTGCTTTCCTTTTTCAAGATTGTTTTGGCTATTTGGGGTCTTTTGTGGTTCCACACAAATATTAGGATTGTTTGCTTTAGCTCGGTGAAAAATACTAATGATTTTTGATAGGGATTGCATTAAATGTGTAGATTTCTTTGACTGGTATAGACATTTTAACAAAATTTGTTCTTCCAATCCATGAGCATGGAATGTTTTTCCATTTCTGTGTGTCATCCTCAGTATCTTTCATAAGCATTCTGTAGTTTTCAGAGGAGAGATCTTTTACTTCTTTGATTAGGTTTATTCCTAGTTATGGGTTTTGGTGAATTGTAAGTGGGATTGATTCCTTGATTTCTCTTTCTGCTGTTTCTTTATTGTTGTATAGAAATGCAACAGATTTCTGTACATTTATTTTATATCCTACAACTTTACTGAATTTGTTTATTAGTTCTAGCAGTTTTTTGGTGGAGTTTTTCAGGTTTTCTACATGGTGTATCATATCATCTGCACATAGTGAAAGACTTCTTCCTAGCTGATTTGAATGCCTTTTTTTTCTTTTTCTTGTCTGATTGCTGAGGCTAAGACTTCTAGTACTATGTTAAATAAAAGTGGTTAGAGTAAACATCCCTGTCTTGGGGCTCTATCTTGGGACCGCAGAAGAAAAGCTCTCAGTTTTTCTCCTTAGAGGATAAGAATGGATGCTGTACTTTGTTAGATGCTTTTCTTGTATCTATTGAGAGGATCATATGGTTCTGATCCATTCTTTTATTAATGTGTATCACGTTGATTTGTGAATATTGAACCACCCTTGCAACCGAGGGGAAAAAAAAGAATCCCACCTGATTGCGATGAAGGATTCTTTTAATGTACTGCTGGATTTGATTTACTAGTATCTTGTCGAGAATTTTTGCAACCATGTTCATCAGGTACGTTGGTCAGTAATTCTCCTTTTTAGTGAGGTCTTTGTTTTGGGAATCAAAGTAATGCTGGCCTGATAGAATGAGTTTGGAAGTTTACTTTCCATTTCGATTTTTTTGAAACAGTTTGGGAAGAATGGATATTAACTTTTCTTTTAACTATTTGGTAAAATTCCCCTGGAAGCCATCTGGCCCTGGACTTTTGTTTGTTGGGAGATTTTTGATTCCTGATTCAATCTTTGCTGGTTATGAGTCTGTTCAAATTTTCTGTCTTCATATTTCAGTTTTGGTGTTATGTATGTTTCTAGGAATTTCTCCATTTCTTCCAGATTGCCCAATTTTTTAGCATGTAATTTTTCATACTATTCTAATTGTATTTCTGTGGTGTTGGTTATAATCTGTCCTCTTTCATGCTTTCATTTACTTGAGACCTTTCCTCTTTTCTCTCTGATAAGTCTCGCTAGAGGGTTATCAATTTAATTCTTAAAAAAAAAAAAACAAAAAACGAACCAGCTTCTAGTTTCACTGATGTCTTTTTTACCCCCCCATATCATTTATTTCTGCCCTAATCTTTATTATTTCTCTACTTCTGCTGTCTTTAGACTTTGCTTTTCCTATTCTAGCTCCTTTAGGTGTAAGATAAGATTGTATATTTGGATTTTTATTGTTTCTTGAGGTAGGCCTCCATTGTTGTATACTTCCCTCTTATGACCACTTTAGCTGCATTCCAAAAGTTTTGGACTATCATATTTTAATTTTCATTTGTTTCCATGTATCTCTTTATCTCTTCTTTAATTTCCTGGTTGACCCATTCATTCTTTAGTAGATGCTCTTTAACAACTCCATGTATGTGGTCTTTCCAAATTTTTTCTTGTGGTTGACTTAAAGTTTCAGAAAATATGCATGGTATGATCTCAATCTTTTTGTACTTTTTGAAATCTGATATGTGATCTATTCTGGAGAATGTTTCATGTGCACTCAAAGACTTTGTATTCAGCTGCTTTAGGATGAAACATTCTGAATAGATCTGTTAAGTCCATCTGTTTCAGTATGTCATTCAAAGTCGTTTCCTTGTTCTTCTGCTTAGATGAGTCAGATGTTAAAGTCTGCTCCTATTATCATATTATTATCAATGAGGTTCCTTAAGGTTTGTTATTAATTGTTTTATATATTTAGGTGCTCTGAAGTTGGAAACATAAATATTTAAAATTGTTAGATCTTCTTGTTGGATAGATCCCTATGTTATGATATAGTGCCCTTCTTCATCTCTTGTTACTGCCTTTGGTTTAAAATCAAGTTTGTCTGATATAACGATGGCTGCCCCAGCTTTCTTTTGATGGTCATTAGCATGATAAATGGTTCTCTATCCCTTCACTTTCAGTCTGAGGTATCTTTAGTTCTAAAGTGAGTCTCTTCAGCATGTAAGTGCATCTTATTTTTTTATCCATTCTGATACCCTTTGTCTTTTGATTGGAGCATTTAGTCCATTTACATTCAGAGTGATTATTGATAAATATGAATTTAGTGCTATTGTAATACCTGTAAAGTTGTTTCTGGAGATTTCTCTGTTCTTTTCTAGTCTTTGTTGTTTTTGTTCTGTCTTTCCCATTCAAAGAATCTCTTTTCATATTTTTTGTAGAGCTGGTCACGAATTCCTTTAGTTTTTGTTTGTCTGGGAAACTCTTTATCTCTCCTTCTATTCTGAATGACAGCCTTGCTGGATAAAGTGTTCTTGGCTGCATATTTTTCCCATTCATGCATTAAATATATCATGCCACTTGCTTCTGGCCTGCCAGGTTCTGTGGATATATCAGCTGCTAACCTGACTTGTCTTCTTTGTTAAGTTAAGGATTTCTTTTCCCTTGTTGCTCTCAGGATGTTTTTCTTTTGTCTGTATTTTGCACATTTTACTACAGTATATTTTATTGTTGGCTTGCTTTTGAGAGTTGGATTTAGATGTTTGTGCCTCTTGGATTTAGATGTTTGTTTCTTTTCCCAGATTAGGGAAGTTTTCAGCTATAATTCCCTCAAATAAACCTTCTGCCCATTTTTCCATCTCTTCTTCTGAGAGTCCTATGATACAAATGTAATTACACTTCACGGAGTTGCTGAGTTCCCTGTGTCTATGTTTGTGATCCAGTATTTTTCTTTCCCTCTTTTTTTTCCAGCTTCATTACTTCCTATAATTTTATCTTCTATATCACTTACTCATTCCTCTGCTTCTTCCATCCTTGTGGCCATTATATCCAGTTGGTTTCACATCTTGGTTATAGTAATATTTATTTCAGCTTAACTGGTTTTTAAGTCTTTTATCTCTGTGGTAAGGGCCTCCATGGGGTCTTCTATGCTTTTCTCAAGCCCAGCTAGTATCCTTATGATTATTGTTTTAAATTCTGATTCAGTCTCTTTATATCTGTTTCAGTTAGATCTGTGGCTATGACCTTTTCTTTTTCTTTCTTTTGGGATGAATTTCTCTGTCTTGGTATTTTCCCTGGATCTCTATCTTCTCTGTGTTAGGAAAGCCTGTTAGGTTTCCTGCTCCTGAGAGTAATGGCTTTATTAAGACAAAGTCACAGAAATGACCAGGGCCTGGCATTTCAGGAAGTGTTTCTGGTGTATGCTGTGTGCATTCTGCTGCTGTGTTTTGGCTGCTCTTTCCCTCAGGTCAGTCCTCTGCAGAGTTTCTCCTTGCCTGCAGTGGGGAGTGTTTGGACCTTGTCCAGAGTGTGGTGAGTTTTAACAGGGTGTTTTGCTGTGTTCAAAGAGGCAAGATCCAATATCCAGTAGAGCTGAAGTTCTGCAGCACTCTATGGTCACTAGACTTGATGCATGCGGAGGGGAGGGTCCTGGCCTTCGGGGGAGGGGCTCGCTGCTGCTCTGGCTCCAGGCACACTTGCTCTAGTTCAGAAGTACCTTCAGAGCACAGGGCCATGGGGCTGGGTGTAAGGAGCTCAAGGCTCCATCGTGGGTGCTCTGTTGCTCACTGAAGTCCATCCCTGCTGATGGGCAGGGAATAAAAACAGTGTCACCCTCCTCCCTCCTCCCCAGAGACAGGAGATGACGCTGGCTGCTGTTCAGGAAGCTCTCAAAAGAGCAGACAATCTCCCCTTGTGTGTCTCAGGAATCCATCAGATCCCTGCCTTCACCCTGTCTGCATCTGAGCTGTCACCCACCTGGTGGCACTGTGCTCCTGTTTTGTCTTAGCACATCACCTGTGTTTCAGAAACCAAATTTTAGGGACCCAGTGCACATGGCCCCATGCTGATCCTCTGGCGAAGGTTTTGCCATGTGTGGATGGTGCCAGTTTGTCCCAGGAGGACAGTCACATGAACATTCACAGGCTTGGAGTTGATGGTAAAGCACAGCAAAAAGCCAACATCCACTTTAGGCCCTCAGCAGTCCCTCTGTGCCTGTGGTAGTGAACGGGGCAGCTCAATCACACCTGCTAGCTCTTTTGTCCCCTGTGAGGCAGTGCCACCTCTCCTAAACGCACTCCAAGAAGGGGTGCATACTCCCAGTACAACCCAGGGGATCCTCAGACCATGCTGTCCTCTCCTGAACCTCTACCTTTCTCTACAGGAGTACCACTATGCCTGTCAGGCTCCACCCTGGGGATGGCACAGACTTCTAAAAACTTCAGGCTTTGAGTTCTGCTACTTATAAAAAATTGTGATAATCAGCCCCTCTCATTTTCCCATTCAGTGGTTTTGGGGAACTGTTTTTCTTGTACAATCCCCTGTACACTGATGTCTCTTTCTCTCTCTTGCTCACTCACTTGGTCCTCTCTCTGCTCTGTGATCAGAACTCCTTCCTCTCCACAGCACTTGTGATTTTTTTCTCCTCCAAATCATATCTCCTTACCTCTTATCTTCCACCATGTGACCCCTTTTCATCCTCCAGGTGTACAGTTTGTTTCTCAATCCTCAGATCAGTTTCTTGTGTGTTCAAGAATGATTGACATGTATCTAGCTGTATTTTGAGAGACAAGGCAAGCATAGGGTCCCCCTACTACTCTGACATCTTAGCTCCTCCAAAAGACTATTTTGATAAGTTTTGAAGTAAAATGCATAATATTGCTAATATAAAGGTAATAATTCAATAACTATCAACTTAATCTTTATGTTTTGCTTATTTTTTACAGAGGAGTCTTTGGGGTACGATTAAGAAGAAGAAAATGTCAGCCTCTTCAAATAAGAGGATTTCCTCTGTTCAAAATGTTAACAAAACATTTTGTGTTTCACAAAAAGCTGACAGAGTTAGGAACCCACTACAAGCTTGTGAAAATTTGGATATGAATGAAGGCTGTTCCCCAACAGAAAACAATTCTTTAATCCTTGAAGAAAATAAAATACCGATATCACCTATTAGTCCTATTTTCAAAGAATGCCATGGTGAGACTTCCTTGCCTCTTTCTGTACGTCGGTCTACAACTTACATATCTCTTCATGCATGTGAAAACGGGGACCTGTTGAAAGTAGAAGATGCCAGCATTTTGGAAGATTTTAGTTTTAGTGAGAAAGTTGTTAATGAAACTTCCTTTAACTCCACAAATAATATTAATGACCAAACTGAAGAGAACTGTAAACTTATTCTTACCCCAGCCTGTTCTTCCACTTTGAACATTACACAAAGCCAAGGAAATTTTCTAAGTCCAGATTCCTTTGTAAATAACAGCCGTGCAGCTAATAATGAGCTAGAGGTAGTGACGTGTCTTTCATCAGATATATTTATGAAAGATAATTCAGTGCCTTTGCATTTGGAATCAAAAAGTGTGCATGAAAATTACCGGAAAATCTTAAGTCCTGATTCTTTCATAAATGATAATTATGGACTTAATCAAGATCTAGAATCTGAGCCAATTAATCCAATTCTATCCCCAAATCAATTTGTAAAAGATAATATGGCATATACATGTATATATCAGCAAACATGTAAATTATCATTATCCTCAAATAAAAATTCTCAGTTCTCACAGTCTCAAGATCCAAGAACAAATGGAATTTTACCTTGTATTCCTGAATGTCAGAGTTCAAAATCTCCCAAAGCTACTTTTGAAGAACACAGAGCTTTAGAAATGAAGTCAGATTGTTATAGTTTTACAAAAAATCAACCTAAATTTTCTGCAATGCAGGATATTTCTAGTTGCAGCCAGGATAAACTTACAAGACGCCCAATACTTTCTGCTACCATTACTAAAAGGAAATCCAATTGTACCAGAGAAAACCAAAAGGAGACTAATAAACCAAAGGCAAAAAGATGTCTCAACAGTGTAGCAGGTGAATTTGAAAAAGTAACAGATAATACAAAAGAGAAAGATGGTTTTCAATCTTGTCTTCCAGTTATAGATCCAGTATTCAGTAAACCTAAGAGTTATAAAATTGTAGTAACTCCTCCCTCAAAGACCACGTTAATTGCCCGTAAAAGGAGGAGTGAGGGAGACAGGGAAGATGCAAATGTTAGAATTACAGCTACAGGACATTCAGAGATACAAGAAATCAAAAGAATCCATTTTTCTCCTGTGGAATCCAAAGCATCAGCTCTTAAAAAAACAAAAAAGATGACAACACCCATCTCAAAACATTTTAACAGAGAGAAATTAAACCTGAAGAAGAAGACAGGTGAGTCTTGTTGATAACATCTTTAGTGAAAGTATACCTACAAGGCGTATATTTGCTGTTTCTTTTGGCTTAGTGAATTTCCTATTGATAAGCTTGACTTCTAAGTTGCACTCTTTATGTGCCATTTTGCTTAATAGAAGATGGGGCTGAGTTCTAAAATAGTTTTGATTTTGTTCTTACTGAAACTTTGCTGTTTTGTTCATTATCTTTTTGCATTAATTTCCATTTTAAAAAGTACTGCATTAAAATACTTAATCCTGATTATGGAGTTATTTGGCAACCCCTCAGGTTTTATGCCCAGGGGAAGTACTCCACTTCCTCACCTTAGTCCAAGCCCTGACTGGAAGACCCAGTGATGTGCCTGGCCTATCTGAGAAAACACGGAAGAGGACTTTGCATACCCTGTGCACCTCCCTCAGCCTTTACTTAGCCATTAATTAGGAATGAAGACATTCCTAGAGGGAATGTCTCTAGGGCCCCAGAGGTCTGCATTCCTTTGGGGAACACATCGTTGTTCCTTCCCCACTGCTCACAGCCTTTCCATCAAGTCTGCCTCAAAAACAGGACTAATTCCACCATGCCCGTTGAACCCAGATGACCTCATGACAGTCAAGGGCAGGGCAGGAAAACAAACCACACTACTAATTTAACAGATCATTTGAAAGAATTCTAGAACTTCTAAGTATCATATATCTCATTTCCCTCATTTAATATCTCATTTCCCTTTGAACATCCCTGAGTTTGAACGATTTTCTAGATCCCTCCAGCTCTGAACTCATGGTCTGTGATTAGCGTTGTCTTTTATAAACATTCCCTCATTTTGTTACCTTGTTGAAACCTGGCTCTGCCCTGATTTCACTGCAACCCTCTCCAGTTATGTCTGTTTTCTTTCCTATTTCTCTGACCTTGGTCCTCTTGAGATAGTAGCCCACCTTCCTTTTTTTTTTTTTTTAAAGGTTTTATTTATTTATTCATGAGAGACACAGAGAGAGAGGCAGAGGGAGAAGCAGGCTCCACGCAGGGACTCGATGTGGGACTCCATCGCGGGACTCTAGGATCACACCCTGAGCCCAAAGGCAGATGCTCAACTGCTGAGCCACCCAGGTGTCCCTGTGGCCCACCTTCTTTCTCACGGCTACTATTTTTTCTCCTTTTTTCCTTGAAAACAAACGAAAAGAAAGCAAACAGCAGCAAAACAGCTTGAGGCTCTTTTTTAATCTCTCCCACCTGTATTCCTCCTTGTTATAATGAAAGATTACTCTCAAGATTTTTACATTTGGCTTCTCCAGAACTACCATCATTATTCTTTATCATTTCAAAATCCTTGTAGGATATCCTTCCAGTATCCTGGGTTTTTAGTTCCAAAGTACTTAGTCCACATTCTCCTAAAAACATCTTCATTTCTAATCATTGTCTCTGTGATTTTAGCATTTTCTCTAGAAACCCAATTCTGACATTTTTTTTTGTCCCCTTCCTACATATAGGATCCTTTAATCCATTATGCTTTCTGCAGCCTTCACTCTGACATGTCCTTACTTTCCTACTTTTACAGTTTGGATTCCATGACTCATCTTGGTCATTTCATTCATCTCTCTTCCCCTCATTGTATTTGTGTAGTAAATTCCAATCCCAATCCAACTCTATCTGCTCAATGCCTGAATCTTACTGATCGGACTTTAGATTAATGACCACAAATCCCAAAAAAAAGGTCTTAACTCTTTTTGGCTTTACTGACCGTTATCACTTTGCTACAGACTGTCTCGTCCCTCCCTTCTTTTCTCCTGAAACCTCTAACACCTTTCCTTCCTTCTCTCTCATGATTGATAATAGTAGTAACAATTACTGAGCATGTCCTCTGTCAGACCCACGGGTAAGTGCTTTACTACTACCTCCTTTAATACTCATAACAGTCACACAAAATAATTGTTATCAATACCGGATTTTCAAAATGAGGAGACAAGGGCATCCAGAAGTTGAGTAATTTGTAAGGTCACAGAGGCAGTAATGAGAAAGCTAGGATGCTACCCCAGGTGGTTAGACTCCAGAGATAGTCCTCTGAACCTTGTCTGAGCTGATGACCTGCTTCCTTCTTCATTGAGTCAGTGGAAGTACTGAAGAAAACCTTAACACACTTCAACACTTAACCACTCTTACTTGTGTATCATCCACAACTTTCTCGCTACCTACTAACACCTGAAGTACCTATGCACCCCATGTGGCAGGGCTCTGCACTGGTACAACAGACCCTGTGCCCTTTTACCCCAGGACGTTGCCTTACCAATTGTCTTCTCTCTCCCATATCTTCCATTGTTTACTCCCAACTGAGTCATTTCTGATACAAATATGCTGTTACTCCATCTCAAAAAACAAAACCTTAATAACATTTATCCCTCTTCAGCCCCTGCTCCATTTTTGTTTTCTTCTGCGCAAAACTCCTTGAAAGAACCCAACTGTTCACTTTGTTATTGTTCACTGAGATATGTATACTTTTCTGTGTAAACATAATACTGTGTAAACATGATACTTAAAAGGTGCTTTTAATGTAAAAAAAAAAATCTTTAAGAAAGTCGTTTGTATTAGCCATTTCCCCTTTGTCTCTTATTTTTTGAACCCATTTCAATCAAGTTTTGACTACTTTACTAAACCTTTTCTTGTCAAGGTTATTAATACCTCCACACTATTAAGTCTGATAAATATTTCTCAATTTTCATCTTGAACTATTAGCAAACTGGTTGATACTTTGGACTTCTGCCTTCTTGGAACGCTTCATTCTACCATCCGCACTCTCTCCTGGTTCTTTTCCTACTTTACCGGTTGCCTCTCAGTCTTCCTTGTGGAGTGCTCTTTATCATCCCAACCTCTAAATCTTGGAGTAAGTAAAGGCTTTGCCACTGACCCTTTTTCATACTTTTACTCATTCCCTTAATGATCTGGTTCCATCTCATAGTTTTCACTGCCATCCATACATGGAGGAGGCCTCCCAATGTTGTATCTTTAGGTGCACATCTCATCTATAGACTCATTTATCCAACATATAACATTTCTGCTTCAGTGTCTAGTGAACATCTTTAATTTGCCCAAAGCCAGACCTTTGCTGTCCCCTTTCCCATGATACACCTACCTGGCATGTCACTCCCATCATAACACTTCTGTTGTGACCTCTCCTCTCAGGCCCAAACCTTGTAACTGTCCTTAAGTGTGTTTCTCTCCAAACTTTTCTTTATAAATGCAGTCTGTCTGATTTCAAATTCAGTTCATCGACAAATCCTATCTTTTCTTTCTTCCAAATACAGAATCTGATCACTTCTCAGCATTTCCAGTGGCACCTGATTTAGTCTGTGTCATTATAGAGTATACTACTAGATCTTGCTTCTACCTTTGGCTTCTCTATAGTCTATTTTTCACATAACAACCAAGGTAATACTTTAAAAATTAGTTGGACTCTAAGGTATCCAGTTCTGTGCCCCCTAAAGGCTTCCCATTTCACTGAAAGCCAAAGTTCTTACAATGATACATAAGGCCCTGTAAGATCTGGATTATCACCAACCTCCTCCCCACCTCACTCTTACCTCTCTTTCCCCCTTGCTTGTTCTGCACCTACCACCCTGGCTTCCTTGTTATCCTTGAATCCTCAAACAGGCTCTGTCTTCAAGGTATTTCAGGTTTATTGTCCCATCTATATAGAATGATTTCCTTCTCCAACTCCCTCATATCAGACTCAAAATGTCCAGTAACTTGCCCAAGGTCACAGAAGCTACTAAAATAGTTATAATTTAAACTCAAGTCTCCCTAACTATAGGTTAAATGTTCTTTCTACCATATTTTGTTATATTTTTATGGTTTAAGTAAGAGAAGGATCAGGTAAATGTAAGAGTTTTATTTTGGGCTTTTGACCAGTGATGATAGGGATTGGGATCCACTGGCCTCAAATTTCTGATGGAGGCAATGAGTGGTATCTAATATCTGGCTTTCCTACCTTCAGGGTAGGAAGGATTACTACTCAGAAATCTTCAGGGGCTCTCTGCCGTTACAGATTATTTCCAGGCTTGTTGTTCTGCCATTTAAGATCATCTTCATGTGATCTCTGTGTAGCCAGCCTGCTAATTTATATTCCACAACATTCTTTGCCATGCTAGTCATGTCATTCCATCCATCCATTTATCTTGTTTTTTTGTTTTGTTTTTTTTTTTTGCTTTTGTTAACATTCATCACCATACATAATTACACAATTTTTTTCTTGTGATGAGGATTTTTAAGATTTACTTTCTTAGCAACTTTGAAAATTGTCTATTTGAAATAGGCAGTACAGTATTATTAACTAATCACCATGCTGTATACTACATCCCATGACTTATTTATTTTATAAGTGGAAGTTTATTCTTTTGAACCCCTCATCCTCTCTACTCCCCACGTTAGGCAACCACAATTCTGTTCTCTGTATCTATGAACTTGATTTTTGTTTTTGTTTTAGATTTCACATATGAGATCATACAGTATTTGTCTTTCTCTGTCTGACTTATTTCATGTAGCATAATGCCCTCAGGGTCTATCCATGTTGTCACAAGTGGCAAGATTTCATCCATATTTATAGCTGAATAATACTCCATATATTGAAGGACTCTTAGGTTGTTTATATATCTTGGTTATTGTGAGTAATACTGCAGTGAACATAGGGGGCATGAATCTTTTTGAGTTAGTATTTGTTTTCTTCAGAAAAATACCCAGAAGTGGACTTGTGGATCATACAGTAGCTCTAGTTTTAATTTTTTGAGGAACCTCCCATGCTGTTTCCCATTGGCTTTATCAGTTTACATTCCTGCCAACAGTGCACCAGTGTTCCCTTTTTTCCCTTTTTTCTCCCATTCAGTACATTGTCTTTGATTTGGTTGATGATTTTCTTTACTGTGAGGAAGCTTGTAGTTTGTCTCCTTTGTTTATTTTACTTATGCTGCCTTTACTTTTGGTGTCCGTTCCAAAAACTCATCACCAAGGCTGTTGTCAATGCTTTTTTTTTTTTTTTTTCCTAAGAGTTTTATGGTTTCTGGTATCAAATTCAAGTCTTTGGTACATTTTGAGTTGATTTTTGTGCATAATATAAGATAGTAGTTGAGTTTCATTCTTTTGCAAGTGGCTGTTCAGTTTTCCCAATGCCATTTATTGAAGAGACTGTATATTGTATGTTCTTGTCTCCTTTGATGTAAATTAATTGGCCATGTATGTGTGGATTTATGTCTGGGCTCTCTATTCTGTCTCACTGATCTGTGTGCCTGTTTTTATGCCAATACCATACTGTTTTGTTTCCTATAGCGTTGTAATATAGTTTGAAATCAGGTAATGTAATGCCTCCAGCTTTCTCAAGATTTTTAAAATCTTCTTTTGCAAGGTTGCTTTGGCTACTTGGGGGCTTTTGTGGTTCCAAAGAAATTTTAAGACTGTTTGTTCTATTCCTATGAAAAATGCCATAGGAAATTTGATAGGGACTTCAATGAATCTGTGGATTGCTTTGGGTAGTATGAATGTTTTAACAATATTAATTCTTTAAATCCATGAGTCTAGAATATTTTTCCACTTATTCGTATCTTCAATTTCTTTCATCAAAGTCTTAATGTTTTGCATATTGATTTTGTGTCCTGCATCTTTGCTGAATTCATTTATTCTAACAGTTTTGTGATGGACTCTCTAGGGGTTTCTATACATATAATTTCATCTGCAAATAGTGACAGTTTTACTTCTTTCTTTCTAATGTGGATTCTTTATTTCTTTTGCTTGCCCAGTTGCTCTAGTAAGGACTTCCAATATTGCACTAAATAAAGATGGCAAGAGTGGGCATCCTTGTCTTGTTCCGGACCATGTATCCTCTTATTAATTTTCTTACCTGTTGTTTTCACACTAATTCAAATCTTTCACTTATTTCAAGTACAATAGTCAGCTTTTATTAACTCCCTGATGGCTTTCCTTTCCCTCTAGGTATAATCCCTAAGCAAATTTGAATTCAGCGTATCTAACACCTTGTATGTACCTGTTAACTGTTTCTTTGCTTGTATTGTTTTGTTTCCTATAGATACTGTCTGACCAGATAACAAATTCTTTGAGAATAGGGAACTACCTATACCTATTTTGATCTCCTACAGGGTGTACAAGGAATGAATGATTTTCTTTAAGGTGGCCACCTAGTTTAAAGAGAATTAGACACATTGAGTGTCTCTGACTTATGAGCCTATATGAGAGCATGATTAACACTCACTAAGAATAACTGGCTCTATTCTGGCAAACCCGGGAGAACAAAGGAAGTCAGTTTTCCAAAATACCTTTATTTAGTATTGATAAGGTGCCTATTCTGTGCTATGGATTGTTCTAGGCTCTCTGGATACAAAGAGAAAAGGTATGATTCCTGTCTTCAAGCTATTGTCAGTCCTATAACTGAGCTATGCACAGGGAATCATGGAAGCACAGAAAGGGAGGCACTTCATATGGCCTTTCTGAGTGATGAGGAGCTGTGAGATGGTTCCAGGAAAGGATTCCCACAGAATAAAATGATTCCATGCAGAGGCACTGTATCCTATGCAGTGTATCAGAACAAGGACTTTTTACTTTTATTTTTATTTTAAAATGGTTCAAATTCAAAGAAGCTTAGAACCTCATAAATACTGTCACAGTTTGACCATGCTCCTTATTTTTACAATTGGCATAGATTTTTAATCCCTCTAAATGAAAACTAAGGAAACTTTTTCTTTGAAGGTCCAGATAATAAATATGTAGGTTTTGCAGGCCAAATGATCCCTATCACAGCTACCAGACCTCCACCATTGTAGAAGGAAAAAGAGCCATAGACAATGTGTAATGAGTAAGTGTGGCTGTGTTCCAATATAGTTTTATTCATGGACACTGAAATCTGAATTTCATGTAATTTTTATTTGTCATGAAATACAATCATTTTATTTCTTTCCCCAATTATTTACAAATATAAAAACTATTCTATTCTTAGATTGTAGACCACGTTAAAAATAGGAGGTGGGCTGGATTTTTCCTTTTCTTAGTTCTGTTTATATTTAGTAGATGTATCATCTAGTGTGAAACCTGCTTCTATTCTGATATAACCTATATATTATCCTATAAACTGTATCACTTTGTCTCTGTGATTTTTCTAGCAGTTTCCTTTGTAGACAGCATCTACTACCTCCCTCAGTGACCTTGGTTGGATACCTGGAAATCTTCTGAAGTTCTTATTCTTTACCAATCGCCCTTCCAGTGGTTATTAAGGCTTGTTGGTTCTGCTATTAAAATAACTCTTCTTTCTAATTTGTCTCCACTGAGTCTGTTTTCATCTGAATTCTCATAATAGCTAAGTTGGGCCACTGTGATAGCTTCCTCTTAGCTTTCTACCTCTGGATCCCTTTTATTCCATTGGCCACTGTTTTCTAAAATGTAAACAATGGTGTTACTTCCTAGATTTAAATCTTTGTCATACCAGGTATATCACACTGATTAATAGTGCAGCCTCTGGGACCATACTGCCTAGCTCTGCCATTAATAGCTTGTGTGATCTTGACCAAGTAGTTTAATTGTTTTAAGCTCCAGTATCCTAATGATATAAAAAGTGGATAATAAATAATAATAATTAATAATAATAATAATAATAATAATACAGTTCTTAGAGGTTTGCTAGGATGATTACCTGAGGTATTCTATATTAAAAGACTGTGATGGTGCCTGCAACAAAGTATTCGAACATTAGCTACCACTATTTTCATTATGATTGAACTCTTTTCTACTTTTTTCAACCTCTCCTATTGTTTTTCTGATAGGTGTTTTTTACTCCAGCCACATTGCAGGTCTGTCAACATCCCACATTCCTCATGCCTAACTTCCACTTCAAGAGTCAGCTCAGGTGTATACCCTTCTAGGTGAAGTTAGCTCCCTTCTTCTTGTTTTCATAGCTGCTTAAATGTCTTTCTCCTTTATGTAGTGTATTATAATTCCTTTTAAACTTTTGTACTAGACTAAGAACTTCTAAGGGCTGGGACCACATGTGTAATTCTGCATTCTCAGCACCTAGCACAGAACCTGCAATATATACCATCATTTAGTGTGTGTGTGTATATATGAATGTGAATCAAAGCTTCTGCAGACATAAGATAAAGTGTAGCTTCTGGTTTATAACTTCGAGACGTAGGTTTAATTGACCACCAAGTTCATAGCATAGTACCAGAGATACAGTAATTATTATGTATTTGCGAAATAGATGTGATGTTAAAGAACCCAAACTTAACTTTAAAACCGGTCATTCTGGGCAGCCCGGGTGGCTCGGTGCTTTAGCACTGCCTTCAGCCCAGAGCCTGATCCTGGGGACCCGGGATCGAGTCCCATGTCGGGGTCCCTGCATGGAGCCTGTTTCTCCCTCTCCCTGTGTCTCTGCCCCTCTCTCTCTCTGTCTCTATGAATAAATGAATAAAATCTTTTTTTTTAAAGGTCATTCATGGAATTTATGTCATTTTTAATGCTACTATTCTGCTTTCTAATTTATTTTAGATTCAAGAATATACAGAACTCCTAATTCTAAAACAAGCAAAAAAACAAAACCTATTGTTGCTGTGGCACAGTCTACTTTAACCTTCATAAAACCATTAAAAACAGGTAAGTGCTCAGTATTTTTAAAGTCACTGAAAAACTGACATGGCATGAAGCATTAATCACATTTGAAATGGAAATGGATTGACACTTTTCATTGAATTAAAGCCTTGTATTGTAAAAATATGTATTCAAATAACAATATTTTCTTAGACTTCAGTGAAATTAACTCATGGTGACTTAGAATTTTTAAATAACGAGGAGATACAGCAGTAATTTTTCCCCTTCAAAATTTGATTACATTTTATACATAAAACATTTTCAACTGTTTTCAGCACATAGTGGAAAAACAAAATATTGTTCATTGTCTTAAAGGTGGTTTTGCTACCAAAAAATGATCTTTTGCTATATATTTCATTGTAATTTAAAAGAGAATTTCTTATTCAGTAAACCAATTTTTTTTCTTAGATATTCCTAGACACCCAATGCCGTTTGCTGCAAAAAACATGTTTTATGATGAACGCTGGAAGGAAAAGCAGGAGCAGGGCTTCACTTGGTGGCTAAATTTTATATTAACTCCTGATGACTTCACTGTAAAAACAAATATTTCTGAAGGTAAACATTAATGTTTAAATTAAATAATACTCTTGTTTTAACAGTTCTTAACATGAATTGCCATTTTTTAATTATGCACATCTATTATAGTTAATGGCGTGGTTGACTAGTTCATTGACATGAATGCTAAAGATTGTGTAGGTGAGAATTCTTAGAGTATTCTTTAGTGAAAGTACCGAACTTTGCCTTTTCTTTTTGCTTTCCATTCTTGTTTATTAACCAATGCAATTCCGGCCTTTCAGAGGAATGAGTTATATTTTAATACAGATTCAGTCTGAGTTAAGAGTGAAACATGGCTACTAAGAAATATAGTTCAATCTTAACCACATAATGAAGTATAATCCTGGTGAATAAATCTAACAGTCTGTGTGGCCTGATCTCTTTAGCCTTAGTTTAAGGTGTGTGTAGGCAAGCTATAGAATTTTGAACAATCTTAAAACTAGTTGATAAGAACTTTTAAAACATTTCAGTGCATGTTCTGGAAAAGTGGAGACTCAGGTATAGAACAAGATGGAAACATGTTGTCCTTCAAGCATTTGAAGGCTTTATTCCTGAGAGAGAAAGAAAGTTAACTTGTACTATTGCATAGAAATTATAGGGATCAATTCAACTCAAGATAAGGGAAAGTCTTTGTAAACATTTAAATTGTCAAGCCATCCTATAGGCTGTCTTTAAGATAATAGTTTCTTCATTGTTGCAGTGTTCAAAGAGAGGCCTGGTCTGTTTTTGTTAGAGAATAGTGTATAGCATGTTTACATTAAAAGGTCCTTTGGCTAGACAATCTCTAAGGCAGCATTTCTTTTTCTCCAAAAGTAAACACAGCCTGATGTTTAGTTCTTCTTGAGATAAAGTGTGTTTTATGAAAATTCAGGTTGCATTTCAAAATTTAATTGATTTTTTAAAGTCATATTCTTTAGAGACTTTTTTATAAGTTTATTACAAAGGATAGAAACCGAGAAACCAGTTTGAAGACTATTTCATTAGTCTAGGTTAGAGATGATAGTGTGGGAACTTGGGTAATTGCCGTGGAGGCTGTGAGAAGTGGTTAGACTTGAGATCCACTTTGCACGTAGAGCCCCATGTTGCAATGATAGAATGGTCTAAGGTACTGAGTGAATAGGAACAGCCATATTTTGAGATAGGAAAGAGATGAGCAATCTTGGAAGGGGTGGAGAATACACCCTGTTTTGGCCATCTTAAATTTGCATTTATTGCTGGATTTAAGAATATATGTATATATTGTTTAACCAGAAACATTTTTCCTTTATTTTTGCCCAGTGAATGCTGCTACTCTTCTTTTGGGAGTGGAGAGTCAACATAAAATCAGTGTTCCTAGAGCTCCTACAAAAGATGAAATGTCTCTCAGAGCTTATACTGCTCGGTGCAGGTTGAATAGATTACGTCGTGCAGCATGTCGTTTATTTACTTCTGAAAAAATGGTTAAAGCTATTAAGAAGCTTGAAATTGAAATTGAAGCTAGGCGGTTAATTGTTAGAAGAGATAGACACCTCTGGAAAGATGTGGGTAAGAAAATTATAGAAATCTTGTGATTATTTATGTTTTTTAAAGATATATTTATTTGAGAGATCGAGAGAGCAAGAACATGTGCATGCATGAGTGGCAGGAGGACCGGGGAGATGTGGGGGAGGGAATCCTCAAGCAGACTGCCCACAGAGGGCAGAGCCCAATGCAGGGCTGATCCCAGGACCTTGAAATCATGACCTGAGCCAGAATCAAGAGTCAGATGCTTAAAAAAAAAGAGAGAGAGAGAGTCAGATGCTTGATTGATTGAGCCACTCAGGCACCCCTTTAATTAATTCTTTAAAAATACTCAAGACTTTATATTTCAGAGTCAAAAATGTACATGATTTGACTTTGCTGCCTAAAGTCTCATGTGCTTTAATATGATCATATATATATTTAAGAGTGGATGTATTTAAATTAACTAATTTCATATAAGTGATTATCCCTTTTCCCCACTGATTTCTCTCCATAAAATTTTATCTGTTGTCTCTATTTGATTAGTGGTCTGAGTTTACTTGCTTTTCACATGCGTTTCAGGAGAACGGCAGAAAGTCCTGAATTGGCTATTGTCCTATAATCCTTTATGGCTACGAATTGGCCTAGAGGTAAGTATATGCTTCAGTTTTTGAAATTATATACTTTAAAAAATTTTATACTTTTTATTATATATACCTTCAGTAGACTTTTTATTATATATTTTTAATAGATTCTTTAATAAAATGTGGTTTCATTTGGTTAGGTTAATTGGTCTTTCAGTATAAAATTTAAGATCCTTTAATAAACACTTAGTAGGTAATTAGATTATGCCAGCATATATTATTGCTCTATCATCACATAGTAATTTTCCTGTTTTCTTAAATACGTGTGATTTGGTACTGGATATAATAACAAGTATAGTAAGCTCCTTTTTTGAGCTTTTACAAACAATAATACTAGGCTGTTTTAAATATACTTTCTAATTTAAACCTTTTCAAAACCCAGTGAGGTATGTTTTATTATTTCCACTTCATTGGCAAAACTGAAGCTTAGGTTTGCAGCGACATGCTATATGCCAATTATTAGTCAGGATTTGAATCTATACCTGTCTGATGCCAGAGCCTGAACTTATAACCATTTTGATGCAATAAAAATGTCATCAAATTTGAGTGTTTTTCACTCATTGCATGGCTCAGTAAGACTTAAAATTTTAAAACTAACTGAATGAAAAAGACATTAGTAGTTGACTATTAGAAATATGATTCTATTTAAAAAATACTCTGTGTTTCCAGTCTTCTTTCATCTTTTACATTTTCTTTAGGCCTTCGCCATTGTCACATGGGATAGTCTGTTCAGTTTATTCCAGGTTCTAGAATGCAATGGTCTTTGAGACTGAAAGGAATTGTTAACAGTAATTTGGCTTCAATTTTCAAGAAATTGAGGCCCAAAGAGAACAAGTTATAAGCTTACTGTGCTCACACAGTTTAATAGTGTCATTGCTAAGATTTCTTATTTCAGTTTAGTATGCTTTTGTTAATCAGAAAATTACATATCAACTGGCTCTGCTTCACATGTTAAATAATTCTAGAACCTTTATTAGAGTAGAACCTCTATTTGGGCTGTAGTAAAAAGCAAAAGAGTTAGGTAGAAACTTGTAATACCTTTTAAAACTTCTACTTGGATGTAGTATGTGTCGCTTCCATCCATAGTCCACTGGTCAGAGCACACTGTGGCCCAACACAAATGAGATACAGTAAGTCCATGTCAGTTGATGGGAATATATAATCCTTTTACATGGAAGGGGGAAGGATGAGTAATTGTGAACAAAGTATTTTACCTCACCACCACATCTTAAGGTTCTGGTGGTGGCCATGGCCTTTGAGAATTTTAAGAAAACATCAGAGGCAAAAAAATAAGTAATATCTAATAAAAAAAAAATCTTTATCTAATATCTTTATAAAATAAAGTTTTTTCTGTTTTGGCATATACTTTTCATGCTCTTATCTCCACAATTGGTCAATGTAAGGTTATAAGATATAGTATGATATGGTTTTAGTTTTTTCTAGTTCCTTTAAAAATCAATAATAAGCATGTTGATGTTAAATTAATTTCATGTTTAAATCATTAATTATAAACAGATCTGAACTTCCCAAATTATTATCTTAGATTATTTCCAGATGGATTTCCACCTGTTAACTATTAGAAAATTTTGAATATTTAAGTTTCTATTGTACCTTCATGATATACTTAAGTAGAATAATTAATCATTGAATTTGAACAACATGCCTACTTTTGATAGTTTTTTAATTTAAAGGAAAAAATTAAAATGTAAATATGGTTTGTCAGATGATTCTTAAGAAATTATCTTAGTCCTGAGCTTTTGGTTTTTTTCATCGTACACCGTACACACTAAAGAATACACAAAGCATGTATGGTTTAAAAAGGTTATTTAGCAAATATCCATGTTATTTCCATACTATTTAGAAAATAGAACATTGCCAAATCCTTAGAAGATTGTAGTTTGCTTTCCCTTTATTGTATCCCTTTGCTCCTCAAAGGTCACATAGTCTGGACTTTGATTTCTTTTCAGACAGTTTTTGGAGAACTCCTGTCTTTGGAAGACAACAGTGATGTCACAGGGTTGGCTGTGTTTATTCTGAATCGCTTACTTTGGAATCCCGATATAGCTGCTGAGTATAGACACCCCACTGTTCCTCATCTATATAGAGATGGTGAGTGGTTCTACCTTCATTGCATTCTTTCCACACTATACCTAAATGGCTTCTTTTTATTCTTCCTCGTCTCTGTTTAAATTTTATCTTCTTAGGGATGCCAGTATAAATAGTCCTTCTCTCCACTATTCTCCCTTTCTTTACACCCGTCATTCCCCATCATTTCCTCCATCACTATAATTATTTTTACCTTTTTGTTGTCTCTACCCACCCTCTCCTCACAAGTAGGCTGTAAGCTCTGTGGAGACTGTATTTGTTTTAGCTCATTATTATACATATGGCACCTAGGATGCGACCTGCATTGAGTAGGTGCTCATTAAGTATTTGTTGCATGAGACAGACTACATCACTTGATACCTCCATACATCTGCTTCTTACTCGATGAGCTGCAAATATTAAAACAGAGTTTCTATGAGTATTGCATGAATTCAAACATTTAAAGCAGAAAGACGCATGGTGTTCTATTTGTGCTTACCATTACTTTTCTTTATTAGTACATTGTCATATTTTAAGGTGAAACTTATCTTTCACAGATTGATGTGCTATGCTTTTTTGTATTTCTATTTAAGGTCATGAAGAAGCTTTGTCTAAGTTTACATTGAAAAAGCTATTGTTGTTGGTTTGTTTCCTTGATTATGCCAAAATATCCAAACTTATTGATCATGATCCTTGTCTCTTCTGTAAAGATGCTGAATTCAAGGTATAGTTTTCATTTTCTCTTTTTGTATTTCACATTTAAGACTTTTGCTTGTTTTTATTATGTATTTTCACTTTTAAAACTTCTAAGTTTCCCAAAGAAGAGTGCTTTGGAGTGGAATAGGATAAGAATGCCTGTCTAGTCCATCTTATTAGTAGTTCTGTCTAACTTATTCGTTGACCTTTAACCAGCACACATCCCTATCTGAGAATCAAATCAGCAAAACTATGCTTCTAGGGAATTAACAGGGGAGAAATTTCTTTCTTAATCTAGCATATTGTCAAATGAATACTAATTTTTGGAGTTTGTTATTAAGAGAAATTTTTTAAAAGTCCTTAAATTAGAAATTTATATGTACGTTATTACCATATGATATAAAATCGACTTTTTTTTAATATAATACCATTCATTTTACTTTATTTCTATATGCACAGACTAAGAATCTGTTGTTACCTAAATAAAATTATAATCTTGGGATATAATACCTGGAACCTATTTCTCCACAGACTAGTAAAGACATTCTTCTGGCTTTTTCACGAGACTTCCTAAGTGGTGAAGGTGACCTTTCCCGTCACCTTAGCTTATTGGGATTACCTGTTAACCATGTTCAGACACCATTTGATGAATTTGATTTTGCTGTTACAAATCTTGCTGTAGACTTGCAGTGTGGGGTGCGCCTTGTGTAAGTATAAGAAAATAGAATTATTTTACTTAATGGAATAGACTAAAATTTTCTGGAAAACACTTTTCTGTATTTATATTGTCTTTATTCTTTTTTTAAATTAATTTATTTGTGAGAGTGAGAGTGAGTGAGGGGGAAAGGCAGAGGGAGAGGGAGAAAATCCTCAAGCTGAGCACAGAGCCTGACACACAGGATCCCAATCCCAGGATCCTGAGATCATGACTTGAGCCAAAATCAAGAGTGGACACTTAACCAGTTAAGCCACCCAGGCACCCCTCTTTCTTGCTCTTTCTTGTGATGCAATAACTTTTTTAAGGGTTAAAAAAATTTGGGATAAGTATCCGCAACACTTTTGTAAAATGGTGTCAATTTTAGATCCAGAAACCTTGTTTCCTATGCAGAATTTTTTTTCATGCTGACAGTGACAAGGGTCTGTGAGTAGAAACCAGTGATGCCCCAGAATAGGAGTTGGGACAAGCATGGAACTTTAATTAAAATATCAAACATTTAAGTAGCACATTATGTTGACAGTGGTTTCATAAGTACTACATTACTTGGGACCAATTCTAGTAAGTATTATTAACCTTGTTTTACACATGAGGAAAAGTAAGCTCTCAAGTAAGAGTGCCCAAGTTTTATACCATGATTAGGACATGAACTCAGGATGTCTGGCTTCAAATCACACAGTATTTCTCAGTAACAATTAGAATCCTCAAAATTGGTTTCTGTATGAGTCCAGTGAGTTACGAGTTTCTGCTTTGAAAGGTGTGGCCATGAGCATAGTACTGCAGTTGGGCTCTTCTGGATCTCAGCATTGGAGACATTTGCCTTGTTTCTAGGAAACTTCCCAATTTATATTACATTTGATATTTGTGAGGAAGGGATCTCTGGATCTTTAGAACTCCCCAGTTCTTCAAAAACAACATACATGTCACTTGTTTCCTTCTAAATTAAATTTCCTGTGAACATTCTTTTCTGATTATATATTCTCACAACAAGGTAATAGACTTTTGAAACTTTAGCTGTCTCTCACCTGAGCAATTTCCATATAGGCTAGAGCATTTATTTGATGAAAATGTTTCACATGTTATTTTTATATATTTTTAATTTGTTCATTTCATGAATCCAAGCCACAACGTCTGTTTTTCTAGCCAATAAGAATTCACGTTTTTAGACTTTCTCCATTTTCCAGAACAGGCAGTAATTGGTTTTATGTTCAATGCTGTTTTCCACAATGGAAGACAATTATATCAAGAGTTACTTGAAAAAAGTAGTGTTGAATAATGTTGCTTTTTAGTTGATCAGGAATTCTAACTAGTTGAGAGACTTGATTTTGTATACCAGATTTCTACTAATATTCCATGGGGGCTTGCTTTTTCTATAGAAATATTGATTACTATCTAGTACATAAAATACTAGTGAACTAGATGATATTAGGGGTTTGAATTTAAGTTCTAGTATATGCCTTCTTAAGATAGGTACTCAAATATTTTTACATTAATCTGGTATAGATATAACAGAATGGCTTTCAAATCTAATAAAACTCAGTTTTAGTTCATGTTATTAGCTATGTGACTATAGGCAGTTTACTAAATTTCCCTGGGCTTTGGTTTCTTCATCTGCAAAAAAAAAAAAAAAAAAAAAAAAAAAAAAGATAATAATGCCTGATTGTAGGACTTGGTATGAGGATTAAAATAAGAAAAGAAAGCACTTGCTTACTGTGTAAAATACAATAGCTCCTCCATAAAAATCCTCCTCCTTTCCTTTCCCTTTCTTTTTTTCCTATAGAACTCTGTTGTTTTTTTCATGTGTGCATTTGTGTATGTATGTCTCTTCTTTTCTTTTCTTACATTCTGTTCATAGACCTCAAACCCCAGGCTTAAAATGAGAAATGACTTATTTGCCAATTATGGAGCCACAGTTTTCAGTTCATTTTTTGGGCTCTTTCTCACCTACAATCCTTTAAATTTGAAAGATTTATGTGAGTGATAACTGCATTTAAATAAACTTCATCTTGCATTTTGTTTTGTTTTTTTTTAAAGGAAAGTTAAGTATATTTCTTTACATGATAAAGACAATCATGCATTGACAGATTCTTAGCATCTCAGTGTGGAGAGGCTAAAGGCAGGATATTTATGATATTTTGAGGTCTGAGTTTGAGACCCACCGTTTGATGCAGGGAGCTTTTCATATATGTTTTTACATGATAATGTCATCTTAAAATTCCCTTAATAGGCGGATCATGGAACTTCTCACACGGGACTGGAATCTCTCAAAGAAACTCAGGATGCCTGCAATAAGTCGTCTTCAGAAGATGCACAATGTTGACATTGTTCTTCAAATTCTTAGATCACAAGGAATTCAATTAAATGATGAACATGGTAAAAATTGAGTAAAGATAGAACATTTTCTTCTCACCAAAAATTGATATGTAGATATATTGTGCTAACAGACTGTCTTTTCATTTATAGGAAATGCAATCCTATCTAAGGATATTGTGGATAGACACAGAGAAAAAACTCTTGCATTACTTTGGAAAATAGCATTTGCTTTTCAGGTATTGTACATTTGATAAATTTTACACTTTTTATCAATTTTTAATATTGATTTATAAAAGCATTTTTCATCAAATAGACTGTTACTGGGATTTATTTTATTCTGGGAACTGGGACAATTGCTTTATATATATTTCAAATTACTCTTCACAACACCCCTGTAAGGAAGGTGTTCTCACTGTTTCGTAGGTAAGAAAACTGAAGCTAGAAGTTAAAGCATTGAGAGGAAGTAGAAATGAGATTAGAACCCAGTCTTGTGTGTCCCATAATTTTACACATGACACACTATACATTAACCACTACGTATTCCATCACTTCCGCATAAACTATGTTTGCCTTTAAAAAAAAAAAAAGACAACAACAACTTCTTTGGGTTAAAAATGATACTTGAAAAACATAAATACCTGTAGCCCTTTTTTGTGTGTTTCAGGTGGATATTTCCCTTAATTTAGATCAGTTAAAAGAAGAAATTGACTTTTTAAAACACACACAGAGTATGAAGAAAATGTCTGCACAATCATGCCATTCTGATGTTATTATCAATAAGAAAAAAGACAACAGAAATAGTGGTTCCTTTGAACAATATAGTGAAAGCATAAAGCTGTTGATGGAGTGGGTAAATGCTGTTTGTGCTTTCTATAATAAAAAAGTAAGTGTTTTTGTTTTAGCTTCAGTATCTTTAAGTACCTTTTGGTTAAAGCCAGAATTTACTCACAAAATATTTTATTGTGTTTTTAAAATAATGTAGCTTATATATAAGCAAACTTTTCTGCAAATGAATGAGGATGTTTTCACATACTGTGTTTTATCTTAGCTGTCACCAATTGTATAATGCATGATTTTTTATGTATTACTAAGAAAATATACCTTAATCAGGAGTCTCAATAGGAGACATTTACACAGAACGGGCACCTAAAGATCACACCCTTATTTTAAAGGTAGATGCAAATAAACTCAGCATGCAGAAGGGACAGTAGAGAACCTGACCACAGGGTATAAGAAGGAGGAAAAAACTCTTGAGTTGAGTGTTTTGTAACCATTTGTTATATTGATACTGTATTTTTATATGAAGTATACCTTTAAATGTAAGCACCGGGAGCCCGATGTGGGATTCGATCCTGGGTCTCCAGGATTGCGCCCTGGGCCAAAGGCAGGCGCCAAACCACTGCGCCACCCAGGGATCCCTGTGAAAATGAATAAAATATCTGGTCTGGGGGCAGCCCACGTGGCTCAGCGGTTTAGTGCTGCCTTCAGCCCAGGGCCGGATCCTGGAGACCCGGGATCGAATCCCACATCGGGCTCCCGGTGCATGGAGCCTGCTTCTCCCTCTACCTGTGTCTGTGTCTCTGCCTCTTTCAGTGTGCATGTGTGTGTGTGTGTCTCATGAATAAATAAATAAAATCTTAAAAAAAAAAAATCTGGTCCGGAATATGAAGTCAGAAAAATGATACAGAGTACATGTTACTAAATGTAATAAACTGTTATACCTTGAACAATATGGTTGGTAGAAAACATTGTCAGATATATGGACAATCTTCTACATTTTAACTAAATACTGGTGAGCCACTGAAGGGTCTAGGGGAGAATGTGTTTTCATACCTTTCTCTTAACTTCTGATGTTACCGGCAATCCTTGGCATTCCTTGGCTTGTAGACACCTTACTCTAGTTTCTGCCTCGGTCCTCACATAGCATCTTCCTGTATATCTGTCTCTGTGTCTCTCTTCATATAAGGATAGGATACCAGACATTTGGATTAAGAATCCACTGTACCCACTATGACTTCATCTTAACAGATTAAATCTGCAATAACAGTATATTCAAATACTGTGATATCCTGAGGTTCTAGGTAGGACATGAAATTTTTGAGGGACCCTATTTCTCCTAGCACAATAATCAAATTCTATTTTTGACATAGTATTTTATAATTGATAATTTGGCTATAAATATGGTATTATCCTAGGTGCTATCACCTAATGTGATTTTCTTAGCTACTAAGAGGAAATACAGACTATATAAAACCATTAATATCTATATTACTATCTAAATACAGCTAATTAATTATCTGTTATTTCCAATTAGGTGGAGAATTTTACAGTGTCTTTCTCAGATGGCCGTGTGTTATGTTACCTGATCCATCACTACCATCCTTACTATGTACCCTTTGATGCTATATGTCAGCGTACTACTCAAACCGTAGAATGCACGCAGACTGGTTCGGTGGTGTTAAATTCATCATCTGAATCTGATGGAAGCTCTCTGGATTTGTCTCTTAAAGCATTTGATCACGGTTAGCCCTATTTGGCTGATGAACTTTTCAAGTTTTTTCTCTGCCACATCAGATTTTTGACTAGAGCTATCTAATCTCTCTATTTTTTTTCTTTTCTTTTTTTTTTATTTGCCTAGTAGAAAACACTTCAGAACTATACAAAGAACTTCTAGAAAACGAAAAGAAAAACTTTCAGTTGGTTAGGTCTGCAGTTAGAGACCTTGGTGGAATACCTGCTATGATTAATCATTCAGACATGTCCAATACAATTCCTGATGAAAAGGTAAGCAAGAGTTCCTTAACTAATAATAAGAGTCTCAGAAGGTGACAGCAAGTTGCCTATTTTTCTCCATCAAACTTCTGTTTTCATCTCTTCTGTTTTCTCTTAGGTGGTTATCACTTATTTGTCATTTCTTTGCTCAAGGCTTTTGGATCTTTGTAAAGAAACAAGAGCTGCTAGACTTATACAGACAACTTGGAGAAAATACAAACTAAAAACAGATCTGAAACGCCATCAGGTACTCCCCCAAAATGAAAACACTACAATGTGAATTATACTTCACAAAATACCAGTTGATTGATTCTCGTTATGATTTTGACATTTTAATGATTTGTGAAGTTATTGCCATAATATTGACAATTGCGTGTATTTTGAGTTGGGGATGGGCGTTTCTCCTGACTCTTGATGTTTCCTTCACTGGATATGTCACTTTTCCAACCACTGTCCCCTGGTTTGCTCTAGGGGAGGTAAAATGACTTACCCCTTTATGAATTTGTGAAAGTAAACTGAGGATACCTGACTTAGCTTTTTTCTTCTTGGAATCTAACCCATCTCTGGGACCAGGAGTTTTCCATGAACTTTTTATGCTGTGTTCTGGGAGCCTTGATCTTGGTGCTGGAGTGCCCCTTGGGTCTGGGTGTCAGTATCTGATTTGTAGTTCAGTTAGCCAGCTCTTTTTGTCTCGAAACTTTTCCTTTGTATCCTTTATTAGTTTAAAAGTGGTAGTTTGGTTTCTGTTGTTTTATTTCTCAAAACGTTTGTGACTCTCTCTCTCTCTCTCTCTCACGAATAAATAAATAAAATCTTAAAAAAAGAGTGGGGGGGATCCCTGGGTAGCTCAGCAGTTTTAGTGCCGCCTGCCTTCCGCCCAGGGTGTGATCCTGGAGTCCTGGGATCAAGTCCCATGTCAGGCTCCCTACATGGAGCCTGCTTCTCCCTCTGCCTGTGTCTCTGTCTCTGTGTCTCTCATGAATAAATAAAGTCTTTAAAAAAACAACCAAAAAAAAAACTAGAAAACCTTTTAAAATAAATAAATCCCATGAAATGGATATTTATCAGAATTAGGGGGGAGGGTGAATGAAATCTCTTTCTTTTCTGCTCAGGATAACCTTAATAAGATGTAAACTGTAAAGATTTCTTAGCTTTTTGCTGGTGAGATCTCTTTTCCAGATTTATTTATTGGGTCTAGGTAGTAGCAGTTTCCTTGTTTCTTAAAGACCACTGCTTTTCTCTTTTCTCCAGAGGACCATGCTCCCTCTCTTATACAATTAAACTAACATCCAATGATGTCTTTTCATTTGCTATCTGGGACATTAAGCAATAGGTTCCCTATATATTCTCATAGAAATATTATAAGCTAATAAATATATAAATATTACCTTCAGACAGCTAATTTTTCAGGTGTTATATTTTACTTTCTTGTTATTGTTATAATTCATATAAACTATCCATGGAGAATAGACTGGCTCAAGTTCTTGTAGTGACAAGTGAAAATTGTCTAATGGCCCAATTACCCAACGAATGAAGCAGGATTATCCAAGGGTATTCCAACACATTCTACCTTTTAGTTCTCCCTGTCAAAGAGTAGGCATAAACTGTAAAGCAAAGTAAATCCCTGTATGTGGCCCATATACAAGGTAAAATAAAACAAGCTTGTGACACATTGGCTTAACGACATAGCATTAAAAATGTTGACGTGCGGTCTAATTTAGAGAAAAAACGTGACTGTCAGCATTGGAACTTTTACCATCAGTTTATCTAAGTTTTCAAACAGTTGCTAGTTTTTGTAATATGTTTGCCTCTTTGGATTTATCTACTTTCCACCTGTAGCTTCTTTAATGTCACATAAAATTGTTCCATTTTAGTTTACTTAAGATTGAGATGGTCTAAGTGTTAACTTACCTTAGCCTACTATAAGAATGCCTCTTGCCCCTAGAAATTTTTACTCAAATGCAACTTTTGACTCTTTTTTTTTTAACCTAATAGGAAATGCTTTTTTTTTTTTTTTTTTTAAGATTTGTTTATTTATTAGAGACACAGAGAGAAGCAGAGACAGAGGCAAAGGGAGAAGCAGACTCCTCTCAGGGAGTCCGATGCAGGACTTGCTCCTGGATCCTGGGATCATGCCGTGAGCCAAAGGCAGACTCTCAACCACTGAGCCACCCAAGCTTCTCAAATCTTCAGAAATTTTTTAACTTGCAAAACTAAAATTATGCTCCTTAAATAACTCTCCACTTCCTCCTCCCCCTAGCCCTGGTAACCACCATTGTACTTTCTATTTCTATAAATTTTACTATTTTAGATACCTCATATAAATGAAATCATGCAATATTTGTCCTTTTATGACTAAATTATTTCATTTAGCTTACATCCTCAAGGTGCATCCATGTAGCATGTGGAAGAATTTCCTTCATTTTTAAGGCTGTATAATACTCTGTTGTATGCATAGATCACATTTAGTTTATTCATTCATCTTTTGGTTATTCCCACCCATGGGTTCATGTGAATAATGCTGCTATGATTATGTGTGTACCTCTTTGAGACCTTGCTTTCAGTTCTTTTGAATATATATCCAGAAGTGAGATTACTGGATCTATGGTAGTTTCATTTTTAAAATTTTTTAAGAAACTGCCGTACTATTTTCCACATTGGTCACTATGCATTGCATTTTACAGTCTCACCAGTGATGCACAACGTATCCCTGCCAATACTCCTTAACCTTAATGAGATACCTCATTGTGGTTTTGATTTGCATTTCTCTGACAATTAGCATTGTTGAAGATCTTTTCATTTGTGTGTTTGTCATTTGTATGTCATCTTTGGAGAAATAGCTATTCCTTTGCCCATTTTTAGATCAGGTTATTTGATTGTTTTGTTGTTGAATTATAGGAGTTCTTTATACATTCTAGATAGGAGTCCCTTATTAGATATATGATTTACAAATTTTGTTTCTCATTCTATAGATTGTTTTCGCTCTGTTGATTCTGTCCTTTGCTGAACACATTTTTTAAAAATGTTGTTGTTATCCCACTTGTCTGTTTGCTTTCTTTCGTTGCTTGTGCTTTTGGTGTTATCCAATAAATCATTGCTAAATATGAAGTTTTTCTCTATTTTCTATAAGTAGTCTTATAGTTTTGGGTCTGACATTTAGGACTTTAATCCGTTTGGAGTTTATGTATATGGTATAAGAAAAGGGCCTAACTTCTTTATCTTGTATGTGGATATCTACTTTTTCCAGCATCTTTTATTATAGAGACTCTTCTCATTGAAAGCTCTTGGCACCCTTGTCAACGATCTTTTATCCACAAAATGAGAGGTATTTCTGGGCTCTCTTTTCTATGCCATTGGTCTGTATGCTAGTACCACACTGATAATTGTACCTTTGAAATATGTTTTGAAATTGTGGATGGGGGGAGTGGTTTTAATTTGGATATCTGTAGCCTTAAAGGCCATAATGCTTCATAGGGGCACTGACAGTGATGTTCGATGGCTTAATCAACTTGGACATAATTTCTCAGCCCAGTTTTAGAATTGTCTAGTCTTTTTTCACTTAGAAGTGATCTAATATATGACTCACCATTTTGTAGTATTTGTTTCAATCACTTAACTACATTTTTCCTTAGAGTGGCTGTGTTATCCCTTCCATAGTTGAATATGTTCCCATACTGTGCAGTTTTCATTCACAGATAACAACTACTGATTAGAACTAACTAATAATTAGCATCGATAGCTAATGTCTGTGTAGAACCCATCCTTGATGGTGAGCTGTCCCAGATAGCTACATAAAGGGTATCAAACATGCTTTAAAATTGTTCTTTCCACCAGAAGGAATAGCTTATATTCTAGTGTCCAGTTCAGATAACTAAAATTATAAATCCTACCTTGGAGAGTATGACAAAGTGATTGCCCAGTTCAAATACTGCCTACCCTACCAGTGAACTGACAGTCTGCTTGACTTCTCTCAGTTTCCCCATAGTCATAAAAGTGGTACCTGTTCATCTGTTCTTATGGTTGTGTAAGATTTAGATGAATCATTCATAAAGTGTTTAGAATGGTGCCTGATGCCTAGTAAGTATTTAACCTATGTTGTTTTTCCTAGTAATTCATTATTAGAAGTGACAGACATGGCGATGGGTAGAGTACTAACCTATGGTTTTCCCAGGGCAGGTAGCTCCTCTTCGGTCAGCAGTCTCCATGCCACTTCCCATAACCCAATATTCTGTTGTCTTGAGTGTCTATGCCTTAAAACCATAATGTATTCTATGCTAAGAGGAAATATTTTACTGCTTCTCCCTTTTTGTTCATTCCTTTGTTCAAATTGTAACAAAGTAATGCTACCTTATATTGTAAGGCATTTTGTTTATTTTAGGGTCTCCTTTTTTCTTTTTTATTTCCCTGTATGGTCCACCCCTTTTTTCAAAATCAGGCATGAATTCTCTGGGCCATAATCTGAGAAACATACCATATTTAAATTGCCTTTATATTGATTATTAAGGACCTGTGATATATCAAACATGTCTGTGATCTTTTATTTTAGGATTATATTTCCTAGAAATTTTTCTTTAATCATATAAATATGTATGCACGTCCACCTATCAGACCTTTTAACATTCCTAGAAGTATCTATACTGCAAAGATGAGCATATCTTAAGTCTCGGGGTTGTTTTCTTTTCAGGATCAACTTGATTAATATTTAATAGATGACTTTCTTACAAACTTAAGTAATTAAGCCTTGTTTTATATTTGCTTTTTTTTTTCTTTAAGGAGCAAGACAAAGCTGCAAGAATTATTCAATCAGCTATAATCAATTTCCTAACAAAACGGCGATTAAAAAAGGAGATCAATGCAGCATTGGCCATTCAGAAATATTGGCGAGGATTCTTAGCACAAAGAAAATTATTAATGTTAAAAAAGGAAAAACTGGAAAAAGTTCAAAATGAATCAGCATCAGTTATTCAGGTATAGTATCCTGGTATTTTGAATTTAAAAAGTTTTAATGTCATTTTTAAGGAAGAAAGTAAAATATAATGAAGTTTTCAGTTATATATTAGACTTTCAATTTTTTTTTGATACTTGAACAAATACTTAATACCTTCCAACTACCTCCAAAATTCTTACTATGTTCAGCATAAGACTCAAACAAATTGAAATGCTTCCTTTGCTCTGAAGTCTAATTCTTTACCTCTTCTGTCTTCTTTATTTTATATTAGAGGTTTGTAATCTTCTGCTCCATGGTACATGCTGACATACTATACCATTTTACTTTGTTTTTTGTTTTTTGTTTTTTTTTAATTTTTTTTTTAAATTTTATTTATTTATTCATGATAGTCACAGAGAGAGAGACAGAGAGGCAGAGACACAGATAGAGGGAGAAGCAGGCTGCATGCAGAGAGCCCAACGTGCGACTCGATCCCTAGTCTCCAGGATCGCGCCCAGGGCCAAAGGCAGGCGCCAAACCGCTGCGCCACCCAGGGATCCCCCATTTTACTTTGTATATCCACAAACTCTAACCAAGCTCTTTGTTTAATCTTTACTATATGCCCTGGAAACTTATTTGGGATAAATGTGCACATTTTCCTCTGTAGCCCACTGAGTTGCATGTAACAAAATATTACCTATAATATACCCAGAATGCCTATGTTAGTTTTCTACTTAGCAAAAAATTTTTAACGTTATCTTACTTTGCATAGTAGACATATTCCTTCTCTCTGTTTTTGATATTAGATTCCATTTTAATAACATCAGAGAGGTGTGCTATTTAAATTTACCATATGTAAATGTCATTGAAACTTCACCCCATAATTTTATCTATTTTATTAATTTGAAAATTTTTGTGTCGGACTACTACTATCAGTAAGTGAAGGATTCTGATTTAATAAATTATCTTTTTTGAACTTCTTTTAATGTAAAATATTACACATAGAAAATTGCACAGAACACAAATGTAGAGCCTGATAATTTTTCACCAAACTAATACCCATGTAACCACCACCTACATCAAGAAATAGAATATTGTCATCTTCTCAGCAGACATTTCTCAATCCATTAACTCCTTCACCCTCATCCATAACCATTACTCTAATATATGCCTTTTTTCTGTACATCTTTAAACAGTATAATTTTGTCTTGCCTGTTTTTTGAATTTTACGTAGATAGTTCAAACAATGTAAATTCTTTTATTCTATTCTACATCATTAAATTTGTGAGATGTATTAGTGTTGAGTGTAACTGTGGTCCAACTTTCATTCTATAATATTCTGTAATATACTTATCTTTTCTATTGTTGATGAACATTTGGCTTCCTAGTTTTGATCTATTATAAGCAATGATCACTTCTATGAATATGTCTTTTGGTGTAAAATGTACACTCTGTTTGATATATACCTATGAGTACAATTGTTTGTTTTTGAGTGTATATTTCAGTTTTAGTAGATATTACCAAAAAATTGTAAAATAGTGATAGCACACACCAGCTGTTTATGAACATTCATGTAACTCCATGTTCAGGTAAATACTTGGAAACTGTCTTTTTAATTTTAACTATTCTGGTGGTTGTGAGGTAGTATCTTGGAGTAGTTTTAATTTGCATTTTCTTGATAATGATATTAGACATGTTTTTAAATTGGAAATCTCTTGCTAAGTGTTAGTCTTTTTTTTTTTTTCCATTTCAATTGTTTGCCTTCATGTGGATTTGCAAGAGATGTTGAACATTCTGGATTTTAGCCCTTTGTTGGATATGAGTGTTACAAATATCTTCATCTCAGACTGTGATTTACTGTTTTATGAAATGAAAATTGTTAATTTCTATTATGGCTAGTGGTATTTTTGTGTACCATCTAAGGACTTTTTTCTTAACCCAAGGCCTTGAAGATATTCTTCTACATTATATTTTAAAAGCTTTAATGTAATGTCTTTCACACTTAAATCCCTCCTGATTTGTGTTAGGGACCTATTTTTTTTTTTAATAGTTGGATATCCAGTTGTTGCAGTCAATTTACTGAAACAATCGTCCTTGACTCATTACTGTGCACCTTTAGCATACATCAAATTTTCTTATATCTATGCTTCTGTTTCTAGAATTTTTTTCTGTATCACTGTTCTTTTTGTTTCATCTTTGGGTCTTGTACTTTAGCTTTACATGAAATCCAGATATCTAGTAGATAAGTCCTCCTTTTGCTTTTTAAAGAAGTTTTTAACTATTTAATTCTTCTACATTTGCATAACATTTTGAATCTGAAGTATAAAAGTGTTGGAATTTGAAATTTAATTAGGTCAGTTTAGTTAGAATTGGTATCTTTAAATACTGAACATGGTATCTGGTCCCTATTTATATTTAGGTCTTGTTATGTATCTCCTAATATGGTTTTATGATTTGATGCAAAAGATCACAAGTATTTTTGTTTTTAGGTATATAATATATTTTTTTGATTTAGATTTTAAAAAATTTTAAATGAACATAATTAAATTTTTAAGTTTTAAATTAGCACTCAGTAAAATAGACTCTTTTTTGGTGTGCAGCTCCATAAACTAAATACATGTACATATTTATGTAATCACTACCTCAGTCAGGTTATAGAACAGTTCTTCACCCAGAAAACTTCATGCTATTTCTTTGTGGTCATTCCTCCTGCCACACTCAGCCCCAGGAGACCATAACTCCATTTTCTGTTACCATAGTTTTGCCTTTTTGAGAATGTCACATACATGGAGCCATAGAGTATGTAACCTTTTGGGACTCACTTTTTTTCACTCAGCATAATACCTTTGAAGCTCTGCTAAGTTACATATATCAGTAGTTTGCTTTTTATTACTGAGTAGTGTGGAGGTGCCACAATTTGATGAGACATTAACCGCTTGGGAGATATCTGTGTTGTTTCAAGTTTTGAGTCATTTCATTTCTTTAAATATTTATGATCAGGATTGCTGGGTCATTTGGTAAGTATGTGTTTAACTTTATAAGATACTGGCAAACTGGGGATCCCTGGGTGGCCCAGCGGTCTAGCGCCTGCCTTTGGCCCGGGGCGTGATCCTGGAGTCCCGGGATCGAGTCCCGTGTCGGGCTCCCTGCGTGGAGCCTGCTTCTCCCTCTGCCTGTGTCTCTGCCTCTCTCTCTCCTATGTCTATCACCAATGGATAAATAAAATCTTAAAAAAAAAAAAAAAAGATACTGGCAAACTGGTTTCTAGAGTGGCTGTACCATTTTTATTCCCACCCTAGTGCATGAGAGTTCTCATTGCTCCACATCTTCCAATGTTGTGATGTCAGTGTTTTTTAGCCATTCTGTTAGATGTGTAGTGGTATCTAATCTTGGTTTTATTTTGCATTTCCCTAATCACTGATGATGTATATGTTTTCAAGTGCTTAATTGGCTTCAGGATTATCTTCTTTGTGAAGTGTCTGTTGAAATCTTTTGCTTATTGTTGTAATTGAACTGCTTATCTTACTGAGATTTAAAGTTCTTTCCATATCCTTTCCATATTCTTTGCCAGTGATTTGCAATTATTTTTTCCTAATCTATAGGCCTTTTCTAGGAAGTTTCTTCATCCCAATGTTGGTAAATGCTCTGGGTACTTAAAAAGAATGTATATTCTGTTGTTAATGGGTAGACTGTTCTGTAAATGTTAGATCTATTTGGTTGATGATGTTTAGGTCTTTTATATCTTGACTAATTTTCTCTTTGCCCTCTGAGTAAAAGAATAAACAATGTTCAGATCTCCCAACTGTAATAGGATATGTCTTTCTCCTTTCAGTTCTTTGTTTTATCATCATATATGTTGAAGCTCTGTTGTTAGGCACATGTACCCTTGAAATTGATGAGTTGGGTCTTTTATTATTATGTAATGTTGTTTTTTATCCCTTGTAATTTTCTTTACTCCGAAGTCTACCTTGCTTGATGTTAGTATAACCACCCCGACTTTCACTGGACTATCAGCTGCAGGGTATATATTTTTTTTTCCTTTTGCTTGTTAATTACTTATATGATTTTGTATGATGTGAAGTCTAGAACAGCATTTAGTTTTTATGTTTTGAAAATCTCTGTCCTTTGATCAGTGGTTTAGACTATTTATATTTCAAGCATTTATTGATATATGTGAATTTAGCTCTATCATTTTACTGTTTCTGAATGTTTCCATTCTTTCGTTTTTCCCTTTCTGCTTTCTTGGCTTTTCAGTTCTTTGAACATTTGATAGTGTCACACTTTAGTCTGTTTTCTTTCTGACTATATCCCTTTGTACATGTTTTTTTGTTGTTGTGTGTGATTGCTCTAGGAGTTAGTGTATGTAACTTTTAATCCATTTAGAATTAATATTTTATTACTTTAAGTTGAATATAGAAAACTTACCACTATCTAGGACCCTTTGTGCCCTGTTGCCCACTTTTATGTTTAGTTGTCTTGTCACTGAATCTACATACAATTAAAATCACATCAAGGAGTGTTATAATTTTTGCTTTTAATCATAATAAGTATTTTAAACACATGAGAATAATCTATGCTGTTAATGCAGGCATTTATCATTTCTATTGCTTTGCTTTATTTTTTTGTATTATATTTTTTTTTTACAATTTATAAACCAACAAGGATACATTATTATTAACTAAAGTCCATAGTTTACCTTAGGCTTCACTGTTTATGTGGTGGTATTATGTGTGTTTGATCAAAATCCTATCCTGAAAATCCTCTAGACTCCACCTATTCATTCATCCCTTACTCCTCTTCACAATTCCGAGCAACCCATGATCTTTTTATCGTCTCTGTAGTTTTGTTTTTTCCGAGAATGTCCTGTAGTTCAATTCCATCAGTATATATGCTCTTTTCAGATTGATTTCTCTCTCTTAGCAATATGCATTTAAGTTGATTTTTATGTCTTTTTTTTTGGTTTGATAACTTACATGTTTTTATTGCTGAATAACATTCCATTATAGGATGTACCTCAGGACTTTTTTTTTTTTATCTATTGACCTATCAAAGGATATCTTGGTCGCTTCTGATTTGGGACAATTATGAATAAAGATGTTATAAACATCTGTGTACAGGTTTTTCTGTGGACATTGGTTTGCAGCTTCTTTGGGTATGTATCTTAGGGTGGGATTGCCTGATTATGTGCTAAAACTCGGTTTATAAAAACAAAAAAACAAAAGAACTAGGTTTGTAAGAAACTGTCAAACTGTCTTCCAAAGCATCTGTACCATTTTGCATTCCCACCAGCAGTGAATGAGAGTTCCTGTTGCTCCACGTCCTGGCCAGCATTTGGTGTTCAGTATTTTAGATTTTATCCGTTCTAATAGATATATATTGGCATCGCATTGTTTCAGTTTGCAATTTCCTAAAATGCTGTATGATGTTGAGCATCTTTTCATATGCTTATTTGCCATCTGTATGTCTTCTTTGGTGATATGTTTGGATCTTTTGTTCATTTTTAAAATTCTTATTGTCCATTTTTTATTATTGAGTTTTAAGGGTTTTTGTATATTTGGATTCATACCCTTTATCAGATATGTATTTGGCCAATATTTTCTCCTAGTGTATGGCTTATCTTTTTGTTCTATTAACAGTTTTTCACAGAGAAGAATTTCTTTTTTAAAGATTTTATTTATTTATTCATGAGACACAGAGAGACAGGCAGAGACATAGGCAAAGAGAGAAGTAGTGTCCTTGCAGGGAGCCCGATGTGGGACTCGATCCTTGGACTCCAGGATCACGTCCTAGGCCAAAGACAGGCTCTCAACTGCTGAGCCACCCCCCAGGTATCCCCACAGAGCAGAATTTTTTAATTTTAATGATGCCTGACATCAACTTTTTTCTTTCTTGGATTATACTTTTGGCATTAAATCTAAAAAGCCATTGCCAAAGTCACTTAGATGTTCTGTTGTTACTTCCTATACATTTTATGATTTTACATTTTACATTTAGATCTATGATTGATTTTAGTTAATTTTTATGAAAGGTAAAGAGTCAGTGTTGAGATTCATTCTTTTTCATGTGGTTGCTGCTTATTCCAGCATAATTTTTTGAAAACAAACAAATTATCCTTTGTCTCCTCAGTTGTTATCCCTTTGCCAAAGATCAATTGACTATGTTTTATGGGTATATTTCTGGGCTCCCAGTTCCATTCTAGTGATTTATTGGTTAGTTTGCCAATACCACACTGTCTCAATTACTATCGTCTTAGAGTAAATTTTGAAGTTGGATGATGTTATTCTTCCAGCTTTCTTCCTCTTTAATATGTTTGCTGTTCTGGGTCTCCTGCCTCTCCAAATAAACCTTAGAATCAGTTTGCTGATATCCACAGGGTAATTAGGTGAGATTTTGATTGAGATTGCATTGAATTTATAGATTTAGGAAGAACTGACAGCACTGAGTCTTCTACCCATGAACATGATACATCTCTCCATTTATTTAGATCTTCTTTGATTTCTTCCATTACAGTTTTATAGTGTTCCTCCTACAGGTCCTTTGTATATTTAGATTTATTTTGAAGTATTTCTCTTTTTTTGCTACTAATGTTAATGGTGCTATATCCTACAAATTTACTGTGATTGTTTATTAGTTCCAGGAGGGTTTTTTTGTCATCTCTTTGGATTGTCTGCATAGATGATTGTGTCACCTGTAGACAAAGAAAGGTTTATTATTTTTGTCTCTTGTATACCTTTTATATCCTTTTCTTATTACATTAGCTGGGACTTCTAGTAGATGTTGAATAGGAGTGGTGAGGATACATCTTTGCATCGTTCCAGATCTTAATGGAAGAGCATCTAGTTTCTCACTGATGAGTTTGTCATTAGTTGTAGATGTTTGACTAGATGTTCTTTATTGTATTGTGAAAGTTCCTCTCTATTCTTAGTTTGTTGAGATATTACCTTTTGAATCATTTTTCTTTTTCAGCCTAGATAATTTGTATTGATCTTAAAGTATATTGATTCTTTTGTTTATCATCTGCTATTGAACCATTCCAGTGAGATTTGGTTTGTTTTTTTTCTTTTAATTTTGATAATTGTGTTTTTCAGTTCTAATATTTCCATTTGGTTCTTATACGTGTCTTTGATGTTTTTACTGATACTTTCTATCCTTCCATTAGTTTCAATATTTGGAACATTTTTACATCTGCTGTTTTAAAGTCTTTGTTGAGTAATTCCAGTGTCTATTGGCATCAGTTGAGTGTCTTTTCCTACCCAGATTGAAATTGTACCTGTATTTTTTATGCCAAGTATTTTTTAATTATATACTGAATATTTTAAACGTTATGAGAGACTTTTTGTTTGTTTAAATACTATGTGATATTTTAGTTTCATGAAGTAATCTGCTTTGTTGGGCTCAGGCCACAAGTTCTTATCAGCCTTCTGTGGGTATGGCTTCAACATCAACATTTCTTTTTTAAAGCATTTACAGTGATATTCGTATCAATCACTTGTGTGTATCATCAAATGGCCAGTTTGGGATCTAGGCAGTGATGTGTTTCTTAATTCAGTACTCAAAGGCTAATCTGCTGTCAGACCCATGTGTACTCAGCTTCGTGGTAAACCTAAGAATTCATAACAAAAGGGATTGCTTTCCTGAGCTGTCCCTTCTCTCCAATCCTCCTGGGACTCTCCAGGTGTTTTTAGGGCTGCCCTGTTTGGTTCTCTGGCCAGAAAGGTGATAAACCTTTGATTACACTGGTGTGCCGTGTTCTTTCTGTGACTACCCATAGCCAAGAGCAAGCAGAGACTCTGTATCTTTAGTAAGAGAAAATACAAAATATGGCAAAGGTTATGGAGATAGGGAGAAATGAAGAATTGGGAGTGATGAAAGCAATCTGCCACAGGTATCTTTGGTAGAGTAAAAATAATAAATACAAATAAAGTAGCACTTTATTTGGTTTAAAATCTAGGCCCAATACCGACTCTTGGTACTTGCTTGATGACTTTACAAAATTTTTACATCATAAGTTTTCTTTTCTTTACATGAGAAAAGAATGCTAACTTATTGTGTTTTGTGAGAATTAAATAAGAAAATTATACATAATGCTCTTTAGTAAAAGCTATTTAAAGAGAGCAGTGCTGCTAAAATCTCTACTGCAAGGAGAGGCAATGAACTTATCTTTCATGATCCATATCAACACTGATTAACATTTCAGTAACAGAAACTGGTAGCAGTATTCATAATAAATGATTATCAAAATGCAAAATGAGCTATCCATATTGAACCTTTAATATATGAGTTTGAAGGTTTCACAAACAAACACCTAGGGGGGAAAGAAAGAAAAAGAATGGCAACTACATCTCTGAACAACTATTTGCTTTATTTTTCCCTACTTTTTTATGGCAGCTTAATAAAATACTTTACATTTGCATCAAGCTTAAAGTTTTCTTTCTTTTTTTAAAAAAGGAGATTTTATTTATTTATTCATGAGAGGCAGAGAGAGAAGCAGGCTTCCAGGAGCCTGATGCAGGATTCAATCCCAGGACCCTGGGATCACAACCTGAGCCATAGGCAGATGCTCAAGCACTGAGCCACCCAGGTGCTCCAATCTTACAGTTTTCAAAGTTTTCGATTTTGCTTTAATACACTTAAGTGTAGTTGGACAAATGTTCTGGTTACTTACACATCTCTTCATAGTAATGTGCCTTATTTCTCCTTATTTCTCATCAGCCTGAAGAGTAGGAACAAAACCACAATGGACATGTGGTAAGGAATAGGCAATATCTGTTAGGAAAAACTTAGAGGGTTCCTAACTCTCTTCACCCTGGATGGGTGTGCTTGCTCGAGGCACCGTTGCATGACAATGGGTATAGTGCTATAGGAGACAGAAGTACCTAGCCCCTATACTGTTTTACTTATATGTAAGGGAAAGTAAGCTGTGATACGGAATTCTCTCCCCACCTTTGCCCTAACAAAGGAGTTAGGGAATGTGAGTGGTATGGGAAGAAAGCAACCTTGGCTATTCAAGAGTTAACTATTTATCACTTCTCAAATCTTCAGAATTCTACTTTGTGTGTCTAATTAGGAATTACCATTCACTAATTCTTAATGAAAAAAATGACTCAGAGCTTGCTTCTCAGATTCCTGTGTTTATATTATTGGACCTGTATAGGATCCCCCACATAAACAGTTTCCAATCATTACAAGATAGCTTAGAAGCCTTGATATTAAGGGGAAAATACAAAAATCCAAAGATATATTCATAGGAAATTTATACTTAGAATCAATAGACAGCAGAATATTACTATAGCTTTATTTGGACTGTCTTCTTATATGTTATTCTAATAGAATATAAACTTGCTTCATATTTTTCCCTGGAATACAAATGCAATATAAATACCACTAGGCTTGAGACAAGGATTTCTAAATTGGCTACAGCTGTATCAACATAAACTAAACTACAAACAAGAGAGACAAATATTATCCAAATGCGATGTTGTTTTTTAATTTAATGTGTTTATTTTTAAACAGAATGTTAGAAAAATGAATATTTGCAGAGGTATTAAGTATAGAAGGTTCCATCTGTCTTACTTTGTGTCCTTTCTTGCCTTTTGCAGAGGTATTGGAGAAGATACTCCACCAGAAAACAGTTTCTGAAGTTGAGATACTATTCAATTATCCTGCAATCTAGGATAAGAATGATAATTGCTGTTACTTCTTACAAACGATATCTTCGGGCCACAGTTACAATTCAGAGACATTGGCGGGCTTCTTTAAGAAGAAAACATGATCAACAGAGATATAAGATGCTAAAGTCATCATGTCTCATAATCCAATCTATGTTCAGAAGATGGAAGCGACGCAAAATGCAATTACAAATAAAAGCTACAATAGTATTGCAAAGAGCTTTTAGAGAATGGCATGTCAGGAAACGAGCTAAAGAAGAAAAATCTGCTATTGTCATACAATCATGGTATAGAATGCACAAAGAATTACAGAAATATGTTCAGATTAGATCTTGTGTTGTTATCATTCAGACAAGATTCCGGTGCCTTCAAGCTCAAAAGTTATATAAAAGAAAAAAAGAAGCTATACTGACCATTCAAAAGTACTACAAAGCGTATCTGAAAGGAAAGATGGAGCGCACCAACTATTTGCAGAAACGGGCTGCAGCCATTCGACTGCAGACTGCTTTCAGGAGGATGAAAGCTCGCAATTTATACAGACAAAGCAGAGCTGCTTGTGTTCTTCAGTCCTACTGGAGGATGAGACAAGACAGATTTCGATTTCTAAACCTTAAGAAAATGACTACCAAATTGCAGGCACAAGTAAGAAAACATCAACAATTACAGAAATATAGGAAGATAAAGAAAGCTGCCCTTGTAATTCAGATTCATTTTCGAGCTTATGTTTCAGCAAAGAAGGTTCTAGCATCTTACCAGAAAACACGTTCTGCTGTCCTTGTTCTACAGTCTGCATATAGAGGGATGCAAGCCAGGAGAAAGTTTATTCACATCCTCACATCCATTATAAAGATTCAATCATGTTACAGAGCTTATATTTCCAGAAAAAGATTTCTGAGACTAAAAAATGCTACAGTAAAGTTACAGTCAATTGTCAAGATGAGACAAACTCGGAAACGATATTTACACTGGAGAGCAGCCGCGCTATTTATCCAGCAGTGGTACCGGTCGGCAAAACTGGCTGCACTAAAGAGACACGAATATGTGCAGATGCGGGAATCCTGTATCAAACTGCAAGCTTTTGTTAGAGGTCACCTGGTTCGAAAGCAGATACGGTTGCAAAGACAAGCTGCTATTTCGCTACAGTCTTATTTCAGGATGAGAAAGAAGCGGCAGTACTACCTGGAAATTTATAAAGCAACTCTTGTCATTCAGAATTACTATCGTGCGTACAAAGCACAGGTCAATCAAAGGAAGAACTTCTTGCAAGTCAAAAGAGCAGTTACTTGTTTGCAGGCAGCTTACAGAGGTTATAAAGTACGCCAGCTAATCAAACAACAATCTATAGCTGCTCTTAAAATTCAAACTGCTTTTAGAGGCTATAGGGAAAGGAAGAAATATCAATATGTGCTTCAATCCACTATCAAGATTCAGAGATGGTACAGGACATGCAGGACTGTTCGTGGTATAAGAACACAATTTTTAAAGACCAGGGCAGCTGTGATTTCTCTCCAGTGTGCTTATCGTGGCTGGAAAGTTCGAAAGCAGATCGGAAGGGAACGTCAAGCTGCAGTGAGGATTCAGTCTGCTTTTAGAATGGCCAAAGCCCAGAAACAGTTCAAATTGTTAAAAACAGCAGCATTAGTCATCCAGCAACATCTGAGAGCATGGACTGCAGGAAAGAGGCAACGTATGGAGTACATTGAACTCCGTGAGGCAGCACTGAGGCTTCAATCTACTTGGAAGGGAAAGAGAGTGAGAAGGCAGATTCAAAAGCAACACAAATGTGCTGTCATCATACAGTCAAACTATAGAATGTATGTGCAACAAAAGAAGTGGAAAATCATGAAGAAAGCCGCTTGTCTGATCCAAATGTATTACAGGGCTCACAGTATTGGAAGGAAACAGCGTCAGTTGTACTTGAAAACCAAAGCGGCTGCCGTTGTTTTACAGTCAGCTTACCGAAGTATGAAAGTAAGAAAAAAAATAAAGGAGTGCAACAGAGCAGCAGTCACTATACAGTCCACATATAGAGCTTACAAAACCAAAAAAAACTACGCAAACTGCAGGGCTTCGGCTATCATAATTCAGAGATGGTATCGAGGTATTAAAATTGCAAACCACCAACGTAAGGAATACCTTAATTTAAAGAAAACAGCAGTTAAAATTCAAGCTATTTATAGAGGTATTAGAGTAAGAAGGCATAACCGACACCTGCACATGGCAGCCACTGTTATTCAAGCCATGTTTAAAATGCATCAAGCAAAAATGAGATACCATAAAATGAGAACAGCGGCTGTCATAATTCAGGTAAGATATAGAGCATATTGTGAAGGTAAGATTCAGCGTGCAAAGTACTTGACAATTATGAAAGCTATTACTGTTCTTCAGGCAAGTTTTAGAGGAACAAGAGTAAGACAGACCCTCAGAAAGATGCAGAGCGCAGCCACGCTTATCCAATCCTACTATAGAAGACACAGACAGCAAGTCTATTTTACTAAGTTAAAGAAGGTAACAAGAACAATACAGCAAAGGTACCGGGCAGTAAAGGAAAGAAACACACAGCTTCAAAGGTATAACAAATTAAGGCATTCTGTCATACGTATTCAGGCTGGTTTTAGGGGGATGAAAGCTAGAAGACATTTAAAAAGAATGCATTTAGCCGCAACTCTTATTCAAAGGAGATTTAGAACTCTCAGAATGAGAAGAAGATTCCTGCATCTCAGGAAAACTGCTGTTTGGGTTCAGAGAAAGTACCGTGCAACTGTCTGTGCAAAGCAATACTTCCAACACTTCGTGCGGGTACAAAAGGCGGTCATTAAAATCCAGTCATCATACAGAGGATGGATGGTAAGGAAAAAGATGCAAGAGGTGCACAAGGCTGCCACTGCCATCCAGGCAGCTTTCAGAATGCACAGAGCAAATGTGAAGTACCAGGCCTTGAAACATGCCTCAGTTGTGATCCAGCAGCAGTTCCGAGCAAGCAGGGCTGCAAAACTACAGAGGCAGTGTTACCTCCGACAAAGACATTCTGCTCTGATCCTTCAGGCTGCGTTTAGGGGGATGAAAGCCAGAGAACATTTGAAAAACATGCATTCCTCTGCAACCCTTATTCAAAGCACGTTTAGATCTTTAGTGGTGAGGAAAAGGTTCATTTCCCTCAAAAGAGCTACTGTTTTTGTTCAGAGAAAATACCGGGCCACCATTTGTGCCAGGCATCACTTGCACCAATTCTTGAAATTAAAAAAAGCGGTCATTACAATCCAGTCATGTTACCGAAGGCTGGTGGCAAAGAAGAAGCTGCAGGAGATGCACAGGGCTGCGGTTCTCATCCAGGCCACTTACAGAATGCACAGAACATATGTTACATTTCAGACCTGGAAACATGCCTCCATTTTAATTCAGCAACATTACCGAACATACAGGGCTGCAAAATTGCAAAGAGAAAATTCTGTTCGACAGAGACGTTCTGCTTTGATCATTCAGGCTGCATATAAGGGAATGAAAGCAAGACAGCTTTTAAGGGAAAAACACAGAGCTGCTATCGTAATACAAAGCACATACAGAATGTATAGGCAGTATCTTTTTTACCAAAAGATCCAGTGGGCTACAAAAGTAATACAAGAAAAATATAGAGCAAATAAAAAGAAAGCTCTTCAACACAGTGCACCCAGGAATGCAGCAGCAGCCTGTACTGAAGCAGATTTCCAGGACATGATCCTAAGGAAACCGATTCAGGAACAGCATCAGGCTGCCACTATTATTCAGAAGCATTTTAAAGCCTCCAAAGTAAGGAAGCATTATCTCCACTTGAGAGCAAATGTAATTTTTGTCCAAAGACGATACAGGGAACTAACTGCAGTGCGCACCCAGCCAGTCGTGTGTACACAGTCTTCATATAGAAGTTGTAAGGTGCAAGAGGACATGCAGCATAGGCACCTGGCTGCCACACGAATTCAGTCATTCTACCGAATGCACAGAGCCAAACTCGATTATCAAGCAAAGAAAACCGCCGTTGCTGTAATACAGAATTATTTTAGGTCCTATATCCGAGTAAAAGTGGAAAGGGAAAAATTTTTGGCAGTTCAGAAGTCTGTGCGAATTATTCAGGCTGCTTTTAGGGCCATGAAGGTTAGAGAGAGACTGAGAACCCTCTCGGAGGTGAACATGGTAGCCAGTGCTAAGCAGTCTGCCTTCTGCTCTTGCAGAACCGAAGCTCAGTGTGCAGCTGTTCACGGCTCAGCACTTAGGACTCAGAAGTGGCGTGGAGCTTCCCTGGTCACTTGTTCACAGGAGGCCGAGTACCCCCAGAGAGAGGCTCTAGTAGTGACTCAAAGAGCTTTCTGCGAGATGGTCACAAGGAAATTGGAAACACAGAAGTGTGCTGCCCTGCGCATTCAGTACTTCCTTCAGATGGCCGTGTGTCGGAGAAGGTTTGTCCAGCAGAAAAGAGCTGCGGTGACCCTCCAGCAGTACTTCAGGACGTGGCAAACAAGAAGGCAGTTTTTATTGTACAGGAAGGCAGCAGTGGTCTTACAAAATCACCACCGAGCCTTTTTGTCTACAAAACATCAAAGACAAGTATATTTACAAATTAGGAGCAGCATTATCATGATTCAAGCTAGAACGAGAGGATTCATACAGAAACGGAGGTTTCAGAAAATTAAAGATAGCACCATAAAAATCCAGGTACTTCTCTATTTAAGTGTAAAGCTTGCATTCTTTCTGCAGTCGGTATTTGTTAGAATTTGTAAAATTAACTTACGCAGGTCATAAAGAGTAGTACTTCATTTACACGACCATTTCAATGATCTTCCAAAACGGAACATTTGTTTGAGAGTGGGAAAGGGGCACAATAGTAATTCAGCACAGAACTTGGGATCTTCTGAACATGGTCACTCTTTGCATGATGCATTTCAATAGATACTGATTTTGAGCACATAGTTTGATACATGGGAGTTCTCTACTGAGTAAAATTATTTTTTAAGTGAGAAATTTAAGCTAAGGTGAAGTGAGATTTGGCAAAATTTAGGCCAAATGATATAATTGTATTCCTCTACCCATTTGTTAATGAGGCCACTTAAGCTATATAGATATGTACTTTATTCAGAGTATTTAGCAGTTTTGGTTTCCAAAGCATTTCTATATAATTTTTTTCATTATGTTATTATTCTACATAAAAGATATATATACTCTATATAACACATAAGAATATTATATCCACACTTCTCGCACACATACACGTATCAGTGGGTGAGAAGTATAGAATATTATGTCTCCTGAAATGTGAAGGACTGAGAAAAGTTAAATAACTTCTAATGTTGCACAGAGAGAGGCAGATCCAGGAATGGAATCTAGGTACTTCAGCAGTTTATTTCTCACCTGTTCATACGCTAGGCTTTGAACCTTGGTGTGATATGTTGGTACTTGTTGGTTTGCTGTTAAACTTAGATATACTGTTTTCATTGAGCAAATGTCCAGTGCTGGCAATGTGCTAAATGCTATCGTGGGTGATTGGCGTAGACAGTAAGAAATACTTAGTTGCTGTCCTTAAAGCACTTACTTGAGCAGGGACGCACAATTATAAAACAAAATGAGAGGTTTATGTTGCCGGGAACATAAAGAAGAGAAACCTAAGTTTCTCTCGGTGGTCAGAAAAGGCTTCCCAGGAAAGCAGCATTTAGGTTGAGCTGTTAAGCCAAAGGATGAATTCAAAATAGCCCAATAAAATGTATCCAGTGTATCCCCCTGTAGGAGATAACACAGAATTTAAAAATGAGAGAGAGAGAGAGAGAGAGAGAGAGAGAGAGTGTGTGTGTGTGTGTGTGTGTGTGTGTGTGTGTGGTACAGTGTAAAAAGTAATGTGAGACCAGGTTGACAGTAGAGGGAGTGAGATTTCACAGAGCTTTGTGAGATCTAGACACAAGTTTAGTCTCTTCCACTAGATTAAAAGAAGTTCTAGAAGAATTTTAAATGGAGAAAACCAGAATCATAATTTTATTTTTAAAAAAACTACTGTGGCAGGAATGTGGAAGAAGAACCGGAAGGGAAGTAGGGAGACCACCCAGGAGGCTCTTGGCATTAGGTCAGGTGAAAGATAGTTTAGTAAGATGTAGTGACAATGGGATGGAAGAGGTAGTATTTGCATTATATAAACAAGCATCCAAGGCATAGGTATGGCTCAAGTAGCTCAGCAGATGTTACCATTCACGGACACAAGGAGCAAAGAGAGGAGCAGATTGGAAGACTGATGATGAATTCAGTTTGGGGTATATGATGAAGTTGAAGTACCTAACAGATGTCTCAGGTGAGCAGTCTAGCAAGGTAGTTGGCCATGTTTGGAGTTTGGAGAGTAGTACAGATTTCAGAATTTGACTTCTACATTATTGCCATATGTGTGATAATTGAAGTCGTGGGAGTGATAGGATCACCCAGGAATAATGTAGAAAATGGGTAAAAGAAGAGGATCTGCTTGGGACTCAAACCCTGAAGAATGTCAACATTTGAGAATATTGAGAAGAGAAGCCAAAACATGGTAGTAAGAGAGAACAAGAAAAACGGATCAAGAAACCAAGCATGGGGGAGAGGAAGAAAAGAATGCTCAGATTTTAAATGCTGCCCAAGAAGTTAATGGTTGAAATAGGTTAACTGGATGTATTAGTTACGGTTATGGTCAAATGACAGAAAAGCAAAATAATCTTAGGAAATTTTAGCTATTTTTCTCATATGTAATTAAATTTAAAAATTATATTTTACACATCTAGTTTTTAACATACAATCGGTAGACTCAAACTTTAGTGCACATTAGAGTCATTTGGAATTTTTAAAAATACTGATGCCTGGCTCCCACTGAATACCAGTGTGTTAGTATTCAGGTTTGTTTACGTTAAAACCACATTAATACAGTCTGAGTAAGTCAGGGACATCACAAGAGTAATTTTGACATTCATATCATTCTTGCCTGTCAGGTGACTTCTGGAGCCTGCTCCCTTCCTCTTCCCCTACCCCATAAGGGGTGGCTGCAGTATTTATTGTAGGTGTTTTGGATCTTGACTCTGTTGCCTTCCACCTTTGTTGTCACTTCTTCCCCAACATCAATTTCTGTTATGAGATTATCTATAAAGAATAAATAAGATACCTTTTCCATTTATTACCTGCACATTCACAAGTTACTCAGTTTCTCTTGATTTACTCATCTCTAAATTATATAATGATATTATATGGTATTATATAAGGTATTATATGGTATTATGGTTTTGTAAGGACCTACAGTGTCCCTTAGTACAGTGCTAAGGGCTTAATAAGTTATAGCTGTCACTTAAACATTTAGTCAGCCGTAAGGATGCAGAAATTGGAAAAACTGATAGTCCTATGATAGAGAGTTGCTCTCAGAAGTCTGCTGCAGCCTGGACACAAAACCCAGGATATACATAAGGGAGGTAGGATGGGAGGTGGGAAAGATTCCAGGAAGTAGGGTAATCAGTGCGTTCCTTTCCCTTCTGTTCTTCCAGATGGATTGAGATAGTGAGAACAATGAATGCGCCTATATGGCTTTTCAGACATTGTACACATATTACAATTTAGAAATATTTGTTAGGATTTTATTAGTCTTAGCTCTCAGCCAGCTCCAGGTTATATGTAATAAAGCACATAGTAGGTGTTCACTGTGGTTAGCCCCACTGTTCTCAGAGGACTCATATGTATCAGCAATGAATGAGCCTAATAGTAGAGTTGTCATGTGACTGTATTTCTGCAATTGATTTTCGTCTACTTAACCTTACTCTAGCTGTCTTTAATACTGGTTTTTCTTCAGTTTGCAAGAAAATATATCTCATTGCATATTTGTTAAATTTCTGTATTTAAAAGGCTGTGTGGAGGAGCTATAAAGCCAAGAAATATTTACATCAAGTGAAAGCTGCCTGCAAGATTCAAGCCTGGTATAGGTATTGGAAAGCACGTAAAGACTATCTAGCTGTATTAAAAGCTGTTAAAATCGTTCAAGGTTGCTTCTACACCAAACTGGAGAGAACACGGTAACATATCATAGCTGTGTGGGGAGAGTATGATGGTTATCTGTGTGAATGTGGTAGCCAAGTCTTTATATAAAATAATACTGCTTATTGATTTTTCTTTGAAACATTTGCTATGGTTAACTTGTATGGTTTGTTTTGTTAACGTTCTCCATTAATGAAACAAAGTATATCTCTAAGACTGAGATTGAGATAGAGCCTCGATATAATTCAGCAAAAAATACTTACTCAAACTTGATTTAAGTTCATAGGGATCAGGGTAAGGATGGGACGGATGGGAAGTGAATAAAATAATCCAGTAAGATCTTGGTTTCCTTATTAGTGCGTTGGTCCATTTTGTTTGTCAATTTAGCAACTGGCAAAATTTGCTTTCTAACTCATTTTTTTTCTTTTCTTTTACCTTGCCCTCACATACCTTAATGATGAAGACCTAATTACCAACTTATTTATATTCATTGTATTTTCTGATTCCTGGTTCATTTGTTTGAGATACATTTTCTAAACTCTTAACAGGTTATCTATATTATTTTTATTTCATAATGTAAGGATTTCTCTCCATTTACCAGAATTGATGAATTATTGTATCAGTGGTGATTTTAAAGATTGTTTTTTGAGAACACACTGTGTAAGAAGAGTTTTTTGATAGATTCCATGGATAGAAGCTCAGGGCTTACCATATAAAGATATAGTTGCTGCTATCAGGTGTTAACCAGTGTCTAAGTTTCCTGTTCCAAAATGCTGAATTTTTCTCATTGACACTCAGCTTTATTTTCTAAGAAATGTGGTAACATGATGTTAAGTTAAATCCATTCTAAGTTTTTATGTATTATCACTATGTTGACACCTAAAGTTTAATCTCTAGCCCTCGCTTTCTAAGTTCTTCAGTTCTACTTACAGAATATTTCTTTGTAGATATTTGCACGATGCCAACTTTCCTTTCAAACAAATGTCCATCTCATTTGCCTGATGCTATTAATCTCCTAAGTTCTCTTTGGGACCCCCTGCTGTCTGCTTAATTACCCACTTGCAATATGGACTCAGATTTTATACCCTGCCATTATTTCTTTATCTAGGCTTTGTCTAGGTCTGGCTAATTGTACTTTCTTTTGATCCTGTTCAGAATTCTTTCTCATTCTAGAAATTCATACTTCTTGCCACTAGAATATGCCAATTTTGCCAATTACAAAACTTTTCCGTTGTGTCAGGTGTGTGTGTGTGTGTGTGTGTGTGTGTGTGTAGAATTCTGATTGCTACTAATTTAAATGTAAATTATACTTTTCCACTTTATTTTCTTTCTCTAGTATTTAGCATGGGGGGTAGGTATGGGCAATAAATACTTATTGAGTAGATTAAAGAAATTTGTAATTGCTTTTCAATAACTGCCTTTTAGGTTTCTGAATGTGAGAGCATCAACAATTATCATTCAGAGAAAATGGAGAGCCATACTTTCTGGAAGAATAGCTCGTGAACACTTCTTAATGATGAAAGTAGGTGCAAAAATTTAAAAACAGCTCATTTGCAAGAAACTATTTTAGGAAACAAAATAAAAAATGTTTTTTGTTAACTATACATTTTAAACACATTGCAGTCAATTAAAAATTGTATTCACCTATAAAAATGCTTTTTATGAATATTTTGGTTTATATATTTATATTTACAAAATATTCTCAAACCCAAGTTTGAAGTAACTAATTTTAGAGTAAATAATTTATTTGGAGGAAGCATATTTTATCTACTATAAGTCAAACACTTAATAATATATTAAAGTCTTTAAGCTACAATAGATGATCTATTTAAAATATTTAACATCAAAGTTTTAGAATAGCTGCAGTACCTATAGCTTTTTATTAAAGAAATTAAAATTAATATGCTACTTATAAATTTCAGCATTCATATAATACTATTAAATAGCTATTATACCTACTAGTGTATATTTACTAATTAGATCCTCATAATCACCCTCTGAAGTAGTTATTAGCATACCTCTTTTACAAATCAGGAAACTGAGGTGTAGAGGGGTAAAGTGACTTGCCCAAGGTCATTCAGCCAGTTGGTGGGGGAATCTTTGTTGTAAAGCAAACCTAGTTCCCATTTTAATTTATAGACTTCTTCAGATGTCTTAGACTTTGGTTGTCAGGATGTTATATAACTGAAAAATCTAAGATGTGCTGGTTCTAAGATGTACTTTATGGTTCTTGCAGCAACAAACATCTTCTCTGATAGCTGTTTATAATGCCCATTCTGTTCTTTATATTGCTAACATTTTTATTAAATGTATTTGTCCTGTGGTAATATTAGTCCTTTTCTCCCTCACAATGAGAAGTATCAGAAGATGGGAGGGAAAGAGCACCAGATAGATCTAACAACCTTGGCTTGTGCCTTAATAAAAACTTAATTTTTAGCTATAGACCTATATAGGTTAGAAATTATATACCATCACCTTTTCTTGTATATGAAATAATGATGTTCTCTCTCTATATATAAGTGTAAAGAAAAATCACTATTATACCATCTCATTTTACATTGAGAAATTCAAAAACCTCCAGTGGGTTGAAATTATTAAGCCTCTTTCTATTAATGTCACTTGCAAATTTTTCCTTATAGAGACATCAAGCTGCTTGTTTGATCCAAGCGAATTTTAGAAGATACAAAGAAAGGCAGGTCTTTCTCCGGCAGAAGTCTGCTGCTTTGACCATACAGAGATATATACGAGCCAGGAAGGCCGGAAAATGTCAAAGGATAAAATATGTAGAATTTAAAAAATCTACAGTTGTTCTACAAGCACTAGTGCGTGGTTGGTTAGTAAGAAAAAGAGTAAGTATTTTTAAGTAGAATATCTCAGTTTTATGAAATGAAAGTATTTGATGTTGAGGCACCTGGGTGATCAGTGGTTGAGCATATCTGCCTTTGGCTCGGATTGTGATCTTGGGGTCCTTGGGATCGAGTCCCACATTGGGCTTTCCGTAGGGAGGCACTTCTCCCTCTGCCCGTGTCTCTGCCTCTCTGTATCTCTCATGGATAAATAAATAGAATCAAAAAAAGAGAGAGAGAGAGAAAGAGAAAGAATTTGATATTAAGAAATTTTAGGTTTTGGAGAATAATTTCAGAACTAATATAACCATTAACTTGAATTGATTCAGCTTCTGCAGAGCCATGTAACAAGATCACTGGCTGCTGTAGATTTTTGTTCTATGAGCTTGTTTCACATTGATGCTCACCTAAAGTGCAAACTAAATTTTCTCTTGTAATGAATCTTAACAAAGGAACTGAAAGAAAGTTGAGGGAAGAGCTCCACATGAGAAGGAGGTTGTTGTTCAAGTAGCCGTTTACTTCACCAAGCAACTCTGAGGTGTTATGAGCTACAATTCCTCTGTAACTTCCACATCTTCAGCGAGAGACTCCCTCCTAGAGAGTGCATGACTTTTTGGTGTCCAATAAATATATTGAAGCACTGGCAAAGACAAAATCCTTAAATTTGAAATTAAAAAGAAGAAATATTTTATATTGTGTTCATTAAATATAAATTGGAGGTCTAAAGGCCACTATAGAGTGGTTCTGCTACAAGAGTCTTGTGCTAGATTTGTGTAAGACTACCCATGGGCAGCCTGGGTGGCTCAGCAGTTTAGCGCCGCCTTCAGCCCAGGGTATGATCCTGGAGATCGGGGATCAAGGCCCACGTCAGGCTCCCTCCATGGAGCCTGCTTCTGCCTGTCTGTCTCTCTCTCTCTCTCTCTCTCTCTCTCTCTCTCCCCCCCCCCCTCATGAATAAATAAATAAATAAAATCTTAAAAAAAAAAAGACTACCTAATAATTGGAGAAATTGATTCAAATAATTTTGTCTGACTTACTATGACCCTCTCCAGCAGTTGTGCTTAGAATACTGTAATTTTTTTTGAGTTTAGTATTCATATACTTCTTTCATTACAGTCAAAGCTTTAATTAACTTTTTGTGTAGTCTAGTTAAATTAAATACTGTTCTTAAGTGCCCAAAATATAAGTTCGCTTTTTATACCCTACATTAAGGGTTACACATGTGGAAATAAAGGATTATAATCACCTTGAGTTACAATGTAAGTATGATGTTAATAATTAAAAGTTAACTTATTGCTAATTTATATAATTTGGTATTAAGGATATAAAAAAATATAAACATTGATCAGTTGTCTTAAGAGTCAAATATTTGGTTAATTTTTTATTTCTCATATAGATTTTAGAACAAAGAACCAAAATCAGACTTCTTCACTTCACAGCAGCTGCATATTATCACCTGTCTGCTCTTAAAATTCAAAGAGCATATAAACGTCACATGGCTATGAAGAATGCTAACAAGCAGGTTAATGCAGTCATCTGTATCCAGGTTAGCTTTTCTTTTGCAGCAAAACTATATAGTTTTTGTTATACATTTTCTATTTTAATAAATAATTTCCAAATACCTTATGCTAAGGTCATACAGTGTTTTGCCTTTTGCTTATAGGATGTCATATTTAGGATGGCTTGATGGGTTAGAAATTGGTTGATGTTTTAAGGCACAGGAATAAATCTGAATTACTTTCTGAAATAATTGTACTCATTTATACTTGTAGCAAAGTCTAAGGGTACCTGTTTCCCTACATTCTTGCCAGCACAGAGCATTAATAAAGACTCTGATTTTTGCTACTTTGATGAATGGCCAATTGAATCTCATTTTGTTCTGGATTTCCTTTGATTGCTATCAGTTCTAAAAAATGTTTCATGCGTTGGCTATTCAAATGATTATCTGTGGATTGTGTGCTTTTTTTTTTTTTAATGTGTGCATTTCATATACTTTGCCCTTTTCTCTTTTGGATGTTCTTATTTGTTATGATTTATAGCAATTACTTATGTATTCTGGATAAGAACACTATTTATTAAGATATATGCAAAGTATTGAGTGAGAAAGTAATTTGCAGAATGACACATACAGCTTGAAAGAATTTGTGTCAATTGTGAAATGAAGGTTGTGTTGTGCAAGGTTAAATTCACACACACACCCAGTGAGGATTAGAAGATTTGCACCAAGCGGAGTGGAGAAGTAGTGTCACTGGGGAGGGTTGAAAAGTATTTCAGCATAATGTTCTGTTTATTTCATTTGTGTATTTATGTGTATATAGGTATTTATTTCAAAAACCAGAAATAAAGAAAATCTCTATGTTTTAAACAGAGGTGGTTTCGAACAAGATTACAGCAAAAGAGGTTTGCTCAGAAATACCCTAGCATCCTCACAAGTCAGCATGAAGTTCCAGAATGTATGAGCCAGCAAAATAGAGCTGCATCAGTAATACAGAAAGCAGTACGCCGTTTCCTCCTCCGTAAAAAACAGGAAAAATTTAATAATGCAATCAGTAGAATTCAGGTAACTGGAAATATGATGTTAGTTCCAGACTTTGGCTTATAATTCACCTACATGGTATCTAACATTTTAAAAACACAGTCGCATACATTTTAAAAAGTTGAGGTTCTCCAGTTGAATAACACATAAATACTGTATCTTTGCTAAGTCCTTCATTTTTAAATTTCCCTAGAGATATTTAGGATTAAGAGATAAAAAAGTATTTTGACATTTTAAATAGATTTAGACATCTGTAGTCCATGAATGATGTTTTGGGTTATTTACAGGGATATTATATATATTTCTTTTCAGAAAAATTGATTTTGTTGTTTATTAGAACGTGAATTGAGGTCTTATTTGCAATGTGTCTGATTATATCCTATAAATTTACTGAAATACACATTTTGTAGAAATAGATGTAGATAGAAGTTCAAAACATCATGGGTTGTAATCTTAAAATCACTGTGTTTTGTCCCTTTAAGGCATTATGGAGAGGATACTCTTGGAGGAAGAAAAATGATTGTACAAAAATTAAAGCTATACGACTAAGTCTTCAACTTGTTAACAGGGAGATTCGAGAAGAAAACAAACTTTACAAAAGAACTGCGCTTGCACTTCATTATCTTTTGACCTATAAGCACCTTTCTGCTATTCTTGAGGCCTTAAAGCACCTAGGTTAGTTTAACAATATCTTGTATAAATACGGTTAGAAATGCATTTTTTACCTTTGAGTGTACAAAGGATGTTATAATACTGTATTAGCTAAAACTTCATTTTGTTGCTATGAATTTATCTCTCTCTCTCTTTTTTTCCCCTCCTTTCAGAGGTAGTTACTAGATTATCTCCACTTTGTTGCGAGAACATGGCCCAGAGTGGAGCAGTTTCTAAAATATTTGTTTTGATCCGAAGTTGTAATCGTAGCATTCCTTGTATGGAAGTCATCAGATATGCTGTACAAGTCTTGCTTAATGTCGCTAAGGTAATTTTCCATTTTAATAATGAATTGTTCCTTGCAAGAAATCTGACCCAGCAGATTAACTTCATATTTGCTCACCGCTAGAACTTAGATCACCCAGTTAAAAATTTATTTATGTGCAAGAGTCTTAGGGGGAAAAATATTTAATCTGTTAACATAATTGTACATAGAAACTTTTTATGGTGTTATTTCTTCTATCTTTATGTTATTAGTAACAATGATTACTAACATCTATTCCTACATACTAGTGTTTTTCATTCATCATTTAATTTAGTTCCTAAATAATCCTCTAAGGCAATTTGTGTTATTATTCCTATTTTATAGAGAAGGAATAATAATTCTTATAGAAATTAAGTCTCCTGCCTAAGCACTTCATTGTGATAATTGGTAGAGCTGGATTTGGGTCCTTTTTTGTCCACCTCTAGAGCTGGTTGGTGTCCACTCCGTTGTATCAAAACAGTAGAACCTCTTATAATCTGCTGTCACTTAATTATCCTGTACATAATATTCTATATAGGTATTAGCATTAAGTTTTTTGGCTTTGGACTGGTAACAGATATCTATACTAAACTAATGCATGCAATCGAAAGTATTGAGATGACAAATTTATCTTCCCCACCCAATCCCTCAGCCACAACTTAGAAGATTTTACCTGATATTTTCTTACTGAGAAGTGGTGGTTTGAGAACACAGACTGATGCCACACTGCCTGGGTTTGAATCACAGCTCTGCAGCTTATTATAGGTTACTTAGCCTCTCTCCACTTTACTTTCTTTAACTGTAAAATGGGTATAGTAATAATTTCATAGTATCCACCTCACAATGTTATTGTGATAATGAAATGAGTCCATATATATAATATGCTTCATATGTAAAAGTGCCAGATAAATGTTAACTGTTAATAAGGTTTTGTTATTTTTATCTTAGTATCATTGGCATTATTTGTTCCCAGGTAAATTTCAACATGAATCTAATGATACAGTTAGGTAATTGAGGCAGGAAAAATATATTCTTAGTCTTTATTTTATCCTATGATGAGCTATCACAAATAAGTTTTTCCTAAGAGGTTCTCAGTAAAATTGGCTTGTCGTTAATCTTGTTTTTATTTACTTAAAGGTGTTCACATTCAAAGATTTTAGATCTGATTCATATTTTGTGGAATTTGGGAAGAAAAAAACAATTAAAATGCAGACATGAATATAAAATGAATCCAGAAACGATAGTTTTACCAAGGAATCATTTCATGAAGTCCTTTGCACTTGCTGTATTAGATCAAAAACTTTTTGAACTTTTTTGCTTGGGCTATTTCTAAGGCTACATGTGTTTACTATAATGTTTGCTTTTATTCTGTTCTCTTCAAGTATGAGAAAACTACTGCAGCAGTTTCTGATGCAGAAAACTGCATAGATACACTGCTGGACCTTTTGCAAATGTACCGAGAAAAACCTGGTGACAAAGTTGCAGACAAGGGTGGAAGCATTTTTACAAAAACCTGTTGTTTGTTAGCTGTTTTATTGAAGACAACGAATAGGGCCTCTGTAAGTACTAGTTCTCTTGCTTTGAGGTTATCTTTCTAAGTTCTTAGGTCTGAGACTTTCACATTTTTCCTTCAGTAACTATCCCAATTTAAATAGGGTTTTGTATATGTTCAAACCTGCCTTTTGTGTTGATATAGGAGATGTTTATGTGTTGTGTTGTGTGTGTTCTGTTGATATAGGAGGTGTTTCTAACGTATTAAACTGATTTTTTTTTGTATTTTTAAATTTAAATTCCAGTGTAGTTAACATGCGTGTTCTATTAGATTCAAGTGTCTTAGATTCAGGTGTATAATATAATGATTCAGCAATCCTATACATGACTCTGCTCATCATAAGTATGCTTTTTATTCCCTTCACCTGTTTCAACCATCTGTGTATATATTTTTAGTGTAATTGGTACCATAAGAACAAATCACTCTGAAATTTGCTTTTTTCATTTAATATGTTTTTCTAAGCTTTTTTGGTTTTATTTTAGAGAAAGTGCATAGAGTGGGAGGGGGCGCAGAGAATCTTAAGCAGGCTTCACACCTAGCTCAGAGCCAAACGTGAGCCTCCATTTCATGACCCTGAGATCATGATTTGAGCCAAAACCAAGAGTTGGACCTTAACTGACAGAGCCACCCATGCACCCTTCATTAAATGCATTATTAATACATCTTTCCTTTAAATTGCTATACAGCTATGAATATGAATACACTGAATTTTATTAAGCCATTCTATTGAAAGATACTCTGATTTAGGGGAAATTTTCATTATTACATTTACATAATTTATAATATTATATTTATATTCTTATTTTGTTAAGCTATGTATAAGGATATTGTTTTAATTTTATTGTTTTAATTTTTATTTTATTTTATTTAGATTCAAGTAATTAGCATTTACCATATTATTAGTTTCAGAAGTAGAATTCAGTGATTCATCAGTTACATATAACATCCAGTACTTAAATTGTATCACATGCCCTCCTTAATGTCCATCACCCAGTTACCCTATCCCTCCACCTGCCTCCCCTCCAGGGACCCTCAGTTTGTTTCCAAGGGTTAAGAGTCTCTTATGGTTTGTCTCCCTCTCTGATTTTGTCTTGTTTTGCTTTTCCCTCCTTTCTTTGCTCCTCTGTTTTGAGGAAACTGAATTTTAAAAATAAAATTTATTACCATTATATGATTAGCCATTTCCCATTTACTTGAGGGAAGTAACAAATTATCCTAGTAAGGTAGAAAACCAGGCCTGTGTGACTCCTCATCCTCTTGTTGTAACCATAAATACATTTCAAGCTTTTCTGTGGTGAGACCCTCATAGGATTCTGGCCTTCATCCTGAGAACAAAACTGCTGAAGGATTTTACACAAGGGAGTATGTTGTAGTTTAAGTTCTAACATGACTTTGACTACTGATTGAAGAATGGATTTGAGAAAGCATGTGTGGAAGTAGGGAGACCAGTCAGGAAGGAGAGAGGTATAGCTGTGTAGTGGTCTAGGCAAAAAGACTGTACCTGACCTAGGGCTGTGAGAGATAAGTAGATAACTTTGGAAACTTAGAGAAAGTTCACAGGAGCTGGTAACTGGATATAATAGGTATAAGGACTATCATAATATTTACCTGTTTATTCAGTATGGAGTTAGGAGTACAATTTTTTAAATATTTACCTTTTTATAATTTTCTTGCAAATTAAAAGTTAAACGTCTAACTGCTGAACTTGGAAAACATGGCTTTTATTTTGTTAAAGATTCATAAGTTTACCGTATAGTGGTTATTATGGCTGATTTTACTAGCAAAGAAGGGATCCAAAATTTTTTTTAGTTTTAATAATTGTACATTTTCTTTTTTAGAGTGTTCGAAGTAAGTCCAAAGTTGTTGACCGTATTTATAGTCTCTACAAGCTTACAGCTCGTAAACATAAAATGAATACTGAAAGAACACTTTATAAACAAAAGATGAATTCTTCTATAAGTACTCCCTTTATTCCAGAAACACCTGTAAGAACCAGAATAGTTTCAAGGTAAGCAATAAATGAACTCTGTAGTTTCGTGTCACTGTTCATTCACTCATTCATTCATTTAACAAACATTTATTGAATACATACTGTAAGCAAGATACTGAGCTTGACAATGGAGAAACAACGTATGAATGAGAATAGAATCTTCGGTAAATCTAAAGTAGACAATCTCAGTAAATAATGAAGTAATAATACTGTGGCTTAGGGTATTTAATAGTCATTTGATAAATTCCTTGTATTAAATAGTTAACTGCTAAGTCTAACAATTAGCTTTTTATAATAAGCTTTGCTATATAAGTTTTTTTTTTCTTTCATGTAGAACAAGCTATACTGTTCAAAAGCTGCTAAAAATCCCTCCTGGCTACAATACCAACTTCCAGCTCCTCTCCTAATCTCCCTAATACTTGAAATTTCTTCTTCTAAAGAAGTTCTTTATGAGACCTTGTACTAGTTTCCCTAGAGCTGCTATAACAAATTGCCACAAACTTGGTGGCCTTAAACAACAAACAGTAACTGATTCTCTGGCAGTTCTTGAAACCAGAAGTTCAAAATCAGGGTGTCAGCAAAGCCTTACTTTCTCTGAGGGCTCTAGGGCACTATGCTTCCTTGACTCTTCCAGTTTTTGGTGACTCTAGGTATTCCTTTGCTTGTGGCTGTATAACTCCATTCTTGGCCTCTGTCTTCACATGGGCCTCTTCTCTTCCCTCCTCCTTATTGGATTTAGGGCCAGTTCAGGCAATACAAGATGATCTTATCTCAAGATCCATCAGTGAGGTATATCTGTGGAGACCCTTTTTTCCAAATAAAGTAACATTTACAGGTTCTAAGGATTAGGATGTGGACATATCTTTTTTGGGGAGGCTGGTCATTCAGTCAACAGCAGACCTAGAGAGATAATAATAGTAGTTTAACTAGTTTAAGACAGGTAGCTTTAGAAATTTTTTTTAAAATGGGTATTAATTAGCTTATCTGGTTAACCAAGCAGACACCTCTATCAGTGTGAGAGTAAGAATCCTATGGAGCTGCCATAAGGTGGTGAACTTTTGATTATTGCATAGCATGGAGTTATGTAATTTCAGGAGAATCACAGTAAGCAAATAAGTGAATAAAGTAATTAAGATTGTGGTAACGGCTAGGATAGAGAGTAACTTACAGGACCTGCTAAAATAGCATCACTGGGAAACTAGGATGTAATTACAAGAAATAAAAGTTGAAAGGACAGAAGATAGGGTGGGAGGGGGCATTGAATCATGGGTTTTGTTTTGGGTAAGCCTAAGATACCTGTGACAAATTAGAGGAAAAGCCAAACAAGCCATTAGAAAATCAGGGCTGTGGTTCTAGGCAGAAGAATCAGTTGAGAGATTGAAATTCAGGAATCATTAGATCACATTTAAGGCTGTGGTAATAAATGTGACCACCTTAGGGGAAGAGAATACCTAGAAAAGAAATTCCCAAACCAACCCTCAGAACCCATTTCCCCAGAACTCAGACAGAGAAAGAACCAGACAACAGCTCTGAAGAAGAATTGGTAATTGGATAGAGGATATTCCAGAGTAGTGTCACATCAACTGTGTGGAATACTACTGAGAGGTTGTTAGGTAAGGTCTGAAAAATGCCCATTGGACTCAGCAAGATGGAGGCTAGTGGGGAGGTGGTGACACATACAGATTGAGGATTGAAAAACAAATGGAATATCTCATATGAAAAATTCATGAGTTTATGATGATACTAAGGGGGAAAAAATCGTTGGTTACCCTTGAAGGATGCTACATAAACAACTCGTGATGCTTACTATGGGTAAAAGGAGAGAATCAAGTGTGTCCCATTTTTCTTATATATACTGTATAGGGTAATCAAATGGTTGATGTCGGAATTTTCTATTAAAAAATTGTTTAATAAATGCAGAGAGAATATGAAACTATCCCTATTTTGTAGCCCCTAATGAAATAATAGGTCTTCTCTAGTCCATGATTAATGCAAGTTTGATAGCAAAGCTTTAGATGAATTAAATTGATATAGGTGACAATAATCAAATCTGTTGATGAATCTTGGCATCACAAAAAGATAAGACCACCAAATAGACCACCCGGAGAGACCAGATACACAAGACCATCTGAATATGAGTCTTGTCATAAAAGCAAACCTGAACACCTCATGCCTTTTTGTGCCACTCTTAAGTTCCTACTTCCAGATCCATGCCAGGCTGCAAACTCGGTTTCTGCTCTGAATTGCCAGAAGTTCAGACACTTTGAGTCAGCATTTATTTTATTTTTTTTAAATTTTTATTTACTTAGGATAGTCACAGAGAGAGAGAGAGAGAGGCAGAGACACAGGCAGAGGGAGAAGCAGGCTCCATGCACCGGGAGCCCGACGTGGGATTCGATCCCGGGTCTCCAGGATCGCGCCCTGGGCCAAAGGCAGGCGCCAAACCGCTGTGCCACCCAGGGATCCCTGAGTCAGCATTTAGAAACTTCTCTAGTAATTTAAACATTCTGTTACATAGTTTTTAGAGTCAGGTTTATTAGAATACGATTTACATAGAAAAATTGGTTTTCTGTTGTAGAGAACTCCAGCAACATCCTTCTGTTAGATGTTATAAATTAGAATTGTAATACTGGTTTAATATATAAATTTGTTATTATTTATGAATTCATTTTTGGTCCAAAATTCAAAACATTAGAACTATGACTTTTACTTTTTGCTGAAGCAAAGAAAATTTTATTTAAAATGATTAATTTAGCATTTTCTGGTTTTACCTTATTAATTAAAGATTTAATTGATTTTGATGAACTATGTTAACTCATGATGTTTAATTTCCTTCTTTCCTTCCTCTCTCCCTTCCTTCCTTGTCTCCATTTCCATCACTCAGCACTTCTCTACAAGGCATAAATCCTACAGTGTTGACAATGCACTATTTTTTGACCTGAGTTACATAGTGGTTAGCTTTATAATTACTAATAAACTGTATAGTAGTTGTAAATTGGATTTATGCTTGCATATTTCACGGTATAACAAAAGAGAGCCTACTTGCTTTAAACATATTAGGACCATTTCTACATATGATTTCTATTTAAGGGACTGATAAATTTTAATACCAGTTATGTTTTTAAAACTAATTAACATAAGTGAATAGCTTCTCCTTTTTTTCAACTGAGAAAAAATATTTATATCACACCAAAGTTACTTTGTGCCCCTTTGTAATCAGTTATCTCCTTTTAACCCCTAGATTCTGGCAACTGCTTATCTTACTTCAATACTTTTAGTTTTGTGTTTTTTACATTGTTACACAAGTGGAATCATACAGTATACAGCTTCTTGTGACTGGATTTTTTTTTTTTAGTTTAATATTTTTGAAGTTTATTTATGTTGATGCATGAATTATAGTTTCATTCCCTCTTGTCACAGAGTACTGTTCGATTGTATGGCTTTACCACACTTTGACCACTTACCAATTAAGAGATGTTTAGATTTTTAACAGGAAATAAGAAGATGGAAATGTATAATGTAGTAGAGAGTTATGTGAGAAAGATGGATGAGCTCCCCTCTGATGGATGTTATTTTCCTAATGAAGTATGAGATTATAAGCATCAGCTCAAAAGCAGACCAGGGAGGGTATGCAGAGACATTTGAAGAGAAGAAAGGAATAAAATGATCATCTTGGGGAAAGAGGAAGGATGCATACTAGGCAATTATAAGCACTCATTTAGTTTTGTAATTATTGACATAAAATCAATCAGCCTGTTTCTGCAGTCTTTCTTTTCCTCCTGTTCAGCTATCGGGAATGGAGAAGTCTGATATTTGGATTCAACTTGGAATCCAAATAGAACTTTCCATATGAATTTAATAGGAAAGAGAAACAATAGAATGAATGAAATTTGCCAAGGGGATTCTATTGGTGGACCTACACTAGATAAGGAGGGAAGTGATGTCAGCATTATGATGGGTGTAGGTACATGTTGAGGTCAATGAATTAGAGATCTCATGGGGTGGAAGATTAAATACAGTAGATGTATTAAACAACATGGATGAATCAGAAGTGGTGGGAGAATTGCAGTCTCAGATTGAGAAGTCAGTGGTGGGGTACTTGCTGACGACGAAGGCTATTATGTGATCATGGAAGATGGGGTCGGTTGAGCTAGAACAGAAGGAAAGGGGGACAAAACTGACAGATGAGATTGTTGGACTTGGGGCTAGCTACAAGGATGTTGAAGTTACTGAGAATGGTGGCAGGAGCCGAGAAGACCAAGAACCAAATACCAGGAGTTTATTAGAAGACCAGAAGGCAGTAGTAAGAGAGCTAAATAGCATAAGCCTCAAAGGAGGAAGGATGGTGAGAAATAACTTGACAGTAGTAAAAGGCAGTAACCTCTCAAACAGGTGAGAGGATTGTAAGGCATCTGAAGTGTTCAGGAGTGGCCACATTTTTGTTAAGACAAAACAGTGAAAGTAACTCTTTTAAGGGAAGAACTTTGTTAATCCAAGATTTTTATTCTTTTCACAGACTTAAACCAGATTGGGTTTTGAGAAGAGATAACATGGAAGAAATCACAAATCCCCTACAAGCTATTCAAATGGTGATGGACACACTTGGCATTCCTTACTAGTAAATGATAACATTTTCAGTATGTACCATAAAAAATACTAAAGCTAATCATGAATGTGTAAAGTGTTTTTGGCTCTTCTTTGTACAGCTTCTAAAATCTGACTCTGTATTAAAATTAAAATATATATATATGTAACAATAACTAAACTGTTTCATAATCTCTGTTTCTTTTATTATTTTATAGCTTTATGCATGTTAGAAACTGCAATGTCATAAAATATTTCTAACACTATTATTCATGTCTTTTGTCTTAAAATATTACATTAGTCTGAGTATAATCATATTCCAAAAGGAAAAAGAATAGCTTATACTCTCATTTTATAAAACAAATTTTGGAAATATAAGAGTCTGCCAACACACTTAGAAGTGACAAGAGGATAAAATAATCTCACAATGCTCTAGACAACATCTCCATTTATTTCCCTGACTAACTGGACCATCCATATAGGCTAGTGAGCTCCTTTAGGGAAATTAAATTCAACCTGCCCCTTTATATATATACTAAAAGCCCTTCACTTTGAACTGATTGAAGTTATAATTTGACCTAAAAAGAGCATTTTGTTGCTTGTAAGAGAAACTTGTCACCAAAATCATATACATAGACCTGATCATGATTAGGTGTTGAAACCTAACTTGTTATTCTCAGCAGTTTTGGGTCACTATTACCAGTACTAGGCCACTGTGATTTCAGGACCACAGAAGCCTAATTCCAGTGGCTGTTTGAAATCTGATGGCATCCCGAAGTCTGTTTGTAAATGAAAGCCATAAAAGTTTTTAACTTTAAATGAATCAGTGGTAACTAAAAATGCAGAGATCATTTAACTGGCTTACTAATTTGTTAGAATGAGGATTAAATCTAATTAGTCTGAAATTGGCTGAGATTTGGTTAGGATGGCTCTAAAGACCATTTTGGTGTATTAGAATATATTGAAATTCACTGTAGAATTTTTGTTGCTTCTTTGCCATTTTTTTTCTTCCAATAAAGTGTTGTAGGAATTCTTAGTAATTTTCAAACATTTTTGTTGACTTTCCCAATGCTTTGCTTTTCTCAAAATTTCATTTAACAAAATCTTAGTATAAGCAATCTTGGTAAATTATACCACCAGGGTATAATGTTTATTGGTATTAATTTAAGATGGTTATGACCAAAAAGTATTTCTATATAGTATACTGTATACTATACTATATACTGCAGTATATGTCATATACTACAGTACACTATATGACTTCCAGATGTTAAAATTTTTTCTATTGTTGAAACTCAGACTAAATTTTTTTAAGATTGGTTTATTAGAGAGAGTGCACATGCACAGGAGGCGAGGGGCAGGAGAAGAGAGAGAGAGAGAGAGAGAGAGAATCTCAAGTGGATTCCCACTAATGGGGCGCTCTTTCCCACAACCCTGAGATCATGACCTGAGCTGAAACCAAGAGTTCAACATAACCACTGAGCCACCAAGGTGCCCCAGACTAAATTTTTTAAAATTTTATATAATATCTTTATATAATATCCTACATTTATATGAAGAGCATTCCTTCTAAGCTATGTGATAAATCTGTATCAGGATTCTAACACCTAAAAGCTAAAAGGCCTGTCTGTGTATTTATTGGTGGTTTGGAGGACTAGTTGAGAAGTAATTAAACCTTTTACTTTAGAAGTACCTATTTTCTACAGAGATATACTACATTATATTAAAGAAGGAAAATAAACGTATTAACTGCAATCTAACTTTCTTGTGCATGAGTTTATTAATGGTGAAGTTAGAAGAGTTTCAAATTAACCTTCTTATTAACTGTTATTATCCCAAATGTCCAGTAGATGTCATTATGACCATATGGTGTCATTTTTTAAAATTTAGTTTTAAATGATTTTTGGAAATAAAATCCATGCTTTTAGATCCTTGGAAAGTTTTAGCTACATACCCCTAATACAGCTTGTTATTCCTATTGTATTTTGGCTTCATGCTTGAGAGGAATAAATTCATATTAGGCATTCTGTATTCAGAATTATTTTTCTCAATAGGTGATTTTTTTCCAGGTTTATTACTTTATAACTTCTAAATTTTTGCCTGTAGCAATGAAAGCCTTGTACATTTACATTTAAGAAAATACTATCTTTTGGATTGCTTGTTGCTAATAGCTAAATTTGCTAATAGGCTGGCTTGCCCTTGGGTTGGGGGGAGCTTGAAATCACAATCCCAAAATCAAGAATGGTATGCTCTACTAACTGAGCCATCCAGGTGCCCCATCTAATAGGCTTGCTCTTAATTTGTTTATTGTTCAGTCATTGATTCTCATCATAAAGAAAGTGATCATCTATAGTTCCTCTTTCAACAAAGATTTCCTATGAAAAGACTTTGGTCATAATTTCTTTATTATTTCTCAATAATTCAGAGAAATACTTATATATTTGAGTATGTGTAAAAATTTCCAACCCATGTAAAAGGAAATATTCTAAAAACTTACTGGTTTCAAGAAATATTTATGGAGCACCACCTAAAATAGCTTTTGAAGCTTTATAAATTGAGGACACCTTTTTACCTAAAATATTTATAAAAGCCTATTTCAGAAATAGATCTTACAATGTAGAGTTTCATTGTATGAATATTTCACTATTCAAAAATTTATTTGTAATACTGGTATTTTTTAAAATTATGATCTAAATGAAAACAAAATGAATTTGGTCGAAACTTTGCCCTTGCTATGCCAAAGCATCATTAAGTTTCATACCTGCGAAACATTGTTTGAATATTTGAAATAAATTCTTCTTGCTGTCAATCTTTGCAATTGATCTTTATCAAGGTACATTAAAAGAATAGTCCAATAACATATTTACTTTCACAGTGTTGCTAAAGACATAGGTTTGCAATGTTGCTCAGGGTCTTCCTCCTACTGTTACTTTCTCTTTGAGGCCATCTGAATTCCTTTGCCATTTTCCTAAAAGACCTTTTAATTCCATCCATGTTCATATTTGCTGTAAAGGAAGTACTGACTACTGGTAAGCAGCAGCAATCTTCTACCCATCAACCCAGGCAGCTTTCCCAGGGAAAACTCGTCTTCATTCAGAGCCTCACTGCCAGCATGCTGAGTTTGCTCTTTAACAACCTCCATATTGTGCAATTTGGGGATACTGTTAATTTCAGATTACCTAGAAACCAATCAAGGAAATTCAGATCACAAACGGTGAGCCGAAAGGTAGCTCTAAGCAGATACTGGTATTCAAATCACAGAGGGTGTTGCATCACATTTCCAGTTTGTCCAAGTGGAGATTGGACAGACTCATAAATCAGCTGGAATCCAATTTTCCTTTTCTGGGAAAAAGGGGTCAAATGGCTACTGACATTAGCCATTAGCACCAGAGCAGAGAGAGACAGCTAAGAGTATTTTCAGGTAAAACTCTCTTGTTTGCCAAATCTCCTGTTCCTTTTTATTGCATACTCTTTCAACCCAGACCTTCCTCCCCTGGCTCGGTTTTACTAATTACCCTTAGAGCAGACAATAACATCAGTCTTACCATGTCCTCCCATTTGTCCTATTCCCAGGGAGATTGTTAGATTTGACAGATAAAGAATTATAGGATTGTCCTTGCTGCTTAGTAAGGGGACTGCATACACCCCTAATTTGGCCACATAAGGTAAAAGATGTGATAGCTCTGATGTTCCTTTAGGAGCACGTACTCCCAAATTCAATGGTATGAATGTTGGGTCTTGTGACTTGCAGGCATGCCCCACTAGTACACAGCAGTGCAGCGCAGTCTCGAGACAACTGGATCAGTCAAGAGAAAACATTGTGTGAGTGAGGAGCAAAAAAGAAAAAGTGGTATAACTCCATCCACCACCCCCTCTTTCTCGTTTTCATCTCTGATTCTAGATACTTTTCCAGTAGAGACTCCTCTTTGCTCTTTGTATCGTATTGAATGTGTAAACAAGGTCACTGAATCGACTAAGCCAGCTCCTCAAATCTTTCCTCCTCCTGATTTGTTTGCCCATCACGATTTTCAATGAGACCACTGTTTTGAGGCTATGAAGCAATACAGTGTGTCCCACCAATATGTTTCTTTGCATATTTATACATTGGTAACATCCTCAGGAACACTTGCTACAGTCAAACATCCTTTGAAATATTCCATACCGATGAGTAGGATGAGTAGTATTCTCTCATTGTGTTTTAATTTATGTTTCTCTAATCCTAATGATGCTGAACATCTTTTCATGTGTTCTTTTGCCAGCCATATGTCCGATGAAGAGCCTGTTCAAGTGTTTGTCTACTTTTTTTTTAAGATTTATTATCTTAGTGTGAGTGGGGGGAAGGGCCAGAGGGAGAGAATCTTTCAAGAAGACCTTTGCTGAATGCAGAGCCTGACCTGAGATTCAGTCCCACAATCCTTGAGATCATAACCTGAGCCAAAATCAAGAGCCGGTCCCTAACCAACTGAACCACTCAAGCACCCTAAGTCTGTCTTTGTCTACTTTTAAAAACAGGGTGGGTTGTTTTCCTACGTTTCAAGAATTCTTTATTCTGGATAGAAGATAAATTTATCAGATAAATGACTTGCAAATATTTTCTCCTTGTCTGTTACTTGTCTTTTCATTCTTGTAACAGTGTCTTTTGAAAAGCAGAACTTCTTAATTTTGATGAAATCTACCAATTTTTCTTTTATTCATTAAATTTATGGTGTTCCGTGAGAATGGTGAAAATTAACAAGACAGGAAACCACAAATGTTGGAGAGGATGTGGAGAAAGGGGAACCCTCCTGCACTGTTAGTGGGAATGTGAACTGGTGCAGCCACTGGAAAACTGTGTGGAGGTTCCTCAAAGAGTTAAAAATAGACCTGCCCTACCACCCAGCAATTGCACTGCTGGGGATTTACCCCAAAGATACAGATGCAGTGAAATACTGGGACACCTGCACCCTGATGTTTCTAGCAGCAATGTCTACAGTAGCCAAACTGTGGAAGGAGCCTTGGTGTCCATCGAAAAGTGAATGGATAAAGAAGATGTGGTTTATGTATACAATGGAATATTCCTCAGCCATTAGAAATGACGAATACCCACCATTTGCTTCGACATGGATGGACCTGGAGGGTATTATGCTGAGTGAAATAAGTCAACTGGGAAAGGACAAACATATGGTCTCATTCATTTGGGGAATATAAAAATTAGTGAAAAGGAATAAAAGGAAAGTAGTGAAAATATCAGTGAGGGTGACAAAACATGAGAGACCCCTAAATCTGGGAAATGAACCAAGGGGTAGTAGAAGGGGAGGTGAGCGGGGGGACAGGGTGACTGGGTGACAGGCACTGAGGGGGGCACTTGGCAGAATGAGCACTGGGTGTTATGCTATATGTTGGCAAATTGAACTCCAATAAAAAAAAATAAAAAATAAATAAAAAGAAGAAGACCGTGGGCTATGCCAGGGCATTTCACTCCTGGACACCTACGGGAATCCCACATGTCCTGCCTCCTACACCATAAAAAATAATAATAATAAAAATAAATAAATAAATAAATTTATGGTGTTGCATCTAAAAACTCCTAACTCAAGGTTACAAAGAATTTCCACTATGTTTTTCTACTAGAACTTGTGTCATTTTGGTTTGTATATTTTCTGAACCATTTCAAATTAATTTCTGCATGTGGTACAAAGAATGAATCAAAGCTTGTTTTTTTTACATATGGAAAACCAATTGCTCTAGCCTCGCTCATAGATACGGCTATTCTATCTCCACTGAGTTGAGTTGCTTTTGCACATTTGCCAAAAATCAATTAACCATTTAAGTATTGATCTCTTTCTGAATTCTTTTCTTTTCCACTGATCTGTTTATTTTTATGCCAGTATTATGATGTGTTGATTACTGTAGCTTTAAAAGAAAGCTTGAACTCAAGTAGTTTTAAGTCCTCCAACTTTGTTCTTTTGCAAAGTAGCTTTGACTATTTTAGGTCTTTTGCATCTTCATATGAAATTTAGACCAGCTATTCATTTCCTCTGTTTACTTTTAATTTCATTTGGCCTTCATTTTCTAATTCTTAAAAAGTGAGTCACTGTTTTGAAATCCTTGTTTTCCAAGATAAGTAGTCCGTGCTTTAGATTTACCTCTAAGGATTACTTTAGCTGTGTCTGACAAATTTTGTTGTAATGTTTTTCATTTTCATTTAACTCAAGTACTCTCTCTTTTGACCTCTTGTTTGACCCGTGGATTATTTACAGATGTGTTTAAATAACAAATGCTTGCATATATTCTAGATATCATTGTTTTGGATTAGTAATTTAATCCCACTCTAGTATTTTTTATGATTTAAATTGAGACTTGTTTTATGGCCCAGAATATAGTCTCTTTGATAAAACTTTTATGTGCACATGGAAAGGATGTCTATCCTGCCATCATGTAGAGTGTGCTGCAAATAGTAAGTAAATCAAATTAGGTGAGAGTGTTGTTCAAGACTTTTGTATACTTACTGGTTTTCTGTCTACCTGTGTCAGTTACTGAGAGATGATTATTTAAAATCTTGGACTATAATTGTGGATATGTATATTTCCCCATGATTCAAAAAACAAAAATTGATTAAACTATACATGTTTTCAAGCTCTTTTATTACTTACAGAGATCTTTAGGATTATTATGTTGTCTTGATAAACTGAGCATGCTGTAATTACGGAATGAACTTCTTTATCCTTGGTAATATTCTCTGTTCTAAAATCCATTTTATTTGACTTAATATAGCAACTCCTGTTCTCTCTCTCTCTCTCTTTCTCTCTCTCTCTCTTACATTTCAAAAATATTTAATTGTGTTGAAATACACATAACATAAAATTTAACATGTTAACCATTTTAAGTTCATTGGCACTGATTGCATTTACATTGTTCTATAATCCAGTTCTCTTTTGATCATTGTTAGCATGTGTATTAGTTTCATACAGCTTCTATAACAATTACCACAAAATCATTGATTTAAAGCAATAGAAATATATCCTTCCACAGTTTTGGAGACCATCTAGAACTAAGGTGTTGGCAGGGCTGCACTCGAGAGATCTCGAGGGCTCTGGGAGAGAACCTGTTCCTTGCTTCTTCTAGTTTCTGATGGCTTCAGATATGCCCTGGCTTCTGGCCACATCACTCCAGTCTCTGCCTTTGTGGTCACATTGTCTTCTCCTCTTCTGTGTAACTTCCCTCTCCCTCACTCTTACAAGGACATTTTTCATTGGATTTAGGGCCTACTGTGATAATCCGGAATGATCTCAAGATTCTCAACTCAAATACATCTGCAAAGACCATTTTTCCAAAAAAGGTCACATTCACAGGCTCCAAGGATTACACCAAAGACATATCTTTTTGGAGCCTCTGTATAGCCCACTACGGTACGGTCTATCTATCCATAGTTTACTTTTAACCTATTTGTATGTTTGTGAAAGATGGGTTTCTTATTGAATGCATCTAGTTGGGCCTTTATATTTCTATCCAATCAGCCAATCTCTGCCTTTTACATTGGATATTTAAATTTTTTACAGTTAATGAAATCATTGATATGGCTAAGTTTAAATCTGCCCTCTTGTTGTTTATTTTCTATTCACCCTATCTGCTTCCTCCCACTACCACCTTTATCTTGTTTTCTGACCTGTTTTGCATTAAATAAATAGGTTCTTTTTTATGATTTTAACTTATATACCTTATTGGCTATTACCTGTAACTCTTTGTTATGTTATTCTATTGATTACTTTCAGGTTTAGTAAATATCTTCAACCTATCACAATCCATCCATAAGTAATATTAAACCTGCTCACGTATTAGTATAAAGACCTTAAAACATACATTTCTACCTTCCCAACCTTTGTGCTATTGTCAACATTTTACTTGTAATATATTATAAACCCACAGTAAATTATTTTTGTCATTTTTGCTTTAAACCATCAGATATCTTCTTAAAATATTTAATTAATCTAAAAATCTTTAAAATTGTTCACATAGGTACATTTTGAGGTGCTCTTCAGTCTTTATGTAGATCCAGATTTCCATCTGGCATCATTTTCTTTGTGCCTGCTTTAAGCTGTTAGGCAGGACCAATTTTTCCCCACCACTGAGGTAAAAACCTGAGAGCTCTATGAATGCCATGTAAGTCATGAAGTGTCCCACTCTGACTTGTGAGAACAGAAATTCTCCCTCCTTAATCCCAAATGGACTTCAGGCATTCCTCCCTTTGATCTCAGGTGATACCTTCCATGGCCTCTGACATGTTTTTCTCCCAGATATTCTTGTCGGTGCTCAGCTAAAAACCTAACATCAATGCTTTGCAGATCTATCTGTGCAGCTCTCTTCTCTCCTGACTTTGCACTCTGAATCCTACCTGCTTTGGTTTCATAATTCTCAGTTTCATCTCCTCACCTCAGGAAGACCACTATACTCTCTAATGTGGAGGAAACCCTCAGGCAGTGACCTGGGGTGATAACTGGGCTCATCTCATTGCCTAACCTCCAACGCCTTAAAGACTATTGTTTTTTAAATTTTGTCTATTTTTTTCTTTAAGTTGTCTCAGTGGGAGAGTTTATCCAGTTCCTGTTACTCCATCTTGGCCATAAGCAGAAATCTGACCAATAAGTTTTTGCTCCTTCCTTTCTACTTCCTTGTCTTCGTTTATGATAATCATGTTTGAGGGTTTTTTTGTAATTACTTTTATCCCTTTAATCTATTAGTTACATGTTTTTTAAACATTATTCTGTTGGGTTAACCTAGAAACTTTAATACTGAACCTTGAGTAATGCTAATTAAGTAGGCATTATTACCTCTACAACTTTCTTAAAAGTCCTAGAAACATAGAGCACATTTCGTCCATTTCTTTTTTCCTGGCTTTTGCATTGATTCCATGCATTTTAATTCTACATATTTATTTGCCATGTAAGCATTATCGGTTTTCTTTTGGGCAGTCAATATTCTCTTATACTTACCCATAGACTTAAGCTCTTTCCCCCACCTTTTACTCTTTGCTATTATTTCCTTCCTGAATTTTCATGTTTGATTTACCATTAGTCTACAGCATGCCATTCAGCAGTTCTTTGGGCAGAGTTCTATTATTGACATACTCTTTACATTTTTATCTATTTGAAAACATCTTTATTTTATTTTTTGAAAATGTTTTTAGTAGTTATAGCATTCAAGGTTGGCAGTTATTTTCATTTAACATATCAAAGATGTTATTCCACTTTCTCCTTGTGAGGACTACATTTATTAGATGCTCACATATATTCCATAGCTAGGATAGCTAAAAATATAGTACTAAAAGACATGACTAGTGTAGATGCTGAAACATACAAGAATTTAGCATATGACAAAGGTGGAAATTCAGATCCATGGCAAAAAACATGAATTATTTGATAAGTAATCAGAATAATATGGCAACTCTCTGGGAAAAATGAGCTTGTGGGGCACCTGGATGGCTCAGTCTGTTAAACAACTGCCTTCAACTCAGATCATGATCCCAGGGCCCTGAGATGGAGTCCCATGTCTGGCTCCCTGCTCAGGGAGCAGTTGGCTTACTCCTCCCCACTGCTTGCACACTCTCTCTCAAAAAAATCTTAAAAAAAAATGAGATTGTATACTTATCTGACCCTGTTCACAAAGATTTGTTTTATATGCATTGACTGAAAATTAAACCAAAAGAGTGTCATAACATACCATGGCAGTATTAGAGAGAGAGGGAGAGAGACAGCCTGCACGAGTGTGGGGTAAGGTGCAGAGGAAGAGAATCTTTCAACCAGACTACCCACAAAGCAAGAAGCTCAGACACAGGACTCAGTCCCACCAAACTATGAGATAACAACCTAAACCCAAACCAAGAGTCAGACACTTAACTGACTGAGCCATCCAGGCATCCCCAAGGCAATATTTAAAAAAACAACAGCAACAACACAATATTGTAGTAATTCTAACTTTAACACAAATCCCATAATCTTGAAGGAAAAGATTAATTGATTAACTTGCAAGATCCACCATAACAAATATAAAAGATAAATAGCACACCAGAAAAAAAAAATATGTGGCTCAAAATCACAGACCAATTCTATTCTTTTTGATCTATAAAAAGTTCATACAAGCCCACGATAAAAAGATCAACACTTTAATAGAAAAATGAGCAAAGTACATGATGTTGATGTGTCCAATTACTGATGATATTACCTCTTCTCACTGTGATAAGGTGGTACCTGCCAGGTTTCTCCACTGCAATGTTACTGTTTCTCTCTTTGAAATTAAAAAATATCTTGAGAGAGATTTAAAGATGGCTTTCAAATTTATGTAAAAGCCTTCAATCTCATAGAGAAATATAAATTATACTATGATTATGTTCTTACAAATCAAATTACTCACGTGAAGTATTTAATAGCACTAATGGTACTGTGGGAAAACATTCTCTTGTATTTTGCTATTGAGAGAGTTGGTTGGTGTAATTTCCATTAGAAAAATCTACTACCAGTATTTATCTGCATCTGGGGATTTATTGTACTTATAGGTTCACACATGTACAAAATGGCACGTGTAGTACTAAACATTGCAGAAATTTTAGCAATAATAAAATTTGGTAGATAACTTCATTATTCAACAATAATGAATTTGATTTATACACCCATATAGTAGAAAACTATGTCGATCTGAAAAACAAATCAGAAAGTCACATAGGCATTGCTATAGAGTGATCTCCAATCTAAACTAAGGGAAAAGAAACTAAGTGAAAAAAGAAGGTATACATTTGCTTATATATGCTTAAGATAACTCTAGAAAAATGCATAAGGTAAGGTGGCATTATGTATCTTTACAGAAGGGAACTGGGTGGCTGAGGGACAAGTGTGGGATGGAGACTTTTCACTGTAGACCCTTTGAAGTTAATACCAGGTAAATAAAGTTTCAAAAAAATCAGTATTTTAAAATTACGTTGTTTGACTTTGTTCTTACCTGGAATAAAAGATATCTTCCAGACTTTTAATTTTTGAAACATTAAATACACTTCCTCATTTAGTTTCATTTTTAAATGCAAGACACTTACTATATAAATTACTAGATGCTGGTAACTTTTAATTGGTTAAAAATTTAGATATTTAATTTTGATATCTCAGTATATATTTTAATTTTAGTTTATTTTTATTTTTTAAGATTTTATTTACTTATTTGAGAGAGACAGAGCATGAGCAGGAGGGAAGGGGAGTGGGAGAGGGAGTAGCAGACTCCCCACTGAGCAGGGAACCTGACATTATTTGACCCCAGGACCTCAAGATCATGACCTGAGCAGGAGGTAGATGCCTAACTGACTGAGCCACCCAGGAGCCCCTATTATAATTTTAAAAAGAACTTTCTTTGATCCTGGCTTACCACTGGCTAGCTTTGTGTGTTTTGACAAACCAACTTCAATGCTCTCTAAGCTTCAGAGTACCCTTTTATGAAATTTAAGCAATAAAAAGGAATGAAGTACTGGTACACAAAACTACATGAATAAATCCCAAACACTACGCTGAATGAAATAAGCCTTACCAAAAATGAGTATTTGTATTTTCCATGCATATGAGCTTCTAGAACAGACAAATATGATTAGTGGAAAGGTCAGAACAGTGGTTATGTATAACAAGAGTCAGGGGGAACTTGGTAGCAGCCTGAGGTATACTGGTGAATGCATTGTTCAAGACCCATAGACTATACCTTTGACAGTTGCACATTTCTTTATAAATTTCATATCAAAAGAACAATCTTAAAAAATACTGAGCTTAGGGCAGCCCGGGTGGCTCAGAGGTTTAGCGCCACCCCCAGCCCAGGGCCTGATCCTGGAGACCCTGGATCGAGTCCCACATCGGGCTCCCTGCATGGAGCCTGCTTCTCCCTCTGCCTGTGTCTCTGCCTCTCTCTCTCTCTCATGTCTCGTGTCTCTCATGAATAAATAAATAAAATCTTTTAATAAAAAAAAATACTGAGCTTAAGCTAATGATATGTTTGCTTACGTATTTAGGGGGGCATGCATAGCTACCTGTAGCTTGCTTTCAAATACATCCAAAAAACGAATGAATAGATGGATAAATACGTGATTTTGAAAGCATAATACAATGTAATGGTAGAATTCAGGTGATAGCATCTGAAAATTTTCAAATTAAAAGAAAAAAATGAAAATAAGCAGAGGTATATCCCTAAGCTGGAAGTCACTCAAATGTCCATGAACCATAGAGTGGATGGATAATTTGCGGCATATTAACAGAATGGAATACTATGCAGAGAAGGAACTATCTACTGCCCCCGCAAACCTATAGATGAATCTCACAAGCAAAATATTAAACAAAAGGAGGAAGACGTAAAAATACTGCATGGTTCCATTTATGCAGTGTAAAACCAGGCAAAACTGATCTACACCATTACAAGTCAAGATAGTGTCTCAAATTGGCGGTGGGCATATGCAATGACTTCTGGGGTGCTGGGACATTCTGTTTCTTACTGTGAAATGTGTTCAGTTTGTGAGAATTCATTGTTCTGTTCTATTATGGTATTGTACTTTTCTCTTAATATATTTTAATAAAAAGCTACAAAATGAAAATAGTAACAGCTCTCACCTCACCATATTATTTTGTAGTTTACATTAAAAACTGTTAGAATGTAAGCTCCATGAGGACGGTGATTTCAATCTTTTTTCTTCACAGCTATATACCCAAGATTAGAACATGACCTGGTATATCGTGATCACTCAAAATATTTTTTATAAATGAATAATAAAGCACAGTGCTGATTTCATCACCTGCCACAGATTACAAATGCTCTAAACATTAGACAATACTATCAATAATACAATTTTATCATTGCTTGAGATGAGTAGGTCATATTTCTCTTTAAGCAGTGCATCCTAGACAGCAAAATACAATTTTAACGTGAGGTATCCATTATCTCATGTTTCTAAGTTCATCTCTCCATTTGATCAATGATGGTAAAGAGATCAATGGCCACAGGTGAACTTTACTCCATGGACTTACAATAGGGATTTGAAGTTGAAAATTTACCTTGTTTTTTATGCAGTCTGAGTTAATTATTTATGCTGCTGCTCTTGTTTCCCTTATAAGTTATTGTATTCTTACTGGACTCTGGCATGAAAAGTGTTGTCCATGAACATAGTCTGCGTTATTTTGGTATTATTCAAAAATATTTTAAATGAAATATAAGTTTTGTTACAAAGACACTTAGACAGATGTTGTAAATAATTAACTTTGTCTTCAAGCAAAGTATTGTGTACTTACTGAGGAGTCCCTAGTGCTTTAGAATTGTTAAAAATCTTTGTTGGGCACACCATTGAAGATGAAGTCGAAAGATTTGTCTTTTATCATCATATTCATCATCTCAGGAAAACTCTCTGCAGAAGGTAAAATTAATTTGTAATATTCTCTATTCTCTAAAAATTATAAAAGAGAATTCTAACATACATTTAACTTGAAGTTTTATTATAGACTTTCATTTTTATGTATCAACTTTATAAAAAGCATATGTCTTATCATTTTTATAAATATTTAGGCAGATTATTTTTCTCCTTTGGCCATAATTAGTATACTATTCCTATAGTGACAAACTTAGAAAAACAAAACAAGATAAAAAAAAAAAAGAAACAAAAAAGCCTGCTTTGTATCACTAGGTTTTAGGACCTAATTACTTAAAAGGGTTTTTCAAGCTAACAGTACTGCCACGTAGAAGTTGTATGTTAACCTTAATTCTAATTTCATATTAGAATTCATTCCTAACATGGCAAAGCTTGTATAATTTAAGTTTTATGTTCATAAAGTGAGAGAGTAGTGTGGGAAATTGGAGAAAGAAATAGCCATAATTCATCAAAATTTTTGAATCTTCACCCTTTGATGTTTATACTAATTTGTTCATTGGTTGAAATTTTTAAGTAGTGATTAGAAGGAGGACCATATAATTGATCATGCAGACAAGGACACTTCTGAGAGTGAAGTGGAGCTCTATTAATAATGATGTTGGACAACGGTGTAAGTTATGACTGTACTGATGAACTCCCTCACTCTTAGAGATCTTTATCACCAGACTGCCCAGTGTGTGAATAAGTGTGCCTGAGGCAAGCAGAGTACGTGCAGATTATTGAGGAATAGTTAATTGTGCTATTTATTAAACTGTAAGGAGAAAAAAACCAGACAGGATAATTAGGTGTCAGCAAGAGTGAATATACAAAATAGGAAACCACAGCAATAAGACTTTTCTAAAATAAACACCTAAGGGAATTTATTGAAACAAAAAGCCCCATGGGTTATAATTGCCTTTTAGGCAATAGTTTACTACAAATTTCTACCACAAAGGATCTGCAATTAAAGTTATGCAAGTAAAATAAATAGAATTAATCATATTAATACATTCAATTCTACAATAAGATATAATTTTTGCATGAATAGTTTACTGTCTAAACTAAATATTGCATGAATATTTTCCATATAAATAGGGAGACACCAGCTGATAGAATTTTCTATCAAGACATTGTATTTTCTAGATAATTTCCTGATTATTACATAGTTATCTCTTCTTTTACTCAAACAAACCAAAAAAGAAAAAAAAAGTAACCATAATTTCATATTTCCATGCTTTCTCTCACCCCCTTTAGGAACATTAGGGGCAAGAATTGAATTTAATGTCACTTCCCATTTTATAACATGCAATCATCATTGGTCTATGAAATTGCCGCTTTTGCTTTATTTATGCATTTCCTCCCTTTGTCCCTGACCCTGAATTCTATTTCCCTTAGCATCAAACTGGGAACCACTAACAGGTGTTTGATATATTCTTAAATATGTAACTATCTGAACTGTGTCTTGTTTTGTGTGTGTGCTTTACAATTCACATAAATGAAAGCTTGCCATAGAGTTTATTTTCTTACTATTTTGTTTTACTTGCTATCACTTAAACATATTTCCATGTTGCTGAATCTGTTACTTTCAACTGTTACACAGTGTTTCAGATATTTTACTTATCCAGATTCCTAGTGATGCACAAATAGTTACCTCTAACTTCCTTCTTTTTTCTCTCTCTAACTTCCTTCTAACCACAAATAACTCTAAAATGACTGTGTTATATAATTATCTTATTTAGTTGTTACAATTTTTCTGTGAAATGTGTGTTAACAATACTTCGTTGTCTACTTAAAAGTTGCTAAGAGAGTAGATCTTAAAAATGCTCATCACATGGGAATAAATTTGTAACTGTGTGGTGACAGACATTAACTGGATTTATTGTGAGATCACTTTGCAATATGTGCAAATATATATGTACACCCATTATGTTGTATACCCCAAACTAATATAATGTTATACATCAATTATATCTCAATAAAAATTATCTCAGTAACTATAATATTTACTTCTGTGTGACAGGCTTCTTTCACTGAATAATATGTTCATGAGATTCACCATTCAGCATTCACCACGGCTGCATGATATTCAGCATTGTATTTCTGTATAATATTCCACTAGACGCATGTCTAAAATGTGTTTATCTTTTTGGTCATGAACGGGCATTTGAATTGTTTCCAGTTTGAGACTACCTGAATAGTGCCACTATGAATATGTCTTTAGGTGCACAGATAAATACTTTTATTCCTTCTTTCATTTTGTCAATGTGGTGTATTACATTGACCAATTTTTGTATGTTGAACCATCCTTGCATTCCGGGGATAAAGCTCACTTGCTCATGGGTCCTTTTAATATGCTGCTAAATTCCGTTTGCTAATATTTTGTTGAGATTTTTTGCACTGATGTTCATAGGGATGAGTGCTTTTTAAAAATGGTATGTGTATGTTCTGTCTTAATATTGCCAAAGAACACTGAGTACTTTTTTTGAGGTCTGTGACCATTTACATGTCCTGCTTTGTAAAGCTCTTGCCCAAATCTGTTATTTTTTAATTAGTTGTCTGCCTTTTATTTTAAAAAAATGGCATTCATTACAAAATTTTGTAGGTTTGCCTATCTCAAGCAAAATTTCATCTACTCTAGAACTCTGCTATCCAATATGGTAGCCACTAGCTACATACAGCTATTGAAACATGGTTAGTTCAAATTGGGATGTGCTATATGTGTAAATATACTCTGGGGTTCAGACTTAATAAGGAGAAAAAATGAAAAATATTTTTAACATTTTAATGGGTCAGATAAAATGTATTATTAAAGTTAACTTCAACTACTCCTTTTATTAATGTGACTATTAGAAATTTTAATTACATATGTGGCTTGCATTATATTTCTATTAGAAACTGCTGTTTCACAAAGTTAGGGATATCCTCCCTGAGGAAGCGGCCAGACCAGTTTTATTCTGTTGGTTATTGGTGATTGCTAGCAGATTAATTCTGATTGAAACAGAAGTCCCTTAGAAGGTAGGCATTAAAAACAAGTACTTGTTAAAGTGGCTACAGATACTGTGAATTTAAAAATATACTATCATGCAATCACACATTTCATGGTTTTAGATATGTTTTTCAGTTTTCAGCTTGATATTTATTCTTTTCAGAGAAAACATGTGGTCTTCCTAGTGTGGAAAATGGAAGAATTGCACAATATTACTATTCTTTTAAAAGATATTACTTTCCAATGAGAATAAATAAAACACTGTCATTTGCCTGCTTGGCTGGTTATACAACTGAAACTGGGAAGCAAGAGGAGCGAATCACATGTACCCAGGAGGGCTGGTCTCCAGAACCACAGTGCTTCAGTGAGTCTATAGGCTGTGTCCTCAAAATATTTATAATACTTAAAGAGATTAGTCCATAAGGGTCCAAGATAACCTGGTGGGTGGTGAAACCTTTTGGTTGATGAAAACAAAATTACTTGCCCACAGTCTCTTTTACAAAATGAAGGCATATTCTGAAATTCTGAAACAATATTTCTTATTAAAATGTCATTGTCTTTGTTTTTAATAGTCCTATAAAGAGAATAAGGATAATTATTGAAAATGATATTATCATATTGCAAGAAACAGAGATGCAAAGGAGTTACTTTAAGGATTGAGGAACTTAAACAGATAATTGTGCATAAGAAGCCAGAAAAATGCTTGACTCTGGTCTTAAGAAGAATAAGATTATTACTCTAGTGTTTTATCCTTTGAAAGACTCATCTCTCCTTTTTGTGCCAACTTCTTCTCCAATAAATTCAGAAAAGTGTGTTTTCTGAATTTTGAGTTCAAATTTGAAAAAAGGAAATCTGATTGGTTCATCTCATTATTTCATGCACGGTACCCTATAGTCAAACCTTTAATGAGCTTCTATTAGATCAGCTAACCTCTTTTGAGCAAAGGATTCTCTAAGCTCTGTTTTGCAGAGTAGAGACTTTAGTTGAGTCTGTTTCATTTAGAAAAAAAATGAATATGATGGTTACAGAGGTTTGTTATATCTAGTGAACATATCCATTTGGAACATATCCATTTGTTCTCATGAATTGAGAACATACCATAAATTTAAGCATAGCACTTTTAGTATTAACATAGACCATAGATTAACTCTAATAAATAAATAAATATTCATAACTAGTACTTAAAAATAAACATTAGCAAGAGCTTTGAAATAAGAGCCAGAAAAGAAGAACTCAAGTTGAGTATGTAGTCTAATGGTTAAGACACAACCTCCGCAGTTAACCTGCCTGCATTGGAATTCTGCTCCACCACTGGGAAGTGGGCATTGTGAGCCCAAGTTTCTCACCAATAAAATGGGCATAATGCTACTTCACTGAGATAATTCATATAACATGCTTGCCACACAGCAGGTACTCCATATATTTAAACTCATATTAACCTTGGACAAGTCTCTTAACTTTTGTGAATTGATTTGTTATATGGGTCTAATAGTGTGGCTTAAAAAATTATTGCACCCCATTCAGTGCTGAAGTAAATTTATCATCTAACACAACACTGTTGTAAGTATTAGCTAAAAAATAACTGCAAACTCAAAGACTTTGAATTACATGTCTGTGATTCAGTCTTGGTCTACACGGACTGACTATGGACTGGCTATTGCAGACTTACTATGTAACTAGGCTATCATTTGCTGAATTGAAAAAAATGAATGAATAAAGTTTTCACATTAAGGTATCTGCAGACTTATTTAAGGATCCATAAACTACGTATATGCTTTTGTTACATGGTGTTAAAAATTGTCAAACACAGTAGATTTAAAAATATTAGGAAGTAAATCCAAATGAAATTTCTTCTATTAGCCACTAATGATAGTTAGTGGAAGAGCTCTGTTATATTTTCTAAAAGTAGATGTGAGAAGAGTGGGATTCACTACCAGAACTGAGGTTAATCAATACAAAGAGTGTCATTGTTGAGTTGAATCAATTTTTGAAGAAATTTGGTGCAGAACATGCAGGATAATTCCAAAATTAAATCAAATCAGGAACTGTAGAGTGAAATTTTTCTCTCCCCTTTAAATTTCAAGAATAATATTAAACTTTTGCCTTAGTTTTACAATTAAGTAAAAGACAAGCTTAATTTCACCAAGTTAAGCAAAGACATTTTTTTCCCATAGAAAAGTGCACTAAGCCTGAGCTGAGAAATGGTTACATCCCTGATGTAAAATTAATGTACAAAATTCAAGAGAACATGCGTTACGGTTGTAATTCAGGATATAAAACCACTGGAGGAAAGGATGAAGAAGTGGCTCAATGTCTTGCTGATGGATGGTCTCCTCAACCTACCTGTAGGGAAGAACATGGTATGTGTTTAAGAATCACCTCCTAAAGCTGAAGATAAGGGACTGAGAGGATAGTACTTTCTTATATTGAAAGACATTTTTATTTAACAGAATTTATTTTTCATTATGTCTGCAAATGCAAGAAGTTGATATATTGTTTTTCATATATGTTAAATGTTTCCTTAACCCAAGAGTTGAGAACTCCCACAACTCTCCTACTCCACTAGTTCCTATTTAATTTTTTAATATTAATAGACTTAATTTTAGAGCAGTTTTAGATTTGGAGAAATATTGAGCAGCTTAAACAGAGAGTTCCCATATACCCCTTCCCACCCTTGGCCACATACAGTTTCCTGCTAATGACATTTTGCATTTAGCGTGGTATATTTGTTGCAATTGATGAGCCAATACTGATATGTTAACCAAAGCTCATACTTTAGGGTTCATTTTTCGTGTTATACAAGCTATGAGTTTTGTCCAATGTGCAATGACATGTATCCACCATTAAGATATCATACAGTATAGTTTCAATGCCCTAAGAAGCCTCTGTTTCCATATTCATCCATTTTTCCTTTCCATCAAACCCTTGGCAACCACTGATCTTTTTTTTAATTATAGTAAAATACACATAACATGAAATTTACCATTTTAACTATTTTTAAGTGTACAATTCAGTAGCATTCACAATGTTGTATGACCATCCCCATTTTTTCCAAAACTTTTTCATCAACTCAAGCAGAAACTGTACCCATCCTCCCTCTATCCCCCACCGTACCCCAGTACCTGGTAACATCTATTTTCTATCAATTTCCTTATCTTAGGTACTTTGTATAAGTGGAGTCATTCAATAATATCCTTTTACACTTGGCTTATTTCGCTTAGCATAATGTATTCAAGGTTCATCTGTGTTATAACATGCAACAGAATTTAATTTCTTTTTATGACTAAATAATATTCATATATATGATAGATACCTCACATTTTATTTATCCATTTATCCATTTTTAAAAAACTTTATTTATTTATTCATGAGAGATACAAAGAGAGAGAGAGAGAGAGAGAGAGAGAGACAGAGGCAGAGGCAGAGATGCAGGCAGAGAGAGAAACAGGCTCCCTGCAGGGAGCCTGATGTGGGACTTGATCCCAGGACTCAGGATCACGCCCTAGGCCAAAGGCAGGCGCTCAACCACTGAGCCACCCAGGCATCCCTATCCATTTATCCATTGATGGACACTTAGTTTGGTGGCAGTTCCTCTAAAAGTTAAACATAGAATTACCATACTATCCAGTAATTCCACTTCTAGGTATACACCCAGAGCAATTGAAAGCAGAGACTCAAGCAGACACTTGTACACCAATGTTCCTAGCGGCATTTTTCACAACAGCTAAAAGATGGAAGTAATTCCTTCTTTATAGTAATGAAGAAAAGAATGGAATGGAATAAAATGAAAAAAAAAAACAGCCTATTTCTCGCAACATAAATAACTATTTCCTTTATTAGAGGAGAATTTGGGATAGTATCATTATTTTTATTAGTAAACCAATATCAATATATAAATAATCCAATGATTTGAATATACATATTTTGCTACTATGTTGTTAGTCATTTAAATTGTACAAATCCTCAGATGGCACATAATCAAAAAATTGTTACCATACAAGACTTCAGTTGAATTCTGACCTTTTGCCAAGTACACTAGACTAGAATTTAGAGAAGACTGGTGGCATTAAGACACAGGTGTATAGGGCAGCCCCAGTGGCCCAGCAGTTTAGCACTGCCCTCCGCCCAGGGTGTGACCCTGGAGACCCGGGATCAAGTCCTACGTCAGGCTCCCTGCATGGAGCCTGCTTCTCCTTCTGCCTGTGTCTCTGCCTCTCTCTCTCTACGTCTGTCATGAATAAATAAATAAAATATTAAAAAAAAGACACAGGTGTATAAAAAAAAAACGGGAATAGAGCAATGGGACACTGGTTATTCATCAATTTTGCCAAAGGTTAATTCTACCAAATGTGTTTAAGATTTTGTGAAAATATGTTTTGAGATTGATTTTTAATATTATAGCTTTAGTGATAAAGTGCACAAAATAAATAACATTTATTTTTTTTTAGAAACATGTTTGGTCCCTGAATTATATCATGGAAATTATTCCACAACACAGAAAACATTCAGAGTGAAGGACAAAGTACAGTATGAGTGCGCTCCTGGCTACTATACAGCGGGAGGAAAGAGGACCGAAGAGACAGAGTGTCACACGTACGGATGGGCCCTCACACCAAAATGTACCAGTAGGTCCTCATTTTAAAGACAATCCAGTCTCATTTTAAAGACTTTGCCTCATACAGCAATGTTTATAAATTGTCCCACTAGTTATGCTTCATTTTTCATACTTTTTGGGTTTTTTTTTTGCTTCTAGTTTTAATTATGTTGATCATAGGCTTTGATCATTTAAAGCTCTCAAGTAAAAAAAGAACTCCTTTTAGTTCAGATAATTATTTAATAAATATAGGAATTGACAAGATTTTATTATATAACAAAATATAACATATAATATAATGTTATATAATTATATATAATAATCATATATAATTATGATTAATATTATATTTATAATATATAATTATATCAATTATATTTATATAATATTATATAATATTAATTATATTATATTTATTATTAAATATATATTATATTTATATAACAAATATATATAACATATATATAACATATATATTTATATATTTATATAACATAAGTATATATATTTAACAAATATAATATATAGTATATTATTATATAATATATAATATAAATATAGTATATATATAACATATATATATTTATATATTTATATAACATAAATATATATATATTTAACAAATATAATATATAGTATATATATTATTATATAATATATAATATAAATATAGTATAAGATTATATATTTATAATATATATGATATATTATAGAATATAATATATATTATATTATTATATTATGATTAATATATTAATATAATATAAATATATTATATAAGTATATTATATAAATATATATTTATAATATATATGATATATTATATAGTGTAATATATAAATATATATCATTATATTATGATTAATATATTATTTATATATGATAGTTATATGATTATTAATATGATTATATAATATAACATATAATATGTTATATAATTATATTATATAACAAAATATGGCAAACTAATTTCTATTCCAGATATAGTACATAAGTAGTAGGTATACTTTGTTCAACAGAAAAAAAATAACACTCTTTTGTATTTCATTGTTCTCTCATTTTTAGAGTTAAAATGCTCTTCTTTAAGATTAATACAAAATGGTTATTTTCATCCTATTAAGCAAACATATGAAGAAGGAGATGTTGTTCAGTTTTTCTGTCATGAAAATTATTATCTAAGTGGATCTGACTTAATTCAGTGCTATAACTTTGGTTGGTACCCAGAATCTCCTGTATGTGAAGGTAATTTTTAAAATTTTGTACTCACACAAAATATCATGCTTTAGTTTTAATTTCTCTGAAAAAAAATGTTTTTGATATCTAATCCTTGTCCTGAATCTTATTATTTTTAAGTTTGAGGTAGAATTTAGTGATTCATCAGTTGCATATAACATTCAATGCTCATTACTTCAACTGCCCTCCTTAATGCCCGTCACCCAGTTAACCCATCCCACCAGCCCTCCCCTCCAACAACACTAGGTTTGTTTCCTAGGATTAAGAGTCTCTTATGGTTCACCTCCCTCTCTGTTTTCATTTTATTTTTCCTTTGCTTCCCCTATGTTCACTTATTTTGTTTCTTAAATTCCACATATGAGTGAAATCATATGGTATTTGTCTTTCTCTGACTGACTTATGCTTGCCATTTGCAATGATGTGGATGGAACTAGAGGGTATTATGCTGAGTGCTATTTTTAAAAATAAATATGGTCTTTCAAATCATTGCTATATATTTTCAGCAATATTTAATCTGAAGAAATCTTGAATTTTGTATTAGTTTGTAGAGTGGTTATAACTTTTAAACTCTTTATTATAATAAATAAATTTTATTTATTGGGAATTATTAGATTCAGTTATCCCAAGCTGGCAGCTTTCTGAGGGTTCTTTCTTATTTAGATACATATTTCCTGATATGAATATACAGTCTTCAAAATGATGGGGGTAAAGAACAGAAAAATCAACAGAATATTACCCAGAGTAAAAATGAAAAATTTGGTCCTCAATTAAGAGATATACTAAAATGTAATGTCTATGGTAAGTTTCTATCACTGGACATGTACAAGCAGATAGTATGATCACCCATTGGAAGACAACAATTCAAGAGTCATTTAAACATAGCTACAGTGAGATATGAAGGAGATCCAAGCCTAGCAGAGAGAACTGATTTGAAAGAGTAATTGACACAATGTGACAAATATGATAAAGTCATGTATAAAGTATTTGACCAAACATGGAAGGGTTTGATTGATATGGTGTGGGATAGCATTTTTGGAAGTAATGGAAAATATTTGAATTGAAGGAGTTTGAGAATTGGGAATGGGGAGAGGTAAAGGTCTTGATAGCTTCTATTTTCCCTGTAATATAGAAAATAGTCATTATTGGTAGACAAGAGGAAGACAAGAAAGTGGAACTTGGAAGAGAGGATGAAGATTTTTAACAGATGCTAGGAGAGGTGAAAAAGGAAGATGACCACGAGTATGAGATGGGATTGCCCAGGATGATCCTAACTTCGATGTTTTTGTTTTTAATTTTCCAGTCCTGCTCAAGAGCTTTGGTCTAATAGTAGAGGAAAAAATTGTTAGCAAATTATCTGTAACGTGTTATTCCAGAAATAAATAGCAAGCTACTTAAAATCTACTCCACCCTCCCCACCCAATTAGTCAGCATGCCAATGTGCCTGTTATTTTCTCTAGTAAATAGTCATTAAATGTAGGGTAGGCAGTGCAGTTGGCTGAATAATAATAAATTATATCCTAATCTCTGGAACCATTGAGTTACCTTACTGATATGGCAAAAAGGACTTTGCACATGTGATAAAGGTAGGTATCTAGAGGTAGGAATAATTTCTGGGATTATCCATGTAGGCTCTAAATGTAGGAGGCAGAAGGAAATTTGACTACAGAAGAGGAATAGAGATGTGACAATGGACCAGAAACAAGAGGTTGGAGCAACAGGAGAAAAGGTCATGTGCCCAGGAATGCAAGCAACCTCCAGAAGTTTGAAAAGGCAGAGAACCTGATTTATAAAGCTTCCAGAAGGAATGCAGCTCTCCTGACAACTTGATTTTAGCCCAATGAAACTGATTCTGGACTTCTGGCTTCCAGAACTGTAAGAACAAATTTGTGTTATTTTAAAACACTTAATTGTAATGATTTTTCCCAACATTCCTTTGAAAGGAAATGAACACCATCTATGATGTAGAATCGTTAAGAACAGGAGATTTTATTTCAATCATATAGACATAGGTACAAGAACAGATCCACCACTTAATAGTTAATTTACCTACCTCAGAAGTTTTATTTTATTTATCTATAATATGAGAAAAAGAATTGTCCCTGCTTAATAAAGCTATTTTAGGATTAGAGGAGATAATGAATGCTGTTTTAATTTGCTTGCTTTTTTGGTTTCCTATTGGTGCATAACAATGCTATTACAAGTTTAGCAGCTTAAAACAGCACACTTGTGTTATTTCACAATTTCTGTAGATCAGGGATTTGAGCACAGATTATCTGGCTCCTCTGCATTCCTGCTGGACAAGACTGCAATTAAAGTGTCAGCTGGGGCTTCAGTCTCATGTGAGGCTTGACTGGGGAAGAATCTGCTTTCAAACTCGTGGTTTTTGGTAGCATTGAGTGCTTTGCAGATGGCTGAACTGCAAGTCTCAATTTCTTCCTGGCTGCCAGCTGGAGGCAGTATTCTGCCTGTTGCCTTTTTGCCTTCCCCATTTGGGGGCTTATAATGTGGGAGCTTGCCTTTTTATCAGAATCAGCAAGAAGAGAGTGTCTCAGCAAAAATGGCCTTATTGTACTATGTTGCCTATCACGCTACATAATCACATACATCCCATCATCTTTGCGGCATTTGCTGGTTAGAAGCAAGTCACAATTCCTGCTTACTTGGAGGGTTATCACACAAGGAAGTGAACATCAACAGTGAACATCAAAAGTGGAGCTCAAGGAGGTGACCCTAGGATCTGTCTTCCATACTTCCTATGGTACTTGGCTTATAGAATGTGCTTATTAAATCTACCTATTATAGTTTTGTAATTATATGGCTAAATATGGTGATTTTTCTATATAAGGAAGAAGAAATCGATGTCCTCCTCCACCTCTGCCTCTAAACTCCAAAATCCAAACACATTCAACAACTTACCGTCATGGAGAAACAGTTCATGTAGAATGTGAGCTTAATTTTGAGATACAAGGATCAGAAGAAATACGTTGTGAAAATGGAAAGTGGACAGAACCTCCGAAATGCATTGGTTAGCAACACCTTAATAAGCTTTCCCTAAAATGAAGTCTGCATGTGTAGCTAAATGGTCTTTTTTCCTTAATTTGTCTCTTTTCAGAAGAAAAGAAGACAGCCTGTGGGAATCCACCCTTCATTGAGAATGGTGCAGCAAACCTGAACTCTACGATTTATTACAATGGGGATAAAGTGGCATATGAATGTAAAAGTGGGTATCATCTCCGTGGATCCACAGAAATTACTTGTAAACGTGGAAAGTGGACACGTCCTCCTGAGTGCATTGGTATGTATGCTCGATTTACCAGCAAATAGCTAAGCCTGTTGCATAAAATCTGTCATTCTTGTTATTCAATCCAAATACTTTTAGCAAGAGACTAATGTTTAGAAAGGTTAAAAAATACATTGATTCAGCACCTACTCTGCTACTTTTTTTTCCGTATATGCAGCCATCTTAGAATTTAACCCAATATAAAGAATTGGGAAACTAAAAAGAATTTTGAATGTACAATAGTGCTAAGTATTGTTATCTGACCTGTTTGACACTATGACTTGAGCTTTATTTTTTATTTTTATTTTTATTTTTTTTTTGACCCGAGCTTTAAATGAAAGCACATAAGTAACTCTGGATTGCGAAACTGGCCATGATCATGCTCTACTTCCTCTCCCTTCATGTCCTACAAAGTTACACTAAGGCACTCTGTTCCTGCCTTTGAGTCAGTCCTTCTGATATTGCTTATGCATCTGGCCAGTCTGAAGCCTACACCCTTCTGAGACCTTTCCCTGGTCTTTTGTTTTACTGACATGCACAACCAGGCTATGCTGCAACCAGGCTATGTTGCCAGGCTATGTGCTACTCTTCCCATCATCCTTCTTATTTCTTGATCTCTCCTAGAAAGATCTTCACAAAGATGTTTACTTAAGATTTACTTGTTACATGAGAGAAATGCTATTAAGGATGCTAAAGAAACAAGCAGAGTAAGAGAAGAAATAAAGAGAGAAAAAGTGGAAAATTTCATCCATGGATTGACTGAGATCTGAGATGAAAAGAATGAGAATTAAAAAGTAAAAGTGGATAATGACAAAGGATAGTTTTAGAATTGACCATAATCCTCAGGTTATTGTTTATCTTTCTACACATTTTAATAATATTTGTATCATGATTCCTTCATAAGCAAGAAAAGTGACAAATATGCATATGTTTGCATGTTTAGGCAAATGGCTGTTTATTCTTACTTAGTAAATTTTTTAAAAATATTTTATTTCTTTATTCATGAGAGACACACAGAGAGAGAGGCAGAGACATAGGCAGAGGGAGAAGCAGGCTCCATGCAGGAAGCCTGATGTGGGACTTGATCCTGGGACTCCAGGATCATGCCCTGAGGCAAAGGCAGATGCTCAACCACTGAGTCACCTGGGTGTCCCTTACTTAGCAAATTTTTAAAATATTTGGGCTGAATAGCATTTTTCTTATTTCTGGAAAATTTAGAAATCAATTGTCCTGAATAATATAATACAAATATTGAAGAACGGTAGTATGGATAACTATATGATATCATTATGTTGTTATAAGTTCATATTAATTTGAAAATAACCTCTTTCCTTAGAAAATATTGAGAATTGTAAGCCTCCACCTAATGTAATAAATGGGGCTGTCGTTGATGGATTATTAGCAAGCTACACAACAGGATCCTCAGTGGAATATAGATGCAACGAATACTACTTATTGAGTGGAGCAAAAGTATCTCATTGTGAACAAGGAGAATGGTCATCCCCACCTATTTGCTTAGGTAAGACAGAGAACACATTATATATTTAAAAAATTTTTTTCCAGCTTTATTTAGATACAAGTGATAGATAACATGAATTTAAGGTATATGAGGCAATGAGTTGATATACATATATGTTTTGAAATGAGTACTACAATAAGGCTAATTAACATTCCCTTCACTTGACATTGTCATAGTTGTACTACCAATGATCTTATCATTATGAGAATGCATTTAAGATCTACTCTCTTGGCAACATTCCCGTATTCAAAAGAATATTGTTAACTCTAGGTGTCATTATGTACATTAGATCCTAGAGCTTATTCCTTTTATAACAACCCATTGAATTTCCTTTACCATTATGTTTGTATTTTATGTGATTTTTATATAACATTTTATATAGCATGGGAATGAGGATTTTTGTATAAATCCTTTTCCCCAAGTGTTTTCTCTTCTCATTACTGTAAACAGAACATATAATATCATAGGTTCTAAAACTACATTAGTTCTTAACTACTGCTTTTTAAAAAATTGTGGTAAAATATGAACAACAAAACTTCACCATGCTAGCTATTTTTAAGTGTGCATTTCAGTGGCATTTCAATAGATTCACATTTTTGTGACTGATTACTTTTTGTGTTTTCTCCTAACTGAAATTTCGCCTTATTATAATCCTCATCATCTCTCCCTATATTGTCTCCAGAATGTTATGTTGGAGAGAATAATCAATCCAGTTCTTTCCTTAGTGGAGAGTATTGTTAATAGCTTTCTCAGCTGTCAATTCCTCACTTGAATGGTTACCTTTGTTCTATTTTGTTGAGCAAATAAGAACATGTTTGTGATTACTTTAAATATATTTTGGATTAAGACATGGTGTAATTAACATTAATGTTTAAGTGGAGACTTAAAGGAGCTATCAAAATAATTATCTAAGTTGAGATAACTTTAAGCACATAATATTCACCTTTTATTTCAAGCCTATAGATTTGCCTCATTTTTAAACTTTTCTAGTCAAGACTACATTTAAAAGTGATGTAGTTGGTCACTACAGTTGCAATGAACTTGTTACATTCAGACTTTCACAAATAGGTAATGGTATCATAAATTTTCTCTAAGTTAAAATAAAATAGTCATTTTAATTAAAAATAACAGCCTTTCAAACTATAAGTGCAAGTTATTGTTATTTACCAAAAAAATAATATATAGAAGCAACTAGAAGAAAACAGAAAATATCAGTAACTTGAATTGAAACTTGCTGTTAATGACTTAGATAATGGTTTTACAAACCTTTTGTACACACACACAACACATTTACAAAAAAATATATGCTGTCATGAGTGGCTATGTAACTCGGTTTTTCTCCCCACAAACTATATTATGAACAAAGTTTGATAAACTTCTACAATATACATTTTAATAGCTGCATAGTATTCCATAATGCAGCTATGCCATAATTAAATTAATCACTTTTTGTGGAAGTTTAATGTGTTTTCCACATTTTTATATTCGAAACACTACATTTTGTACTAAAATGTCTGCACATTTAAAAAGTCCTTTATTTTTTCATTTTTATTTTTTTATTTTTAAAGATTTTATTTATTTATTCATGAGAGACACACGGAGAGAGAAGCAGAGACACAGGCAGAGGGAGAAGCAGGCTCCATGCAGGGAGCCTGACATGGGACTTGATCCGGGGACTCCAGGATCATGCCCTGGGCCGAAGGCAGGTGCTAAACCGCTGAGCCACCCAGGGATGCCCTATTTTTTCATTTTTAAAATTATGTATTTATTTCACATTTTATTTTGTTTTTTTGTTTTTTCTAAAGAAGAATTTCTGGATCAAAAATATCTGGAATTTTAATTATTTTTCTGTTAATTGCCAAATTGTCCTTCAGAAAGTTAATCTGATTTTTGACTCTATCATCAGTGGATTAAAGTAATAGTTTTCTTAATCCTTGTCAACTTGATTATTTTAATCTTCATATATTGTTAATCCAACAGTTAAAACTATTATAATTTGGCTTATTTAAATACTGATCAATTGAGTTTATTTTTATTTGATATAATTAATATATTAATAATATATGCTTATATATATCAAATTAATATATTTGATTTGGTGCATAGAAATGCAATTGATGTCTATTAATTTTGTATCCTACAATTTTACTGAATTCATTTTTTACTTTTAATAGTTTTTTAATGGAGTCTTTAGGATTTTTGTGTATAGTATCATGTCATCTGCATATAGTGACAGTTTAACTTTTTCCTTATCAATTTGAATGTCTTTTGTTTCTTTTCTTTTTCTTTTTCTTTTTTTTTAATTTCTTTTCTTTTTCTTTCTTTCTTTTTTTTTTTTCCTCTAATCGCTGTGGCTAGAACTTTCAGTGCTACGTTGAATAAAAGTAGTAAGAATGAACATCTTTGTCTTGTTCCTGGTCTTAGAGGAAAAGCTTTCCATTTTTCACCACCAAGTATTATGTTAGCTGTGAGTTTATCATATATGGCCTTTATTTTGTTGAGGTACGCTCCCTCTAAACCACTCTATTGAGTGTGTTTATAATGAGTAGATGGTGATTTGTTAAATGCTTTTTTTTGCATCTACTGAGATGATCAGATGGTTTTTATCCTTGTTTTGTTGATGTGGTATATTACATTGATTGATTTATGACTATTGAAACATCCTTGCATCTCCAAAATAAATTCCACTTGATCATGGTAATGAATTTTTTAATGTGTAGTGGAATACAGCTTGTTAATAATTTGTTGAGGATTTTTGCATCTATGTTCACCAGGGATATTGGCCTGTAGTTATCTTTTTTTCATAGTATCTGTCTAGTTCTGGTATCATGGTGATCCTGGCCTTGTAGAATATATTTGGAACCGCACTTTCTTCTTTTATGTTTTGGAATAATTTGAGGAGAATAGATATTAACACTTCTTTAAATGTTTAATAGAATTTGCCTATGAATCCATCTTGTCCTGGACTTTTGTTGGGAGGTTTTTTTTTAATTACCAATACAATATTGTTACTAGCAATTGGTCAATTCAGATTTTCTATTTCTTCCTGATTCAGTTTTGGAAGATTATGTTCCTAGGAATTTATCTATTTCTTTTAGGTTGTCCAATTTGGTAGCATATAATTTTTTGTAGGATTCTCTTATTTTTGTTTCTGTGGTGTCAGTTTTTACTTCTCTTTTGTTTCTAGTTTTATGTATTTTTGTTCTCTCTTTTTTTCTTGATGAGTCTAGCTAAAGGCTTATCAATTTTGTTTATCTTTTCAAAGGAAGAGCTCCTGGTGTCACTGATCTTTTCTTTCTTTCTTTCTTTCTTTCTTTCTTTCTTTCTTTCTTTCTTTCTTTCTTTCTAGTTTCTGTATCTTGTATTTCTCCTCTGGTCTTTATTATTTTTTTCCTTCTACTAATCTTGGGCTTTTTTTTTTTTTGCAGGGGGAGTGCTCCTTTAGGTGTAAAGCTAGACTTTTTTGGGATGCATAGCATATATATTTACAGTTGTTATATGCTCTTGTTGGAATGATTTATCATTATGATTAGACAGTGCTTCTTGATCTCTTGTTACAGTCTTTGTTTTAAAGTCTCTTTTGTCCAATATAAGTATTGCTACCTGGCTTTTTTTTTCTTCTATTTGCATGGTGTATCTTTTTGTATCATTTCACTTTTAGGTCTAAAGTGTGTCTCTCATAATTTAAACAATATATTTTTTAGAATTATTATTCTTTATTCTATTGACTTTTTAAAAAATTTTATTTATTTATTCATTCATTCATTTAAAAGTGAGAGATAGAGCACAAGCAGGGGGAGTGGTAGAGGGAGAGGAAGAAATAGATTCCCTGCCAAGGGGGGAGCCTGATGCAGGCTTTGATCCCAGGACCCCGGAATCACAAATCGAGCTAAAGGCAGACAGTTAACTGACTTAGCCACCCAGGTGCCCCTTAAACAATATTTTTTAATGTTCAAATTAAATGGTTTTAATTTATAATATAACAATAATAAGAAAAATGTATAAATTCATTTGTTAGGAATACAGTGTTTCTTATGTATATGTGTGAGGAGTTTTAATAATGTTAAATATAAAACATTGCTTTTGATACCTGTCAAATTTTTCATTTTAAAAATATATTAAGCTTTATATTTGCCAAATAAGTAAATAATTTAAAAGACTATTTTGTTTTACAGAGCCGTGTACTATTAACGTGGATCACATGTACAGAAATAACATAGAGATGAAGTGGAAGTATGAAGGAAAGGTCCTACACGGAGATTTAATAGATTTTGTATGTAAACAAGGATATGACTTATCTCCATCAAACTCATTGTCTGAATTGTCTGTACAGTGCAATAGAGGAGAAGTGAGATATCCTTTATGTATTAGAAAAGGTAAAACAGTGCTTTCTGACAATTTATCAGGTGATCAATATTACCACTTGAGTTCAAAGTATATGAAAGACCCTATGCAACTCAACATCATCATCTTCTACTCTATAAATTGGAAATGATCTGATCAATATCCAATAAGCACATACACTTAAGTAGGATGACATTGCTGACATCTTTTAATTCCAATAAGTCAATTTTATGAAGAGAGAAATTAGTAGGTCTTATAGATATCACCAGACTATCAGAGGACCGATACCCCTAATGTGAACAGTCAACAACTCTGGAAAACATTGCTTTTCTTGGGGTTTGCTGGACAGTATTGTTTCAGAAAAGGGCTTGATGCAGATTTAGAGATTCCGTATTCTCCTTGGATATGGAACTATTTTATTACTTTTAATAAGAAAAAAATGGAAGAGGATGCATACAAAAAGCATGGCTTCAAAGGGGCTTCATACATTTCCACTTTTGATTAGATAGAAAAAGAAAAATAAGATCATGATCATTAATACTTTGCCAGTTTTACATATGTATTTCAATATTATAAATAAAATTGTAACCGTAATAATCACTTTTATAGTATGAAGTTATTGTAGAACTATGCTCTCAATTATTTAAAAACTGACAGCTACTTAAAAATGTTTTTACATGAAATATCTCATTTTATTTCTTTTTTAAAAGATTATTTATTTTAGAGAGAGAGACATATTGTGGAGAGGGCTGGGGCAGAGGGAGAGAAATCCTCAAGCAGACTCCATACTGAGCACGAAGCCCCAGATGGGGTTAATTCCACACCCCTGAGATCATGACCTGAGCTGAAATCAAGAATCTGTGCTTAACCAACTGAGCCACCCATGTGTCCCTATCTTATTTTATTTCTGTAGCAATTATTAAAGTATTAGAGGTTTATTATAAAAATTCATTGTATATTTTTAAATCATTTTTGCAGAATCTAAAGGAACATGTGGAGCTCCTCCACTTATTAAAAATGGAGTCATAATTAGTTCGACATTAGGCATCTATGAAAACGGTTCCTCGGTAGAATACAGATGTTTTGATCACCATTTCCTTGAAGGGTCTAGGGAGTCCTATTGTTTAGAGGGAATGTGGACTACACCACCATCGTGTTTAGGTATGTACTGTGAAATATCCACCTATTTAATAAAATAAAACCATATTTTGTTCACTTTCTATTTTCTGTTAGTTGATATAACACTATTATAATGCTTAGTTTGCTATATTTGTGTTATCAGTATACTTATTTCATCACTGGTTTCTATTCTTTCCTATAGATAATAAATAACTATAGTCCAGCCTGCCCTAACAAATATTTCTTAAATACAAACCACACACCAGTTACTGGTGTTGTATGGGGCTATTAAATGAACAAGCCATAGTGGTGTGGATACATGTGTTGACAGTTATCATTCTGTGTGATCGATACTATAATAGAAAATATGAGTACAATGGGGAAATAAAGATAAAAAGTTGAAGCAAGTTATGCCTTATTAGTGAAGCATCTGAGTAGAAGTAACAGTATCTACCAAGATTCTCAGGAGGAATAAAAAGGCAGATCTTTAAATAAAAAGAAAATATTTTTTTCCATTTCTGACTTATTTACTAACTTATTTCACCAGCTTGGACTTGAGTATAATACTGGGTAGAAGAGGCAATGGATATCTTGTTTTCCAAGCTGACAAGTAAAATTTTCAATAATTCATCTTTAATTATAGGGTTATAAATATTTTAAAATTAAATTTAAAATATAGATTGGTACCATTTCTTCCTTGATAATGCAAGAATCCACCAAACATGCCATTTGAGCATAGAGTTTTCTTTGAGGAAAGATCCTGACATCTCTCAGTTTTGATAGGGTGGCTTATAAGAATTTGTCTGTAATATCTAAATTGTCAAATTTGTTGACATAATGTTGTTCACAACATCCTTTTACATTCATTTTAATGCCTTTAGTGGTATGTCTTTGTTATTACTGCTATTAAGATGTATCTCTTTCTTTCTTGACTGTTTTGCTAAGGGTCTATAACTTTTTTTTTTTTAGAATTTTGGGGTTTTTTAGAAAAGATTTGTTTATTATTTTAGAGAGAGAGAGCACACAAAGGAGGGGAAGCAGGGGTAGAGGGAGTTTCTTTAAAACACAGTTTATTTTAAAGCATACTTATTCAGTCTGACAATCTTTCCTCTTAGAGTAGACTATTGAGTCCTTATACATATTAAGATAAATACTGATAAATTTTGGTTTATAACTACCATCTTACTATACTAGATATATAACCTATCTATTCTGTATTCTTTTCTCTCTCTCTCTCTCTCTCTTTTCTTTCTTCTGGGTAAATAAATTCTTTTTATAGCATTCCACTCTCTACTACCTTGTCAATTATACTTTCCTCTTGCCTTCCTTTTACTGTTATCACTGAGACTACATAATTAACCATGATTTATTACAGTTGAATATAAATTAGTACTTTTACCACTTTTCTAGGACCCAGAACATTTTATCTTGATTTACCCTTCCCACTTTTTTTTATTACTGTGTCATGCATTCTCATTCTACATATAGTTTAAGTCCCAAAGACACAATGAATATTAGGTTGTCCAAAAATAATCTTTTAGATTTATTTATATATTTTTCAGTGATTTTTTTTCTCATTTTCTCCTGTTTTTCACTATTTCTGATAGGGATCATTTTCCATATGCCTGAAAAATATTTCTTTATTATTTTCTCAGTTTTTGTTTGTCTACAAATTTCTTTATTTTCCTTGACTTATGAAGAGTAATTTTACTAGGGATAGATTGATTGATTCTCTTTTTCTTTCCATGCTTTAAAAGATGTCATTTTATTCTTTTCTGTATTTTATAGTTTTTGTTAGTAAATGCCATTCTTAGTGGTACTTCTTCGAAACTAGGTTTCTTTTTGTACTCTACTGGTTTTGAGATTTTTTTTTCCCCTTTATTTTCAGTAGGCTATTTATGTGGGGCCTTCATGTGCATTTCTCCAAGCATTTCATTCTTCAAGTTGGTAGCACTTCTTGAATCTGTGGCTTGATTTTTCAAAGGTCTAGAAAGAAAGTTATCTAACTTTTATCTTCTCTTTGTTTCCATTTGGCAATTTTTTATTGATATATCTTCCAATTCATTAATCCTTCCTTTGGATGTGTCCAATCTGCTTTAAACTCATCCACTGAGCTCTCAATATCCTTGTATTTCTAGAATGCCCACTTTATACTTTCTTTTTTGTATATTTCAGTTGTCTGATGAAAGACTATCTTAACATCTACTTCTTCACCATGTTAATCACACTTATCTTTAAGTCCTTGCTTGCAGACTCCATTATGTGAATCATCTGGAGACCTGTTTCTATTTCTAGCCTATTTTTTTGCTTTTTCTGTTAACAGTTGATTAAGTATCAAATATTATGTATGGAAAATTTTAGAAGTTTGCAGCAATGATGTCATCTTGTTCCAGAGAATACTCATCTCCTTCCAGCTCATAGAGTAGGGGAAATTGGCCTTACTCTAACTAGAGATGAAGCGTTTTCTAATCGTATCTTCAGACCTTTGTTCACCCCTACTAATAGAATATAACCCCGAGGGCTCTTCACTAAGAGTTTGGTGTTAGACAAGTTTCCTCCTTCTTGACTTTCTGCTTGGCTCTTTATCCTCTCTCTTTCTGCAAGTCAAGAATAGGCAAATGCTTCAAGGGAAAAGCCAGTGCAGAGTACCGTGTTCATTCTCTGCACCTCCCATTCCTGAGTCCTTGACCCCTCAAGTCCTGACTGTCATAGCTGATCTAAATTTCCAATTTTCTATCCTCAACAATGGGAGATTTCCAAAAGCTCTGCTAGCTCTATGTTTGCTGTTGACCATTCTCTACAGTCTCTCAGCTCATGCTGAGAATCAACAAATGCTCCAAGAGCAAAATGCCACACAGAATGTTAGACTCATCTGGATGAGCTTTAACCAGAACCTTCGCATCTTGAGTACTGATTGCCTTAGAAATTCTCTTCTGCCTTGAAATACTTGCTTCATGTCTGTTTTCAGATTTTCTAGTTTTTAGTAGAAGTGCTGGTCTGATATAAGCTATTTTGTCATAGCTGAAAACAGAAGGTCCATGAATTAATTTTTAACTTGTTTTAATGAAAATTTCATGTTTTGTAGAACCATGGCATTTTTTTTTGGCATTTTAAATTATAGTGCCATTTGACCTCATTTCCAAAGATATTTTGCAGTAACTATAAAGATTCTTTTAGTCTTTCTGATTATTTTTGTTCATTCCTATTCTATCTATAGAACTGCTAGCATAACATCTGACACACTGAGATTCAATAAATACTAAAAATATTGAAAAAAGATGTTTGTTAATGTTTTACAGTTGTATGATTCATATGTTCTATTAATAACTCTGGACCTTTAACCTACCTCAGGGCCTACTGTTTGGTGCTATGTCATCCAGGAGGCAAATAAGGACACACTCCATTTCCTGAAATAACTTGACATTTTGAAAGTATCAATATTTTGGAAAAAAATCAAAGAAATTTGTTGGGTATACTAATAATTACCTTAAGCTTTTATTTTTTTGTTTTAATGCATTAGTGGAAGGACACAATAATATTTTCAATGTTCAGAATTTAAATCATCTTAATCTAATATTGATATTCCTTAATAACTAAACATTTAAAAGGGAGGAAACTGTCAACCCCTCTGGACTCCATCAAGTCATAGAGTTTGAGTCATTGTTGAGAATCCAGCTTCTTTTTACATATTCATAAAATCTATCCAACAATCAAATACTTTGTCTCATGGAGATTTTATTTGAGTTTCCTGAAGAAAAAAAATAAGAAAAAGAGTATCATTTCAATAATTATTAGCAACTATCAATGCTCTTTATAAAAACACCTTTTTTTGTTTGCTATCCTTGAAAGCCATAATGGTATAAAACTAAGTGCTAGCAGGACATACACTTTTTCCAAATCCAGGACCACAGAGATAAATGGCAGACTGTTTTCTGTGAGCTTTGAACATATTTTCTGACTCAAATATTAATTCTGACTTTGTTGCCGCTCTAATGCCTAGGAATTTTAAGTTCATCATGAATAGGAAACACAATGCTCCCTGTTAATGCCAAGATGTGTCAAGATAATTTTCTTCTTTTTATTTTTCAGAGCCTTGCACATTATCTTTTGTTGAAATGGAAAATAATAATGTATTCCTGAAATGGGATTTTGACAATAGACCGTATATTTTCCATGGCGAGTATATTGAGTTTCTTTGTAAGAGAGATACATATATAGCTGAGTTCTCAATGATTGGATCTGAACTCAGAGTACAATGTGACAGAGGGCAGTTAAGATATCCAAGATGCATTCACAAAGGTAAGGAGAAGTTAGTGCCTATAACCGGTTATTTTCTTCAGATTTTTATTCAAGAGATTCTTTATGTTATAAATTTCAGAGATATTAGGTTCAACAAAATTCCAACTTTATGGTCATTATATAGGACCAAAAATTTTATTGTTTTCAGCCAAGCAGACTCTGACAACTTTCTGAGTTGTCTGAATTCGAAGTGTTGTTTGCTATTTCATATTAGTGACACTTTGGCAATTGGGCAAATAAATTGATTTATATGTGCAATATTTAAATGTGAGAAACAACTTATATGTTGAGATAGAAAGTTGCATTTTCTTCCACTTCCCAGTTTAGGTACAAGTGTAAGTTATGGGAAGATGGAAAGATGGGAAACAAAGTTGCACAAATCTTTCTGCTGATAGAAGAACATATTAATAACAATGATTAAAATTGTTATTTTCAGGAACATATTTCTGTGTAAGACCTTGAAAACACTAAAGGTTTCCTTATGTGACAATTTAAATATATATATATATATATATTATACTTTTTTATTTGTTTTTTCCTCATTCTTTTTTGGTTTTTATTTGAGCACAGTTTACACACAATATTACATTAGTTTCAAGCATACAACACAGTAATTCAACAATTCTATTGTTATGCTGTGCTCACCACAAGGGTAGCTATGATTTGTCATCATGCAACGCTATTATAATACAATTCATTATATTCCCTATGCTGTACCTTTCATTCCCATGACTTACTTATCCATAACTGGAAGCCTATATCTCTCACTAAGTCCCCTTTTCTCATTTTGTCCATCCTTCTATCCTCCTCCTGTCTGGAAACCATCAGTTTGTTCTCTGTGTTTATGGATCAATGTCAGCTTTTTGTTTCTTTGTCTTGTTTTTTAGATTCCACATATAAGTGAAATCATATGGTATTTTTTTCTTTGTCTAATTTATTTAAAGACCCTGAATAGCCAAAGCAATCTTGAATAAAGAAGAACAAAAATGGAGGTATCAAAATTTTAGATTTCAAAATATACTACCAAGATATAGTAATCAAAATAGAATGGCACTGGCACAAAATAGACACATAGATAAATGGAACAGGATAGAGAGCCTAGAAATAAACCCATACTTTTATATGGTCAATTAATCTACGACAAACGGGGCAAGGATATACAATGGGGGAAAATAAGTCTTTCAATAAATAGTGAGAGGAAATCTGGACAGCTACATGCAAAAGAATGAAACTGGACCACTTTCTTACATGATACACACACACACACACACACACACACTCAAAATGGGCAAAAGACCTAAATGTGAGACCTGAAACCATAAAACTCCTAGAAGAAAACAGTAACAACTATTTGTTGTTACTTGTCTTTTGCTTGTCTTTTGCTTTAGCAACATTTTTCTAGAGGTGTCTCCTGAGGAAGAAAAACAAAAGCAAAAATAAACTATTAGGACTACATCAAAATGAAAAGCTGCATAGAAAAGGAAACCATTGACACAACAAAAAGACAACCCACTAAATGGAAGAAGATATTTGCAAAGGATATATCTGATAACAGGTTAATATCCAAAATATAAGAAGAATTTTATTTTTTTAAAGATTTATTTATTTGAGAGACAGTGGAAGGGGGAGGGGCAAGGAGAGAGAGAAAGAATCCTAAGCAAACTCCATGCTAAGCATGGAGCCTGATGTGGGACCTGACTTCAGAACCCTGAAATCACTACCTAAGCCAAAACCAGGAGTTGGATGCTCAACCAACTGTACCATATGGGTGCCCCAATAGATGGAAAATTTAAAAGCCTCCCCAAATGCAGTGCCTGGATGGCTCAGTCATTCAAGGATCCCATTCGATTTTGGCTCAGGTCATGATCTCAGAATCATGAGCTTGAGCCCCTTAGGCTCAATTCTCAGTACAGACTCTTTCCCCCCTCCCTCCGCCCCTTCTCCTGCCACTCATGCTCTGTAAATAAATAAATAAATAAATATTTTTTAAAAATAATAAATTAAAAAAGGGACAGAGGACATTTCTCCAAAAAAGACATACAGATAGCCAAAGACACGTGAACAGACAAAATGATGCTCAACAGTGCTAATCATCAGGCAAATGCAAATCAAAACCATGAGATATCACCTTCCACTTGTCAGAATGGCTAGAATGAAAAAGAGAAGACATAATCAAGGGTTGGCAAGGATGTGAAGAAAAAGGAACCCTCGTGCCCTGTTGATGGGAATGTAAATTGGCACACCCGCTTTGGAAAATAATATGCAGGTTTCTCAAAAAGTAAAAATAGAATCACCATATGATCCAATAATTCTATTTCAGGATATTTATCCAACAAAAACAGTAATTCAAAAAGATATATGCACCCTTTTGTTTATTGCAGTATTGTTTATAATAGCCAACATATGAAAGCAGCCCAAGTGTCCATTGATAGATAAATGGATGAAGGATATGTAAGATATTAAATACATAATGGAATATTACTCAGCCATAAAAAAGATGAGATCTTGCCATTTGTGACAACATAGGTGAATCTAGAGGGTATTATGCTAAGTGAAATAAGTCAGAGAAAAACAATAACCTTTTTTATATTTCTTTATGTATGAATGAAGAATAATCCTGTTTTTAGTAAAATATTACAATAATACAATAAAATGATCTAAATCGCTTTATAGGATTAGGATTTTGACACTTTTAAAGATATAGTATAAAATGGAAATTGTATTTTATGTTCAATTAAGAATATTATAGAAATAACTGAATGCAAAGTGTACGTGGTTTTGTTCTGATCATTATGAACAATGAACAAAATGACATGAACAATAAAAGGGCAACTTTTTAAATACTTTGAATAGTCTGTAAAAAATATTCATAAAACACTCATGGGTAAAAAACTCTAAAATTTTTTAACTATGGTAAAATCAGGATAGAAAAATTTTATATGTATTTATGTGTTGTGATGTATCTCAGATTTCTCATTTCAAAAAGAAAAAGAGGTAAATGACTTAGAAAAAATTGTTTAAAAATTGTATTATTGTATCAAATGGCACTGAATTTTTAAAAAGGAATTGGTGGTATAATTTACCAAGTCTATCTACTTGCTTTTATCCATAACTAGCTAAAACAATGACTAATTATATGAAATATTGAAGCTCTGAGATTATAATAAATACTTAACCAGAAATGTTGCTTATTTCAAAAATCTCTCTTCCTTCTTCTCTCTTTCTCATCAAGGATGATGTCTTATCAACAACCCTGAAGGACATAAAATATATGGCAGAAAGAAGAATGGCATATCACCTCATTAAATCCTTTACAAAACATAATTTTTAGAAGAAAAATTACAAATCTCTAAGTTTTAGCTTGCTTGAAGATTTAAATATAAATTGTCTATGTCAAATATTTTTTATTTATAAATAAGCCAGAACATGTTTCCTTCCCAGTTTGACTGAATTGACATGTAACTTAACCTTTATTGCATGTTTTCCATCTGTTAAAAAGATTGATCCATACGTCAAAATGTTTGTTTCCTAATATCCATTCATTGTGATATATTGTTACCTTCGAGATATTTGTCCTTATCATATTCATTAATATTAAGGTTTTCTGTTACTCTTAATTCAATCTTTACGTCACTATTAAAGAACCAAACACACTAGAGATAAGAAACTATACATCTTATTGGAAGATTTACTTTATTAAATACAGAAGAGACTTCCCTTTACACTTTCTAAACGTAAAGAACCTTAAAAATTAGTTGTAGGGGTGCCTGGGTGACTCAGTGGTTGAGTGTCTAACTTTGGCTCAGGTCATGATCCCAGGGTCCTGGGATTGAGTCCCTGCAAGGAGCCTGCTTCTCTCTCTGTGTCTCTGCCTCTCTGTGTCTCTCATGAATAAATAAGTAAAATCTTTAAAAAAAAAAAAATAACTGTAGTATTAGCTTAAAGGTTAATAATTAAATTTTGAATTGGTGAACTATCCACATGTTAAAATGTTGCCCAAGGAATATGGCTAAAAACAAATAACAACTCTTTCCATTTTTATATTTTGCACTTTCAAGTAATTGTTGGAATGATGCAGATTATAACATCAAAAATCAGTCCTGCAGCCTGACATTGTCAGTATTACCAAGGCCTGTTGAAGACTTTTTATACTCACAGTGTCACTTTCTGATTTGATTAACAGTTATATGTCTAATTGTTATTAGGGTTCATTCATAAGCACTGTAATAGCACTACTTGGGTACTAGGACCACTGGTAGGACTAGTTGTTATTATCAGAACAGCACATTTTCTTATCTAGAAGCTATTTAGTTCACCTAACTCAAGACCTTCTCAATATGATGACATTCTTTAAATCTCCAAGTAACAATTTTCTAATGAAGGACAGCTAGGCCTAATCCACTCACATGTGGATTACATGTGAATTCATTCAGTGTTAAACATGTATATTTCAGAACTGTCCTCGAGTTCATAATCACTCTTTTAATATTCTATAGTCATTATCCACAGTGGATCCCATAACACTGAAATTTGCTTGAAATTAAATATCAATAGAAAAGTGTTCACCACTTTCATTTGATTGAAAAATTCATCAATCCATTCATAAACAATATTGAACACCTGCTATATATATCCCAGAAAACAGATTTGCTCAACTGTCTTAGGACTATGTATTTAGTATTACCATATGTTCTGATTTTTTAATTGTGCAATCTACTGACTTTTCTATGTGGAGGGGGAATCTAAAAATATTTTGTGAGCAATGTGGTTCACGAGCTGTCGATATGTAAACCCCAAATGCTAAATAAATGAAGGTGTAAAAAAATGCAACAATGGAACATATACAAAGTAAAGTGGTGGCATGAGGAGGTGGTGATTAACTTTTTGGAGGGTGTATAGGAAAAGCCTGAGGTCTGCAAGTCTAGAGAAGACATCCCAAATAGAGGGAATGGCACACACGAAGTCAAATATTAAGCACATACCATATGCTACACATCATGCTGAGCACTGCAGACAAAACAGTGAATAAGACACATCGTTTTTGCTGTTATGGAGCGTATATTCTGATGGGAAATGAAGATATTAGCCAAATCCTCACAAGATGACATGTGCCAAGAAGACACTCTGTCAGCAAACACCAAGAGATGCGGCCTAGTCCTAGATGCTCAAGAAAGGCTTCTTTGAGGAAGTGATATATAAGCTGAGACTTGAAGGGAGAACAGGGCGAGGGAGGATGATGTGGAAAACATGTGTAGAGAACATGATGCTTCCAAGAAGCTAGTAAATATCTAGTGTGGAGAGAGTGGAACAAGATAAACCTGGAGAGACTGGAATCCCATGATGAAGGCCTTTGTAGGCTAAACTGAAGATTTTGGAAGTCACTGATTGAAATGAGATGTTTCTAGTAATTGCTAAAAAGACACCACTGACTGCTGTAAGGAGAGACTGGTGTGAAGCGGGGAAAACTTAGGCATAGGGAAACCACTTTTAGGAAAAGAATACCGTCATGCAAGCAAACTGTGATGGTAATTTACACCAGAGGCTTTTTTTTTTTTTTTGGAAGGTCATCCAAAAAGATGTGACCACTGGTTGACCTGTGAGCTGGATCCCAGCTTCTCACTTCCTCCCCTGTCCTTGGAATATGGGTTCCATTTGCTTTCCCATTCCCAGAAGTGACTCCAAAAATGTAGCCTTGAGGTAGTCATGTGGTATTGAGAACACCTGCATGGTACACATGACTGAACCTAGTTAAGGCCTCTAGATAAATCATAAGATCTGAGGAGCAGGATCTCTTCATCTTACTGCTGCCAAAGACAGACCTCATATGTAACTTCCCTTTGGTTATTACACCGGCCACCTACCAACCCGGAGTGGGCGGCCTCTGTACCAGCCCTCTGAGTACAGGGACCAGTTCCAGATTCTATCTGGGAAACTCCCAGGAGGGTTGCAAATCAACAGAGGCAGCAGCAGGGAGGGTGCAAGCCAGAGCAAGAGATATTTAGGATGTGATGTCATCATGACATTTAGACTGATGGCACGTGGGTGGGGGTGAGCCAGACAAAAGGTTCAGGGGGACACTTTGGTTTCACAGTTGAGTGAGTGGATGATAGCCATCTAAGTGTGGTAGGAAGAACCAGAGGAAGAAGCAGTATGAGGGAGTAAGGATTAGCATGAAGAGTTTAGTATCCAAATGTTATTTCTGAGGTATCTGTTGGGTAGCCAAGCAAAAATATTAAGTAAGCCGTTGGTTCTTTTTTTTAATACCATTTTTATTTATTCATGAGAGACAAAAACACAGAGAGAGGCAGAGACACAGGTAGAGGGAGAAGCAGGCTCCATGCAGGGAGCCCAAAGTGGGCCTCGACCCTGGGTCTCCAGGATCACGCCCTGGGCTGAAGGCGGCGCTAAACCGCTGAGCCACCTGGGCTGCCCTAAGCAGTTGATTCTTGCAGCCAATGCTGTGATGACCAACCCAGGTTCCTTTCAGAAACAAAAGACTTTCTCTCTCAGCTGCTGGGAGCTCTCTATTATCAGCTTCCTAAGGCAATTGCTTCAGTGGAAGAAAATCTTTTCTCCCAAGGTCATAACTCCTTCCAAGGGCAGCCTGCCATTAACCAGTGACTGGCCAATGGGAGTTATTAAGAAAAGACCCTTCATTCCAACTCAGGACACTTCTTAAGGGACATCTCGGCTTCCGAGCTACCCAGAGTTGATAGACGTCACTGCCTCCTTCCTTTTCCTTCCACAGATGTAGATCCCTAAGAGTATTCCCCCAAAATGCTCTTGGCTGCTAATTTTCCAGCCTGGGAACCCAATCTGTACTAGCCCGGGTATCAGAACAGAGCTCTGAGCATTATTTGCCATCATCAGGTAGCAGATGTCTATTACAACTAAGGTAATAGATGAGTTTTTCAGGGTTAGATGTAGGCCTAGTTCAGGGCCTTGAGGTTATCTAAAGTGTAGTGATTGCCTATAGGATGAGGTGTGATGAAGGAAACTGATGAGGTATGGCTGGACTGGTCCAATGAAAACCAGAAGAGATGAGGCCAGAAAACATGAGGACCGAAAACGCTACCTGGCTATTGGTAATCTGGAAAAGAACAGCATCGTTAAGTGTGAAATTGAGATAGAAACAGGTTGAGGGATAAACCTAAGGTACAAAAAACAGAGATGTGGCTATAGTGAGCTTGGCAGTAAGTGTGACAGTGATGGGGAGAGAGGGAGGGTGACATGGAGGGGAGAGATGGGGATAAGGCAGGTGGTTTTTTTAATGGCATGGGAGAAATTTGAGCCTGTCCTAATTAGATGGGAATAAGTCAGTAAAGAAGGACAGGTGGGAGACACCGAGAAAATATTGCAGAGCAGATTGCAGAGGATTCCTGGAAAGGGGAGAAGAGATGAGACCCAAGGCACAAGTAGAGGATGGCGCTTGGCCAGAAGGTGATTCACGTCCCATATTTTTTGTCCCGCCGAAGTCACTGCCCAGAATTGGCAGGATATGTGGGCAGGGAAGTTGAAGGATTGAGGAGATCGGAGAAACTTTGAAAAAGTCAGACAATGTTATAAACAAGCCCAGTCCAACAAGGTGGCTTGGCAATGTAACTGTTTCAATGAGTTATCACCTCAGTGAGATGCGTGAAGTGTTGAGATTAATGTCACAATAGTGGTCATTTTGCTTTTTAGAGAAGGTGATGTTGTGAGATGGTCTTTAGCATGATGAACATGAAAGCAAACTGTGTTCAGGTGATTTACCCCCACCCCCACCCCCCACCCCCACCCCCGCTGTGATAACCCCTGCGGTATAGGGCCCTAAGCCAATGGTCAAAGCATCCCTACCATGGTGGTTGCCCTAGGGTACTCCAAACTTTAAAAGGGTGTTGCCTGGTTCTGCAGAGAGAAACTAATTTCTCAAAGGGAAGCTCAGTTCATAGATACCTGTTTGTTTCCTCGTGGTGAAAGTTCAAAACCCTAGGGAACATCTCACAATTTAAAACTGAATTCAGGGAAACTCAGCATGATTCCCTGGGAGGAGAAATGGAGAGCATGGAAGTATAAAATCTAATTTAAACTGAGAAGTACTTTGCCTAATACACTTCTCAAATGTAAATTAAAGACCAATCATCAGACAGTAAAGGCTTCCACTGACAAGGATTTTAATTCGTTTTTATATATTTTATTTTCTCGGGAACTATTGTAGTCTTTAAATGAGCATTGCACTGTATTTCATATACTTCAGTCTTTAAATGACCATTATAAGGCCCGCAGAAGCCAAACTATGGTACTGCAGCAGCAGCTGGGAAACCTCTGGTCATGATTTTGTCCTAGTTCTGTTGTTCCTCTTGAAGGCCAGGAGCCCTGTGTGCACAGAGAGCCAGGGGGTCCACAGACCCCCTGTGCAGTGATGTGGCTGTGACCGCTGCTCAGCACTTACCCATCTTGGGCTCCTCAGTCCTATGGGTGCCCCTTGGAGGACCCAGGAACCCTCCCCAGAGAACCAACACTGATATGATAAGTCTTTCTTCCTTCCTCCAACATGCAACATCAAAGAAAAAAAGAAAGAAAGAAAAAAGAAGAAAATAAAGGCTTTGTTTTACTTGCCATTCATTGTAAGAAAACTGTAAATCCTTTTTAAGGGAACATTCTAAAGCAAGGCTGGAAAATATCTGATTTTTCTGTAGAAAGTTGAGCACAGTATGTAACTGCTGGAAACCCACTGACCCTTTGCGGTCTGTGGAACCCAAAGCATATGGACATATTCGATGTTCTCAGCAAGAGAAAGAAAGTATGATCCAAATTAAATTTTCCAAAGATTAAAGATTTCAGTTCATATAAAATGCATCTAGCATCATGTAAATTTTTCTGTGACCAAATATCTTTTAAATTATAGTTTTGAAATAATATTTTTGTCACATATAAAAGCAACTCTTTAACATTGTAAAACAGTTCAAACAGTATAAATTAAACATGATAAAGAATGAAAATTTCCTTTATTCCTCTCAAAACTCCAGTTCTACTTCCTCAGTCCAGAGATTATCACTGTAAAGAATTTGCTGTTGTCTTCCAGATGCTTCTATACACACTTAAAAATGTGTTTTTATACATATGCACATATTTTTGGTTTTATATATATTAGATGGCATTTGTAGTGCATAGAATACATTATATATTATTCTAAGACTTTCATTTTCACTGGGTGTATGATAGACCTATCCCCATATCGATACACATGGATTGATTTCATTCTTTATAAGATGTCAATAGTATTTCAAAAGCTGGAGGTGACATAATATATTTAATTATTCTCTGATTGATGGATTTTTCAATTGTTTTTTCTTCTTCACTAACTTTCTACTTTCCTTCTGTTTTTCTTCCTTCCTCCCTTCATTCCTTTCTTCATAGGTTATAGGTGGAAATCAAATAATATAATTGAAAGTTGAAACAGAATTCTAAATATATGTAAAACAACAAATATAAACACCAAGAAAGATCTTAACATTCAATAAAATTAGATGTTGGAAGAAAGGGAGGGAAGAAGAAGAAAGAAAGAAACTGTAAGCTAATTTTATTATTTCTCATCATAGGGACAAATAGACATTGCCTGAAGCTTGTGGGAGTAAATTTTATAGAGCAGGAATGACATCAGACAGGTAATAAGAAGGCAAGTGAGTAAACTTTTCATAGTTTAGAGAAGCATAGAGTAAATGCTTCAAGTGAACAAAATATAAGTAAAGGATATAGAACATTCTAACAAGTAGTCAATAAGATATATTTTATACATTTATGTTAATTTTATATCCAAATAACAGTGGGCATGAAGCAGTTGTGAAAACTGGCCATGTGTATGAATCTGTAAAGGAATCTAATTAAATCCCAAATAGATTAACGTAAGCTAAAATCTCTGGTTATATGCAATACATTTATAACCTAAGCAAAATTTAAAAAGGTGTTCTCCTAAAAATTTACAAACTTTCTAGTAGACAAATTGGGTTGAAATGGAAATATGAATTTAAATTGCAGGATTTCTAGAAAACATAAAACACTACAGACTTCATGGGTTATAGATAAAATGGTGCTCAGAGAAAAATATTAGCTTAAAAATATATGTCCATCAGTGTTCTTAAAAATGAATTAAACAGCCAAATCTAAAAGTTGGAGAAAGAACAGTAAGTAAAACAAAAAAGGAAAAAAGTAACCCAAATAAATAGAAACCTTAATAAAAGAGGAAGCATAAGTAAATAAAAATGGACTTTTTAAAAAAGATTTTATTTATTTATTCATGAGAGAGAGAGAGAAAGAGGCAGAGGGAGAAGCAGGCTCCGTGCAGGGAGCGCGATGCGGGACTCGATCCCGGGTCTCCACTCCCTGGGCCAAAGGCAGGTGCTAAACCGCTGAGCCACCCAGGGATCCCCAAAAATGGACTTTTAAAAAAAGGTAGCAAAAATAGAAAATGAATAAAGATACAGTAAAACACAAATGCAAATAGCAAGAAGTGATATGGAGTAGTAATTCCTCAACTCATTCATTGCACATCGGCTTCTTGCTCCATTATTCAGTTTATTCTAATCTGGAAAATTCAAGGAATATATGTACATCTCAGCCTTCATGTTTTTTAATTGAAGTATTGTTGACACACAATGTTCCATTAGTTTCAGGTGCACAACATACTGATTCAAGAAAGCTGTAAATTTTGCTGTGTTCCCCACAAGCATAGCCACCATCGGTCACTAATTATCATCGATCATATTACGTAGGCCATACTTTTTATCCCCATAATTTATTCATTCCATGACTAGAAGCCTATACCCCCCACTCCCCTTCTCTCATTTTGCCCATTCCCCCACCATTCTCCCCTCCGGCAACCACCAGTTTTCTCTCTGTATTTGAGCCTATTTTTGCTTTTTGTTTCTTTGTTTTTTAGATTCCCCATATAAGTGAAATAATATGGCATTTATCTTTCTTTGTCTGACTTCTTTCTTTTAGCGTAATACCCTCTAGGCCCTAGAACTGTGTAAGACAGTATGTATATCCCACATCTTCTTTATCCATTCATCTATTGACGGACACTTGGGTTGGGGCCACATCCTGGGTGTTGAAAACAATGCTGCAATAAACATAGGGATGTATATAACTTTCCAAATTAGTTGTTTGTTTGTTTGTTTGTTTGTTTGTTTGTTTGGGCAAATATCCAGTATTGGAATGACTGGATAATATGGTATCTCTATTTTTATTTTTTTGAGAAAACTCCACTGTTTTCCACAGTGGCACTATTGAGTACGATGTTAGCTGTGGGTTTCTCATATATAGCCTTTATTATTTTGAGATAAGTTCATCTTAAACTCACTTTGTTGAGAGTTTTTTTTTTGATAAAAAAACAGATGTTGAATTTTGTCAAATGCTTTTTCTGCATCTGTTGAGATAATAATGTGATGTTTTTACCCTTTCTTTTATTGATATGCCCTATCACGTTGATTTGCCAATATTTAACCATCCTTGCGTCTCCAGAAGAAATCCCACCTGATTGTGGTGAATATCTTCTCAACGTATTGTTTAACGTGATTTGCTAATATTTTGTTGAGGACTTTTGCATCTATGCTTATCAGGGATATTGGCCTGCAGTTTTCTCCTTTTGCAGTGTCTTTGGCTTTGGTATTAGAGTATTGCTGGCCTCATAAAATGTGTTTGGAAGCTTTTCTTCCTCTTCTATTTTTTGGAATACTTTGAGGGGAACAGGTATTTTGTGTATTAACTCTTCATTTTGTTCGGTAGACTTCACCTATAAATCTACCTAGTCCTGGGTTTTTGTTTATTGGGATATTTGTTTGTTTGATTGATTACTGATTCAATTTTGTTACTAATAATTGGTCTGTTCAACTTACTTATTTCTTCCTGATTCACTAGTGGAAGATTGTATGTTTCTAGGAATTTATCCATTTCTTCTAGATTGTCCAATTTGCTGGCATATAATTCTCCATAGTTGTCCCTTAAAATACTTTGTATTTCTTTCTCTCTTTTTTTTTAGATTTTATTTATTTATTCATCAGAGACAGAGAAAGGCAGAGGGAAAAGCAGACTATGCAGGGAGCCCAATGTGGGACTCCAGGATCATGCCCTGAGCCGAAGGCAGACACTTAACCGCTGAGCCACTCAGGCATCCCAATACTTTGTATTTCTCTTGTACTTCTTTTCTTCCTTTGTTTCTGACTTTATTTCTGTCCTCCTTTTTCCTGTTGTGTATGGCTAAAAGTTTATCAATTTTGTTTATCTTTTCAAAGAACTAATTCCCAGTTTCATTGATCTTTCCTATTGTTTGTTTGATTTTAGTTTCTATTTCATTTGTTTCTACTCTGATCTTTATTATTTTCTTCCTTGTGCTAACCTTGGGCTTTGTCTGTTGTTCTTTTTCTAGTTCCTTTAGGTTTAAGTTTAAATTGTTTATTAGATTTTTCTTGTTCCTTGAGAGAGTTTTACAGTGCTAAAGATTTCCCTTTTAGAACTGCTGTTGCTGCAGCCCATAGATTTTGGACTGTTTTTTGGTGTTTTTTTTTTTCATTTTCATTGATCTTCATGTATTTTATTTCCTCTTTGATTTCTTAACTGACTTATTGGCTGTTTAATAGCATCTTGCTTAGCCTCCACATGTTTCTGTTTTTTCCAGTTTTTTTTTCTTGTGATTAATTTCTAGTTTTATTGATATGGTGTATCACCTTGATTTTCCAATATTTAACCATCCTTGCATCCCTAGAATAAATCCCACCTGATTGTGGTGAATGATCTTTTTGACATATTGTTCAATGTGGTTCACCAATATTTTGTCAAGTATGATACTGTTGTGGTCAGAAAAGATGCATGATATGATTTTCATCCTTTTAAATTTATTGAGACTTATTTTATGGCCTATCATGTGATCTGTCTTTGAGATATTCCATATGCACTTGAAAAGAATATGTGTTGTGTTGCTTTTAGATAGATGTTACACGTATGTGTTAAGTCCCTCTGGCCTAATGTGTTGTTCAAAGACACCATTTCCTGATTGGTTTTCTGCCCCACTGATGTCAGTGGGGTGTTAAAGTCACCTACTATTGCTGTACTGTCAATTTCTCCCTTTGTGTCTGTTAAGATTTGCCTTATGTATTTAGATGCTCCGTTGTTGGATGTATAGATATTTATAATTGTTATATCTTGTTGGATCAACATCTTTATCATTATGTAATGCTTCTCTTTGTCTCTTGTTACAATCTTTGTTTTAAAGCCTTTTTTTGTCTAATGTAAGTATACTATGGTGGCTTTTTTTCTTTTTCTGCATGCTTCTATTTGTATAGTGTATCTTTTTCTATCCTTTGACTTTTACTCCATATGTGCTTTTAGGTCTGAAGTGAGTCAGTCACAGGCAGCATATGGATGGGTCTTGTTTTTTATCTGTTCTACCACCCTTTGTTTTCGACTGGAATATTCAGACCTCTTTCTTTCTTTCTTTCTTTCTTTCTTTCTTTCTTTCTTTCTTTCTTTTTTCTTTCTTCTTTCAAGATTTTATTTATTTATTTATTTATTCATGAGAAACAGAGAGAGAGAGAGGCAGAGACACAGGCAGAGGGAGAAGCAGGCTCCATGCAGGGAGTCCCACATGGGACTCGATCCCAGGACTCCAGGATCATGCCCTGGGCTGAAGGCAGCACTAAACTGCTGAGCTACCCGGGCTGCCCTGACCGGCAGCAATTTACAGCAAATACTGATAGGTATGTACTTATTTTCATTTTGTTAATTATTTTCTCATTTTTATAGTTCTCTGTTCCTTTCTTCTTCTGCTCTTGCTGCTGCTGCTTTTTCTTCTTCCTCTTTTTCCTTTAGAGTGATGACTTTTTGTAGTGTTATACTTCGTTTCTCTTTATTTTTTGTGTATTTATTATAGGTTTGGGGGTTGTGGTTGCCATGAGAGTCAAATATACGATCCAAAATGTATAGCAGTCTATATTAAGTTAGTAGTTTAGTTTGAACTCATTCTAAAAGAACTTTTTTACTCCTTCCTTCATATTTTTTGTATATGTAGTTATATTTTAGATAATTTAAAATGATTTTCTTACCTCTGATTATGGCCTTTATTTTTCCATTTAAAGAATTCCTTTTAACATTTCTTGTGAAGACAGTTTAGTAGTGATTAACTCCTTTAGATTTCATTTGTCTGGGAAACTCTTTATATCTCCTTCAATTCTGAATGATAGCCTTGCTGGATAGCATATTCTTGGTTGTAGTTTTTTTCCCTTTCAGCTCTTGGAATATATCATGCCACTCTCTTCTTTCCTGCAAAAGTTTTCTGCTGAAACATTAGCTGATATCCTTATAGGGTTTCCCTTGTACATACTTTTTGCTTCTCTCTTGCTGTTTTTAAAATTCTCCTTATTATTTACTTTTGACATTTTAATTATTGTGTGCTGTGGGATGGAGCTCCTTGAGTTCATTTTGTTTGGAACTCTGTGTTCTCTAAACCTGGTCTATTTCCTTCCCCAGGTTAGGGAAGTTTTCAGCTTTTATTTCTTCAGATGCATTTTCTGCTCCATTTACTCTTCTTTTTCTCTTTCTGGAACCCTGACAATGTAAATGTTTGTTCATTTGATGTTGTCTAAGAGATCCTTTAACCTGTCCTTATTTTCTGAAATTCTTTCCTTTTTGCTGTTCAGATTGGGTGCTTTCCATCACTCTGTCTTCCAGATCACTGATAAGTTCTTCTGCATTTGTTAATCTACTACTGATTCTCTCCAGTGTGTTTTTCACTTCAGTTGTATTCTTCAACTCTAATTGGTTCTTTTTCTCACTGAGATCTTCCACTCTTTTCCCCAGTCTGGTGAATATCTTTACAATTATTACTTTAAACTCCTTATCAGGCATATTGCTTATCTCTGTTTCATTTAAATCTTTTTCTAGGGTTTTGTCTTATTCTTTTGGTGGGAGCATATCTCTCTGTATCCCTATTTTACTTGGCTTTTTGTTTTCATTTCTGTGAATTAGATGTAATGTCCACTTCTCCTAAATGTGAAGGAATGGTCTTGTGCATGGTAATCCCCTGAGCAGACTGTGTGTTTGGTAACTTTGCTGGCTGACTGGAGCTGTGTCTAGTGTGGGAATCTGAGGCACTCTCTGCCGAGGTGCCCTGGTAAGATGGCCTAAGGAGAAGTGTATATTGGCCTATGTGGTCTCAGGGCTCTTGGAGCAGAGGGCACCCTGGGAGGACATTAAGCTGAAGTGGGCATGAGCCTTGGGTTCTCAGCACAGAGGGTACCCTTGCAAGATAGCCAAAACCAAACTGGGTGCCAGCTGGAGTATTCTGGGCTCACCATTCAGGGAGTACCCTGGAAATGTGGCTAGAACCAAGGCAGGATATGGGTCAGAGGTCCTGGGGCACTCCACATGAGAGGCATCCAGTGGGATAGCTTAAGCAAGGTGAGACATGGGATAGGCAATCCTGAGGTGTCCCATGCAGGGGGACCCTGGTAGGACACTTATAGCTGACATGGGATGGGCTGGGGTGATCCCAGGGGTCTTTACTCAGAGGGCACCTAAGGAGGACAGCTAAAGCTGAAGTGCGTGCAAGCTGGGGTGTCCAAAGGTACTCAGTATAGAGATCATCATGGCTAGGAAGTTAGAGCCAAGGTAGGATGCAGATTGGAAGTTCAAAGGTGTTCCATACAGGCTGGAACCAAGGTAGGCACAGGCCAGGGGTTCCTGGGTGCTTTGTGCAGGGAGAACCTTGGATGCATGGCTGGGACCAAAGCAAGCATGAGCCAAAAGGTCCTAGAGCGCTCTGCACTGACATGTGCCCTTGCAAGCCCTCTGGACCTAAAGTAATGAAGATCTGGAGTGCTTTGTACCTATGTTATTTTGGTGTGACCACTAGAGTGGTGGAGAGCTCTGATCAGGGAGTCCCAGTGTGCATCATGTGTGGGATGCTTTGGCGGGTTGGTTAGGACTTGTAAGGGCTAAGGATGAGGGGCTCACTGAGGCAGTAGGTTTGCTACGGTTCTTGGACTTTACTCCCATTCATCATATTAAGGTAGACAGGGAACACAGACTGTGGGACTTGTCAGCTCCTCCAGGGCAGAGAGTTCCAGTAGCTTCCCTGACATTTGGTGGATCCTAGGACCAGTTCCTTTATATTCCACTTGCTGTTGGAAACCAACACTTTTTTCCTGTGCACCAGATTGCCTGGGGCTGGTGAGTGCTAGGGCCCTGGGGCTCATCGAGGTGGCAGGTTAGTTATGGTGCCCAGAACCCTTTCCTATCTGTACTATCAAGGTGGAATGGGAACAGGAATCATGGCACTTTCCAGCCTCTCCAACCCAGAGAGAGTTCCAGCAGCTCTCACAATTTGGTAAGATTCTAGGCCTAGTTTCTTCAGATACTAGTTGTTCTTTTAAACCTAGGCTTTCTTCTGTGCCACACGGCAGACAAAGCTACTCATGGTCTCTCAGTACTATCCCTCCTCACTGCAATTTGCAAGGCTGGGGGTGGGGGGGTCCCTTTTTTTTTTTTTTTTTTTTTTACTGCATCTCTATCTCTCTGTTTTCTGTGTGGTCCTTCTATCTTTAGTTGTACAGAAGTTGTTCAATGAGCCCTCAGTTCCTCTTTATGAAGACTAGCTCTATCAGTAGGTATGGATTTGGTGTGGAGGAGATGAGTTCAGGTTCTTCCTCCCTTAGATCAGAACTCCAAACTTTGCTTTATTAAAACAATTTTTCTGTTATTATAAGTAGTACTTTTTCTTTTTACACGTTCAGAGCTCTACCCTGGTCAAAGCATATAGTGAGTTTTTAATCACGATTTAAACTCTTCAACTACATACATCTTTAAGAGTGTATCCGTTTATGTTGCGAGGGACGTAATTTAGTTAAAAACTGTGAAAGTTCCTACTCTATCATATTATTTTTTTTCAATGTACACAAACACACCAAAAGAAATCAAAGAAGCTGGGGTGTTAAGACCTGGTAACGAGACAGCTAAGTGACATGTCCCGTGATTTTTGTCAAGGGTCAGAGCCTTAATCAAAACAAGAGAGTAGAGGTTATTAGGCGGACACAAACAAAATGGAATATGATTGTTTAGCAGTGGTGAACATAATGATCATGAATTTTTAGACACCAATATGCCTATTTGCTTTTCTCCACAACGCTTGGCTGCTTAAGTACAGGGATGAGGAAGACAGATGGGTAAGTTCCTTCAGTGTGGAAATCCGTTAGACTGGACCATCAAAGGAAGAGGGGGCAAGAGATTTGAGGTTGGTTGCGAGAGAGTTATTGGTATAGTAAGACTTTTATTGTAAAGAGAGGTATGAAGAAAGGAAGTGAACACTGGAGGATATTTAAACATAGGGAGAAAGTACTAGTCATTAAGTTTAGAAATGTCAGGGACACTTTTAAGGTCAGAAGAGTTTTGATCACTCTCAGAAGGAAATCTGGTTTAAAAACCCAGTTCCGCTTCACTTAGTTGTATGCCACTTCTTTTTTCTTTGATGTTATTTTTCAAGTAGAATGTATTTCAAGTGAGAAGAACCTACAGTAAGTAATAGGACAGGCAGGTTTGGGGACACCTGAGAAGAGCTCCTGGTTTACAAGAGTGGCTTACATTTTCCTTTTCAAACCAGGTGACTAGAGGTTGGTTACCAGGAAAAAACCCTGAGAAGGAAGAGAGTAGAGCTGAAAATTCATGTTAGATGCACACATATTTCTTTTCTTTTTAATTTTATTTAAAATTAAAAATTTAGGAATACCTGATGGCTCAGTAGCTGAACTCTGCTTTTGGTTCAGGGTGTAATCCTGGGGTTCAAGGATCGAGTCCCACATCGGGCTCCCTTGGGGGAGCCTACTTCTCCCTCTGCCTATGTCTCTGCCTCTCTCTCTCTCTCTCTCTGTCTCATGTGAATAAATAAATAAAATATTTAAATTAATTAATTAATTAAATTAAAAATTTAGGGGCACCTAGGTGGCTCAGTCAGTTAAGCATCTGCCTTTGTCCTGGGATCCAGCCCTGCGTCAGGCTCTCTGCTCAGTGGGCAGCCTGCTTCTCCCTTTACCTCTGTCTGCTGCTCCACCTACTTGTGTTTTCTCTCTCTCTCTCTTTCTCTCTCAAATAAATAAATAAAATCTCTTCTAAAAATTTAGTTAACATACAGTGTATTATTAGTTTCAGAGATATAATGCAATGATTTATCAGTTGCATATAACACCCAATGCTCATTATATCACGTGCCCCCCTTAATGCCCTCACACATTACCCCAACCACCCACCTCTTCTCTAGCAATACCTAGGTAAGTGTCTTTTTGGTTTGTCTCCCTCTCTGTTTTTATCTCATTTTATTTTCCTTTCCCTTCCCCTGTTTTCAGCTGTTTTGTTTCTTAAATTCTATATATGAGTGAAACCATATGGTATCTGTCTTCTCTGACTGACTTATTTCCCTTAGCATAATACCCTCTGGTTCTATCCATGTTGTTGCAAATGACAAGATTTCATTCTTTTTGATGGCTGAATAATATTCCATTATATATTTATAATAATATTCCATATATTATTCATTATTCCATATATTATCCATTCATCTGTTGATGGACATGTGGGCTCTTCCTATATTTTGGCTATTGTGGACATTGCTGCTATAAATATTGAGGTGCATGTGCCCCTTTGAATCACTATGTTTGTATCCCTCAGATAAATACCTAGTAGTACAATTGCTGGGTCATAGGGTAGTACTATTTTTTTTAAAGATTTATTTATTTATTTTTTATTTATTTATTTATGAGAGACACAGATTGAGAGGAGAGGCAGAGACATAGGCAGAGGGAGATGCAGGCTCCTCACAGGGAGCCCGACGTGGGACTGGATCCTGGATCCGGGGATCACGACCTAAGCCAAAGGCAGGTGCCCAACCACTGAGTCACCCAGGCGTCAGGGGTAGTACTATTTTTAACTTTTTGAGGAACCTCCATACTGCTTTCTGCAGAGTGGCTGTACCAGTTTGTATTCCCACCAAATGTGTAAGATGGTTGCCCTTTCACTGCATCCTCACCAACATCTGTTGTTTTATTTTAGCCATTCTGACAGGTGTGAGGTGGTATCTCATTGTGGTTTTGATTTGTATTTCCCTGATGATGAGTGACATTGAGAATTTCTCAATATTTGTATGTCTTTTTGGAGGAATGTCTGTTCATGTCTTCTGCCCATTTCTCAACTGGATTTTTTTGTTTTTTGGGAGTTGCATTTGACAAGGTCTTTATCATTTTGGATACTTGCCTTTTATCTGATATGTCATTTGTGAATATCCTCTCCCATTCTATAGGCTGCCTCTTAGTTTTGTTGCTTTTTGTTGAAAAGCAAAAGCTTTTCATCCTGATAAAGTTCCATTAGTTCAGTTTTGATTTTGTTTGCCTTGCCTTTGTAGACATTTCTAGCAAGAAGTCGCTGCAGGTAAGGTCAAAGAGATTGCCGCCTATGTTCTCCTCCAGGATTTTGATGGATCTCCATCTCACATTTAGGTCTTTCAGCCCTTTTGAGTCTATTTTTGTGTGTGGTGTGAGAAAGTGGTCCAGTTTCAGTCCTCTGCATGTGGCTGTCCAATATTCCCAGCACCATTTGTTGAAGAGACTGTCTTCTTTCCAGTGGATCGTCTTTCCTGCTTTGTCACAGATGAGTTTACCATAGAGTTGAGGGTCTACTTCAGGGTTCTCTGTTCTGTTCCATTGATCTATGTGTCTGTTTTTGTGACAGTACCGTACTGTCTTGATGACCACAGCTTTGCAATATAGGTGAAGTCTGGAGTTGTGGTGCCTTGAGTTTTGATTTTCTTTTTCAACATTATTTTGGCTATTTGGAGTTCTGGGTTTTTTTCTAGTTCCATACAAATTTTAGAATGGTTTGTTCCTTCCTGTTTCAGTTTTGGTAGTTTATATGTCTCTAGGGATTTATCCATTTCTTCCAGATTACCTAATTTGTTGGCATATAGTTGATCATAGTATTCTCTTATAATTGTTTGTATTTCTTTAGTGTTGGTTAGGATCTTTCCTCTTGAATTCAGAATTTCATCTATATGGGTTCTTTCTCTTTCCTCTTTGACAAGTCTGGCCAGGGGCTTATTGATCTTGTTAATTCTTTCAAAGAACCATCTCCTTTTGTTAATCTGTTCTACTATATTTTTTATTTCTATATTATTGATTTCTTCTCTAATCTTTATTATTTCTCTTCTCCTGCTGAGTTTAGGCTTTATTTGCTGTTCTTTTTCCAGCTGAGGTGTAAGATTAGGTTATGTATTTGAGACTTCTCCTGCTTCTTAAGGAAGGCTTGTATTGCTATATACTTCTCTCTTAGGACCACCTTTGCTACATCCCAAAGATTTTGAACTGTCATGTTTTCATTTTCATTTGCCTCCGTGTATTTTTTAATCTTTTCTTTAATTTCCTGGTTGACCTATTCATTCTTTAGCAGGATGTTCTTTAACCCCTATGTATTTGTAGTTTTCTAATTTTTTTCTTGTAGTTGACTTCAAGTTTCATAGCATTGTGGTCTGAAAATATGCATGATATCACTTTATTTGTACCAGTTGAGTCCTGATTCCTGACCCAGCATGTGATCTCTTCTGGAGAATGTTCTTTGTGCACTCAAAAAGATCTTGTATTGTGCTGCTCTAGATGAAATGTTCTGAATATATCTGTTAAGTCCATCTGGTCCAGTGTGCCTTCTTTCCTTGTTGGTCTTCTGCTTAGATGATCTGTCCATTGCTGTAAGTGTTAAAGTCACTATTGTTGTATTATTATCAATGAATTTCATTAAGTTAGTTATTAATCAATTTATATATTTGGCTGTTGCCAAGTTAGGAATATAAATATTTATAATTTTTAGATCTTCTTGTTGGATAGATGATTTTATTATGATATCAAGTATCCTTGTTTATCTCTTATTACAGTCTTTGGTTTAAAATCTAGTTTGTCTGATTTAGGGATGGCTACTCCAACTTTCCTTTGATGTCCATAAGCATGATAAATGGTTCTCCACCGTCTCACTTTCAATTTGGAGAGATCTTTGAGTCTAAAGTGAGTCTCTTATAATCAGGATATCGATGTTTTTTTTTTTTATTTACCCATTCTGATACCCTATGTATTTTGTTTGGAGCACTTAATCCATTTACATTCAGAATAATTATTAAAAGATAGGAATTTAGTGCCATTATATTACCTGAACAGTCGCCATTCCTCTAGATTGTTTCTGTTCCTTTCTGGTGTTCATTACTTTTGGTCTCTCTTTCTACTCAAAGGGTCCTCTTTAATATTTCTCACAGGGCTGACATGAATTCCTTTGTATCTTTGTAATAGTTGTTTTAAATTCTAGTTCAGACCTCTTACTTACATCCGAATTGATTAAATCCCTGGCTGTAAGTACTACCTCCTATTCTTTCTTTTGAGGTGAATTTCTCCATCTTGTCATTTTTTTCCAGAAAAGAAAAGAAGAAAAAGGAAAAAAAAAAACAATGAAAAGAATAACCAAAAAACAACTAAATCCTGGATATGTTTTGGTCTGCTTGTTAAAAAAAAAGAAGAAGAAGAACTAGATCTGACAATAAGACAGAAAGAAAGAGATATATATTCATATAAATATTACATATATATTTATATATAACATATATTTATAAATAACATTTATATATTACATGTATATAAATAAAATACAATGAAAGGAAACAAAAAATAAATATAAATATATATAAAATATATTTATATTTATAACTGAATATAAAATATTTATATTTTTAAATAAATATAAAAAATAAAAAATAAATATAAAATATTTATGTAAAAATTTAAGAATTTAGAGAAGAATTGAAAGTAGGAAAATAACTGAAAAAATAACACAGAAAGACTAAAGAATAAAAATACAAAGACTTCCATATACTATTTTCCCCAGGAGCTGAAGCTCTGCAGCCCTCCAGGACTAGTAGTAGCCTTGGAGCCGGGTTTGTGGGTGCTGACCTTCCGGGAGAGGGGCCTGCGGGCTGATTCTCTGGTGGATTTGCAGGACGCACAGCCCCCCCCCCCCCAGGGTGCGGGAGGCAGGGGCTCGTGGAAGTGGCTCTGGACTCCACCAGCCGGTGCTGTTTTGCTCCCTGAAGGCTTTCAGCATGGATGGGTGGGAGGACTCTGGCTGCACCCCACTCTCGAGCCCCACGGCTGAAAATCTGTGCCCCTTGCAGATTTTCGGTGAACCCTTGCAGAAGAGCAATCCATCCCTCTTCTCTTCCCAGTTCCCAGCAAAACTGTGTCCATCCAGCCTGCGGCTGAGCAGTTTTATCTGAGTTTCAAAACCCCAGATTCGGGGACCTCCTGCTGTGGCACCCAGGGAGGGTCTTGCCTCCCTGCTGCCTCCTGGGACAGCGATGGGTGCTGGGGCAGGGCCTGGAGCTTCTCGGCAACAGGGAGCCGAAGGCCGGAGCCCACCTTCCCTGTTCCCAGCCAGCTGCCCGCTCCGGTGCCCGGAATGGGCCACCCTGGGGCCCACCTGGTCTCCCCTGGGCCTGGGGATCCTCAGGGCACCTGTCCCACCTGACACCTAGGATTCCACCCCTTCACCATCTGAGCACCCTCGGGCCAGGCATGTCCCCCCGGGGGCAGCTCTCCCAACACACACGCAGTCAGGTCTCCCATCTCCCACCTCCCACCTGCCCAACAGGTGTCCTTTCTACTGGAGCATGGCAGCATTTGTTTTCTCAGATCTCTGAGTTCTCGGAGCCTTGACAACTATTGGAGGGAGGGGACCAATTGTGGATCTTCCTTCCCCTCTGCCGCCCTCACTCCCAGGCGCACACATCTCTGATAGCACAGGTCTGGCCATGATGCATCCTCATTAATTATTTTAGCTTTCTTTTTTTCTAAAAATGTACTTATTTTGCTTTTCTTCTTGAAGGATTTTTTTTCAGTAGACATAATATTTTGAATTCAAAATGTTTTGTTTTTGTATTTAAAATAAAAAACACTTTCCATTATCTTTCAGCTTCCATAGCCACCAATAAGAAGTCAGCCTTCATTGAAATTATTGTTCCATTGTATAGCACGCATTACTTTTTTTTTTATGGCTGTTTTCAAGAGTCTCTCATTATCCTTAGTTTTCGGTAGTTTGTATATAATGTATTTTCTTTGTACTTATCTTGCATGGACTTTATTTTCTAGATCTTGTATATGTCTGTCATCAAATTTGAGGAATTGATGGTCTAGTAATTTTTCTTCCATAGTCTCTCTTCTTTCCTTCTCAGACTCCATGTACACATTTCCTTTTTCTATTGTCCAACCATTTCCACAACCATTCCCATAAAAAATAATTTATAATTATTTTTCTTTATTATTTAAATTGGATTATTTCCATTGTTTATTTCCATTATTTCCATTTATTTTTATGCTCACTGTCTTTTGTCAATTCCATCTGTTTTGAGCCTCCCTAGTGAAATTTTTTTTCAAGCATTGAAATATAATTTCTAGAATTTGGGGGATGCCTGGGTGGCTCAGTTGTTGAGCGTCTGCCTTCAGCTCAGGGCATGGTCCTGGAGTCCCAGGATGGAGTCCCACATTGGGCTTCTTGCATGGAGCCTGTTTCTCCCACTGCCTGTGTCTCTCTGCCTCTCTCTGTGTCTCTCATGAATAAATAATTAAAAAAAATTTTTTTCTAGAATTTCTTTCTCTCCTATGGCTTCTATTTTCCTGTTAATGTCTTTTGGTTTTATTCACTGAGAATGCTTTTTTAATTATGTCCTTTAGAATAGCTATAAAGTTTGTTTAAAATACTTGTCTATTCAATATTCCAGTATCTCGATCATCTCACAGTGTCAGTTGTTTGTCTTTTCTCTTGTAAATGGATCTGGATCACATTCTTCTAGTTATTTGTATATCACATAATTTATGCACCTGACAACTCTCTATAAAGAAATGCTTTCTGGAGTTTTCATTCCTACTCCTTTTTCTTTCTTTCTTTCTTTTTTTTTTTTAACTTTCTTTACGTCTTGGAGGCAGGTAGTTAGCTAAGGAAGCAAAGCTTCTCAAGGACTACACTGCTGCTCAAGCAAATTGTTTAGAAATATGTGCCACAAAATAGTTTGAGAAAGGAAGAAATTCTCAGAACGGAGCGAGAATATCCAAGTTTAAAATACTGTTAGAGGGCAGCCCCGGTGGTGTAGCGGTTTGGCGCCGCCTGCAGCCTGGGGTGTGATCCTGGAGACCTGGGATCGAGTCCCATATCCGGCTCCCTGCATGGAGCCTGCTTCTCCCTCTGCCTGTGTCTTTGCCTCTCTCTCTCTCTGTGTCTATGAACAAATAAATAAAATCTTAAAAAATAATAATAATAAAATACTGTTAGAGGGACATCTGGGTGACTCAATCAGTTAAGCATCAGGTTCCTGATTTTGGCTCAAGTCATGAACTCAGGTTCATGAGCTTGAGCCCTATGCCAGGCTCTGCCCTCAGTGGGGAGTCTGCTTGAGATTCTCTCTCTCCCTCTACCCCTCCCCCTGTGGGTGGTCTTTCTCTCAAATCTTTAAATAAAATACTGTTTTCTATTCTCTAAATAAAACATTTTTATATGTATTCTGTCATTCTAAAACTTTTAAATAACATTTCACTTTCAAAATTTCCCCCTCAGAATTGAGAAGGAGAAATGAAATTTCTACTTGCCTTCCTCCTGACCAAGAGGTCAGTAGGTAGCCGGTGTGAGCTAGGAGCAACCTTATCAATCTTTGAGTTCGTATAAGTTCATTATAAATTCTGATAGTATCTTAATTTTTAATTTTATTTTTTTAATTCCCAGTGTTTGTCATGATTTTGAAATGTTGCCACCATTTTTTGGTTATCACTTTATTGAGATATAATTCACACATCATACAATTCACTCATTTAAAATGTATTGTATGTGTAATATTTTTTGGTAAAATCACAGAGTTCTACAATTATCACCACAATCAATTTGAGAACATTTATCACTGTTAACTACCAGCCTCTGTCTCCCTACTTCAGCCCTAAGCAACCACTAATCTACCTTCTGTCCCTATATATTTGTCTGTTCTGAACATATCCAACAAATAGGATCACATAATATGTAATCCTTTTTGACTGGCTTTTCTCACTTAACATAAAGTTTCTGAGGTTCATCCATGTTGTGGCATGTAGTAGTGTTTTATTCCTTTGTTGTAACCAAATAATATTATATAAGATCTATGTTTTGGGTATGTTGATAAGCATCTGGGTTGTTTCTACTTTTGGTTATTATGAATAATTATGCTATGAGCATTCATGTACAATGCTTGCATGAACATATGTTTTTATTTCTTTTGGTGTATATATCTAGGAGTAGATTACTGAGACTATGATAACTCTATGTTTAACCTTTCAAAGAACTTCCAGATTGCTTTTCCAGATTGGGTGTGCCCCTTTACAGTCCCATCAGCAGTGTATATGGGTTCCAATTTATCCATATTCTTAACAATACTTGTTACTATCTGACTGATTGTAGCCATCCTAGTGGGTGGGAGGTAGTATCTCATGGTGATTTTGAGTTGCATTTGCTTAATGGTTCAAGATGTTAAGTATCTTTTCATATGCTAATTGGCCATTCATACATCTTCTTTTTTTTTGCAGAAATGTCTATTTAGATCTTTTGCTCATTTTAAAATTGGGTTATTTTTTTATTTTGAGTTGTAAGAGTTCTTTAATTCTAGATACGAGTCCCTTTTTGGATATATAATTTGCAACTATTTTCTTCCATTATGTCTGCTGTGCTTTCATTTTCTTATTCATGTCATTTGAAGCAGAAATGTTTTTAATCTTGATGAAATCCAATTTATCTATTTTTTCTTACTTGCTTATGTTTTAATGTCATATCGCAGATTCTATTGCTATATCCATAAGCCTTAATTTTTACTTGCATTTGTTGTCAGCACTTTCATAGATACTTAAAATATTTCTTGGCCAGCAGGTTTTTTCTGTGTTTTTTTTTTTAAACTATGAAATGCTGGCTAAAATACAGGAACACACAGAGCATATTTCTAAAAGTTCCTGTTCAGTATTTCCCTGAACTATGGTACATCAAAAAATAACGGAGTTTTTGCCTGAAATAAGTTTCATGACCTTACAGGGTCTTTACATTCTCATCTTCTACTTTCTTGGTGTCTAATCACAGTTCTTGATAACTCTTATCTAACTGTAAAAGTAATATAATTCAAAATGAGAAGTTATAAAATATAGGAAATATAAAAATTTATAAGTATTCTAATTTCTTAAACCTATTAACCTCAAACCACATAAATTATTACAGTTATACTTTGTGTTTCCTCTCAATCTTCTTTATACATATCTCGATAATCCTCATAATTGTAAATATTGTAACCTCATAATTTTCATTCATAATTGTAGTTATCTTTGTGTATGTTTATACCACCTCTTGACTATATTAGAAGTTCTGCACTAGGATTTATAAATATTTTAGTCTTCTATTCATTTTTGGAAGATGGTATATTTGTGCCTTTAAGGATTATTTAGTATTTGATGAATAATTAGGCTCACACTAGAGGATTTATTAATATTAATGCTTGCTACAAGCGTAAGAGGTGATAGTTTTTGTATTTTTATGATGTGATAGATATTGCCATAACAACTTTATTTAAGAGGAAGTAAAGCTGACTTAGAACGCCTTAAAATTATCTTATAAATTTTAGACAATTGGAAGAGGTTAGATGGAATTAAGTACTGAATTGAGGTACAGGCTCACTTTCCGTGGGTACTATATGTATAGGAAACCCAGTACTTTGATTTGCCCAGGTGTAATGTGATCCACCTAATAAGTAAAGCCCTGCTCTCAGCTCATAAACTTGTGAACCTCTGAAAACCCAGAGTTGAAAATAAAACTGAGGTAAACAACACTTGAAAGAATAAAGAAAATAAACTATAGAATTGATTACATAATGCATACTTATACACGTAGGGTTACTTTTAAAATTATATTCAGGGAAACTATGCTTATTTCATCCACACATGGGATATTCGATTTTCCCTTCCTGACAGAGTGCCCGAAATGACTGCATTGATGTCTTTGCTTTATATGGCTCTTTACAGTCAAATTCAACAAAATCCCCCGTTTTCACATAAAGGTTTCTGATGTTTTTTCCTCTTAACTGTATGTTATTTTTGTTCATGTTACCTTCATATATTACACATGCATCTGAAAGAAGAAATAATAAAAATAAATTATTAATAATATAACTTTTCCTTTCCAAGAATACTGAAATTTCTTAAAGAATATTGAAAGCTAATATTTATTGTGTTTTCCAAGTACTGTTCTTAGTACTTGTATGCATCTTCTCTCAACACCATGCATCATTTCCCTGGGCTAACTAAGCACAGATGGGGGTTCAGAGAGATTAATTTTTTCAAGGTCACATAATTTAGTGGATATTCTGAGCCAGAATATGGACCTTGGCAGTTTGACTTCAGAGCCTGTGCTCTTAATAACTCTGCTTTACATGCCTAAAGATCACATACCAAACAGGATTAAATTAAAATGTTCTATTATGGTCAATGTTATTTACCCTCCTTTCCCAACTCAAGATTCTTTTTACATTGTTTCCAAAAAGTGCACATAAATGTATTAACATCTTACTAATGTTATAGTAAAAATAAGTTTATTACAATCTCTTCAGATATATAGTTCAGAAAGTGGGCTGAAGAGGACAATATGTATAAAAACCAATCATCTCTAAGTATTCACTTAGAATATACCTTATACTTGAAGGTAACTACTTATCAATGAGACCACAAATTCTACTAGCTATTATATTGCTTGTTTAGAGCATCTTTTCTACAAACAAATTCTTGCTGGGTCATAACTTTTGTGAAACTTTGATTTCTGTAGGAAAGCAGAGTTACTTTCCCCCATGATCAGAGTCCACTCACTCGTTTTAAAATTCAGCAGTCTGAATGGTAGCATTCCCCTGAGCAAATAGCACACCCTGGCACTGCTAAGCGGCATGTTCTCTACAGCCCATAATCTCTGATACAGGAATTGTTCAGAGTTGCTGAAATAAGCCCAAGGTTAAATCTGAGGAGCCATCCTAGGCAGTGGCAACCATAAAGAACTTCTTTCCGTACCTAGATCTATCCAAGCCCAGGAGATTGTAAGATATGTTACTATTTTCCTGATGACATATGATAGACTAGTCCTTGTAGTGTTAAAGAGAGGTTGACCTTTTTTCTCCCTGTCTCTTCTGTAGATACAAAAGGCCACCAGAGCATCAGGCTTAACTATATGAATTTGGCACCAGATTGCCATGCCTGAATCCCAGCTCCACCAAATACTCGCCAAGTGGCTTGAATCAATGTCAGACAGATTTTCAGCTAAATTAAATTTAAGGAAAAGTCATCCTATGAAATTTGTCCATGAAAATTTCACTATGAATATCAAAAATCAAACTCCAGGAGAATATGAAGAACTCACCTATGCATTTGGGTGGTTCTGACCACTGTCCATTTATGCATATTATATCTGTGGAGCCCCGAAGTACATAGAAAGACTGACAACGGTACTGGACTCTTGATCCTGGAGGATATACTGATAATGGGAATGAGGTGATGTCTCCATTGCTAACAGGTGGAGGGGGACCACAATATTGTGTAAACTCTGGAAAATAACATTTATGTGTTGAGAGAAAATCGACATGTAGTTTAAGTGAAATACTATAAGTAAATCTCCTTATATCCTCAATGTCATATATGGTATCTGAGAGCTCAAATAACTCATGATATAATTTCTATAATATAAACTGATAACCAAAAAATATTATAGGTCTTCCTTTCACCCTAAAGTAAAATACACTTAAGTATTCAGTATATATGTATTATAAGGGCATGCAAGTATAAGTAGTAAGAATGGTTTTTATTTAAAGCATGACGAACAGGTAAGATTTACTTCTATCTGGCCTGCTGCCCACCCTCTTCATAAAAATTTTTACTTAAAGAGGAAAGCTAGGGGCTCCTGGGTGGCTCAGTCAGTTAAGTGTCGGCCTTTGACTCAGATCATGATATTACAGTCTGGGATCAAGCCCCATGTCAGGTTTCCCGCTCAGCTGGGAGCCTGCTTCTCCTCCCCCTCCTCCTGCTGCTCCCCCTGCTTGTGTTCTCTCTCGTGCTCTCAAATAAATGATGAATGAATGAATGAATGAATGAATGAATAAATAAATAAATAAATAAAGTAAAAATAAATAACTCCCTTTCCATTTCTATTCTCTGGAACTACTGTTACTTTATGCAAATGTCATGTACCTGTCAGTACGTGATCATAAACTCTTAGCTTTACTGAAATGAATGATTGACGTACGGCTTTTCATTTATTTTTCTGATTTCAAATAATATCATATGCATCTTTCTCTGTCAATAAATGTTTCAACTTCATGTTAAGAATAGCCAGAATACAGGGGTGCCTGGGTGCCTCAGTTGGTTAAGCACCCAACTCTTGATTTCGGCTCAGGTCATGATCTCAGGGTCATGAGACTGCTGAAGATTCTCTCTCCCTTTGCCCCTTCCTCTGCTCGCTGTCTCTCTAAAATAAATAAATCTTAAAAAAAAAAGAGGGGATCCCTGGGTGGCGCAGCGGTTTGGCACCTGCCTTTGGCCCAGGACGCGATCCTGGAGACCCGGGATCGAATCCCACATCGGGCTCCCGGTGCATGGAGCCTGCTTCTCCCTCTGCCTGTGTCTCTGCCTCTCTCTCTCTCTCTCTCTCTGTGACTATCATAAATAAATAAAAAAAAATTAAAAATAAAAGAATGGCTGGGATTCATCCTATGGCACTGATTTATCTTTCCATATACCACCAAAGATACAGATACGAAATGGCCAAATAAATAATCTTATCCCAAATAACTTCTTCTACCTCTTGTTTCATTGAGTTACTGTCCTTGCATTTTTCTCAGACTCTTTCATGCGGGCATTAGATTTTCTCCCCTTTAAATTCAGCAAAGACCCTACTCCATGAATTGTCCCCTTTGTCTGTATTGTCAATTTCTCCTTCCCTGCCAAATCATTCATCAACATACATCCTGAAAATGTTATAACTGAGTAGGTAAAATTTCCCTTAATTCATACCCCCTATCTAACTACCACTTTATTTCCCTATTCCCTTCAGAGCAAACCTACTTGTTTCCTATCCTCTCTGATCTGACGTTATCACCACACATTTTCTCTTGAACACACTGGCATTAGGTATTGCCCCCTACTGAAATACATCAAAGCAAAGTTACCAGTTACTCTAGGGAGCTAAATCCATTGTTCAACTATCAGCCTTCTTGTCTAGTTGTAGGCAGACTTTGACATGTTTGTTGTCCTGTTGAATAACATTTTGCAATATGTCCTTGGCTTCGGGGACACCAGCTCTGGTAATGTGATTTATGATAAATATTTGGTCTTTCTCCCCATTGCTGGCACAGAGGTCCTAAAACCCTTGGGCTTTCCTAAGTGACGACAGCAGTACATGAGATGTCAATGAGATGGATTTTGGAAAACCCATAGGTAACCTGAGGATAGGCTGGTTGCCAGGAGGACTAACCCTGTGATTAGAGGGTTGGAACTTTTCAGTGTCATCCTGACCTATAGGGAAGGAAGAGGGGCTGGAGGTTTGAATCCATCACCAATACAAAAGTTTAATCAATCATGCCTATGTAATGAAGCTTCCATAAAACCCCAAAAGGACAAGGTTCTGAGAGTTTCTGGGTTAGTGAATTAATGGAGATATGGGAAAGTGTTGGCTGGAGAGGGCATGGATGCTCTGTGACCTTTCCTATACATCTCTTCTATCTGGCTGTTCTTGAGTTAAGCCCTTTTATAATAAGTCCATAATCTAGTATGTAAAATGCTTCTTTGAGTTCTGTGAACTGCTTTAGTAAATTAAGTAAACTCAAGGAGGGGGTTTCTGGGACCTCCAATCTATAGACAGAGGCACAGATGACAACCTAGATGTGTAACTGGCCTCTGAAGTAGGGGTGCAAGGAGTAATCTTCTAACACTGAGTTCTTAACCTATGAAACCTGATGCTATCTCTGGGTAGATAGTGTCAGAATTTAGTTGAATTATAGGACTCCCAGCAGGTGTCTAAGACTTGCTTGTTGGATGTGGAATAACCCCCCTAAACACACACACACACACACACACACACACATACAATGTAATTGTGTCCTAGAACCTAGAACCACTTCCCTAGTTTTTCTTCCACAACCCTACCTGGCTGCTCCTCATTTCCTAGATCTCTATTAATGGAGAGTCTCCAAGGCTGTCCCTTTGACTTTCTCTCTTATTTAGCCATTTGAACTCTCTGTATGATCCCATCCAGTCCTATAACTTTAGGTATCATCTTTATAGTAGCAGTTACCAAATTTACATCCTAATTGACCATTATACTTCCAAATTGCCCATTATACATCTTAAGTTGCATATCAAGTAAATATACTTTATAGAAGTGGGTATCCAGTAGAGATCTCAAATATTTCTTCTATGGTCACTGTTGGAAGTAACTCATAGATAAACAGTTTTGAAAAGTGATGGAACTGGGTGCCAATTTAATGCTTCAGAATACAGTGCATAAAAAAGTCATAAGTTCTTTTTCCTGTTCTTTAGTATACACTTTTAAAATCATATTATTTAGAAATAAGCTACTAACCAATACAGCGTGGTAATGACTGCCATTGTCCATTTTTACACACCATATCTCTTGGTCCGTGAAGTAGATAATTTTCTTTGCAGAGAATAGCTACTTTCTCTTTATCCTGATAATTCACTGTGGTTAGCATATTCTGAGCATTGGGTATCTGAGGTGGAGGTGGGCAGAGTTGTTCCATGTCTCCTGAAATATATTGGAATTAAATTATTTGATTAATAAAAGCTAGGGGGAGAAAAGCTCAAGAAGATAATATTTCAGTATAAAGGAACATCCAATAACTAGTAACTCTCTATACATGTGTGTGTTATATGTGTATTTATACACATGATGCTGTAGAAACAAACATACTTTATCTTAACATAGTTTACGATTTGCAAAGCACGTTTGTGTTATAACCATTGGGTTAAAATTTCTCTGGTGTTCCCTTCTATTTCCTATTCATTATTCCATTGGTATTCTTGTATAATTTCCGAATTAACCCATTTATTTTTTTTTCCAGCTGACCATATGATTCAAAAAAGTTATGTACATGTGATTCAAACAAGTTAAAACAACAAAAAAAAAATTAAAATGGCAATAGTAATGATAGAACTGACTAAGACTTCCCCTAATAACCTAACCTTGACTTCAGTGAAAGATTTTTATGATTTGCCTTTTCTTCTAAACATGACAATGACTGACAATCGATGTAATTAGAATGCCTCTGTTTGATTAGGAATTAACTTCTTTTTGGTTGCGTGGTTTGTTCGAAGGGATAAATTTTAAATGGTCAGTTTGGATGCTAAAATATCATTATCTGAGCCACAGTCCCACCGCCTGGCCTGGGCTCATACTGTGTCCTTCTTTAGCTCATTTTTTTCCAGGACAGATGCTGCTGTCTAATGGCACTTCCTTTCAAAGTTATTACAAATAAACTGATAAATATTATTTCTCGCTATACTGTTTTCTCTTAAAACTAAGAAGAATGAGCTAATGACTCTTGGTTTAATTACACTTGAAATATAACAATAATTTATAGTAAATATTTCAAAAATTATTTTAAAATAGAACCTAAGATCAGTATAAATTCAGCCAAAACACACATACTATCTGAAACCTGAATTTTATATTAGGTTGTTGTTTATTTTTTCAAGTGAAGGAAGACATACTAGAATTCTATACTGCAAGTCCTCTAAACAAAAGTGATTTCTGAGAAAAACTAGAAGGGTATCTGGGAGGTAGGACAACTCATGCATATCCTATGTTCTATTACGATTTGCCCTATTTATTTATTGGTTTAAGAAATATATGTCATAATAGTTCTAGAGGCATCATTATTCTAGTCAACCTTTAACAGCTTGGTCTTTTAAGATCTGTTTTGGCTCAGTAACTTACTGAGGTAAAGATTAGCCTGACATTGGGGCACCTGGGTGGTACAGTGGTTAAGTATCCACCTCAGTTTGGGTTAGGTCGTGATCTAAAGGTCATGAGATCAAGCTCCACGTCAGGCTCCCCTCTCAGCATAGAGTTGGCTTAGGATTCCCTCTCTCCCTTTCCCTCCGTCCTTTCCACCTGTGCGCACCCTGTCTCTCAAATAAGTAAATCTTAAAAAAAATGAGCCTGATATTACTGTTATTGTACATTTTCAGTTAATGAAGTCTGATTCACAGGCTAGAGGACAAGCTATGGAAAGCACATGAAAAGAAGGTTAGATACATTCGATAAATAGATGAGCAGTTTATTATGTAGAAAATGTCCTACTTCAGTGTCTCATTTCCTCTTTGTTGAGAAATTTTGTAGTGTCATTTATTAATTTCTGTTTAGATACTCAAATATTTTTTAAGGTTTTATTTATTTATTCATAAGAGACAGAGAGAGAAGCAGAGACTTAGGCAGAGGGAGAAGCAGGCTCCCCTCAGGGAGCCCAATGCTGGACCCGATCCCTGGGCCTGGGATCACGCCCTGAGCCGAAGGCAGACACTCAACCACTGAGCCACCCAGGCATCCCGATATTCAAATATTTTTATTTAAATACAAAATCACAAGGATGAATACTTGTTGGATTTCATCAAGACTCTTAAAAGAGCATCAGGCTCTGTGATGCCAATCTTGGGAGTCAGAAACCACCTGCTGTCCATCTCCTAGAAATCTCAGTGCAGGGGAATAGGGAGGTTGACCTCTGTAATCTCAAACATCTCAAACATCTGTAATTACGTCTGTAATTTCAACCTAGTATAGAGAGTGTAGTTGAAACAACACTGACAGAAGAACCTAGAAAGAAGTTCCAGTCTTGATTTTGACCAAGTGATTTCTTGGGGCCTTGTATTCCTGAATCGTAAAACGAAGGACTTTATTGTCTTTCTTAAGAATAAGTCTGGCAACATGAAAGACTCCTAACTCTGGGAAACGAACTAGGGGTGGTGGAAGGGGGAGGTGGGCAGGGGGGTGGGGCTGACTGGGTGACGGGCACCGAGGTGGGCACTTGACGGAATGAGCACTGGGTGTTATTCTGTATGTTGGCAAATTGAACACCGATAAAAAACAAATTTATTAAAAAAAAAGAATGGCAATTTGTGTGACAAATATTTGCCACTTGATATTCTCCTCACCTAATCTCTACCAGCTACCTACCATTTCTTTCCAAAATTGTTATTAAACTCTTCTCTCAACTTTCAGGAGGCCTCCTTCTCATTTTTCTAGCTCACTCCGGAAATATGATTTTATTATCTACAAATACAACCTTTAAGAAAATCAAGTTAATGCAATAAATCAATTTTTTTTAATTTTTATCTAGCTCATATTGAGATTTAGGGTATCCTAAATACCACTGTTAATGTGTTCTAAATACTATAACATTTTTAGTATTAAAAATTATCAGTAATCTGACAGCTAGCAACGGAGGAATGGAACATTATGTACTGCCTTATCTAATATGCAAACATATTTAGCTTCTAATGTTAAATCTGTGATACAGAATATTTTTTAATGTACATGATATGAAGTACCACAGAGGTGTGTTGTTTTTTTTTTTTAAAGCTGCTGCTTCTCCATATAGGTAGGTATGTCTTATTCCAGATTCACCAAAGTAGCTCTCTCAGACAAACATAAAGCATCATGGGGAGTGAGAGTGGGAGGATATATTGTTTTGGTCATTTTTTCCCCAAATGGAGAGAAGGGTATGAGTAGACTAGAAAGGAGAAGGGGCCTGTCAGGAACTGAAGAAATTTACACAAAAAATTCTGAGATTTTTAAGGCAGCAATAAAACAATAATTCCACTGCCTTTTTTTCCAAGGTTTTTTGTGTAAATTTTGTCATGATGAAGAACCTGACCAAGAAATATATGGAAAGGGAACTCAGGACTCCAAAGAGAACTCAAGGGAAAGGAAAGTGAACATTCTGAAGTCATCTCAACGTTGATGGTGAGGGGAGACAGACATCCTGGATGCCTTATTTCAATTTTAGATGTTAACAGGGCATTCAGAAAAGATTGACACATGTATTTTGTTTCCTGGCTCTTGGAAATTTTAAGTGTCATGTCAGCCTTCATTCCACTTGTAAATATTCTTGTAAAACTCTGCTATTTTACTTATTTTATGTTTCTGATGGCTTTTTCATCCTCCCACTGTTCCAGGAGGGATGAAAGCAGCAACGTGACTTTCCTTTTTCCTTGGAGAGAATATTACTGCCTGGAATTTCATTCATTCGTTTCTTAGCCCTCTGATGGACTGGTTTTTAAAAACTGTAATTTTATAGTTTATCTGGATTTTTCTTGTTTTCAGGGTATAAGTAACATTGTCTTCTCCCTTTTCTTAATAAAAGAAACTAAATTCTATAGTTATAATAAAGTTACTTTTGCTATTCTAGTTTCATCATTTTTTCTTCTACCTTACCAAATATGGGTAGTTTCCAATTTTTATTTTCTACTCTAAACACATACATGTGAATCTACATTTAATATATTATTAGTGTCTGTAAAATTATTTTTTAGCATTCATAAAGGCTATGCTATCGCATATCATAAGGCAACTTGCTTTTTTCATGAACTATGATATTTAGAGATCCATATGTGTTTGTATATACAATTGAGGGTATTAAAAGAATATTCTTATTTCCTTTGCCTATTCTTACAAATTCAATTATACCAAGATTTAAAGTGAGATGACAGGGGTGCCCGGGTGGCTCAGTCAGTTGGAGCTGATTCTTTATTTCAGCTCAGGTCATGATCTCAGGGTCCTGAAATGGAGCCCCATGTCAGGCTCTATGCTCAGCAGGAGTCTGCATGAGATTCTCTCTCTCTCCCTGTCCCTATTCCTCCACCCTTCATCCCCATCCCATTCCCACTTGTGCTGTCTCTCAAAAAATAAATTAAATAAAGGTAAAATGATAACCTTTATAGCACATGCCAAGAGATTATAAAATATACTCCGCTACCATTAAACTAGTATTACAAACATGAGGAGCTAAATAAATAAATTTTAAAGAGGCAATAGGGAAAGTTTCTTTAAAAAGTGCTCTCTATATGTTTTATCATGGGGGAGAAAAGGGGAAATTCCAACTTAAGCCAAGTGAAAGTGGGCAGCTTCTAAACAACTGCTTTTCCCATGGATATAATGGTACAGGGAATAGTCTCTGACTCACACTTAAAATTTAAGATTAACTGAAGTGGTCTGTCTGGTAAAACTCCTAAAGACATGGCTGCCCTGGTGATATCCTCTGTTTCCAAATCTCAGAGGATAGAATTGAACCCATGGGAAAGGCTAAATATGGGTAGTCTTAAAAGGGCTCACCCTGAAAAGTCAACTGTGGGGAGAGAAATAACACCAAGGGAGAAATGGACTCAAAATCCAGGGCTGGTAGAGCTTTGTCAAGGCAACTACCTCAGGATAAAGGAAATCTCCAGAAAGAGGGTTCCCCCAAGATCTATAAATGCCCTTTTCATGGTATTTTCCTTTTCAGTTATGTTTTTAATTTCCTTATTTTCAAAATTGTATTCTTATATCATTTTTCCTATATTTGTATTTTTGTCTGCTTTTTGGTTATAGAAATGCCTATTTGGACCTGCCCACTATTCTTCTTGAGTAGAGTAGAATTGATTAGACAGGTCTGCTTATTAATCTTTTCCAAAATTAGTATTATTTCATGGATCAGCTATAAGTAAAATATTTTATTGCATTCACATCTGCTTTTGCTTTTATTATTTTGCCTCATAATATCTGGAAATTACTTTCCTAACTTTTGGGGAAATAGATAGATAGATAGATAGATAGATAGATAGACAGATAGATATCTCCAAGCTTATTTTTTTAAGGCTATGAATGTCACTCCAGATTTTGGTTAGGTTGCATCTCATAAGTTTTACTATATATTCTTAGAATTATCATATTGTTCTTAGTATTGTAAATACTATAATATAAAGTCATTTGGAAGTATCCCACAAAATGAAGGGTAGAGAGGTAAATAAGTATTAATATTACTTTGAAATATTATTTCTTTGTGGTTATAGAAAGTGACCTATAGGTATTAATATTTTAAACTTATGAGAATTACTAAATGCACAGTAAGTAATTAATTTAAGTAGACATTCCAAGGGCACAGAAAAGGCTTTAAAATTCTTGAAATTCTCAGAACAATATTTCTTCTTTATATAAAAATAAACATATATTGAATAAAGAGGCTTAATAAAAATAAAAACATCTTAGTTGTTTTAAATAGTCACCTCACCTTCTTGAAATTATTGCTTATTTAAATTTAATATATCCTACTTTTTACCCACAATTTCTAATGATATAACACTCTTTTGTTAAGAATTAATACTTCATCTTGCTGATACATATTTTATATGATTTCTTTCAAAGCATGTTTTTAAGTGATAAAGTCTCTTCCATCTTTCCTATGTTTAAAAATGTCTTTATTGGGACACCAGGGTAGCTCAGCGGTTGAGTGTCTGCCTTTGGCTCAGGCTTGATCCTGGGTCTGGGGATCTAGTCCCACATTGGGCTCCCTGCAGGGAGCCTGCTTCTCTCTCTACCTGTGTCTCTGCCTCTCTCTCTCGCTCATGAATAAATAAATAAATCTTTTTTAAAAAGTCTTTATTTTGTAATCAATAAATAATTTTGTTCTAGAAAACAATTGATTTCCAATTACTTTCTCTAAGCATTTTGGGGATATTACTTGGTTTATTCTGGCTTCTTATATTGTTGGTGAGAAGTCTAAAGTCTACTCTATTTTCTCTATTGTCATTTCTCTGTAATTACTCTATCTTCTCTATATCTGGTTTAATTTAACATGGTGCCTACTTTATAATTGTAATTTATAATTCTATTGCTCAAATTATTTGAAAATAAGCCTTTGAGGAATATGAGACTTAATCTTAGGAAGATAATTTCTTAATCAGATCATTTTTCTTCCCAGCCTACTTTCTACTTTTGATCCAGAATTTATAATATCTGTTAGTTATCCTTCACAAGGTCATTTGGGTTTTAGTTATTTCCTAATGTCATTGAAGATTCAGTTTTTGTTCTATTTTTACAGTTTTTGTCTTTTATGATTTCAAGAGATTATAATAAAATGGATTTACTCCATCATCCTTACCAGAAGGCAAGTGTTTTTAAGCGGTAATATTTGTCTGAAAATAGTGTTATGAGTAGTTTCTAACTTCACCATCAACTTAAAAATTACATATTGGAGCACCTGGGTGGCTCAACTGGTTGAGTGTCTGCCTTGAGCTCAGGTCATGATCTTGGGGTAATGGGATGGAGCCCCACATCAGGCTCCCTGCTAAGCAGGCAGTCTGCTTCTCTTTTCTTTCTCACCCTCTCCCATCCCCCCCCATATTCTCTCTTTTTCTCTCAAATAAAGAAAATCTTTTAAAAAGTTACATATTACAATAATTTAATTTAAAAACACATACTAATTACAAGAGAAATTTTCTGATAAAGATGTAACAAGGTCTACAGAATCTTTAAAACAAAACTTACTTTTGCAGTGTAGTTCAGGATGCCATTGCCCATTTATGCAGACTGTTTGCTTGTATCCAGGCTTCCCCAAACATCTGTAAATTACTCTGGTACTGTGATTAAATTTATTCCTATGTGGATACATCAGTATTCTTGCAAAAAACACTGGCCTTCTGCAACTCTTAAGTTGGTCAGTTGCTATAAAAAAGGAAGATATTTTTAAAAAAGGAAGATATTCATACATGATAAGAATATTGAGCAGAAACTAGCAATTATTTTGAATAAAATATCTGAAATATTAATGGTACAATTAAATTACGTTTGATGCCTTCAAGCAATATCGCAAAAAGCTATTCTTAATTTCATTGCACAGACTATGCTGTTGAAAATTGAAAAATGAAATAAAAATCTGTGTTCCATCTTTGAGTGACAGAAAAATATGTCTAAGTCTTTTGGGAAATAAGAGTGCAAGATGGATTGGTCTGATCAAGGGTTTTGACTGGAGGACAGTCCTTATGAAACTTCATTCAGCCTAATTTTTAAAGGCCATGAAAAGACATTCTTACGTGATTGTTTTCTACTAAATTATGTGAAATGTTTTCAAAGCATTTCAATAATAAAGAGGTGATGCAGTGGGAAGTATAGTATTAGGAGAAATAAATCTGGATGTCCCTTTAGGTTCAATTACTCCCACATTTCAGAAGCTTAGTAAAGACCCTGACTCAATAAGTCAAAGTAAGCTCAAAGAAAGAATCCTCTGATGACAACACTAAGAACATGCATTTATAATAAGCCACTTGCTTGTCTAGGTGGTTTTTATTGTCATAATTTTTCCCTTTTGTCCATAAATATATAGATCATTGTGGAACTTTTCCTGAGGATGTCAAAGGATGGGATAATGAGACAAAGATTGCTCTGCTACTTCTCTCCTTTTATGTGTTTTTTCCCCAATAATTCCAATTTTTAAATTTACCCTCCCTATGTGATGCTAGTGATTGGATACCTGTATTCCCCTTATATCAAAATTGTTGACCATGAACATTTATAATTTACACCTTTTTATAACAGAGTCTAGGCTCTTAAGGCTGGAACACTGGAACACTTTCCCTCCTTGCAGGTCATCATGAGTGGGCAGTGACCAGGTATCTGCAACAGCTACAGTTTTCATCCCCAGAAGTGGGTAGGCCAGTTGATAATCCAAAAGGCTAGGAGATGAGGGAAGAGAGTGGTTCTGGGTTTTCTACTTTAGAGTCTTGAAGAATAGCAGCAGAAAGTTTCCTAGTCTTTAAAGCTCAAAACTAAAGGCTTTAATATATTGGAATTGCTGGAGATAGGACACAGGGGAATGGTATCTGAGGACATGGTGGGGTGGGGGGCATGCAAATACTTATGCTTTATGGATGAAAGCCCAAGGACTGCTAGAATGCAGGGTCAAAGAGCAGAGCACACAGGCTGGTGGGCTGATAGAAAAATCTGAAATGGATTTCACTCCTTTTGTGGAAGAATCATATAGACAAGCCAATCAGAAAATCTAGAATCAAGTTAAAAGAATTAGAGGCACAGGAAGAGCAGGGACCAGGCCTAGTTCCTAGGTTCTATATCCAACTCTTTCTCTAAGAGGTGACTCCAAACACCCCAGAACTTAATGGAACTCAGGTTACATGACTATTATTTTGGTTGTTGTTTCTGGAGCATGCAGAGGTATTTTTATGAGCTAAAGCAATAAAATAAAAGAGATTAAACTGTAATTATTTATAAAAATAAAATGTCTAAATTCATCATTAGAACTTATATGGGAACTTAGCAAGATTGCTGGAAACAAAACCAATATTCAAAATTAAATTATAACCTTGCATATAGAAAACATAACACTTTGGGGCACCTGGGTGGCTCAGTCATTTAAGCATCTGCCTTTGGCTCAGGTCATGATCTCAGGTCCTGGGACCTAGCCCCACATCAGGCTCCCTGCCTAGGGGGGAGTCTGCTTCTCTCTGTCCTTCTGGCCACTCATGTTCTCTCTCTCTTTCAAATAAATAAAATCTTTAAAAAATTTTTTAAAAGAAAGTATAACTCTTCAAATATATAAATTAATAGATCTCATTTGTTTTATCAGTAGAATCCCAAAGGACTTAGGGAAAAAACTTATTTAGAAATAATTTTATTTTATTTTTTTCAATTTATTTATGATAGTCACAGAGAGAGAGAGAGAGAGAGAGAGAGAGAGAGAGAGGCAGAGACACAGGCAGAGGGAGAAGCAGGCTCCATGCACCGGGAGCCCGACGTGGGATTCGATCCTGGGTCTCCAGGATCACGCCCTGAGCCAAAGGCAGGCGCTAAACCGCTGCACCACCCAGGGATCCCTAGAAATAATTTTAATAACGTTTGATATAAGACCTGAGTAAAGAGATTGAAGCATTATGTTCATGAGAGGAAGAGTCAATAATAAATAAAATTGTAATTCTACTGAATTTATAAATTTCATATAATCCCAAACAAAATTGAATCAAAATTATCAAGGTACTTGGTTTTTGGCATTTTTAAGAATAGTCAAGATGATTCTAATTAGTAATAAGTAACAGATATTGTTATAATAAGAATGATTTTCCATATTAGAATAAGAATAGACAAACAAGTCAAGGGAACAGGATAGATAATTTAGAAATAGATATATTTATAAATAAGGTACTAGTAATGATACATGGGGAAATAAGTATTAGTAGAAAATAGAACAGCCAATTTTCTTAGTATTGATATAGTTTTCCACATAGAGACAAAAAAAGCACTCTAATATAACAATATATCAGATATATTAAAGACATAAATCTTAGTAATAAGATCATAATGCTTTTAAAAAGGGAATATCTTTATGCACCTAAAAAAGTAAGGGATTCCTCAATAAGGTATGAACAAACACATATAATTGAAGAAAGGAAAATTGGTAAGACAATTAACTTAAACACAAGTTTCCAATGAGAAGGACATCATAGAAATATTACAATAAAACAAAAATACTTTAAAATATTTACAATAGGAGAAGATTCAATTCAGAACTCAGATAAATCTTAAAATCAGTAAGAAAATACAAAATAAAAGAAAAATGCTCATTGCATAAAAGAGAAAATCCTAGCTGCCAACAAATACTTGTACTGATGCTCAATATTACTATTATTCAGAAAAGCAAAATTAAATATGAGATAATGATTTTGACCCATTGACCTGGCAACAATTCAAAAATATTAAAATATCAAGTGGTGACAAAGAAGAGTAAGACCTCTGTACATATTTGGCAGTACCTTGTAAAGTCAAAAGTATCCACAACCTGAGTCCATTAACTCCACTTGTAGATGTATACTTAAGGAAACACTGAAGTATGTCTTTTATATCAGGACAAAAATAAATAATTTCCATTTCCAATAGGGTAACAAAGTGATAAAACAAGGTACATTCTTAAGGTAGATTATAACACAGTAAAATTACAATGTTGAAGGAAAAACATTTTGCAAGTAGACAATAATTTTGTTTAAGTTTAGGAAAAGATGCAAAAATATCATCCTACATTTTAAAAAATATATATCTAATTTAGTATATATATATACATATATATATATACACACTTTACATATATATACATATTTATATACGTATGTACATATGTATATTTATATACATATACATACATACACATACTAAAAAGTAGAATAGAAAATACAAATTCGACTCAATTGGAATTTCTCTTGGAAGGTTGATAGGATAATGGATAGTTCCCTTTTTCTTCAATGCTTTTATTTAAATGATTTGTTCTATTACAAAGCATTTGAAACAAATAATATCAAAAATGTAAATTCTGAATACTGGAACATGGATGTTTTACAACATTCTCTTTGTTTTTTCCCCATTTTTTCAGCTCTAAGCAAAACTTGAATCAAAGTACCTCAATGTCTTCTCATCTAGAAACTCTCTGGGCCTACTACTGGGTTAAGCTGAGGAAAAAAGATATGAGAAAGGGTTTGAGACATTAAAAATGTCAACTAAAGCCTATACAGACTTCCTTTGTGTATGACAAAGTCTAGACCAACAGAAGGTATGTGAGACAGGAAAAGAAAGCTGATACCAAGTGGACCATGCACCGGAAGAGAAACCTATAGGATAACAACCAAAAATAATTATGAAATGAGTTACTGACACAGAATCTTAATACTTTATGTAAACCTAAGTGAACGATTATTTAGGCAGTGAATTCGAGATTGGGTCAATACAGAAGGACCCTGCTGGCCTGGCACGTTACAATCTAAATGGGAAGACAAGTATCCATTAGGTACAAGACAATATGATAAATATACAGACAGCACAGTGGAGAGACTATATGGTTCTCCTAGAGTATTGAGGTCAGAGTGTGCGTAGTGCAAAATGAACCCAGAGAGTGAATTTTTTTTTCCACAGAGTGAATTTTGAGTTGAATCATGAAGGTGAATAGTTTTACATGTGATTAAAATGGAGAAAGACATTCAGGAAGAGAGCAAAGACACAAATGAGGAAAGGCACAGAGATTTAAAAGAACGTTGCTTATCCAAAAGCCAAGGAAAATCAGTTTGGCATAGTCCATCACATGGTGAAGATGGGATACAGCAGTAGCTACCCAGAAAAAAAAGCGATCTGATATTATTCTGAAGCAGAAGTCCCAAACTCTCTTGGTTTACAGAGCCCTTAGTATCTCAGTAATTTTGCATGGTGTTCATAGGTCAATGAAAATCTTTAACAATTCATTTTCTTAAGTAATTAGGAACAAACAATTCAGTGTCTTACATCCCAACTATTTAATACCTGATGGGCACCAGCATGTGCTGGTGTAAATATACCTAATGATTTAAAGAATTATAAACAATCAAATACAAAAGTAAGAAATATATTCTTACCAACACACTTAGGAAGTTCAGTCCACATTCCATCAATACAGGTAATTACATTATTCCCAATCATTGTATATGTTTTTCTGCAATTCAGCTTCATGGAAACACCATGTCGAAAGGGAGGGATAGAGAACTGGGCATAGCCATTCTCAAAGTGAGGTATGTAGTCACATGTTTTAACTTGTCCTAAGAAAATGTAATAAAGATCTGGTTACTTTTTAAATATTTTAAATCTTTATATATACATATTTATATATAAGTACAAAGTTTAAACTGTTCTGTTTAAACATTAATATCTATTTACCAGTGCAAGTGGGCAAATCTGTCCATTGTCCATCCATGCACTGTATTGTCTTAGGCCCCGTCATTAGGAAATAGGGATCACAATCATATTCCACCATTTCACGGTGTCCGTATTCTTCTTTCCTTGTCTCCTTTATTTTGCCATTGAGGAGTTCAGGAGGTGGACCACATGACTGTACTTGCCCTGTCATAAAGAAACTGTTAAATAATGCTTAAAGAGTCTTATAAATCTGGCAAAATGTGGAGTTACTGTTTTGGTTGGCCAAGAACTAAATTACTCTTATGTTACTATTCCTATTTTTTTTTCAGGTTTGTTTTTTTACAGCATACATGGTGTATTGGCTATTCTCTTTCTCAAATGTTGACTTTTTATTATAAACAATTCTGAACTAATTAAAGAAAAATGAATATGTATTTTGATCACCTGGATATATGTGAATACATTTTGCCCAATTTACTTAATTTTTTTGCGAAGTAATTTATTTAAGATTTGATTTATTTATTTAACAGAGAACACGTAGAGTGAGAGAGGAAGAGAAAGAGCAGGGGGAGGGGCAGAGGAAGAAGCAGACTCCTCATCGAGCTGGGAGCCTACATGAGGCTCTATCCCAGGACACTGGGATGGATCATGACCTGAGCAGAAGGCAGACGCTTAACTGACTGAACCACCTAGGTGCCCCCTAAGTAATTTAAAGTAACTGATAGATATAGTGAGATTTTACTTCTAAATTCTTCAGAATGCCTATCTAAGAAATAAGGACATTGACTTGCATCTACAAAACATCTTACTGCATTTCTTTAAATTAACAATAATTTTTAGTGTCATCTTACATTCTTTCCTTATGTAAACATTCTGATTGCTCCAACCCCCAATATTTTGCAGGTTATTATAGCCAGAATATTCTTCCCCTGAAGATTTTATAGTTCAATAATCTGGATATCATATAAAAGTAAATAGCTATCAAATATGTGGTATGATACCATGGTATAAGTTAATATTTATAAATATATAAAATAATTTTATCTAATATTTTTAAAAAGTAATGTCATCTGAAGCAAGTAATAAATCATTGTTTTATATTGAAAAATTCATATATTTATTTGATTACTCTGATTACTTAATAAAATATATACAATATTTTTAAAGCATAATTTTTTATTGAGTTTGGGTGAAAATCCCTAACATTTTCTCATCCCAGCTGCTATAATTTGCTCTATAAAACTCAATTACCTATTTCAAAACAGAGGTAGAATCAACCCCTTGATAAAGGAAACATAACTGATCTATGGAGCAGCATCTCTTCTTCTCCTCAGTTAAAATAATACTATCACCATTTTTTTGCAGTTTGTCAGATTATATATATGACCAATAGAATATATAGACACATATTAAATTGATATAAGTTGTTTCATCAGTTCTGAAATAAATACTGACCTTTGCATGTTGGAAAACTAGGTGACCATCCAAAGTAATAGCATTGAACTGAGGCTGGTCCAACTCCTGTAAATCCTTGTTCACAGGAAAATTCCAATACTTCTCCAGTTTTGTATCTTACTCTTCTTGGATAAACACCTACATTTGCTTCTAAAACTGGAAGAAGACATTCTACATCTAAAATAAAAGTAAAGTAGTTAAATATGTATGAAATAATCATTGTGAAAGTAAATTTAACATATGCTATTAAGTAACAGAGGACTTCATACACAGAGACACTTATATTCTTACTTTCAAAAAACCTCAAATTATTTATGCCCAACAAATATGTATAAGCCCCTTTAGAGGAATTAGAGTGTTGAATAGCAAGTTGAAATTTTGTATGACAATATCCTCAGGACTGTAATAAATAAGTCCTGAGCAATCACTTATGAAGTAAATTGTTTCATTTATTTAATTAATAAATTTTAATAACTTATCTAGCACATGAATAGTTTTCATACTCAAATCACAAGAAAATCATTCTTCCAAGTAATAAAAATTAAAATGCGACATATTTTATTAAAGATTTTATTTATTCATGAGAGACACAGAGAGAGAGAGGCAGAGACACAGGCTGAGGGAGAAGGAGGATCCCTGTGAGGAGCCTGATGTGGGACTCGACCCGAGGACCCTGGGATCACGACCTGAACCATAGGCAGCCACACTTAACCACTGAGCCACCCAGATGCCCCCTAAAATGCAACATATTTAATTAAATGATAGGCATGTTTAAAAAGTTAATAACTAGAATGGCCCAAACAAGATATGTCTAGTACATTTTAAGTAGGAGGGAACATTAAAAAGCAAATAATTCCTAACTTTACAAATGCGGAACTGTATTTAGTATACAGACTTTTTAAAAAACACATGGCCAAGTTGCTTCTAGGTGTTCTGAATCTTCCTATTACACCCAACCACATCTCTAATATCTTTCTAAAAAACCAATGCATTATGAAAACCTTCTGATTCAGGTTAAAATGAATATATGTGTGTATTTTCTCTTTTAATCTGTTATTTGTGGTTCATTTATAAAATTAGATATGGAAATTCACATGTGAAAATATAGATGACAAGGGCGCCTGGGTGGCTCAGTCAGTGAAGTGGCTGCCTTTGGCTCAGGTCATGATCTTGAGGTCCTGGGATTGAGCCCCACCTCAGGCTCTCACTTAGCAGGAAGCCTGCTTCTCTCCCTTTCTCTGCTGTTCCCCCTTACTCATGCACATGTGCGCTCTCTCTCTCTCTCTCTCTCTCTCTCAAATAACTAAAATCTTTAAAAAAAACCCAAATAATAAATCAAGCATATATCACAAAAATCTGATGAAATGTTTTCTAATTAAATCTCAGAAATATTACTTTTTTAAAGATTTTATTTATTTATTCATGAGAACACAATCATGAGAGAGAGAGAGAGGCAGAAACACAGGCAGAGGGAGAAGCAGGCTCCACGCAGGGAGCCCCCATCCCCAGACTCCAGGATCACGCTCTGGGCGGAGGGCAGACGCTAAACTGCTGAACCACCCATGGGTCCCCAGAAGTATTATTTGGACTAGCCAGTTTTATGCATCGTTATTAGCAATTTAATAGTTTAAAAACAGCTTGTGCATATTCCCCTGGAATGCAACTCACTCAGCTTTAGGAAAAGTTGAACTTCTGTATCTCTGTATTTTATTGCTGTAAGTTTGTGTGACGATTCTTTATTGGTTGTTTGTAATCCCTTTCTAATCCAATTACAAAGATTAAAAGCTATTGAAAATAATTGATCTTGACTGATGTAGGATTTTTCAGTTGATTTATTCAAGAACAGTTATTATGTGGTAGTATAGACAAAACAATGGCCTCCCCAAAAGGTCCATGTCCTAATCCCCGAAGCCTGCAATTATGTTACCTTCCTTGGAAAAACAGACTTTTTAGATACAATTAAGGTAAAGACCTTGAGGTGGAGAGATTATTTTGAATTACTTGTATAGCCGTAGACCCAGTGCAATCACAACGTTTCTCACAGAAGGGAGCAGGGTGTCAGAAGCAAAGCAGGAATGGTGACAACAGAAGCAGAGGTTGAAGTGATATGAGGAAGAGCCGTGAGCCAAGAAATGCAAAGGCCTTCGAGAAGCTATAAAAGGCAGAAACAGATTCTTTCCTAGGAGCTCCAGAAGGAACCGTGGTTCAACATCTTGATTTCAGGGCTTCTGACCTCCAGAACTATAAGATAATAATTTTGTATTGTTTTAAGTATAGGTTTGTGCGAATTTGTGACAGCAGCAGTAGAAAACTAATATATATGGGGGAAAATGTACAGCCGTATTTAAGGAAAGGTATGATTTGGCATGACCTGAAGGCACTCTGTGCTGCATTTAAATCAAAGACTCTATGCAACACCAAGGATGAGCTCTGTAATAAAAACTACAGACTTCAGGTGATTGTGATGTGTCAAATTGTTCATCAATTGTACAAATGTGGTGCACTGGTCAGTCAAGTTGATAATGGGACAGACTGTATTGCATGTATGGGGCAAGGGCTCTATCCCTATACCCCCTCCTCAATTTTGCCATGAAACTCAAAATTCAATTTTGTTTATTTGCTCTCAAACAGACAAAAAAAACCAAGGCTCTGATTATAAATTATAAGTTAATAATCAAATGATAAGGAAAAGAATGAAAGTCAAAGGATTAAAATATCTAGAGTCGCTGTAGCGTGCATAGCAATCTATAACTTTGGTAATGTTTGCCTATTTTGAATTATTTGGCAGTTCGCAGTCATGGTATTCTGAAAACAGCTTTCATTTTGTTCATAAATATTATAATGTATGTGGCATATAAACAACCTTATTTGGGTGGGTTAAGTGCTTTTCAAAGATCTGTTATTATATCGATATTTAACATTGGTCTCTCAAAGCTGTGTGAAGACACGTTAAATTTTGATTACTGTTCATTAGGAAACATCTTTCAATAGAGTCTGCTAAAAAGAAATACATTCAGAATTGCTTTTATTTCCTAGAACAAGAAGTATTTACCATAGCATGTGGACAAAATGGGATGAGCCATCCTTTCCACATACCATGGAGCCTGTGGTGCTTCCATTTCTGCTCTTATATCCATCATAGCCTTCATAGTCCAACTCGTCAGAGATTAAACCATCTGCTCTTACTTTTGTTTCTGGCATTCACTAAGGCTGGCATGTCACAAGATTGTAAGGCATATTAAGAATCAGGATCCTTTTTTTTTTTTAAGATTTTGTTTATTCATGAGAGACACAGAGAGAAAGGCAGAGATATGGGCAGAGGAAGAGCAGGCTCCCTGCAGAGAGCCACATGCAGAACCTCGATTCCAGGACCCTGGGATCATGACCTGAGCTAGTCAGATGCTTAACCACTGAGCCACCCAGGCAACCACAGAATCAAGGTGTTATTTCTAATGTTATCCCAAGCATACAACAAATGGGCAAAAGCCTTTATCGTTATGTACTAATGGATAAATTATCTTTTAGGAAATGTCATTGTGAGTTATTTAGTAAATATTTATTTTATGTACTTTCTCCTTATGTAAGAACTCCTAAATGAACTGCAGTATTTAAAATATATATATAAGTATTCCACTATATAAATGTGTCTATTTATATATCTACCACCTATAGCATACTATATATTCCCTTGGTAGTACATTAAGTACCTAATGTGTGTGTATATGTACATGTATACGGAAATACATCCTCCTTACAGGAAACATTAGTTCTCTAGACAAGAGACTAAATAGGTTATTATTCACAAACATCCATACTGCCAGTTCTCTGAGCTCTAGCCTATAATCTATCTGACTCCATTAATCGGATGCAGGGACAGCCCGATGTGATTGTGCTCAAGCAGTAGCTTTGCGCCATAGGAAAGGAACCTCTGAAGTAAGAGACATGGAGCTTTTACAGGGCAGCTGGCACATTGACCCATCCTCCTCGCAAGAGAAAAAAGGAAAGAGATCTTTTCTCTGGATCAGAGACAAATTTGTGGGGAGAGAGAGAGGAAGGTTTTAACTACTCTGAAGTGTAAGCAGATGGCTCCAGAAAGGTGTCTCTCAGTCACCCTGGAGGGGTACACCATCTCTAACGTCAAGGCATGTTTGCTGTTTAATCATTTTTTAGCAAAGTTTGCTAGCACTCTTTGTTCAGAAAGCCTGGGCCATGCAGAAATGTGAAAATAAGAGCTTCCACCACAGATGGAAACAGTTTCGGGATTTAAGGAAAAAGCATGAAGTTTGAATCATTGTTAGCTAGACAGTTTAAAATACTTATCCTGTAGATCAGTAACCTTAGCTCAAATAGGTGATCCTCTACTCATGGACACAGAGGTAATTTTTCTCAGAATGCATGCTGGAGTCCAGTTGCCCTGAAATGTCGTTGACTCTCCATGGTGTTTGTGATCCAAAACTCAACCTAGATACACAGAATTTTTCAAAGGCTAATGATGGAATCTCACAAAATGTACACAGGAGCCAGCTTGTGTGGGTTAGTACTGGTCCAACTGAGTTGTCAGGCCTCTAAAATACAATTGTTGCACTGACAATTGCCATCACCCCACAAAATGAAGAGAGATGGTGCTTGAGGTGGAGATGACAATGAAATCTTGATACCATAACTGAAGCCTTATAAACCATGAGCCCTGTTCCACCACTGGACATTTCAGGTAGGAAGTCAATAAGTGTGTTTTTAAAATTTGTTTTGCAAAGACTAATCTTGTTTAAGCCCCTTGTAATTAAAAGAACTTGTGGCCTAACTGGTAACTGAGTAAGTATTGTCATTCAAGCTGCTTAAAAAAAAAAAACTCTCTTTTCTAGAAGTTTAAATTTAAATATTAGTTGTGAATAACCTTTTTTTTTAAAAAAAAAAAGGCATATCAGAAGACTTCATTTCCTGAGAGGATAGATTAGCTGGCATCAGCGTACCTTCCTAACAGAAAAACGTTAGAAAACTGTACAAAACATATCTCTAAAAAACTACTCAGTGAAGTCTGTAATGACCAAGAAAAGGGGAAAAATCATTCAAACTCCAAAGCACAGTCTACGACTGTTTCAGCTTTGGAGAGCACTTTCCAGACTCTGTGGCAGGGAGGGAGAAGCCATGGTCTTCCTGAATTGAGAGGACAGATCGCAGTATTGGAGACCATGGTGGCTGGAATTTACAGAGCAGAGTAACAGAGAGAGGGTATTATGATGAGAAAGAGCTAGAGAAGTCTTCTTAAGAGTGTTCTTGAGTCTTTGGTTGAGTACTAAGCTGTGCAAGCGTGGGCTGGAATTCCACGAACTGGCTTAAGAATGATTGCTAGGGATTTCTAAACATGAAGAATTCCAAGTGTTCACACAGGTCTCGGAGATGCCATCATCAACTCAAAGGAGGTGTTTTCCAAATTCTAAGCCACTGGCAAATAACGTTCACAGGTACAAAATATTTTAAACATAGAAACTGATTGTTTATCAAATTAAGCCTAAGAATTTAATATACACACATGAAAAACCATAAAAAACTATCGTAGTCATAAGACATTTTAACTAGGATTGGACTTATGTTCACTTAAATATTCCATTTTCAGTTAAATACTCGTTTTAAATAAAGTTTATTTCCAACTAACATAATTTTCATGTACACGATAAGTGGATGTTACTTTAACATACAGGGACTGCCTTCAAAATGTTTGTATTGTCTAATATTTCTCTTGCACACAACGGATTTGTGTAGACAGGTGAACTATGTTATTTGTATATCTATCAGACTCAGCTGGAACTGAAAAACAAATGCGTAAACATAAAAGCAAGTAGTGAAATCTACATTTAACCCCTGACAATAGATATATTTTTTAAAAAAAAAATCGCATCACATGTCAGGATGTGACAGGACAGCATTTTACTTACTGGTGGAGTTGCATTTGGGAGGAGAAGACCAACCATTCTCCAAACATGTAATGGTATCATCATTATAAGGAAGGCTGTAGCCAACATCACAGATAATTTGTACAATGTCACCTTCCAGGTGTGTTTGTCCTGAAGATGCAGAATAACCATTTTCCACAGAAGGAAAGAAACACAGTCCTAAGAACCAAAAATTGTTTAATGTACAAGATGGAAGTGGTAAAAAGAGAAAAAAACTAAATTTGCTTTTTATAATATTTTTAAAAGAATGGCAAACTTAACAAAACTGAAATCACGTATAAAACAAAATTTCTAAAGAATTTTGATCATGCTGCTATATATGATGACATTTACTATATGAAATACACTCACATATTTCTGAGACGGAAGTAAATTAACATTTCATTCTGTTCTATGGTTTTTATAGATATTATTTTATTTTTATAAGCTTTTCTAGGTACAAGATTAGATTTTAGTATCTAAAATCTCCATTTCTCTCTTAATTCTCATAAATGTTTCCAAAACAGAAGGAGAAAGACCATTACTGTCTCCTTTGTTGGCTCATATTTTCTGCCTCCCATTGTCTTTTTCTTTTTTAAGATTTTATTTATTTACTTGAGAGCAAGAGAGAGGGGAGTGGAGTAGAGGGAGAGAGACTCTTCAGCAGACTCCCCACTGAGCACAGAGCCAGACTCAGGGCTTGATCACAGGACCCTAAGGTCATGACCTGAGCCGAAATCAAGAGTCACATGCTTAACCGGCTGAGCCACCCAGGTGCCCCTCCATTGCTTTTTTTCTTAATATATCTATTCTCTCCTGAGTCTACTTTTCACATTCATTGAGAATCAATACAGACATCATCATAAGAATGATTTTTTTGTCGTATTTTTTGGAAAATACGACAGCGAAAATATTTACGCTCACACCATCTTCACAATATCCAAGAGGATGGTAAGTTTCAAAACAGGATGTGCATGTAAAGAGACTTGTTTTAAAGGAAAAATATGACTAGGCTGAACCTAAGCAAATATTAGGCGCTACACATGAATAGTCAAGTATATAGATCATCAGTTTTTAAAATTAAAATGTTTAAAGCACTTCTAGGTAACACAAGAAAGGTCACATATTCTTCAATTAGTTTTCAGAAAAGGCTCCTCAAGAAAGGACACTCTCTTCACCGTCTAGTCCTGATCCCCTGTGCTGGTGGGCCAAGAGCCTGATGTCCCATCTGGCACATGTCTAGCTACTCAATGACACGGCCACATCTACTGATAGGCCATTTACTCACTAAGACACTTGGGTGTCGGTGACCATCCTTCCTCCGTGCACATTATGCGAGTCCAAAAGGATCGAGAAGGAGATGCAAAATTATATTCACAAGAATAGTAATAAATTGTCCCAACAGGAACTGGGGAAAACGCCTCAGAGTCCTCTCTCCCATATATAATTCCGTGGTTTATTTTTGGAAAATCGCAATGGAAAGGCCCTGCAAAAAAACAAAACGGTAGAATTAACCTACATCAGTGAATCATTAAGTCCTATTTTAATCATCTCATTGATTTTTTTTCCTTTCATCTAGCTCAAATTCCTTTACCTTATGTGCTTTCTGGTGTACTAATCAGGAGAAAACAAAAAATGATCTCTGATTAAGAGGACAAGCGTATTTGAAAAGCCTAGTGTCTACATGAAATGTAGGGTTTGGAGTCATGTGGAGTAAAATGTTTTCTGCAGTATCTTTGAGAAGGAAAATGCCACACAGCGATCCATGACCGGTGGCCAAGGGGAGCAGCAACCCTCACTGGTCCACACTGTGCGCCGGGCAGGTAGGGATGGAATCGTGCGGGGCCTCCAAGGCCTTTCTTTTCTCTATTCTGATTCAGCCTCTGTGTTGTCAGGTTCCTCCCGGTGCCATGAGGATGAAGCGATTTTGGTTTAGCCTTAGGTAAATAAAGAAAACCACTTCCAGAAATTCAGCTCACAGACCAGTTAACTCGGAAGATTCCCTCCTGCATCTGTCTAGAGGTGACTTTCCAGCAGGTGGCACAGAATGTCACACCAGTGACTCCGGTGGTGTTTAACCTGTGAAACCTGAAGTCCCCCACCCCGTAACAACTTGACACGTGGTAGTTCTGGAGAAGATTCAGAGGAAAAGCCCCTCAGCTACAATGTTGATAGTCATACCACTCCTCATTCTTTTGCCAGGTATGCTTTGGCCTCACCCAAATGATAGCATTTCTACCCACATACACTTTGCTGCCCAGAATAACCACCTCCATTCTCTGCCCTTCTCCTACCAACCCTTGAAAGCTCATTCTGCAACAACATTTAGCAATATTTATTGTGCACACGGAGGCCCGCTAGCTCCGAAAGTTGACTTCCCTTGGCAGGCCTCCCTTAGCCGGTCAGCCCCTCCAAAATCCAGTAGGAGATGATGTCTGCTGTCTCCACATCCTGCTAAAGCTTATGACCACATTCCCTGTGAAATAAATCCACGCCCTTAGATACACGCACGTATATCACATGTGTGTACATATATATGTGCACACATTGCATCTATATACACAAAGGCACACACATAGTCTTGCCATCTATTGACATGTTTTGGTTTCCTCCAAGGACACTCGAAGCTGTAGTGAGGCACGGAGTTCTCATTTACTTTTGAGCTTCTTTGCTGCAGCGTAATACGTTGCTCAGCGGATATTCACTATGGAGAGCATGCGGAATTTTTATATGAGGTTGACTTTAATAAGCTGCTTTTGCTTTGGGGCCAGTTTCTCAACTGGCATCTAAGAGCAACACAGACTTACAGGTCATTTAGCATCTACACAACTTTTGCACAGAGCTCCACCGAAGGTTCTCCAGAAGACTAGTTGGAAATTCGAATATCTTTTTCTGGGCTATGAGTCGTTAAAAATTCTACATATTATTCTCACATTTTACACTTATTTTCCTCTGCTCTTCCCCATTTAGAAACCCTCTCTTAATGCCATCTCTAACAGGTGTTTAAAACAATGTATACCAGACACACAGGTTAAAAGAAATATATCAAATACACCCATCTATATAGTTCTTCAGTGAGGCTGTTGTGTAACCAGAGAATTTGGTATTTTTAATTGAGACTAAGCAATGCCTGTTGTTGTACTTTTAACCCCATTAGCTAACTGCTCTCCTGTGATTGTCTCTCAATGCTAAAAGTAGTAACAAACAAAAGGAGTTTCAAGTCCATAGAAATAAGGCTTTGGAACTCTTATGAGGGTGGCTCTTAAAAGTAAAGCATTTTTATTGCTTCTATTTTGTCTCTTATGTTAGGGCTAAAGAGAAAGTTCCCCCCAAAGAATGTTCATTACAGGCAAAAATTAGCAAGCAATAAAATAGCAAAATAAATTCCTGTAAATCAAACAATATAACACAGGACTGAAACTCTACTTCCACACGTGGTCTAATCAGCTGTCCTGGATCTTGTTAGAGGCTTGCTTACCATTATTTGGATATGATGATTTTTTAATTTTAACATGAAATAAGATGAGACCATTGTTAAAATATTGTAAGACATCGCTTATAGTTTTATTTTTTTAATTTTAATTTTTATTTTTTTATAGTTTTAAAAAAGAAATGATGTGCAATTCTCTTCCACTTCCAACATTTGCTGAAGAGCTCAGAAAAAGCAAATAGCAACAACAGCAGAAAGAAAATAACTCATTGACATTTCACTGGCACATCACACACAAAAATTAGGATATACAGTACTGTTTTTACTAATAGAGATTTCCCTTTGTTGAATGACAATTAGATTGAAAAAGGAAGTTCCTGGTTTAGTGATATTTAAATCTTCAGTTAACAAACCTATGAAAATGCAGACATTTTGAAGGGGTCCGGATTTTCTTGGGATGGTTTTTCTGGTCAGTGGCATTGTAGAGTTTATGGAGAATTACAACTGGTACTTGGTGCTTTCGATTTCATTATATGCAGCTTTTTCATCCTGTTATTCCCCTCCAAATGTTGTAGTTGGTGGCTATTCGTATGTGGGAACTTAGAGAACAGAGAAGACGTGTTTCATCCTATTTTCTCTTAATTTCATGTATGAAAACATTTTGATAAAATAGATTAAATTACAAGCCTTTATCCGAAATGTTCTTACCTATTTATTCATTTTAAAACATACACACACACACACACACACACACACACACACCCAACACACACATATATGAGAGAGGAACTAAATATTCACATCTGTTTTCATGTTTTCAACTTACCTTGCCCCCCAACAGTGGAAATCCATAAGATCAGAATGGCATTAATTAAAAGCATCATGCTGGATTATCCCGAACACATATACTTAGAAATGGTCCAACAACAGTGGTGTTGCTCCAAATCCTGCTTTCCTGTGGGGTTATATGCACGAGTTTTGAAAGTACAGTGCACTGCTGGGAAGCTGTGTAGTGAAATACTTTCAGGTAAATATCAAAGTTCACAGAGGGTGGTGTGAAAACAACTAAATAATGTCTTATTAGTGTTTTCACATCAAGACTCTAAATTCAACACTCGATATTTTACTTGAGCGGGATATTAGCCGTGCAACCTCCTTGCTGCAGTTGCAACGTTCCTGAGTTTGAAGCATTCAGAAATGGAGCCCTCGCCTCTCCTTGCTAGCCAGGAGGTCAGCTGTTTCAGGAGGGCCTCAGGCCTCATTTTACTACCATATCCATCTTCAGTTATTATAAATTCCTCTTCAAACTGGCACCAAGAATTAGCTTCCCTCTTCCCTAGTTGTTACATGTTTGTAGATATTTTTAAGATGTAGTCAAGAACAATTTTGCCCAGTAATGCTTCCAGAAGTTTTTTGAGCAAAGTATATTTCAAACCCCCTTAGGTGTGGGACCGCAAGAATGGCAAGCACAGGAGTCTGATAGATTCCCTCTCCAAAAGGCAGAAATAAAACTGGACAAAATTACTTTTAAAGAAAATAACCATTTATAGTTCCTGTGAATTGGCCAAAGAGCATACTGTTGAGAAATGTTTATTAAAGAAAAGTGGATTACCAAGCAGTTACTCTGCATGCCCCGTTTGTAGCTGTCCTGCTTGAAGCAACTTTCCGAGGAAAGGTTTCTCCACACCAGAGGCAAACCAGATGGTTGGGGCCTCGGAGAAGCAGCAAAAGCCAGGGACCCCATCCAGCAGCCAGTCCACATGGGGCCTGTCACCCACACGAGCGGCTGCCTCTGAGCAAACATCATGGGGTTAGAAACTTCCTCCTGTGAAGCTGCTGGGGATCAACCCCAGCTCCACAGGCCTGGAAAGCCTCAGCTGCCCAGGGACAGAAATCAGAGTGTGTACTGCATGTGCTGAGATGGGGAATGACAGCGAGGGCCAGGTTGCTGGGGGTGGGGGGTGGGGGGACTGTTGGGGGCACAAAGCCTCCTCCTAATTCCAAGCTTAATCCACGGAAAGATGCACTTGCCATTAGGAGCAGAGTGGGACCAGAAGTGCTGACCAGGGCGCTCTCAAGTCACAGATACCTGGGGTCCCCCTGGTTGCTAATGAACATCAGGATCCCAGCAGACAGCCAGGCCAAAAGGGGACACTGTGGCCGGATTAAAGCTCTTGCCTCAGCACGACTTCCTAGGAGTGGCTCCTTCTACTCAGAGGACATCCAGGTAATCGGGGTTGGCCAGAGCTCCCCAGGCCCAGAGTGCCCTTGCAGCCCAGGGCCAGGGGACAGGACACAGAGTACAATGAGCAGGCCTGGCAGGTGTTGAGGCTAGAAGGAGACCTGCAATGGGGCAATGGTGGGTGAGGCGCATCACAGGAGAGAGCTGAACAGTGTACAGGGTATCAGCCTAATGATCAATTATGGAATATTCCCCCCAAAAGCAGAGCTGAAGGGTTTTCAACTGCCTTGCTGGGAAGTGTGGCCTGCCTAGCAGGACAGGGTATCCGCCATATGGAGACACAGGAGAGTCCTGATTGCTACGGAAGCCCTGGAGCCCAGCGGACAGCAAGCCTAAGTGGTGGCCCTTTCGCACCTATTGGCTCAGAGCGACTTTCAAAAGGTGGACTCCCTCCACACCAGAGGGGATGTGGTGGTGGTGGAGGCCTGGCCTGAATTTCACAGGCTCTGAGAGCAGGGTCTTTCAAAGCCAGACTTTGGGGTACATACACTCCATGTGCAGGCCTCCCTGGTAAGGTCAGCCAACGATCTGGAAGAGAGGGCAAATGTCCAGAGATATCAGGTACCAGGAGCATGCAGGGTGCAAGGAATCTGCCCACATCTATGCCCCCACCCATGCAAATGTAAATATTCCTTCTGAAGGCAAAGCTAAAGTAGCCTGGATGGCCTTGCCCTGCCCGGGCCCTATAGAGGCCATGCTTCCCTCCAATAAGAGACGCCCTTGGGAACCCCAGTTGCTGGAGGAGCCATCAGGCAGCCAGTCCAAATGGGGACTTGCTGTCTCCAGTTTAAGCCGGAGCCTCAGAATGATTTTAGTGGAGGTGAGCTCTCTCCACCCTGCAGGCCGGCAGGTGTTGGGAGACCAGCCTGACCTCCACAGCCAGAGAGGGCCCTGATAGCCAGCAGCCAAATGACAGGCTACGAACCCCTCAAGCATAGGCTACGCAAGTCGAAGTAGCCAGGGTGACCAGGGACCTCGAAGTGGGCAATGTTGGCTGAGGCCGGGTCACAGGAGGGGGCATTTGGGATACCTGGCGTTAACACCAAGGTTTAACATACAAAAAGGCTCATATTCTCCTGGAGGGCAAGGCTCAAAGAATCCGCACTGCCTTGTCTCAGTGGAGCAAGAAGGGGTGGTTGAGAAGCCTCACGATAGGAGACACCTGGGATCCTTGATTGCTGGAAAAGCCACTGGGCAGCCACTCCAGCTGGGGACAGTCAGCAGCTCAAGCCGAAGCCTCAGAAAGAATTTCAGGCTCTCCCTCACCCTGGCAGCTAGCAGGGATTTGAGGACTGGCTTGAGCTCCACAGGATCTGAGGGCCCTGAAAGCCAAGGGGACATGTCAGGGACCACACATAAGTGGGCCACGCAGCTCAGAGTGGTCAGGGACCTTGGCCTGGGCCGTGTCAGGTGAGGAGGGTCACGGAGGTGGCTATCCGGGTACCTGGCATCTGCCTAATTCCAAGGCTGAACCTCCACAAACGCCTAGATTCCCCCTGATGGCCGAGCTGCAGGAATAAGGTGGGCCTTGCCAGGGAGAGGGGGCTGGATGGCTGGGGTGTCCTCCGATAGCTGAGAACCCGGACAACCATCAGGAAGCCACTGCACATGGAGCCAGACTGGCTTCACCTGTAAGCTGCTGCCTCCGAAGGATTTTCAGCAGGTGGGGCTCCCTCCACCCGGGGCCATTCAGGAGGTTGGGTCCCGGCGGGAGGCCCACGGGCCTGGGGTGCTCCCTGCAGCCCCAGTTCAGCCGGCAGGGTACAGACGGTGCGGGCGCAGGTCTCCCAGGTTAAATTAGCCCGGGATCGGGATCGAGCAGAACTGGAGGTTTTTCAACTGCCTTTCTAGGGAAGGACGAAGCCCCCTGAATGGGATTTCTTCCATTAGGAGACACCACGGGGGCCTGCTCCTAAAGAAGCTCAAGACCCCATCCAGAAGCAGGTCCATGGGGACCGTGTCTCATCACTAGCCATCAGCCAGAAGCGTGGCGTGGGCCCCGTCGTCCGTGGATGCTGTGTAAGTGGTCGGGGCCTAGCGCGGGCTTCCCAGGCTCTGAGGGCTGCATCGACCCCAGATGGGCTTACGGGGATGTTACTGCGTGGTGCAGGCCCGGGGAGTTAGGGACCTGGAACAGGGCATGAGCATGGAGATGCCGGGCCAGGGGAGCAGGCCCTCGAAGTCCCAAAGGCTCTGCCCAATTCCAAGCCCTAACCTACAGAATCGGGCACGTTCTCCTTGGAGGCAGTCCTTGAGGAGTCTGGAGTATCCCCCACCGGGAGAACCTGGGAACGGTGACTGAGGCAGGAGCCCAGACCTCAGGAGACGGGGAACCTGCGTAGGGGTTGGCCGTGGCTCATGTCAGCAGCTCGGAGTGTTTTCCTGTTTTCTTTAGTTGGCTCCCTGCGCTCTCGAAGCTCCACGGGCCCCCAGGGCTCTGCTGCCCCAGGGCAGCTGATGGAGCAGGTGCGGCGCTCGCAGCGGCTGCACAGATCGGGCTGGAGGGATCTGGGAAAGCGCAAGTGCCCCGTGAGGCTGGGTGGTAAGGGCAGGCTGCTGGAAGTATCTGGCATCTGCTCTTCCCATGCTCTAACCCGCACCGATGCGCGTCCTTACCCTGAAGGCAGAGCTGGAGAAATCGGGACTCCCTTGTCAGGGTGGGCCCCAGCAGCCAGGCCAGGGTACCCTCCAATAAAAGACACGGAGCAACAGTTGCTGGTGAGACCTGGGACCCCTCAGGCAGCAAGTCCAAATCCAGACAACAGTGGGGCCAAGTTGCGGCTCTGCCTCCACACGATTTTAGAGCTGGCCCTGCCCCAGGAGCCGGGAGGGTCCCAGCAGCCTCCAGCCACCCACAGGGGCCTGAACTGGCCATGCATGGTCAAAGCAGTTCCAGGCAGCCGGGACCCTGGAAGAGGGTGCGGATCCAGTGGGCCATGTCAAGGAATTGGATGGTGTGGACAAAAGGCATGTTTCCTTTGAGGACAGAGCTGGAGGATATTGGTCAACCTTGCCTGGGCGGGGTGGGGCTTTCTCAGTGGGGCATTATCTAATAAGAGGCACCGGGAGCCCTGGTTGCTGAGGAAGCCCAGAACCTCTTCAGGCAGGAAGTCCAAATGGAGACTGCAGCTGCAGCCCCAGGGTGATATTTGGTGGTGGGCACACTCCACACTGTAGCCTACGCAGGCATTGGTGTCTGGTACCACTTCCACTCCCTGGAGGCTCCCAACTGTCTTAGGGGGATGAGCTGTACATGTAGCACCATGCCAGGTAGCTGGGGACCCAGAAGAGAGCCCTGGTCTTGGAAGACTGGATTAGAGAAGTGACTCTTAGGGACCAGATGTCTGGGTACTTGCAATACCATCCGTCCCGTCAGGCAATATCCCCTCCGAGTCAGAGCTCGAACTTATTGGACTGTTGTGGTCAGACAAGGCCAGGAGTGCTTTCCAGGTATCATCTAATAAGAGACCCTTGAGAGCCTTGTTGGAAGGAAAAGCCCTGGACCCACTCAGGCAGCACGTTCAAATGTGGACAGACTGCCCCCAGGTTGTAGCTGCTACATCAGAGTGATGGTTGGGGCTGGTCCCATCCACACTAAACCCAAACAGGTGTTTGGGATTGGGACCCAGCTGTACAGGGCTGCAGGGCCCCGGCAACCCCAAGTGGCTGAAGCGGTGCTTACTGCATATGCACGGGCCGAGATGAGGGGTCGGCTTGGCCAGGAACCTGGAACAGGGCAGGTGTCAGGAGAGGCCGTGTCACAGGTGTGGACTGTTGGTGGTACAAGGTATCAGCTTAATTGCAAGGCCGACCCATCCCTTATATGACACTCCCCCTGAAGACAAAACTGGAGGTTTTTCAACTGCTTTGCCAGGAAGGGGCAGGGTATGCAGGGCAAGGTATCTTCCATTAGGAGACACTGGGGAGTCTTTTTTTTTTTTTTAGGATTTTATTTATTCATTCATGAGAGACATGGAGAGACAGGCGGAGACACAGGCAGGGGGAGAAGCAGGCTCCATGCGGGGAACCCGATGCAGAACTCGACCCCAGGACCCCGGGATCATGACCTGAGCCAAAGGCAGATGCTCAACCGCTGAGCCAGCCAGGTGCCCTGACACTGGGGAGTCTTGATTCCTAAAGCAGCCCCGGACCCCACCGGGCAACAAGCCCACTTGGGGCCTGACTGTGGCCCATTTGCAGCTGCTACATCAGAGCAGCTCTCAGGAGGGGGGCTCCCCTCTGGGCCAGAGGCCGGAGGTGGTTGGTGGCCTGACTGACGTTCCCTAGGCTTGGAGAGCCAGGCCTGCCCGAGGCCAGCTTACAGGTATGTTCCGTGCACGTGCAGTACGCCCTGGCCAGGGTAGCCCGAGGTCTCTTACGAGATCAGGCTCTTGGTGTTACAAGTCATCTGCCTCCTTTCAAGACCAAACCTAAACAAATGTAGCTGCTTCCCCTAAGGACAGATGAGGGAAAAGCTGGACCACCTTGGCAGGCTGTTGCTGGCCAGAGCGGCCAGGGAATCCTCCAATAAGAGACCCCTCAGAACCCTGATTTCTGGAAAAGACTGAGACCTCATCGAGCAGCCGGTCCGAGCAAGGACTGCCTCTCTCCCAGTTACAGCTGCCACAGCAGAAAGATTTTGAGGGAAGGGATCCCTCTACCCAGGAGGCTATGTAGGTGGCTGGGGACCGTCCTGAGCTGGAGGGCCCACGGCCACACGATGTGTGCGTACAGCATATGTTGGCTGTGAAGGTCAGGGCAGACAGGAACCCGGAATGGGGCAAGCGTTGGGAGATGCGCAGTCCCTGGTGTGACCTCTTGTAGGTCAGAGACAGCTCCCCGATTCCAAGCCCCGACCTCATAATTGCACATCTTCCCTCCAAAAGTACGACTGGAGGAAACTGGATACTTTGCCAGGGTGAGACTGGGCAGTCTGACAGGAATATTCTTTAGGACAGACCTGGGAGTCTTGATCGCCAGAGGAGTCCAGGACCCCATCAGCGGAACAAATGGGGACGGTTTCAAGTTTAAAGGTGACACTGCAGAAGGATTTCAGGGGTGAGCTCCCTTCATCCTGGAGGCTCGGCCAGTAGTTGTCGACCAGCCCAGCTCCCCATGCCTGAGGGTGCTTGGCTGCCAAGTTCAGCTAGGGCGTGCATACCGCACATTTGTTGGCCGTGTAGATCTGGAAAGCCAGAGACCTAGAACCTGCAATGTATGGAGAATCCAGGTCTCAAGAACAGTCTCTTGGGGTTGCACGGCAGCCTCTTTATTCCAAGCCCTAACCAATCCAAAAGCACACAGAAGGCCTAAGGAGGGTCACCCACAATGTGCCACTTTGGCATATTAACAATTTTGAATTAAAGTTACATAAGGAACAGTGCAAGAAAGACACCCACTCTGCCCCCATTTGTCTCCAGAAAGCAGGAAATAAATCTCCCATCAAAAGAGGAGACATCTTGTACCAGAAGGTAAAGAGACATCCTATCTCCAGAGAGAGGGATCAGAGCCAAGAAGGATGTAAATAAACATTTTACTTTTAGCAATTTACGGCCCCTGTCCAAATTTCCATTTAGAATCCCTTACTAATTGAAGTTCCCAAATGTGGTTTTTTTTTTTTTTTGTCCTGTCAATTCCTCACAGATTTATTGCCTCTTTGTCTAAAAAAATATAGCAGCTGCCTTCCTTGGTCATCTGTTTGCTTCTCAATTTTAATATTTGGCCTCTGTGCACACAAAATCAAATTTTGTGTTTTTTTCTCTCCTGTTAATCTATCTTCTGTCAATTTAATTCTCAGGCCAACTAGAAGAATGTTGAAGAGTACAGAAATATTTTGCCTCCACAACACTTGGTGGAACTGGCAGGATAACATCCCTGGCTGAAAACAACCACAGCTGAGAGGTCCTGAGACACCTGACAAAAGCTGCAGGTAGACGGGAATTTTAGCCACATCAGCCCCTGGCTCCCTGCCTGGCGGGGGGGGGGGGGGGGGGAGCGGAGGGGGGGGTCTAATGTACCTAAAGCCGTGAGAGTCCTTTCTCTCTGCTTCTCTTTCTAAATTTAGATCAGCTGGATTAAATATTTGTGGAATCAGTTGCTTGCACTTGGCAACTCTAGTAAAATTGGTAAAATAGTCTTGGTTTGACCATTTTCTCCCTGAGGTGGTCACTGTTTTCTTTTCTCTTTGTAGCATTTGTAATAAGTGGGAAGGGCTACGGGGAAGGATGCAGGCATGGGCCCTGTCAGCCTGCTGTTCAAGGTGGGCTCACCGTCTGGGGTGAGTTCACAGTTCTCCTCAGACTGGTCTGTTTGGACAAACTTTGCTGTGGGTTCCCTTTTTACTTTTAATTAATTTTTTAAATTTATTTTATTTTATTTTTTATTTTTTTATAAATGTATTTTTTACTGGTGTTCAATTTGCCAACATATAGTATAACACCCAGTGCTCATCCCATCAAGTGCCCCCCTCAGTGCCCGTCACCCAGTCACCCCGCCCCCCAACCTCCCTTTCTACCACCCCTAGTTTGTTTCCCAGAGTTAGGAGTCTCTCGTGTTCTGTCTCCCTTAAAAAAATAGTGAAAGGGTTCCCTTTTTAAAAACCAGATGAAGCTTTTCCTTTCATCTTGTTCTGTGTCCTAAGAGCTTGACTTTGTGACCAGCAAGACTATTCTGTTGGTCTCTACCATTCAGAGGGTGCCCTTACTTGGGTATACCTTGGTGGTCAGTTGAGTAGACTGAGGTTCTGAAACCTAAGGTTGTAAGCAGCATTCTCCATCCAGGATGCCAGGAGAATTTGTCACAGAGGTTGCAGCCCAAAGGGACCTTTGTCATCTTAAACTTTGTTGCTTCTTAGTCCTGGAAAAGTTCCTTTCCAGTAGTAGCTGCCTGGTGAAATAGTTTAGGGGGCCAGAGACTGGAGACACCTTACATTTTCATGGGAAACCAGAGACCCTGTCTTCACTACACCATCCTTTCTGTTATTGGACAAGGGCCCATGGCTCAATCTACAGTGCGCCAAACACTGATGCTGGTTTTATGGTGGAGAAAAAGGGTTTTATTGCAGGGCACTAAGCAAGGAGATGGGAGAAAATTTCTCAGATCTGCATCCACACGGAGTTGCAGTTGGGTGTATTTAAGGACAGAGGCTCAGGATGCCACAGGTGTGTAGGTTAAATGGGATATGATGATTGGAGATAGGGGAGAAAGGGAGGAGTTCTCCTTTTTGAATATAGGAATTCAGGAATCCTGTCTTTTCATGGGATACATGTTCATTAAACAGCAGGGAAAGCATGATGATGGAGGGGATCTGAGGTGTGTGTCCTCACAGAGGTTATTTTCACCCACTCTTGGTCCTTTCTGTGCAACAACAAGAACTCTTCCTGGTTTGCTCCAGTCTCAGCTCGTCTTGCTGGGGATCCGTCAACTTCTGCAAAATAAGCTCATAAATCAACCAGGTTACTCAGGGGAGTTTCCTCAGGGGAGAACATTCAAGCATCTTTAATTCAATGTTTTGGCTTCACTGCCTGTGAAGTGAAGATCTTTGCTTTTTTAGACTCTATTTGGGAGTCAACTTTTGGATCATGGGGGCTATGTTATCTATGCCCTCTCCAAGGATGCTGCTTGGGTCCATGGTCTAAACCTGGAGCATGGCCCCCAGCCTTTTTTTTTAAAATTCAACTTGCCAACATACAGTACATCATTAGTTTCAGACGTAGTTTTCAATAATTCATCGGTCGCATATAACCCCCAGTGCTCATCACATCCCATGCCCTCCTTAATGCCCATCACCAGTTACCCCGTTCTCCCACCCACTTTGGGATCAGCAACCCTGTTTGTTTTCTAGAGTCAAGAGTCTCTCATGGTTTGTCTTCCTCTCTGATTTTCCCCACGCAGTTTCCCCTCCTTCTCTTCTGGTCCCTTTCAGTATTTCTTTTATTGCACATATGAGTGAAGCCATATGATTACTGTCTTTCTCTGATTGACTTATTTCACTTAGCATGATACCCTCCAGGTCCATCCACATTGAAGGAAATAGCGGGTAATTCATCCTTTCTGACGGCTGAGTAATATTCCATTGTATATATAGACCACATCTTCTCCATCCATTCATCTGCAGAAGGATGTCTTGGCTCCTTCCACAATTTGGCTATTGTGGACATTGCACCTGTGGACATTGGGGTGCAGGTGTCCTGGCATTAGGCTACATCTGTATTATTGGAATAAATACCCAGTAGAGCAATTGCTGGGTAGTAGGGTAGCTCTATTTTTAACTTCTTGAGGTACTAGAAGTCCTAGCCTCAGCAGTCAGGCAACAAAAAGAAAGAAAAGTCATTCAAATCGGCAAAGAGGTCAAACTTTCACTCTTTGCAGATGACATGATACTGTATGTGGAAAACCCAAAAGACTCCACCCCAAAATTGCTAGAACTCCTACAGCAATTCAGCAATGCGGCAGGATATAAAATCGACACACAGAAACCAGTTGCATTTCTATACACTAACAATGACTGAAGAAAGAGAAATTAAGGAATTGATCCCACTTACAACTGCACCAAAACCCAAAAGATACTTAAGAATAAACCTAACCAAAGAGGTAAAAGATCTGGACTCTAAATGTACAGAGCACTTACGAAAGAAATTGAGGAAGACAAAAAAAAATGATAGAAACTCATTCCAGGCTCATGGACTAGAAGAATAAATATTGTTAAAATGTCTATGCTACCTAGAGCCATCTACACAGTCAGTGCAATCCCTACCAAAATACGTGGGACACTTTTCACAGAGTTGGAACAAATAATCCTAAGATTTGTATCAAACAAGAAAAGACCCCAAATAGCTGAAGGAATGTTGAAAAAAACCCAGTCTTTTTAAAAATTAAAATTTTAATTCCAGAGTAGTTAACATGCAATGTTACATTAGTTGCAGGTGTACATATAGTGATTCGACAGTTCCATGTATTACTCAGGCCCCATCAAGGTTAAGTTTACTCTTAATCCCTTTCACCCATTTCACCCATCCCCCAACCCGCCTCCCCTCTAGTAACCATCTGTTCTCTATGGTAAAGGGTCTGATTTGGGGGTTGTCTCTTTTGTTTTCCTCTGTTCATTTGTTTTGTTTCTTAAATTCCACATATTAATGAAATCATATGGTATTGGTCTGTCTCTGACGTGTTTTACTTAGCATTGTACTCTCCACATCCATCATTGTTGTTGCAAATAGCAAGATTTCTTCCTTTTTATGGCTGAATAATAATCCATTGTGTAGATGTAGATACATAGATAGGATTTTTTTTCTTAATTTATCTTCCTTCTGCTGCATTATTAGTGTATAGTAGTGAAGTTGCCCCAGTTTTTCTATAAAGAGGCTTATTGGTGTGAGTCATTGTTAAGATTAAGAAGATTCTAATCATCAGTGGCCAGATAATGGAAACTTTAAGTTGGCTATATTTAAAAGAAAAAAAAATTGTTTGTAGGAAGTTGTCTATTGTCTTATTAGTATAATAGCTAGCCTTGGCCACTCTCTTTGAAAAGATGAAAGAACAGAGAGTAGACTTAAGACAAAAATTAATGGCCACATCCATCTAAATTCCCCTTAACTTCCTTTTCCCTACATGGTTTACAGAAAGCACTCTGGCCTAATACGTTGATTCAGAGTATGCAATTTATTCATATAAATGCTGAGAGCCAGGAAATGAATTTAACACAAGCTCTCAAAACTATCAGTAAGGCTCACTTTACTCCTACTTTATAGGGTTTTATAATCAGGTTTTACCAGCTTTAGGCATCCTTATACAATGCCCTTTGCAGGTATAATCCTAGGCCCTTTACCACAAAGAAACTTATATCCTCTGAACAGAAGCATATTTTTTCAGTAATAAAGTCCTTTTATCTCTACTTTCAGGACATGATACCAAATTTTGAGTGGAATTAGAAAGATTAGTGGCTGTTCATAACACCCCCCTCACAGAGAAAACCTGTGACCAAAAGTTCTCCGAGATCCTTCTATGAATGATCAGCAGAAGGCCAATGCTCAGGAACTAGTAGAAGCCGGAAGTTGAATTGTATATTTAGAAACAAGACTTCTTAAAAAATTATTTATAACTTTACAAGGGCATAAATCTTTTTTTTTTCCATTTTATTTTATTTTATTTTATTATTTTATTTTTGATTTCCATTTTAGTTAAACAATTCTCTGATAGAAGCAAGTTTAATTAAATTGGTGAGTCAGTCCCCTAATATTCAGGCTGTAATCCAGTTTGGGGGGAATTGAAAATAACTGTGTTTGTTTTGAAAATCCCTATAAAACTGGCAATTCAACTCTACAAGCGAGTCAAAGCCCACCCATTTTTGCCAATTGCCAAACCACATTCTTTTTCCTTTTAAAATGTTTGTAGATAGTACAAAAGATCGGGATATTGAAATAAAATTGTCTAAAACTTTAAAAAGGTAAATAACAATTACCCCCAAAACTTTTAGAAAAAAAAAATTCTTCCTCTGTCTCTTAAAGTTACAAATATTATGTCTTTGAAATGTAAACACTACCCACAATCATCTGACACTTAGTTTTTTTTAAAAAAGGAAAGAGGGCTTTTAAAAATATAAATAGCTAAAAGGGCTCTTGTGGTCAAACTCTAGCACAGCCTCTTTAAAATTACTTAAGGGACAAGTACTATGTGTCTATTTTTGTGCCAGTACTATACTGTTTTGATTATTACAGCTTTGTAATATAACCTGAAGTCTAGAATTATGATACCTCCAGCTATGCTTTTTCTTTTTTTAATTTTTTAATTTATTTTTGATAGTCACACACAGAGAGAGAGAGAGAGGTAGAGACACAGGCAGAGGGAGAAGCAGGCTCCATGCACCGGGAGCCCGACGTGGGATTCGATCCTAGGTCTCCAGGATCGCACCCTGGGCCAAAGGAAGGCGCTAAACCGTTGCGCCACCCAGGGATCCCTCCAGCTATGCTTTTCTTTTCAAGATTGCTTTGGCTATTTGAGGTTTTTTATGGTTCCATACACATTTTAAGATTGTTTGTTCTAGTTCTGTGAAAAATGCTATTGGTATTTTGATAGGGTTTGCATTATTGCTTTGGGCAGTACAGACATTTTAACCATATCTTTTCAATCCATGAGTGTGGGATGTTTTTCCATTTCTTTGAGTCATTTTCAATTTTTCATCAATGTTTTATAGTTCCAAGTATAGGTCTTTTACCTTTTTGGTTAAGCTTTATTCCTAGGTATCTTATTATTTTTGGTGCAATTGTAAATGGGATTTTTTTTCTTAATTTCTTCTCTGCTTCATTATTAGTATATGGAAATACAAAATATTTCTGCATTTTGATTTTGCATCGTGCAACTTTATGGAATGCACTTATTGTTCTAGTAGTTTTTTTGGTGGGGTCTTTTGGGTTTTCAATATATAGTACCATGTTGTCTGCAAAAAGTGGAAGTTTTACTTCTTCCTTACAAATTTACATGCATTTTATTTCTTTTTGTTGTCAAGTCCTGTCGCTAGGACTCCAGTACTATGTTGAATAAAAGTAGTGAGAACGGACATCTCTGTCTTGCTCCTGACCTTAGGGGAAAAGCTCTTAATTTTTCCCCATTGAGTATGATGTTCACTGTGGGGTTTTCATAGATGACCTTTATTATGTTGAGTTATGTTCTCTCTAAACCTACTTTGTTGGGGGCTTTTATCATGAACGGGTGTTGTATTTTGTCAAATGCTTTTTCTGCATCTATCGAAATGATTATATGGTTTTTATCCTTCCTCTTATTGATGTAATGTATCATGTTGACTGACTTGCAAATATTGAACCACCTTTGCGTCCTCAGAATAAATCCCACCTGATCAAGGTGAATGATTTTTTTAATGTATTGTTAGTTTTCTTTATTAGTATTTGTTGAGAATTTTTGCATCTATGTTTGTCAGAGATATTGGCCTATCGTTTTCTTTTTTTAATAAATTAATTTTTATTGGTGTTCAATTTACCAACATACAGAATAACACCCAGTGCTCATCCCGTCAAGTGGCCTATAGTTTTCTTTTTTTGTAATGTCTTAATCTGGTTTTGGTGTCAGGGTAACAATAACCTCATAGAATGAATTTGGAAGCTATCCTTCCTCTTCTATTTTTTGGAATAGTTTGAGAATAATAGGTATTGACTCTTTAAATTTTTGGTAGAATTCATCTGTGAAACCATGTGGTCCTGGACTTTATTTTGTTGGGAATTTTTTGATTATTGATTTAATATCCTTGCTGGTAACTAATCTATTCAAATTCCTATTTCTCCCTGGTTCAGTTTTGGTAAACTGTATGTTTCTCAGAAGTTATCCATTTCTTCTAGGTTGCCCAATTTGTTGGCATATAGTTTTTCATAATATTCTCTTAGAAGTGTTTGTATTTCTATGATATTGGTTGTTATTTCTCCTCTTTCATTTGTAATTTTGAGTTCTTTCTCTCTCTCTCTCCCTCCCTCTCTCTCTGTCTGGCTAGAGGTTTATGAATTCTATATTTTCAAAGAACCAGCTCCTAGTTTCATTTATCTGTTCTGGTTTTTTTAGTATTTATATCATGTATTTCTACTCTAATCATTATTATTTGCCTGCCAGTTTTAGAGTTTTTTTGTTGTTCTTTTTCTAGCTCCTTTAGGTACAAGGTTAGGTTGTTTGAGATATTTCCCGTTTCTTAAGGCATGCCTGTATTGCTATAAACTTGTCTCTTCAGACGGAAAGGTTTTAAAACATTGTGTTTTCATTATCATGTTTCCATGTATTTTTGAATTTCTTCTTTGATTTCATGGTTGACCCATTCATTGTTTAGTAGCAGATTAATTAACCCCCAGGTATTAGTGGCCTTTCCAGATTTTTTTCTTGTGGTTGATTTCTACTTTTATAATGTTGGCCAGAAAAGATGCATGATATGACTTTGACCTTTTTGAATTTGTTGAAACTTGTTAATATATGGTGTGTTTTGGAGACTGTTTCGTGCGCACCTGAAAAGACTGTGCAATCTACTGTTGTAGGAAGGAATGCTTTAAATATATCTGCTAAATCCATCTGGTCCAGTGTGGTATTCAAAGCCATTGTTTACTGAGTGGATGATCTGTCCTTTGACATAAGTGGGGTGTTCAAGTCCCCTACTATTATTTTGTTACTATTGATCAGCTCCTTTATGTTTGTTATTAACTATTTTATGTATTTGGATGCTACTATGTTGGGTACAGAAATATTCACAGTTATGTCTTCTTGTTGAATTGTCCTATTTATGATTATGTAGTGTCCTTCACTGGCTTGTTACAGTCTTTGTTTTAAAATCTATTTTGTCTGATAGAAGTATTGCCACTCTAGCCACTCACTGATGTCTTTCACCTTTCTCTCAAGTCCAGTATCTTTATAATCATTCAATTCTCTATCAGGCATGTTACTAATATGTTTCACTTAAATCTCTGATCATGGCCTCATTCTGTTCTTTCATTTAAGGCAAATTCCTCTGTGTCAAGTCTCTGTTTCAGTGTGTTAGGAAAAGCAGCTATGTGTCTAGTTCTTCAGTGTAACGGCCTTATGAAGAAGAGGTCCTATAGTGCCCTGCAGTGTAGTGTCCCCTGTTTCCCAGGGCCTGACACCTCAGGGAATGTCTGCAATGTATGATGTATGCACTCTGCTGTTGTGTCTTGGACACTATCCTTCAGACCAGTCATCTTCAGAGGCTCTCTTTGCCTATTGTGGGCCACGTTTTGTCCCTGCTCTGAATGTGACAAGTTTTAACTAATTGTACTCTGGTCTGCTTGTAAAACGAGACCTGTCACTGCTGCCACCAGAACTGAGGCCTTGCAAAACTCCTTGGTTGAGAGATGCAGTGTTGGCAGGAGGTTAGGCCAATCCCCTGGAGGAAGTGGCTCACAGACTGGGACTGAGGCAAGCATGACTAGAAAGGGTGATTCCACCAGAGCAAGGGGAATGGTGCTTGGTATAAGCTAGGTAGTGAGTGTTGGTGCTGGAGTGGTTCCCACATGTGGCCCTGTGCTGATGTGAGGGGCAGGAGGGAGGGAAATAGGGCCTGCCAGGTCCTTTGTTCCTGTTCCTCCATGAATGCTGCCTCTCTATGATGCACTCTGAGCAAATAACCTCCTCACTGAGTGCACCAGGCACTCTTTATACCACAGTTTCTACATTGTATGTTGGTGGGCTGTTCACCCTGCCTTCTCCCCAAGGGCATCCCCAATGCCATCTGGGCTCCCCCCAAGCCAAGCCTGCTGACCTTTAAAATTCCAGGCTGTAATCCCTGATGGTTGCAAGAACTCATGAAATTCAACCCCTCTTCCTTTCCAAGTCAATTGCTATGGGAATTTGTCTTCCTGTATGGGGTCCCCTGTGTGCTACAGTATCTCTCGGCCTTCTCTGGAACCAGCTCCCTCCCCATGGCAGCAGCCAAGATGGTGGTCTCTCTCAAAGTGTGTCTCCACATGTCCTACCTTCTTTGGTATGGTTTCTTCTTTACCTTTAGTTGTGGAGTTTATTCTGCTAGGCTTCTGGTTGATTTCTGGGGCGTTTGGGATGATTTGATAGCTTTCTCATTGTATTTATGAGACAAGGCAAACCTAGGTCTTCCCATTCTGCTGCCATCTTCCTCTAACCCTGAATTACTCTCTCTCTTTTTTTTTTAAGATTTTACTTTTTTAAGTAATCTCTACAATCAGTGTGAGGCTTAGACCCACAACCCCAAGATCAAGAGCCTCATGCTCTACTGACTGAGCCAGCCAGGTGCCTCCCTTCCTTAGTTGTTATTTTAATACAAGATATAACAATTTGATTTGATCAAGCCAACATCTAGGATTTCCTTAATTTTAAGTTTTCTCCAGACTAAGTCCTCAGTAGGCCTCCAAGTATCCTCAGAAGTTAGTATATAATCTATTTTACCCCTAAACCACCTCTTGAGTAATTTTTATAGAGTTAGCTAGTGTGGCATATTTGCTATTTTCCTCCTGTCTTTCACAGCTGCGTTCAAAATGTTTTATCATATAAAACCATTTGGAAAGCCCTATTAAGTGTCTACAATATGGGAAAACAGTATTAAAATAATTATTGTGAAAAAAATTATTGTGGCCACTGTAGCACCAAATTAAAAACAGCTGTCAATTTTGTCCGTTCAAAGGCTATTTATAATTTCAGTAGGATATTATAAAAGTAAATACTATATTAAGTTTAAAATTTCTCAATCTGAAAACGTGCTTAACCAGATTTTGGTCAATTATAAATTTAGCATAATGAATCAACCTGTATTTCAAGTTTGACATGAGTATCATATATCCCAAAGCACTGACCAATGTTAATTATTATTACTTTGCTTTGGATTTTGGATGACCCAATTATTTTGGCAGGGAAAACAAATAAACACTCAGAGATGTAGTCTTTGGCAACAGTTTATTTCCCATAGGTTCACTGTGGAATTTTACAAGTCAGTAGCATATAAGATCATATCTTTAATAAGCCAGTAAAGAAATAACATACTCGGGCAGCCCCGGTGGCGCAGCGGTTTAGCGCCGCCTGCAGCTCAGGGCATGATCCTGGAGACCCGGGATCGAGTCCCACGTCAGGCTACCTGCATGGAGCCTGCTCCTCCCTCTGCCTGTGTCTCTGCCTCTCTCTCTAGCTGTGTCTCTATGAATAAATAAAATCTTTAAAAAAAAAAAAAGAAAAGAAATAACATACTCGAAATCAATTGTAGTCCAACAAAAGACAAAACCGCAAGCTGCAAAACAAAATACATGCATTTAGTTGGGGGTTGCAATCTGGGAAACACAGACTCAACCAAAATCAAAAGTGTGCTCTGGACAAGAGATAAAAGAAATTAGAGTTTTTAAAGAGGAAAGAGGGAGGGCAGCCCGGGTGGCTCAGCGGTTTAGCGCTGCCTTCACCCCAGGCTGTGATCCTGGAGTCCCGGGATTGAGTCCCACGTTGGGCTCCCTGCATAGAGCCTGCTTCTCCCTCTGCCTATATCTCTGCCTCTCTCTCTTTCTCTGTGTCTCTCATGAATAAATAAATAAAATCTTTAACAAAAAAAAGAGGAAAGAGGGAATTTACAAAAGTTATTTTGAATGAATTGTGATTGGTACTGGATAGCTACTGTAACATGAATCTGTATGTGATCAGTTGTTAGGGCTAGTGCTCCTGGAAAGTCCATTTTAACATGCAGCAGATGTCTTGATTTTTAGGTGAGTTCAGCAAGAATTCTGGGAATTTGAGACAGGAGATGTCCACAAGCCACACTTCCTCAGTGTCCTCCAAGCTCCATTTTAAATAACCTTCTTAGCAATGCTTTATTTTATTCTCTACATTATCATTTCCCCCTTTTGACTGAGATGTTTCTACACAGAAATCACCGATGATATCCCACTGCAATGCTGGAGTGGCCAGCAACCTGCGCCAGGTCCATCAAGTCCCTAGGAGGGGAGAGTCTTGTAGTTAGGCAATATTCATCATGTTTAACAATGACTCTTTATGCAAGAGTCTTATGGCCACATTTGAGAAACAAGGAGGTTTAAGGAAGTGGGCCTTAGACTTGTTCACTTTTCTAATGACTTTCACTTTTTGGATATCCGTGGGTATGTTTGATGAATATTTTTAAGCCTTTAATCAACTATCTTGAGTAACGAAACCATGGGTAGAGTACTATTTAAAATAATAATTAATACAATTTGTAGACTCAAAACACAAGAGTCCCAAATCCTGAAAGTAGCCAGTTAACAATATTAGAGAATTTAAAATCAAATCATTCTAGTATAAAGCTTGAATTTCTTTTTAAGGATCTAGCTAATACAAATAGTTTAGTGGGCTCCAATTCCACTTGTTGAGAAGTGTTTAAGTACGGCATGAGGTTTTAGCTATGGCACAAGCCCCTACTTGGACTGCAGTAAATAATCTAACACTATTCTACAATGCTAGGGAACCTAAAGATTTTTCTTGAACCTTAATAGCTCAGGCCATTGAGCTAGCAATTCAAATAACTGTTCTAGTTAAATTTTGTGACATGATGTTATATTGGAAGGTGGTGCCAACCCCCAGCCAGGAAAATAAACCTTGAAAGAGATCACTATGGATATCACCAGAAAAGCCCATAAAGAGCATAGCAAGCTTGTTAAACATGATGAATATTGACTAAATATGATGGAATGTCCACAGATATTATCTTAACAGAAAGATTTTCATAAGGATAATTTTCTTATGAACAGGGCCCTTTTCTTCATTTGATGGGAGATTAATTGCGATCTAAGAATGGAAAGAAGGTGGCCCCAAAGGCGCTAGCCAGTAACTCAGCTATCTAAATAATCAAATGCCTAAGGTGTGGTAACAGGTGTACCAAGATATATCCTTTAGGGGTGCATAGACTTCCAGATAGTGTTTGTTTACATTTTCATTTTGGGAAAGTAGGAGAAGGACAGTATCTAGCCAAGGGATAAGAGGGCCTTGGGAGTCCAGAGGTCTAGTTAAACACATCTCTCATAAAATCTTGAGTTGTCAAAGGATAGTATCAGAAGGCTTGGTGCATAATGGGTCAGTACCTTCAAATAGAGATATCCAAAGGATTTGGTCTAATGGAAATGGACAGTTGGAAAAATTTCTATTGGAATAAGTGAAAGATATACAATTTGTATAAAGGTAATTCTAGGAAAAAGGAGGATGTGGGTTTCCATTTTTTGCTAATTAAAGTTCTGTTAACATAGGAGGTGACATCTAATTTTTTCTAAGTTTTTAATTCCAGTTAACATGCTGTGTTATCTTAGTTTCAGGCATACAACATAGTGAGTCGGCACTTCCATACATCACTCAGTGCTTATCTTGACAAGTGCCTTCTTCAATCCTCATCACCTATTTCATTCACCCTCCCCCACCACCTCCCCTCTGATAACCATCAGTTTGTTCTTTATAGTTAGGTCTGTTTCTTGGTTTGTCTCTTTTTTCCCCCATATGAGTGAAATCATATGGTATTTGTCTTTCTCTGACTTATTTCATTTAGCATTATATGTTTTAGCTCTATCCATGTCATTGCAAATGGCAAGATTTTATTCTTTTTTATAACTGAATATTTAATATTGTGTGTGTGTGTACAATTCAACTTTATCCATTCATCAATAGATGGACATCTGGGTTGCTTTCATAGTTTGGCTATGGTAAATAATTCTATGATCAACAGAGGGGTGCATATATCTCTTTGAATTAGTGTTTTTGTATTCTTTGGATAAATACCCTGTAGTGTGACTGCTGGATCATAGGATAGTTCTATTTTTAACTTTTTGAGGAACCTCTATACTGGTTTTCACAGTGACTGTATCCATTTTAATTTGAGGTGGTCTCTAATTTAGGGGTAAATGAGTGTAAAACATGGAGGCTTTTCTTGAGGTAAGAATATCTTGACACAATAAGTGTTGGGGGTGGGGCGTTCAGTAACTAATGGAAATATTTGAGACCATGGATAAGTTAGATATAGGTAAAATTATTAATAAACAACCCCTGAAAGATGTACAGTCAGAAAAATTTCCCTAGCAAGGGACTGAGATATCTGAATTATAGTACTGTTCTTCCAAGTGAAAATGGCAATGAGGTAGAAGAGAAATATTAAGCCTCATGAGAATTGGTGTGATGACTCTTGTGAACATAATACTGGCCTGCTCTTGAGTCTTGGTAGAGTCGTCTCTACAGATGTCATCTGCTTTTTTTACCCCTATGCAAGTGTTAAAGGGCTCTGATTGGTTTGGTGGTTCAGTTAGATGTTGGAGACTTTTTAAAATAGGAAACATAAACCCGAGTCTATGACTTCTAATTTAGCAGTACAAGGATTAGTCAATAATACCTGGTGTGATCCTCCATAACTTGTGGAGGGAATCTTGATGTAATTGTTTTTTCCAATAAACTATGTCTCTGGGTTGAAAGCCATGATGTTTGAGGTGTTCATCTCCCTGCAAAAAGTCTGTTCTACCCATTTCTCATTTCCTTAAGGGGCCTGAATTAGTCCCTTACAGTAAGTCATCACCTCACCTTTAAGTAAGCTGAGTTCATATGTACCTTGATCTATTCTCATTGGTCTTCCAGTTATTATTTCAAAGGGTGAGAGTTTAGTCTCCCAGAAGGAATAGGTCTAAGATTCAATAGTACCAAGGGATAAACTCGTAGCCATGGCAGGTAGAAAAATTCCATAAATTTTGCCAGTTGGGTTTTTATAATGTCATTGGTACATTCTACAAGGCCAGATGACTGAGGATGATAGGCAAGTTGCATAATTGGCCAAATGTGGCAAATGACCTATAATATCTAACCAGTGAAATGGGTGCCTCAATCACTATGAAGCTCTGAGGGCAATCCCCAATTTGGAATAATCTTTTCTAATGACATGTTTCTATTGCTAAGGCCATAGCTCTGTGGCAAGGAGAGGCTTCTGCCCAGTGAAAAAACACAAATGTTTTAGTAATGGCTTGTGTGTTGAGATGCTGGCAGCTGGATAAAATCCAGTTGCCATATCTCAAAGGGCCCAGAAGGGAAAATTTCCTTTTGAATTATGAAGGGGTTTTCCAGGGTTATGTTTAGGGCAAAACTGACATTTTTCACAAATTTGAGAAGATACTTTTTGTTTTTTTGTTTTGTTTTGTTTGGGTTTTTTTTAATAATAAATTTATTTTTTATTGGTGTTCAATTTGCCAACATACAGAATAACACCCAGTGCTCATCCCGTCAAGTGCCCCCCTCAGTGCCCGTCACCCATTCACCCCCACCCCCCGCCCTCCTCCCCTTCCACCACCCCTAGTTCGTTTCCCAGAGTTAGATACTTTTGGAGATGGTTTCCAAAAGTATTATTTTCCCTGAAAGAACATTTTGTCAGTATTTCAATGAGTAAGTTCATGAATATAAGTAAAACTTTGGTTCTGGACACTTTTTTTTTTAATCATGCAGGTTACCTCACTACTAATGATCAGTAAATTTCAGATTCACTTTTAAAAGGTCACCTCAGTGAAGTAAGTTAAAACTGTAAATAAGTCTTGTTTTGTTGATGTGAGAACTAAGGACTCGATTTCGGACTTATTTAACACTTTCTAGGAGTCGGTATCCAGGGGAGACTGTTTAACCAACGTGGAGCTGAAGTCCAGCTGCCAGCATGAAGGTCTCATGTTGCTAGAGCATGTTGCTAGGGAACCAAGGGCACTGGTGTTGATGGGCAAGATGATCTTTGCAGGGACACTGCATGGCTTTCGCCACTGCCAGGAAGAGAGTCATCCTAACCATGGCAGGAGCTAATTGCCCCCCTAGGTCTTCAAGTGTCACTTTAGATCAACAAAGTGTAGCCTTGCCCAAACCAGTCACTCCCAGGCCTCACACACTCTCAGTTTTATAGTCTAACGTCCCCTTGCCATTCTTGTTTTGCTTCTTCATATGTTTTTATTGATAAGCCTGTGGCCAGGGCCCTCAGCCACTGAGCTACTAAGTTCTTATAAGTGAGAACTGATGAAATGATGACATCCTGACACCATGTACTTCATTGTTATGTCAAAACAACTTCTGAAAAAGTCTTTTAACCTTTGTTAGAAGTGGATTTGAAATCACATCAAAAACAAAAACAAAACAAAACAAAAAACAAAAACAAAACAAAAATGAAATCACATCAAATTAGTGCACAACAAAAGTAAAAGCTGAAGGGATCTAAACTGCCTTGCCAGGAAGGGCCAGGCTGGCTGGCCAGAGTAGCTTTGATTCCTGGTAAACCTGTGACCCCAACAAGCAACCAGCCTGAAATGGAGACTGACTGTTGCCAGTTTAAAAACGCCTGCCACCTCAGAAAGATTTACAGGGGTGGGCTTTCTTCACCCTGAAGGCTGTGCACGTGGCTGGGAACCAGTCCCAGAACCACAGGCTTGGAGGACCTCAACCTCCCAAGGCCAGCTTTTATTTTTTTTCCCCCTCCTATTAATCTGTTCAATGTTAATTTAATTCTCAGGCCAGCTAGAAAAACCTTGAACCTGATACGGGACTTGATCCTAGGACTCTGGGATCATGGCCTGAGTCAAAAGCAGATGCTCAACCCTGAGCTACCCAGGTGCCCCTAAGAGCTTGGCGTTATGATCAATGAGAATATGCTCTCTGGTCTCTGCCATCCAGGTCCAAACCTGGAAAGTTGTCCCCAATATTTCCATTAAAAGGTTTATGAGTTTGAGTTACTATTAAGAAGATCCTAATCACCGTGGCCAGATAATGGATCCTTTAATTTGGCTATGTTTGAAGTGAAAAAAATTCATTGTAAGGGGTTCTCAACTGCCTTACTAGTATAACAGCTAGCCTTAAGGACTATTTGAGAAGATGAAAGAACAGGCATTAGACTTAAAGCAAAACTTAATGTCCACATTTGAGCTAAATTCCCCTTATCAAAATCTGTCCCCATTTGCGTGTTTTAGCTTTCCTTTCCCTACATGATTTTAAGAAAGCACTCCAGCCTAATCTCTTGGTTCAAAGTATACAGGTCACTAATATAAATGCTGAAAGCTAGAAAATGAATTTAACAACACAAGTTCCTAAAATTGGCATTAAGGCTCACTTTACTTCTATTGTATAAGGCTCTGTAATTAGGCTGTGCCAGCTTTAGGCATTCTTATACAATGTCCTTTGCAGATGTACTCTAGACTCCCCCCACCCCAACAACAAAAAAATTGTTTGCAGAACAGCAATATATCTTTTAAATTATAAAGCCCTTTAACTCCCTTTCACAAGATTCTACCAAATTTAGAGAGGAATTCAGAAGATTAGTAGCCATTTACAACACCCCCCTCACAGAGAAAACAGATGACCCAAATTTCTCCTTGGCCTTCCTGCAACGATCAGCGGAAGACTGATGTGCAGGGACTAATGGAAGCCAGCACTGACTCGTGAATGCCTTTGTTAAACGACCTAATAAAGTTCTATCAAGGACTTTCTTAAAGTCTTTAATTTAAAAAGCAGGTCAGCCCCTTAATATTCAGGCTGCAATTCAGTTCTTCTGGGGAATTAAAAACAGTCTATGTCTTGCTAATCTCTACAAAACCAAAAATGCAATTTTACAAACAAATGAAAGCCCATCTATCTTTATGAATCCCTAAACTTCACTTTTTCCTCTCAAAACCTTACAGAGAGTACAAGAGATCAGAATATAGGACAGAATTCATGACAATTTTGTCCCAGTAACCATTACCCCAAAACTCTTGGAGATAAAACTTGTATTCTTTCACTATCCCTTAAAGTTATGAAGCATAGTTTCTTTGAAATGTAAACGCAGCCTATAATCACGTGAGACTGAAGGGGGAAAAAAAGGGTAGAGACCTTTTTAAGACACAAACTACTAAAACAGCTCTTATGCCCAAACTCTAGCACAGCCTCCTTAAGATTACTTACAGGCTGGGTGACGGGCACTGGGGGGCGGGAGGGGGGGGGACTTGATGGGATGAGCAAGGGGTGATATGCTATATGTTGACAAATTGAACTCCAATAAAAAATAAAATTAAAAAAAAAGATTACTTACAGGGACAAATATGAAGTCTTCTCTAAAAATAGTCAAAGACTTTAACTATGTAAGGAAGTAAGCTTAATTTCTTCCAACTATTATGTGTGAACTAGTGAGTTTTATTTTAAAACAGAAGCTTAAGAACTCTGTCTCTACGTATGTGAATGTATGTATGGTAGATAGTATTTTTCTACCTCCAGAAGGTATGGTCAAAATTGAGAATTTTATGAACATTTAATTTTTTAAGCCCTTAATTTTCTTTGCACCAATGAAATAGAGCTCTTTTACAAATTAAATAGAAACTTAATCCAAATTAACTTCAGGTTCATGTGATCTGGGAAAATATATTCAACATTAAAGCTATTTTAAGGTTGTTGGTTTAATAAAAAAACATAGGCCTTTATATTTATCAGCAATAAAAACTTTTATCCTGCCTACCTTTTCTGAAAGTCAAATAAGTTTGTGTTATATCTAGATTTCAAAAATTTCTACAACAAAAAATAGCTTAGGAGAATGACTGGGTTTATCTGAGATGTCATGGAGTTTTTCTGGGTAACCTAAACATGAATTGTTAAAAAGTAAATTGAATAGATAATAAGTTTGCTTAAAACACTTTTATCTATAAGTTTAACTATACCTTTTTTTTAAAGATCTTTTATTTACGTGTTTTAGACAGAGAGAGAGAGAGAGAGAGAGAGCAAGCACAAGTGGAAGGGGCAGAGGAAGAGAGAGAGAGAATCTCGAGCAAACTCTGCACTGAGCGCAGAGCCTGTTGCAGGGCTCCATCTCATGACCGTGAGATCATCACTTGGTCAAAATCAAGAGTCAGATTCTTAACTAGTTGCACCACCTAGATGCCCCCACAAACCTTTTTGATAATTTAAAATTTTAAGGTTTTGCCAGGTTAAATAATGAGCTGTTAAATACATTGAATATCTAGATTATTTCCAAATAAGATAAACCTACCTCTAGAAATTGTTTCATTATTTTGTCTTTTTTGCTTACTTGTTACAGAGAAGTTAAATTTGGACCTGTTAGTAAATTTTGCTGTGCTTTGTTGAAAGATTGCACTGTGAAACAGCACGTTTCTAGAAATTATAAAATGTATTCATAAATTTGCCAATCTGAAGAATGCTAGTAAGGGACACCTGGGTCTGCCTCTCTCTCTCTGATTCTCATGAATAAATAAATAAAACCTTTAATAAAATAATAAAGAATGCTAGTACAACATTCACAATTACTTACTGCTTATTTTATAGCTTTGGTCACACATATTAGAAATTTTTAACCCTTAAGAACTTTAATATCTAGTGGAAACTAAGAAGGAAAATGTTTCTATATGCAAGAAAAGAAGGATGTATGCTTTCAGTAAAAGAAGGTATGAGGAAAGTGAATGAGAAAAAAGAGTGATTTTGTCCTAAAGTGAGGCTTAGGGCAAATCTGAATTTAAAAAAAGTTTTGAAAGTATTTTAAAAAGGGAATTCTAATATGTGATCAAGATTTAAATGAATTTTTTTGTATGATTAAAATGAATTTATTTAAAGAAGAGTTTTAGTGTCAAAGTAAGATGACATGAAATTAAAAGTTTGTTTTTCTCGGGAACACCTGGGTGGCTCAGTCAGTTAAGTGTCTGACTCTTGATTTTTGGCTCAGGTCAGGATCTCAGAGTTGCGAGATGGAGCCCTGCATTGAGCTCTGCACTGGGTGTGGAGTCTGCTTAAGATTCTCGCTCCTCCTCTCCAAAGTTTGTTTTTTTTCTGTCAAATAAACAATCTTCCTACATTATTGGGCTGGTTTTAATAATTGTAAACAAAGGCTTTTCTTTACCTTAATGTAATCTACCTAGAAAAACAAAGATTCTATGTTTTGTCTTTATCAGATCTTTGATTACTTACAAAAAACTAAGTCTATTCAATATTGAAAGAGCTAAGGCTTTGGTTCCCATCCAAGATGGCAACATACAAAGACCCTCATCTCCTCCACAGACACGTCACCTCTATACCTATTTATAAAGCAGTTCTTCCTGAAGAACCACCAAGGGATGACTGAACAAAAGATATTCTGCACAAAAGATAGGCCACCTAGAGAATGGTGAGGTAGAAACATGGTAATAAAGGGATACTCCCACCCCCACCCCATGCTGCAAAGTACAGTGGGAAAGGATGGCACTGAAGAACTGTGAGCTGATTTCCCTGTCCTGGGGCAAAGGGAGAAGAAATTTGTTTAAAAGAGCAACTAGTTTATAAAAGAACCATCCCTAGAACTCCAGCAAATGTTGGGGGCCTGGTGAACATGGTTTACACTCCCTCTCCACCTTAGGACTGCACATGGGACCAGAATTCCAGGCACCATAGCTGGCCTGCGACCTCAATGATACCAGGGCCCTAGCCTGGGCACAGAATAAAAGCCACAATTTAAAACAGAAAATGGAATATAAAGGAACTAGCCCTAGAATCCTGCCAGCAACTCTCCATGTCAAAGGAGTTGGTGAGCCCAATAATTTGTGTTCCTTCTCTACTTTGATAGCATGGACAGGATTAAGGTCCAGATGCCCTTACCAACCTATTACCTCAGTGAGCCCCAGGCTCCTAGCTGACACCGGCCCTAGCCATCCCACCAGGACAGTCCCAGAATGGTGCATACCAGGACACCGGGGGCAGTGCTAACTACAGCTCCAGCCATCACACCAAGGTGACACGGGCACAAAGCACTCTCTAATACTCCAAGTCCATACCACTTAGGCTCCAGGTAGCCACTAGGGCACTGCCAGTGCAGAGTTCTCTGGGACCTTCTGGATCATGCCTGCTTCAGCACCAGCCATCCAGCATCCAATATCCAATGCTGGCCCATTGTTGGCTTTGGTTCCAGTCACCCAGCCCCTGCACTGAGAGCCCAGTGGCACCACAGTCCATGCCCACTTCACACAGCTGTCCTGCATGGTGCCTACTGTGTTGGGCAACCCAGAACCCCTCAGCCTATACCTACTTCAGTTCTCTTGCCAGGGAGCCCTCTGCAGGGAGAGCACAGGACCACCCTGGCATTCACCCACCTCAGGTTGAAAGCATATCATGCATGTTTTCCAACTGCAACAATATGAAACCAGAAATCAATCACAAGAAAAACATATTGGAAAAACGTAAACATCTTCAGGCTAAACAACATGTTACTAAAGAGCCAATAGGTCAGTGAAGAAATCCAAGAGGTCATTAAAAAAAATACTGGAGACAAATGAAAATGAAAACACAACAGTTAAAAATATTTGGGACACAGCAAGGACAGTTCTAAGAAAGAAATTTATAGCAATACAAGCCTACCTCAGAAAACAAGAAAAAAATCTCAGTTTAACATTACACATAGGCACTAGAAAAAAGAATAACAAAGCTCAAAGTTAGTAGAAGGAAGGAAATAATATTAGTAAAAATGAAATAGAGAACAAAACAGATACACACAAACATGCACAAAAGATCAATGAAACCAAGAGCTGGTTCTTTGAAGAGAGAAAATTTTTTTGAAAAGATAACATTGATAAACTTTTAGATAGACCCATTAAGAAAAAGAATGAGGACACAAATAAAATCAGAAACAAAAGAGAACACCAGAGAAATACAAAGGATTATAAAAGAATACTCAAAAAGTATAAGCCAACAAATGGAACAAACTAGAAGAATGGATAAATTCATAAAAACATACAATCTTCTAAAACTGAATCAAGACAAAATAGAAGATCTAAACAGACCAATTACATGATAAAAACTGTTAAAGTGGGTTTAGAGGGAATATACCTGAACATAATAAAGGCCATATATGAAAAAGCCACAGCTAATATACTCAATGTTGATAAATTTTCATCTAAGATCAGGAACAAGATAAGGATGTCCATGCTCACCACTTTTATTAAACCTAGTACTGGGTGTCCAAGCCACAGCAATCAGATAAGCAAAAGAAATAAAAGGCATCCAAATAGGTAAGGAAGAAGCTAAACTGTCACTGTTTACAGAGGACATACGCTGTACATAAGAAATCCTAAGGGCTCTACCAAAACCTATTAGAAGTAAAAATAAATTCAGTAAAGTTGCAGGATACAAAATGAATACACAGAAAGTAGTTGCTTCTATACACTTATAAGGAAATAGAAGGAGAAATTAAGAAAATATGTCCATTTACAATTGCACCAAAAAGAAAATACCTAGGAATAAACAAAAATAACAAAGGAAGTGAAAGACTTGTATTCTTGAAAACTACAAAGCATTAGTGAAAGAAATTGAAGATGAGAGAAATGGAAGGATATTCCATACTCATGGATTGGAAGAAATAATGTCAAAATTCCATACTACCCAAAGTGATCTACAGATTCAATGTGAACTCTATCAAAAAACCAAAAGCATTTTCACAGGACAATAACAAATAATACTAAATTGTTTATGGAACCCATACAAAGATCCCAAATAGCCACAGCAGTCTTGAGAAAGAACTAAGTAGAAGGTATCAAAATCCCAGATTTCAACATATAGTACAAAGCTGTAGTAATCAAAACAGGATAGTACTGAAACAAATATAGATACAAAGATCAATAGAACAGAGAGCCCAGAAATAAACCCACATTTACATTAATTATTATCTATTCATCTACAACAAATGAGGCAAGAATATCCAATGGAGAAAAGATACTTTCTTCAATATAACAGTACCGGGGAACCCGGACCACTTTCTTACACCATACCCAAAAATTAACATAAAATGGATTAAAGACCCAAATGTGAGACCTGAAATCATAAAACTCCTAGAAGAAAACATAGGCAGTAATTTCCTTTTTGGCTTTAGTGACATTTTTCTAGATCTATCTCCTGAGGCAAGGGCAAAAAAAGCCGAAATAAACTACTGGGACCACACCAAGATAAAAAGCTTTGCACAGCAAAAGAAAGCATCAACAAAATGAAAAAGCAACCTACTGAATGGGGGAAGATGTTTGCAAATGACATATCTGATAAGGGTTAATATCTAAAAAATATATAAAGAACTTACATAACACCAATGAAGAAAAAATCTGATTTTAACACAGGCAGACAGGGCGCCTGGGTGGCTATGGTTGAGCATCTGCCTTTGGCTCAGGTTGTGATCCCTGGGTCCTGGGATCAAGTCCTATGTCAGGCTCCCCATGGGGAGCCTGCTTTTTCCTCTGCCTCTCTCTGTGTGTCTATCACGAATAAATAAAATATTTTTTAAAAAATAAAATGGGCAGAGGACCCAAATAGAAGTTTTTCTAAAGAAGATATATGATGGGAAAGAAGCGCATGAAAAGATGTTCAACATCACTAATCATCAGGGAAATGCAAATCAAAACTATATAAGCTATCACTTTCCACCAGAATGACTGGTGGATCAAAAACACAAGAAATCAGTATTATCGAGGATGTGGGGAAAAGTGCAACTGTTGATGGAAATGCAAACTGGTGCAGCCAATATGATAAATAGTATAGCGTTTCCTCAAAAATAGAAATGCCACATGGTCTAGTAATTACTGGGTATATTTATCCAAAGAATACAAAAACACTAATTCAAAAACATACAGGCACTGCTATGTTTATTGCAGCATTATTTGCAATAGCCAAGACTGCCCTACTGCCTATGGATAGATGAATGTATAAAAAAGATGTGGCATATATATATATGAAGGAGAAAATATGTATTTTCTTGCTCTCTATCTTTGAGAAGTGCACACACACACACACACACACACACACACCATGGAATATTACTCAGCCATAAGAAACAATGAGATCTTGCCATTTGCAGCAACATGGGTGAACCTGGAGAGTATGATGCTAAGTGAAATAAAGAAATACAAATACCATATGAAGTCCAAAAAACCCCAAAAGAAATTAAAAAAAAAACAAAAGGAAAAACAGATTCATGAATACAAAGAACAAACTGATAGTTGCCAAAGGGATCCTGGGATGGGCAAAATGAGTGAAGGAGGGGGAGGTACAGGTTTCTAGTTATGAAATAAGTGACAATGCTAAAAGGTACAGCATAGGGTAATAGTGTTTTGTGTGACAGTAGCTACACTTGCAAGCACAGCATGACATACAGAATTCTCCAATCACTCCCTTGTACATTTGAAACTAATATAACATTGTAGGTCAGCTACACTTCAATTTCAAAACAGGGCTAGGGCTTTTTACAATGATTTAACCTTCTGTATTTGCCTGCTAAGTCTTTAATTGCTACCTTGGCTAAGTGGATAACTAAATAGTTTTTTATAATGGTCCGCGATTCCATTTTATCCAAATGTCCATCCAAACACTGATTTTTTTTTTCACAAAGTTCTCCAAATCAAATTTTAAAATGAAGTCTTTTGACCCCAAATTTGAAATTTCCAGAGCGTCCCTGGAAAATTTCCAAAACTTTGTTCTCATAAAAGAGAGATGTTAAATTAGACATATTTAGTATGTTAAGTTACATAAGAAGCATTGTCAGATACGTGATGCTACTCCTTCGATTATAATTGTGCAAATATATGTTAAGGTCAAGTGTTCCAGAAATCATACAAAATCCCTAGAAATTTGTTTTGTCCTGGTGTGTCATCAGTTGTAATTTTTGTTATCTCGAAGTATAGTGTGTCACAGAAATAATCAAATTTCCTTGTCAGTTGCATTGTAATAAGCTAATCGGATCTTTAGGCACCGTCATTTTAAAAACTTTGTCATTTACAGTTATTGTTTTGCTGATATTTTTACAAAAGTGTTTCATCTTCAAGGAGATTCAGGAAAGAGACTCTGATACGTACTCTAGAATAAAGCTCTCTAATAACTTAAACCTCACACTAATTGAACTGGGTAAGAATTTACAGAAGTCTACTGGAGGAACTGATAGTCTTGTAAAACTACTTTTAAAAGATTAAGGGCAACAAATATTAATTACGTGGGGCTGAATGATTGTAATTATCATGACTTTTTGTTTGATAGATTGCTGGCTCCTTAAATTTTATTTTCCAGATATAAGAAGACTTTTCCTCTCAAGCTAACTATAACTGACAGCAATTTGGTAGGCTATGCCTTTCAAAACATTGAAATATTTACCTTTTTTTCCTACTGGATTCCTCCATAATTAAGATACTCTCAGTATCTTATGTTTTCATGGCAATATATTTATTTGCATAAGTTCAATAAGACTCTGTTCTCCTTGTAACAGGACATCATTGCAAACACGGCTTATAGTACCGAGACTTTGACTAGAATGTCATTTTAAGAGAAAAATGCATAGACTCAGATATGGACAGACACATTTAAGGAACTAAGATTAACTTTATGGAGCCAATGAAAAGCTTCCTGGAAAATCAGCCTGATAACTCACTTACAGAGTTCCTAGCAACCTCACCAGGGAGCAAAGATTACTTCCTGGCAGGTGCAAGAACCTCAGGATAGTTTTAGGACCTCAAGAAGAGATAAAGTAACCCAAATCTATAGATATTGCAGGTGAAGTCCAATAGCAAGTATTTGGCTTGGCTTCTTAGCCTCAAGAGGCTATGAGAGTTCAATGTGGGGACTTCTGGGGTTCAAGATGGCAATGTAGGAAGATTCTGGACTCACCTCCTCTATGGAACACCTATTTTACACCTATTAATAGAACAATTTCTCCTGAAGAAGAACTGAGGGCTGACTGTACAGCTAGTGAATGACCAAAGACAGAACAACTGGAGAGCTGGAGACATAGTAACAAAGGGAACCCACACCCCCAATTCTGCAAACTGTAGTGGGAAGCGATAGTACTGAGGTGCCAAGAACAGATCCCTTTGTCCCTGGGCACAGAATAAAAACCTGCAGTTTAAAAGAGCAACTAGCATATAAAAGAGACAGCGTTCGAACTCTGCCAAGTGGCAAAGAACCTGAAGGGATGCTCTCCAGCTCAGAGGGACTGGAGAACCACATGCTTTATGTTCCCATTCCACCTTAGGAGCCTAGACCAGAGGAGGGTCTGGACACCATGATGGCAGGTCCAGTCATCCCAGTGAGCTTGCAACTTGAGCAAGCCCAGTGTCCACAAGCCACACCAGCCCTAGATGCACTGGAACACAGAAAAAAAGAGCTGTGGTTTAAAAGGGCAGAGGAACTGTGGGAATGTTCTCTCCACCTTGACCTCAAAAGCCAAGACCAGAGCAGGGTCTGGCCACGATGCCCTGATTGGAGGGTCCTGATGCCATAACTGGAAGGTTATCACGTGGAGCTTGCAGCCTCAGCCAGCCCAGGGTCCTGGAGCCCACACCAGCCCTGGCGGTGCTGGAGCACAGGGGGGAGAAGCCATATTTGAAAGGGCTGAGGAACTACAGGAAAATACTCTCTCCCTCCACTTCCCTCTTCCAGCTTAGCCTACTCAGGTCTGGCTCACAGTGAGCTTCCAACATGGGCCAGCCCAGGGTCCACAAGCCTGCAGCAGTTGCACTGTGGTGTTGCGATAAGAAAACAAGTTGCAATTTTGTCTTTGTTTTAATCTTTACTACTTTATTTCTTTACTATTTAAAATTTGTCTTGTTTTGTTTTTTTTTTCTTTTTGGTTTTGTTCTTTCTTTTATTCTTCTCCATTTCTTGTTTTTCTTTTTTCCTATTTATGTAATAATTATTATTTTTAAATTTTCTCTGTAAAAAGTTATGGTTTAAGAGTAACTAGCATTACAGCCACAGCTCCAGCCAGCAATAAAAGTCACCAGGCACACACAATCTGCCTAGAGGTCACCATACACAAGAATACTACTTCAACTTTAAGTAGCTGTTTTGCCTAATACATAGAGGGAAAAAAAACACATAGAAAGTCAAGCAAAATGGGGAGACAGAAGTGGTTCACTGCTTTTCTGTGAGGGCTCACTGAAAAGTAGGGGGAACAAATGTTCAGCTCCATGGTTAGAGAGCGGGACACAACCCACCCATCTGGGCTGAACCCACCCATCTGGGCTAACAGCCTTCAGGGAGCAAACAGAACCACTTAGTGGAGTCCAGGGCCACTTACACCGAGCCATGCCTCCTGTGCTCTGAGGGGCTTGTGCAATAGGGCAAATCCACCTGAGTATCAGCACAACAGGCGCATCCCCCAGAAGACCAGCACAACTCCCTCGCACCAAGTTCACTAATCATAGAGGGCTGCAAAGTTTCAGTTCTAAGGGAACTGAGAAAAAAATAATAAAAGACTAAATAATGAAGATACAAAGACTTTTTTTCAATTATTTTCTTATTTTTTCTATTTTAATTTTAATATATATTCTATAGATGTTTTTAATTTTTTGGTGCCTTTCATTGTATCTTATGTTATTTATATGTATTCTTTCTTTCTTATTTTGGGATCTAAGTTTCTTATAACAAGCAGACCAAAACACATCAAGGATCTTGTTGTTGTTGTTGTTTTCTATTCTTTTTTTTTTTTCTGAACAAAATGAGGAAATGGAGAAAATCATAACAGGAGGTAGTACTCACGGCCAGGGATTTAATCAATATGGATAAATAACATGTCTGAACTAATTTAAAATTAGCATAAAGATACTAGTGGGGCTTGAAAAAAGCATAAAAGACACTAGAGTATACCTTACTATAGAGATAAAAGAACTAAAAGCTAGTAAGGCCAAAATTAAAAATACTATAACCAAGATGCAGTCCCAAGTGGAGGCCATAAAAACAAGGATGAACAAAGCAGAAGAGCAAATTGGTGATGCAGAAGATAAAATTATGGAAAATAAGAAAGCTGAAAAGAAGAGGGAAAGAAAACTATTAGATCACAAAGGTAGACTTAGGAAACTAGGTGATTCCATAAAGTGAAATAATATCTGTATTATCAGTGTCCCAAAAGATGAAGAGTGGGGGAAAAGGTGGTAGAAGGTTTATTTGAACAAATTATACCTGAGAACATCCCTAATCTTGGGAAGGAAACAGGCATTCAAGTTCAAGAGGCACAGGAACCTCCCCTCAAAATCAACAAAAACAGATCATATTATATTATAGTGAAACTTGCAAATTACAAAAAGAAAGAGAAAATCCTAAAAGCATCTCAGGATAAGAGGTCCTTAGCCTACAAGGATAGACACATAAGGCTGGCAGCAGACCTGTCCACAAAGACCTGGCAGGCCAGAAAGGACTGGCATAATATATTCAATTTGCTAAATGGAAAATATATACAGTCAAGAATACATTATCCAGCAAAGCTGTCATTCAGAAGGTGAGATAAAGAGTTTCTAAGACAAATAGAAACTAAAGGAAATTCACATACACTAAACCCGCTCTGCAAGAAATATTAAAGAGGACCTTTGAGTGGAACGAGAGACCAAAAGTAACAAAGACCTGGCAGGAACAGAGACAATCTACAGGAACAGTGACTTTACAGGTAAAACAATGGCACTAAAGTAGTATCTTTAAATAATTACTCTGGATGTAAATGGCTAAATACTCCAATCAATATATATAGGGTAGGGGCAAGTTGGTTGGTTAAGTGTCTGTCTTTGGCCTAGGTTATGAACGCAGAGTCCTGGGATCAAGCCCTACATCTGGCTCTCTGCTCTGCAAGGAGCCTGCTTCTCTCTATGCTTGCCACTCTGCCTTCCTATGCATTCTCTCTCTCCTCTCTCTCTCTCTCTCTCTCTCTCTCTCTCTCTCTCTCTCTTTTTCTCTGTCAAATAAATAAAATCTTTTAAAAAAATACATAGGGTATCAGAATGGATAAAAAAAAAAACCCCACAAGATCCTCCCCCCAAAAAACACAAGACCCATAGATATGCTGCTTATAAGAAACTAATTTTAGATTGAAAGTGAGGGAATGGAGAACCATTTATCATGCTAATGGACATCAAAAGAAAGCTGGAGTAGCCATCCTTTTTTTTTAAAAAGATTTATTTATTTATTTATTTATTTATTTATTTATTTATTCGTGATAGACATAGAGAGAGAAAGAGAGGCAGAGACACAGGAGGAGGGAGAAGCAGGCTCCATGCCGGGAGCCTGACGTGGGACTCGATCCCGGGACTCCAGGATCGCGCCCCAGGCCAAAGGCGGGCGTTAAACCACTGAGCCACCCAGGGATCCCGTGGAGTACCCATCCTTATATCAGAAAACAAGATTTTAAACCAAAGAGTATATTAAGAGGTAAATAAGGACACTGCATTATAATAAAGGGGTCAATCCAACAAGAAAATCTAACAATTGTAAATATTTATGCTCCTAACTTGGGAATAGCCAAATACATAATTCAATTAATAACTAACTTTAAAAAATTCATCGATAATGATACAATAATAGTAGGAGACTTTAACACCCCACTCACAGCAATGGACAGATAATATAAGCAGAAGATCAACAAAGAAACAAGGGCTTTGAATGACGCAATGGACCAGATACACTTAATCAATACACTCAGAGCATTTCATTCTAAAGGGGCAAAATGCACATTCTTTTCAAGTGCATATGGAACATTCTCCAGAATAGATCACATACCGGATCACAAATCAGGATTCAACTGGTACAAGCAGACTGAAATCATACCACATATATTTTCAGACCACAATACTATGAAACTTGAAGTCAGCCACAAGAAGAAATTTGGAAGAACTACAAATACATGAATGGGTCAAACAGGAAATTAAAGAAGAAATTTTAAAAATACATGGAAGCAAATGAATATGAAAACATGACAGTTCAAAACCTTTGGGATGCAAGAAAATTCTCAAATACACAACCTAAGTTGACACCTAAAGAAATGGAAAAAGAACAGCAAATAAAGCCTACATCCAGGAGAAGATTAGAGCAGAAATCAGTGATATGCAAACTAAAAACAGACAAACAAAAAAACCCCAGTAGAACAGATCAATGAAACTAGGGGCTGGTTCTTTGAAAGAATAAAGTTGATAAACCCCTAGCCAGACTTATCAAAAAGAAAAAAAGACAGAAATAAATTAAATCAGGATTGAATGAGGAGAGATCACAACCAATATTGAAGAAATACAAACAATTATAAGAGAATGATATGAGCAATTATATGCCAACAAATTAGGCAATCTGGAAGAAATGGATACATTCCTAGAGACATATAAACTACCAAAACTAAAACAGGAAGAAATAGGAAACCTGGACAGACCCATAACCAGCAAAGAAATTGAATCACTAATCAAAAATCTCCCAACAAACAAGAGTCCAGGGCCAGATGGCTTCCCAGGGGAGTTCTACCAAACAGTTAAAGAAGAATTAACACCTATTCTTCTGAAACTCTTCCAAAAAATAGAAATGGAAGGACAACTTCCAAATTCATTCTATGAGGCCAACATTACCCTGCTCCCCAAACCAGACAAAGACCTCCCTAAAAAGAATTAGAGACCAATATCCCTTATGAACATGGATTCAAAAATTTTCACCAAGATACTAGCTAATAGGATCCAACAGTATATTAAAAGGATTATTCACCATGACCAAGTGGGATTTATTCCTGAGCTTCAGGGGTGGTTCAACATCTGTAAATCAATCAACATTACACACATTAATAAAAGGAAGAATAAAAACAATATGATCCTCTCAAAGGATGCAGAAAAAGCATTTGACAAAATGCAGCATCCTTTCTCAGTATAAACCTTCTGCAATGTGGGAATAAAGGGAATATACTTCAACATCATAAAGGCCATACACAAAAGATCCATAGCGAATATCATCCTCAATGGGGAAAAACTGAGAGCTTTTTCCTTAAGGTCAGGAACACAACAGGGATACTCACTCTCCCTGCTATTGTTCAACATAGTACTGGAAGTCCTAGCCTCAGCAATCAGACAACAAAAATAAATTAAAGGCATCCAAATCACCAAACTTTCACTATTCACAGATGACATCACCTCTATGTAGAAAACCTAAAAGACTCCTCCCCAAAATTGCTAGAACTCATATAGGAATTCAGCAAAGTCACAGGATTAAAATCATCACACAGAAGTCTGTCGCATTTCTGTACTCTAACAATAAAGCAGCAGAAAGAAAAGTCAAGGAATCCATCCCATTTACAATTGTACCAAAACCCATAAATACTTAGGAACAAACCTAATCACTTAGTCAATCAGAGAAGGACAATTATCATATGGTTTCACTCATATGAGGGTTATAAGAGATAGTGAAAGAGATTATAAGAGAAGAGAGGGAAAATGAGTGGTAAAAATTAGAGAGGGAGACAAACCATGACAGACTCCTAACTCTGGGAAACAAAGGGTTGTGGAAGGGGAAGTGGGCGGGGGGATGGGGTACCTGGGTGACAGGTACTGAGGATGGCATTTGATGGGATGAGCACTGGGTGTTATACTATATGCTGGCAAATCAAACTTCAATAAAAACAAAACAGAACAAAACAAAAAAAAGGAATAAACTTAACCAAAGAGGTAAAAAAATCTGTACTCTGAAAACTATAGATTGCTGAAAGAAACTGAGGAAGACACAAAGAAATAGAACAACATTCCATGCTTACAAATATTGTTTAAACGAAGGACAAATATTGTTAAAACATTTGTGCTACCCAAAGCAGTCTATATAGTCAATGCAATCTCTATCAAGATACCACCATCATTTTTCACAGAGCTGGAACAAACCATTCTAAAATTTGTAAGAAACTAGAAAAAAAAAACAGAACCCCAAATAGCTAAAGTAATGTTGAAAACGAAAAATCAAAACTCAAGGCACCACAACTCCAGACTTCACCTATACTGCAAAGCTGTCATCATCAAGACAGTACGGTCCTGGCACACAAACAGACACATAGATCAATAGAACAGAACAGAGAACCTTGAAGTGGACCCTCAACTCTATGGTAAACTCATCTTTGACAAAGCAGGAAAGAATATCCACTGGAAAAATGTCTCTTCAACAAATGGTGTTGGGAAAGTTGAAGAGTCACATGCAGAAGAGTGAAACTGGACCACTTTCTTATACCATACACAAAAATAGACTCAAAATGGATGAAAAACTTAAATGTGAGGCAGGAATCCATCAAAATCCTAAAGGAGAACAGGCAGCAAATGCCTTGACCTTGGCTACGGCAACTTCTTACTAGACATGTCTCCAAAGGCAATGGAAACAAAATAAAAAATGAACTATTGGGACTTTATCAGGATGAAAAGTGTTTGCACAGCAAAGGAAACTATCAATAAAACTAAAAGGCAACCTACAGAATGGAGATGATATTCACAAATGATATCAGATAAAAGGCAAGTATTCAAAATGATAAAGAACTTATCAATACAACACTCAAAAAAAAAAAAAAAAACCAAAAAATCCAGTTAAGAAATGGGCAGAAGACTTGAACAGACATTTCTCCAAAGGAGACATACAAATGGCCCACAGACACATGAAAAATTCTCAACATCATTCGGCATCAGGGAAATACAAATCAAAACCACAATGAGAGGGATGCCTGGGTGCCTCAGAGGTTGAGCATCTGCCTTTGGCTCAGGGTGTGGTCCCGGAGTCCCGGGATCGAGTCCCACATCAGGTTCCCCTCAAGGAGCCTGCTTCTCCCTCGGCCTGTGTGTCTACCTCTGTGTGTGTGTGTGTGTATGTGTGTGTGTCTCATGAATAAATAAATACAATCTTTAAAAAAAACACAATGAAATACCATCTCACACCTGTCAGAATGATTAAAATTAACAATTCAGGAAACAACAGATGTTGGTGAGGATGTGGTAAAAGGGTAACCCTCTTTCACAGTTGGGAATACAAACTGGTGCAGCCACTCTTGAAAACAGTATGGTGGTTCCTCAAAAAGTTCATAATAGAAGTACCCTATGACCCAGTAATTGCACCACTAGGTATTTATCAAAGAAATAGAAAAATGGTGATTTGAGGAGACACATGTACTGCAGTGTTTATAAGAGCAATCTTGGGATGCCTGGTGGCTCAGTGGTTGAGCATCTGCCTTTGACTCAGGGCCTAATTCCAGTTCGGGGGTCAAGTCCCACATCAAGCTCCCTGTGAGGAGCCTGTTTCTCCTTCTGTCTATGTCTCTTCCTCTCTCTGTGTCTCTCATGAATAAATAAATAAAATCTTAAAAAAAATAAGAGCAATCTCCACAATAGCCAAAATACAAAAAGAGTCCAGATGTCCATTGACAGATGAATATATAAAGAAGTGGTGTATATATCTATATCTATAATAGAATATTACTCAGCCATCAAAAAGAACGAAATCTTGCTATTTGCAACGATGTGGATGGAACTAGAGGGATTATGCTAAGCAAAATAAGTCAGTCAGAGAAAGAAATACCATTCTATTTTACTCTTATATGGAATTTAGGAAACAAAAAGATGAACATAAGGGAGGAGAAGGAAAAATAAGATAAAAACAGAGAGGGAAGCAAACCATAAGAAACTCTTAACTATGGGGAACAAACTGAGAGTTCCTGGAAGGTAAGTAGGTGAGGGGATGAGGTAATTGGGTGACGGGCATTAAGGCATTGATATTATGAGCACTGGGTGTTATATGCAACTGATGAATCACTAAATTTTACCTTGTAACTAATATAACAGTATATTTTAACTAAAATGAAAAAAAATTTAAAAATAAGCAATATGCCTGATAAAGACTTTAATCTCATGATTATAAAGATATTCACTGGACAAGAAAAAAGAATGGAAGAACTCAGTGAGACCTTCAAAAAAGATAGAAAATATTTAAGAGAACCAATCAGAACTGAAGAATAGAATAACTGAAATGGAAAAACACACTATAGGAAATTAACAGTAGGTTAGAGGATTTAGAAGAATGTATCAGTGATCTGGAAGACAGTAATGGAAAACACATAAGCTGAACGACAAAAAGAATGAGGATAGATTAATAGATCTCTTGGATAACATCAAATAAACACACATTCATATTATAGGGATTCCAGAAGAAGAAAAGAGAAAAAAGTAGAAAATTTGGAGAAATAGTAACTGAAAACGTGACATCCAAGTTCAAGAATCACAGAGTAGCAAAGAAGATGAACCTAGGAGGTCCACACCACACACAGCATTATAACAATTAAACAATTATTTTAATAATAATAATAATAATGTCAAAAGTTAAAGAGAGAATCTTAAATGCAGCAAGAGAAAATTACCTATATAGACATCCTATAAGACCGTCAGCTGATTTTTTCAGACAAACGTTGCAAACCAGAAGGAAATGGCATAATACATTCAAAGTGCTGAAAAGAAAAAACCTACAACCAAGAATACTTAGCAAGGTTATCCTCAAGATGTGAAGGAGGATTGTTCCCTAAACAAAAGATAAAGGAATTAATCACCACTAAACCACCCTTACAAAGTTAAAAGGACTTCATTAAGTAGAAAAGAAATGGCCATAATTAAACATAGAAGATATGAATAAAAAGATATAAACTATGACAACATACATAAAGTATGGAGAAGAGAGTAAAAATGGAAGAGAAGGGGGAAAAGTTTTTTTTTTCTGTTTTTCTTTTTTGAATGCATTTGAACTTAAAACACTGTCAAATTAATATAGGCTGCTATTTACATAGGATGTTATATGTGAACCTAAGCAGGAGTCATGGGATCAAGCCCCACATCAGGCTCCCCACTATGCAAGGTGTAGTGGGTCACCTTGAGATTCTCTCTCTCTGCCCCTCCCCCTGTTCACACTCTCTAAACAAACAAACAAATAAAATCTTTTAAAGAGAGAGAAAGAGAGAAATTGATAGTAATACAATAAAAGTAGGTGACTTTGACATCCCATTAGATCAATGAATAGATTATCCAGATAATCAGTGAGGAAACAAAGTCTTTGACACAATGGACCAGATGGACATAACAGATATATACAGGACATTTCATGCAAAACAGAATATACCTTCTGTGGAGTGCAGGTGGCTCATTCTCCAGAATAGATCATATTAGGCCATAAAACAAGCCTTAATAAGTTGAAGAAGATTGGAATCATACCATGTATCTTTTCCAACCACAACATTGTGAAACTAGAAGAAAGTCACATGAAAAAAGTGGAGAAACAAAGATGTGAACATTAAAGAACATGTTACTAAACAACCAATGGGTCACTAAAGCAATCAAAGAAGAAATTTTTAAAAATACACAGAGAAAAATGAAAATGAAAATGAAAACAATGGCCCAACATCTCTGGGACACAGCAAAAGCAGTTCTTAGAGGGAGGTATACAGTAATACAGGCCTATCTTAAGAAACAACAACAACAAAAAGCTCAAATGATCTAATCTTATCTTACACCTAAAGGAAACAGAAGAAGAAGAAGAAGAAGAAGAAGAAGAAGAAGAAGAAGAAGAACAAGAACAAGAAGAACAACAACAAGGAGACAATAGGGAAAAGACAGTCTCAATAAATGGCGCTGGGAAAACTGGGCACCACCATGGAAAAGAATGAACTGGACCACTTTCCGACACCATACACCAAAATATACTCAATATGGATTAAACACCTAAATGTGAGAACTGAAGCCATAAAAATCCTAGAGAATCCTAATTTCTCTGACATCAGCCATAGCATCAATTTTCTAAAGATATCTACCAAGGCAGGGGGAACAAAAGTAAAAATAAACTATTGGAGACTATATCAAAATAAAAAGGTTTTGCACAGCCAAAAAATCATCAAGAAAACAAAAAAGACAACCTATTGAACGGGAGAAGATATTTGCAAATGATATATTTGATAAGGGATTTATATCCAAAATATATAAAGAACTTATATAATTCAATGCCAGAGATCAATTAATGCGATTAAAAATGGGCAGAAGTTATGAACAGATATTTCTCCAAAGTAGACATACAGGTAGCCAACAGATACATGAAAAGATGCTCAACATCGCTAATCATCAGGGAAATGCAAATGAAAACCATAAAAAGATATTACTTTATACCTGTTAGAATGGCTAAAATACAAACAAACAAGAAATAGCAAGTATTTGAGAAAACGTGGAGAAAAAAGGAACCCTCATGCACTGTTGGTGGGAATGTAAATTGGTACAACTACCGGAGAAACCAGTATGGAGGTTCTTCAAATATTAAAGATAGAAATACCATATACCCAATAATTCCACTATTGGGTATTTACTGAAGGAAAACAAAAATGCCAATTTGACTTTTTTTTTAAAGATTGTATTTATTTATTCATTTATTCATGAGATACACAGAGAGAGGCAGAGGCATAGGCAGAGGGAGAAGCAAGTTCCCTGAGAGGAGCCTGATGTGGGACTTGATCCTGACCCTAGGATCACAACTTGAGTCAAAGGCAGACACTCAACCATTGACCCACCCAGGTGCCCCTGATTTGGCTTCCTTTTGGCCAGAACCCCATTTCCCAGTAATTCACCAAAATGACCAACACAAAGGGAAAGAGGACGGACACCTGGGTGGCTCAGTTGTTGAGCATCTTCCTTGGGCTCAGGGCGTGATGCTGAAGTCCCAGGATCCTGTCCCTCATCAGGCTCCCCTCGAATAACCTGCTTTTCCCTCTGCCTGTGTCTCTGCCTCTTCCTGTCTCTCTCATAAATAAATAAATATTTTTTAAAAAACCAAACCAACAAAGAGGAAAGAGGAGAGGCACCGCTATATATTCTTTAGGCCTTTTAGAAAACATGGAGTTGTTCCTTTGGCCACATACTGGCGGATCTACAAGAAAGGTGATACTGTAGACATCAAGGGAAAGGGCACTGCTCAAAACGGAATACCCAGCAAATGTTACCATGGCAAAACTGGAAGAGTCTATGGTGTCACCCAACATGTTGTTGGCATTGTTGTAAACAATTTAAGGGCAAGATTCTTGCCAAGAGAATTAATGTAGGTCTTGAGCATATTAAGCAGCCAAAGAGCCGAGATAGTTTCCTGAAGCATGTGAAGGAAAATGATCAGAAAAAAGAAGGAAGCCAAAGAGAAAGGGTTCAACTGAAGCACCAGCCTGCTCCTGCTCCATCTTTTTTTTTTTTTTTGAGGTTTTGTTATCATTTATTTGTGAGGTTAAAAGCAAGTGATAAAAAGTAAAAACTGTTGTATAAATTTTTGTTTTGTTCTCAATTTGTTTTCAGTTTCCAATGTCCTCTTGAAGACCAGTCTGGGGAATAGGGGAGTGGGGGTGGGGGCTACAGGGGAGACAAGTGAAGGAGAAGGAAAAGAGAAGAGGAGCTGAGACTCAGGGACTGGGGTCGGGTGCAGGGGGGAAGGTATCCTGCAATAACCAGACCTGGTCCAAGGAATGTTCCAACTCCAACTAAAAAAGAGAAATAGCCAGAGTGACTTTTTTTTTCCTTTTTAAAAGTTTATTTTTAAACTTTTTAAAGCCAAGGGTATAGGAAGAAAATAAATTGCTTTCCCCTGAAAGAGGCAGTTTCAGGAAGCACACATTATGAGAACCAATGGAAAGGAGCCTGAGCTGCTGGAACCCATTTGTGGCATGTTAAGTATAAAAAAAAAAAATTAATTAAAAGACCTCAAGACTGCAAAAACAAAACAAAAAAAAAGCCCACTAATTTGAAAAGATATATGCACCCAGTTATGGGATGAATAAGTGAGGGGAATAAAAAGCACAACATAAGGAATATAGTCAGTGATACTGTAACAGTGATATAACAGGACAGATGGTTGCTACACTTGGGGTGAATACAGTGTAATGTATAAACCTGTGGAATCCTGTGCAACTGAAACTAATGTAACATTGTGTGAACCATAATTAAATTTTAAAAACAAAAAATAAACATGCAATTTCCATATGAACTAACAATTACACTCTTGGACATTTATTCAAGAGAAATGAAAGTCCATGTTCAAACAAAAACATGTATGTGGAAAAAAAATAGAAATACCATATGATCCAGTAATTGCACTACTAGGTATTTACCCAAATAAAACAAAACATTAATTCAAAAAGATATGTGTACCCCTATGTTTTTTGCAGCCTAAAGACATGGAAACAATCTAAGTGTCCATCAATGGATAAAATTTTGATTATATTTATATATAATTTAATATTTCTCAGGTATAAAAAAAGAGTAAGAGCTTGCTTTTTTTGACAACATGGATGGACCTAGAGACTACAATGCTAAGCAAAATCACTCAGGAAAAAACAAATACTGGATGTTTTACATGTAGAATCTACTAAGCAAGTGAAAACAGAAACAGACCTATACATACAAAGAACAAACTGATGGTTGCCAGAGGGGGAGGGGTAGAGGGATACACAAAATGGGTGAGAGAGAAAGGGAGGTATAGACTACCAGTTATGGAATGAATAAAGTCATCAATATATAGGAAATATATTCAGTGGTATTGTGATAGCATTGTGTGGTGACAGGTGGCTACACTTGAGTTGAGCATGACACGGCTTATAGAGTTGTCAAATCACTATTTTATACACCTAAAACTAATGTTGCATTGTGTGTCAATTGCATTTCAATTAAAGTAAAATTCAAAAATCAACACATTTCAAAAAAATACATCTACCACTCTCTCATTACATATAGGGTCCCAAGTAAAAGTTGTGCAAGGATCTCCAACTAATGTAGAAAAATTTAACAATTAAAAGGGATTCATCGAAGGATTAAGAATAAAATTAACCCAAAGACATGAGTCCATAGATTGCTAATAATTGTTGATAGACTAGACCACTGTTTGGGAAGATCATCAAAAAGATGTGCCTGCCAACTGACCCATGAACTGGACCCAGGCACTCAGAGGCTTTTCACCCCCATCCCTATCCTTGGAATGTATATTGCACCTGCCTTTCCAGCCCCCACAGCTTTCTCCAAGGACGTAGCCTTGAGATAGTGATGTGGTATTGAGAACACCCTGACTGACTGAACCCAGTGAAGGCTTCTACCTACACTTTGATTTGGCGGGCAGGTATGCGCATCCTTTCGTCCTGCTACTGCCTAAGACAAGCCTTGTATGTAAATTTCCTTTGCTTACTAAAACTGTCACCTACCAATCTGAGTGGCTTCTTCCTTCACTCTGTCTCTGCCCTCTGGTTACAAGGTCCAATTTCAGATTTCACCTGGGAAGCTCCTGGGGAGGAGATTTCAAGCCAATAACCACCCATTAAGGCTAAATGCTTTATAGGTCCCAATTTAGAAAACAGTCTTGGAATAGATGTAATAAGACCTGTACGAATTAAAAAAAAAAAAGAACATTAAAGAACATCTAAAGGAACAAATTAATGCCCCTAGTATTTCACCATTTGATATCCAATCTAGCCTTGTTAAGGTCAGTGTTTAGGTATAGAGACTATATATATGGGTATATAAATGTACAGTAGATTATAGAAAGATAAACACTGTCCCCAAGTGGAGGGAGCACTCCCAGATACAGGCACTATCATAAACAATATCACCACTGGATCAGGAACTTACTATATGGTAACAAACTTACCTGACATATTGTTGATATTCCAATTGATGAGGAGAATATGCGTTCATATGGGAAGGCAGACAACATCAGTTCACTAGGTTACCATAAGTCAATATCAGTTTATTAGGGCCCAGTAGTAGGGCCCACAACCTTCTAACACAAGATATCCAGGCCTTCCAGGAAAACACAACACACACAAACCAGCAATTCCTATACTGATGGCATGCTTATTTATGGTGCTAACTTGGAAAGAACAAACTAGAGTCCCAATAGAGTTAACTGAATTCCTTACACTCAGAAGATGGACAGGTGACCCAAGTAATGTCTGACGACCCCACACTAAAATGTTTAGGTCTTCTGAAGGCAGAAAAATACCAGACCCAGTCACAGACAAGCTAGACAAGCTGCATTCCATTTGTACCACAAAAGCAGCAGCTCAGAAACCAATAGGACTGTTTGGATATTGGAAACAGCACATACCACATACAAGGATCATAATAAAACACATTTATGAAATAAATAGGAAGAGTAGGGAACTTGGATAGAGACACAGAGGCAGCCTTCACTTATCTCACAAATGCTTCTCAGAACATGTAGTTCACTGGCACCAGCTAATAGGGACTCTAGATGCAAACTGGAGTACCTACACTCAGAAGGGTTTGCAACATAGTCTCTGTACACTATAACACCAAGGATCCCAGATATTTCCCAACTGTATTTTGGACTAAGAAATTCCTATGGCCCAAGAACAGATATGAACCAATTAAAGGCTCACCTGGGCACTCTCTGAGTCCTATAGAATACAGAGTCACTAAGAGAAAATAAATAAATTACACTTGAACTCCAACAGCCTATACTGGAGTGGGTAAAGCAGACCCCTGACAAACAGAGAGAAGCTACTCCTGACCATAAAGTCCTAACGTAGAAATGGCTATTTCGTGGGATGCCTGGGTGGCTCAGCGCTTGAGCTTCTGCTTTCAGCTTAGGGCATGATCCTGGGATCCAGGATCGAGTCCCACATCGGGTTCCCTGTGAGGAGCCTGCTTCTCCCTCTGCCTGTGTTTCTGTCTGTCTCTCTCTGCATCTCTCATGAATAAATAAATAGGACCTTTGAAAAAAAAAAGGAAAAAAAATATCTTAAAAAAAAAAAGAAAAAGAAATGGCTATTTCCAAGAAGGACAAATGGATTGAGGGTTCAACTTCCGTGTGAACTGAGAAAATCTCCAATATGCCAACAGTAGGCTCACCAGAGTTGCTGAGGAGTGAGCCTAACCAAGCTCCAGCAGTTGGGCAACAGAAACTGCCTTTGACCATGGCTCTCAACAATGCCTGGTTTATAGATGGATCAGCCTCCATGACACCGTCTGCAAAATGCTGGCAGGCAGTAGCCTTGAGGACTAATGATGGTCCAACCCTGTCAGAATCAGGCTTGAGAAAGTCAGTACAATATGCTGAATTAATAGCCATAAAATTGGCAATCGAATAATCTGTTAAGGAAAATCAGGATGACATACATCTTTTCTCAGACTCATGGGTAGAAGCTAATGGAATAGCTCTTTGGTCAGAAACATGGTGGGAAAATGACTGGAAAAATAGGAAATATGAACATATGGAGTATGGACATAATGGCAGAAAATAGCACTGGGTGATATCTCCATGTTCCTCACACATGTCTCTGCACATCAGAAAGCCAACTCTGAGTAATGGACCTTAATGACCAGATAGACAAACTCACTAGAAAAACAAAGAGGCTAAAAATCCTAAAATTTAATAACAAACACAATGATTCATGACTAAGGAGGAAACCAATTCAAAACACAACCACACATAAACAAGAAGGACAATGAAAGATCAAATCTGAGCACACAAATGTGCCGTTTGGTTGTCTCATTCCACGGGCCCGTATCACCAAACAGGTCATGTTGGCACACAAAGCACTGGAACATGGTCAGGAAAAGAAACAAGTATGTGTCTACCAAATAGCTCCAACTTCAAATTAAGAAGTGTGGGAATTGCTGACAGTTTAAAGCTTGAAGGTCATTAATGAATTACCCCACGTAAGGTCAAAATTGATAGATCCTCCTAGATTATACAAATGACTGTATAGGACCACACATGTGGACTGAACACCGTGTAAGCCGGCCTTGGGCAGACCCCGCCTACAAGCCCTTGGAACCCAGACCAGTCCTGAGCTACTGCTGCCTTCCACGGTGGAGAGAGCCCACCGCCTGCAAACCTTTGAGGTTCCTACTTCAACTGGTGACGGTCAGTCCCCACTTAGACCGGCTTTCTAACCAGGGCCTGGTCTTCAGCAACCCAAGCTGGTGGCTCCTACTGGCTCCTCCAGCCATCCCAGCTGGCCCCATGCTGGCAAGGCAGTCGGGATTTCTCCAAATCAGCCTCTGGAGAAATATGCATCTTTGTGTAGGTGAAGCCTTGGAATCAGGCATACGCCAGGTCCCCGGGGTAGAGGCCCCAACTTGTGATTTGGCCTCTCCATTTGCTCGCCCTATCTCTCTGAGTACAAACTCCTGGCTACACGGACCTGCCTGGCCCACGCATGTACAGGATGTACCCTGAAAGCCTCCCCCGGATGAACGGGGGTGTCTGCCCCTTGGGAGCTGGGGCCCATTCCTACCATCTGCACAGCTTCAACTGTAAAAGGAGCCCATTCCCCCTAAAAGCGATCAGAGACAGCGGCTAAAACGAGCCACAGTGCCCCTGTAGACTTACTGGGTGCTGGTATTTCAGACCTCCAGCAGCAATCAGGGCTCCCGGGGTCCCTCACTGCAACAGGATAATAATACCCGCTGCCGCCCCCCCCCGCCCCATCTTTCCCCAACTCTGCATTTTCAGGGGGGAATATGCCCGCTTGAAGTTATGCAGATGCCACATTCCCTCACCGCCTGCTGTTGGACTCGGACTCCGCTGAAGTTTGCCCTGATTCAGGTCCGTGGCTATGCTGCCCCGAGTGGCCCCAGCCTGGGCAGTCCGAGCACCCTGCCAGCTGGCCCCGGCACACGGTGGCCTCCAGGCCTGTGGGGCACAGGCTGCTCCCCAACCACCTGCTCGCCTCCAGGGTGGAGAGAACCCACCCCCAGAAAACCATTCTGAGGCAGCAGCATTAACGGGGACCATGTGGACCAGCTGCCTGGTGGGGTCCCGGCTTCTCCAGTAATCAGGGCCCCGGGGCGTGTTTTACTGGGAGGCACCTCTTAGGGGAAGGTGTCTCTTACAGTCTCCAGCAGTGCAGCCTGCCCCTCTCCCCCTCTCCCCCACATTCCTCCAGCCCCGCCTTCCATGCACTCCCAGCCTTGGGCAGGTTCAGGCTCAGAATCTGGCAGATGCCAGTTACTTCCAAAACCTGCTCTTGGGACACAGCCTCTCCCAACACTTGCCCTGTTTTGGGTCCTAGGCAGCTGGGTCATGGGCACCCCATGCACGTGCCATTCGTACTCCATCAGTCACACCCGGGCCCGTAGACCTTAAAACGAGTGGCCATCCTGAACCACCTGCATTGCCTCCAAATGGAGGGTACCCATCCCGTTGGACAGGGGTCTGAGGAGGATGCCACATGGGTTGACAGTCCCCAAGCGCACTTACCGCCTTCTGGGGTCTGGGGCCTCTGTGGCGAGAGAACTCCCAGGTGCTTCTGATTGCAGGCTACCCCTGCCAGCCTGCCTGATGCAACGCTGGCAAGTCAGTACAGATCCCTGCAGCTCCCTGTGGGGGAGAGGGGGGCAGGGGCAGTCTGCGCTGCTGGAGACTGTAAGAGACACCTTCCCCTAAGAGGTGCCTCCCAGTAAAACACGCCCCGGGGCCCTGATTACTGGAGAAGCCGGGACCCCACCAGGCAGCCGGTCCACATGGTCCCCGTTAATGCTGCTGCCTCAGAATGGTTTTCTGGGGGTGGGTTCTCTCCGCCCTGGAGGCGAGCAGGTGGTTGGGGAGCAGCCTGTGCCCCACAGGCCTGGAGGGCACCGTGTGCCGGGGCCAGCTGGCAGGGTGCTCGGACTGCCCAGGCTGGGGCCACTCGGGGCAGCATAGCCACGGACCTGAATCAGGGCAAGCTTCAGCGGAGTCCGAGTCCAACAGCAGGCGGTGAGGGAATGTGGCATCTGCATAACTTCAAGCGGGCATATTCCCCCCTGAGAATGCAGAGTTGGGGAAAGATGGGGGGAGGCCGGTGGGTATTATTATCCCGCTGCAGTGAGGGACCCTGGGGGCCCTGATTGCTGCTGGAGGTCTGAAATACCAGCACCCAGTAAGTCTACAGGGGCACTGTGGCTCGTTTTAGCTGCTGTCTCTGATCGCTTTTAGGGGGAATGGGCTCCTTTTACAGTTGAAGCTGTGCAGGTGGTAGGAATGGGCCCCAGCTCCCAAGGGGCAGACACCCCTGATCACCCGGGGGAGGCTTTCAGGGTACATCCTGTACATGCATGGGCCGGGCAGGTCCGTGTAGCCAGGAGTTTGTACTCAGAGAGACAGGGCGAGCGAATGGAGAGGCCAAATCACAAGTTGGGGCCTCTACCCCGGGGACCTGGCGTATGCCTGATTCCAAGGCTTCACCTACACAAAGATGCATATTTCTCCAGAGGCTGATTTGGAGAAATCCCGACTGCCTTGCCAGCATGGGGCCAGCTGGGATGGCTGGAGGAGCCAGTAGGAGCCACCAGCTTGGGTTGCTGAAGACCAGGCCCTGGTTAGAAAGCCGGTCTAAGTGGGGACTGACCGTCACCAGTTGAAGTATATGTTCCCCAGCTCAGGGGGAACAAACCCTATAGCTTGTGTCTTGGAATTATGCAAACCCAGGTACTCCCAGCAGCCCCCTCCTGGCCCCGCCTGCTCACCTGCGCGGTTCGCACAGGTGCCGCCTGCCCTGTATCAGCTGGCCTTGGCCCGCAGGGGGCACTCCAAGCCTGTGGAACTCCAGCGGGATCTCCAGCATCTGATGGGCGTCAGGGCCTTCCCCGGGAAAATCTAAGGTGGCAGCTTGTCCTAGACCGCAGTGCCCAAGCATACTCACCGTTTCCTGGGGTTCCAGGCCTCTGCGGCCGCCACAGCTCACAGGTATCTTATATTGGAGGCTACCCCAGCCAGCACTCACAATCCGGCCCTGGCAAGGCAGCCCAGATGACTCAGGCCTCCTAAAGGAATATGTGCATTGAGTAGGTTAGGTCTTGGAATTATGCAGGCTTTGCACTTGAGGCTGACACTTTACACCCCCAAAACCTCCCTCCTGGGACCTGACATTGCCCCGGTGCAGGTATATAGCTACCTTGACCTGTGCAACCCACACATGCTCAGTCTTCACCTGGCGGCTGCTGGTGTGCCGCAGGGGCCAGTCCAGGTCTCTGGAACTCCAGCATGAACCCAATAAGCTGAATGGCAGTAATGGGGTCAGGCTTCCCCAGTAATTAAGGCTCCCGAGTGTCTCTTATTGGAGGTACCCCAATCAGCCAGCTGCCCCATCCATCTACTCCTATTCTGCCTTCAGCAGAAATATGTGCCTTTGCACATGTCAGATGCCAGCTACCCCAAGGAGCCCCCTCCTATGACCCGGCCTCGCCCCATGTTGCCCTGCTCCAGGTGTCTGACCTTTGCTGCTGGAGCATGCCCAGTCCTCACCCTGGCAGCAGGCCTGTGGCTGCCAGGGCCCTTTGGGGTTCTGGAAGTCGGATGGAAAACCAGCCACGTGAATCTCCCCCAGGCTGAGGGAGCCCACCACCTGAAAAGTCTTTCTGAGGTGGCACCTTTAAGCTGGCCAGAGTCAGTCCCCCCTGGCCTGGCTCCCTAGTCAGGCCTGGGGCTCCTCCAGCAATCAAGGCTCCCAGGTGTCTGCTATCGGAGGACACCCCAGCAAGCCCATGGCCGGATGTGGCAAGGCACTCTAGAAGCCTCCAGCTCACCTCCAGCGGGGCTATGTGCCTTTGTGCATGTTAAGGCTAGCAATGAGGCAGATGCCGGGTATGTCCTATAACCCATTTTTGCGACCCAGCCCGCCTCCCCACACACACTGGTCCTGTCCAGCTCCCTGGCTACCTCCAACTGTGCCACCTGCACATACAGTCTATATTCCATCAGCCACCATTGCACAGCCAGCGCTTACAGAGCCTGTGGAGCTAGGGCCCCTCTAAACCACCTGCATAGCCTCCAGGATGGCGGGGCTCCTCCCTCCTGAAAACTGGTCTGAGGCAGCCCCTAAAAAGAACAACCACCAGTCCCCAAGTGGACTTACTATTTGCTGGGGTCTGAGCTTCTACAGCCATCAAGGCTCCCATCCAGGCTTCTTGGATGATACCCTGACCAGCCTATAGGATCCAGGCCCGGCAAAGCAGCTCCGCCTTCAGTGGGAGTATGCACAACTGTGGAGGGTAGGGCTCAGAATTAGGCAGGTACCTTGTAATCCCAAGAGCCTATTCCAGGAACCAGTCCTCTCCAGGCAGTAACCCTGGTCAGGTGCTCCTCCCGCCTGAGCTGTGCACCTGCACATGCACAGTGCACACCCCTAAGCCAGATTTGAGCAGGCCTGGCCCTCAAGCCTATAGAATTCTTGCCAGGCTCCAGCTACTGGCATTGCCACCAGAAGCATAGTCTCTGGGAGCAAGCGGGGAACAGAGGACACCCCGTCCTGCCTGCCACCTGGCCCCACCCTGTCAAAGGAGTTGAAAAAACCCTCCAGCTCTGCCTTGGGATGAATACGCCCTAATGGCAGGTAGACCTTGAATTAGGCTGATGTGTTGTACCTCCTAGAGCTTGCTCCTATCGTCCGGCCTTTTCCAGCACTTGCCCTATGCTAGGTCCCTGGCCCCCCGACCTGCACGTCCTGTGCATGCACCATACGTGTTCCATCAGCTGCCTTTGGGTAGGTGAAGCTCTCCAGGCCGCAACAAGCACCAATCCACAACCACCTTCGTAGGCGCAAATGTGGAGATCGCCCAACACTGAATATTGCTCTGAGGTGGCCACTGGGATGGGCAATAGTCTTCACCTGGACTTACTTTCCGCTGGTTTTCTGGGCTTCTGCTGCAATCAGGGCTCCTGAGTATGTTATTGGAGGATATTCCAGCCAGCTTACTGTATCCATCCTACGCAAGACAGTCCAGCTCTGTTTTCAGGGGGAATAGTTAGGGCTTGGAATTTGGCAGATACCTTGTAATCACAAGAGTCCACTCTCATGATCAGGCCCCTCAGGACACTTGCCCTGTTCCAGATCCCTGTACACCTGCACATGCTTAGTCTACACTGTCAGCAGGCACCGTATCAGGCAGCTCGTCCAAATGGGCCACCTGAGATCCGTGACTACTGACGATGCCCAGGACTGCAGCAGAGAGCGAGTCTACGAGGTGACCGACTCGCCAGCTTGAGCTACCACCTCAGAACAATTTTCAAGTGGTGGCCTCCCCCCATCCTAGAGGCTATTCAGGTCATTTTCATCTCACCTGAGCGCCATAGGCTTCCAGAGCTAAAGGCCTACTGATGCGTGTGGACCATATATGCCCTGGTGGCACAGGTCAGGGTAGTGAGGTATAGGGAAGGGGCAATGTCAGGCAAGGCTAGGTCATAAGAGTGGGCTAATAGGGACATCTAGCATTCTCTAATTCCAAGCCTTAACCTACACAGTGTGCAAATTCCTGCTCACAGCAGAGCTGTAGGAATATGGACTGCTTTGCTAAGGCAGGGCTAGACAGCTTGGCCAAAGTATCCTCCAAGAACACACACTTAGAAGGCTTGATTGCAGAGGGAACTGGGGACCCTAATAGGCAGCGGGTCCATGGTGGGCTTAGAGGTCACTTTCTCTTACTCTTGAGGCAATGCCAATGATTGAGGATGGATCATTGCTCCATAGGCCTGTAGGCCCCTGCTGCCCAAGGGCGGCTTATGCGGTGTACTGTGCATGCACGGACCTCGAAGGTCAGGGTAGCCAGAGACCTGTTCGAGGGCAGGTGTCAGGAGTGGCTGTGTAATGGGAGTGGGTAGTGAAGGGTATGAGGTGTCTGCCCAATTCCAAGCCCTAACCTCCGCAAGTGTGCTTATTTCCTCTGAATGCAGAGTTGGAAAAATCTGGACTGCCTTTCCAGTGTCCTGTCAGGCAGACTGGGGGGTGAGGGTGAGGTTCCAGATAAATAAGATATAGTTTTAATGTTTCAAGGAGCTAGATTTCTGGGTTTCTGAAAAAAAAATAGCAGATATATTTTTCTGGAGCTCAGGTAAATTTGAGGTCCATACAGTTGGGGGGGGGGGAAGGAGAGTTTCACAATTTGTCTCCAAATGGTTTTTTTTAAATGCATTCCAATTTTGTCATTCATAAGGCATGTTATGTATCAGCATAGGATGCTCTAAAGAATAATCCACAGCAATGAAACGATTTTTTAAATTTTTATTTATTTATGATAGAGAGAGAGAGAGAGAGAGAGAGAGAGAGAGAGAGGCAGAGACATAGGCAGAGGGAGAAGCAGGCTCCATGCACCGGGAGCCTGATGTGGGATTCGATCCCGGGTCCCCAGGATCGCGCCCTGGGCCAAAGGCAGGCGCTAAACCTCTGCGCCACCCAGGGAACAGCTGTCTCATCACAAAACTGGAGGTGAATCCACGGGGATATTTTCTTACTCTTCATTTGCACCGACAGCATCACAGTCTGAATGTCTCATCGATTTCTGAAGTCCCTGGAATAGCACCATTTGTTTATTTGTTATAGTTTCCTGATGTTGCGGATATATCAGAACTGGCTTCAAAGGTCAGGCGGGCATCTTATATTTGGCTAATCCACGTTGGCTAAATCTGGCTTTAGCTATGTGGAGAAAGATAATGGCTATTTTGAACTACGTTTGAGTGGGGCCCTGGAGGGGAAAAAAGGACATGAATCATGTGGGAGCCGCTCCAACCGCTCAAAAGGCCACAAGACACCTCTCAGAGAGGGTGTGGAAGCTCCTGCTAGATCCTTCACTGGACTTTAACCCAGCCCGATACTGAACCCAGCCAGACTGTTATGAAGCAGGGACTCTTTGAAGAAATATTAAGTATTTAGAGCACTAAGGTCAGAGATCCATGAAGCCCCAGCACCTCCAAGAAATCCTTCCTTCCTTGGCCAAGGGAACAGCTAAAGATCAAAGAAGCTTCTGTTTCCCACCTCGGGAGCAGGAAGGGAAGCAGGAATGCTTCAGGTTGGCTCCCCGAGGTATGTCTGAAACCTGAAACCCGAGACGGGGTCCTCTCAGAGCAGTGATTCAGGATGAGGCAAGAAAACTTGTGGGAGCAAGTCCCATTCCAATGTTCAGGGCAGGGAAGTGGTCTAGGGTGTCCACCTGAGTACTGAGAACAGGGATTATTTCCCTGTTTTAGGGTAGGGTTTTGCAAACATAGAGCTGGAAGGGACCTCAGGAGCAATCTCCTCTAAACTTTCTTGTTGCCATGGAACCCTCTCTTCAAACAAAAGCTTGCAGAGGGGCCCTAACACAAACCCGCAGGACAGCAGGATTGCTGGGGGTGCAGCAGGGAGGGTCAAAAACCCCACAAGAGCTTATGCATAAAATTAGAATAACTTTAAGCATTGGAAGAAGTTTTATTTCTACCCTCGAGAATTTAAAGCAACATTGGTCAAAGAGAATACAGCTCCCCCCAAGTGATGCATTCTTAATTTATCAAGTGAAAAGCCTTTGGATCCTTGAGGACATTTTGGCTTGGAGGCTTGAGAACAGGGAATAAATATGACTTTTAGTCACCCAGACAGGAGCCTCGGATGGAAATTCTCGGATGTACGGACTGTGCTGTGCGGGTTTGGGGCCAGGAGTCCCCGCGCCCCACCAGGCGGCGCCCCTGCTCGGCACCCAGAGAGCGCTCGTCCCTCTCCCCGAGGCCTGGGGGCCCCGACTGTGCAGGTGTCGGAAATCCAGTTAGAGACGCGGCGCTCGCTCAAGGAAACCACACTCGGTTCTTCGGTTCTTCGGTTTTAACCTCCTCCCTTCTCACGTTCGTTCCAACGATCGAAATCCGCCTAACATTCGGGTTACTGAGGTTTCTTCGCTTTTCAGAAAAAGGAAGAAACAAATCCCCCAAATATTCCCTGGGAGGGGGGTGGAAACTAAGATAAAATAAAGCACACACAGGAAGAGCTTTCCGGGGGTGGGGGTGGGGGTGCTGGTGCTGCCGAAGGAAGGCTGGGGGCTGCGCTCGCTGCAGCGCGGCTCCGCGGGCCTCAGTTTACTCATCCGTGAAATGGCTCTTTGCGCCCGCCCCCCACCCACGGGGGAGCCAGACCGACGTCAGCTTTTTTTATTTTGTAAGGTTTTATTTATTCATGACAGACACGCACAGAGAGGGAGAGAGAGACAGGCAGAGACACGGACAGAGGGAGACGCAGGCGCCCTGCAGGAGCCCGACGCGGGACTCGAACCCGGGTCTCCAGGGTCACGCTAAAGCGCTGAGCCCCCCGGGCTGCCCCATGATCAGCTTAAATGCTGCATCCCGCTTCTGTCTGCAAAGGGGCATGTCACAGACCGGCCGCTGATTAAATAAATAGCTCCCTGCTCCTAGGCGCCGGGACACAGTGGCCCTACGTGAGTCTACCATTACCGCGTCCCGCGTTCTTATTGCTTCCATTACCCTCCGGCGGGGGGTGGGGGTGGGGGTGGGGGTGGGAGTGGGGAGCCCCCCCTCCCGTGGGAGAGCCTCGAGGGAATTGCACTTTTTTTTTTGATTATTAAATGCATAGTCCAGGGAGGTTTCCGAAGTGCAGGCGCCAACGCGCCGAAGGGCGGCGGGCCGGGAGGGGCGCGAGCACCGCGGAGCAGAAACCGGGGACCAGGCGCTGCTTCCGCACGTGCTCGGGGACCCCGCCCCCGCCCCGGAGCTCCCGGAGCCCGCGCGCCCGCCCGGCCTCGGCCCCGCCCCCGTGCGTCACCGCGCAGCTGCGTCGAGGCGGTCCCCGGGGCGTGCCGCCGTTGCTAGGCGACCGCGCGCTGCCCCTCCCCCGCCCCGCCCCTCCCGCCGCCGCCGCCGCCGCCGCCGCCGCCGCGGTCCGCGCTCCCCGCCGGGCGAGTCGCGAGCGGAGTCGCGCGGGGCCGCAGTGTCTGCACGCCGGACCCCCGGAGGCCGCCGCCCGCGCAGGTGGGCCGTGCACGCCGGGCCTCCAACCGCCGCCCCTCCCCCCGGGGCTCCCGAGCTCGCGGATGGGAGGCACGGCTCGCGGGCCCGGGCGGAAGGATGCGGGGCCGCCCGGAGCCGGGCTCCCGCCCCAGCAGCGGAGGTAACGGCGCCGCCGCGGGGTAACGGGCGAGGCCCGGGCGGAGGCTGCGGGGGCCCCTCGGGGACGGCCGGGGGCTGGGCTCCGACCCCTCCCGGGGGACCCGGCGGCCGCCGCCCCCCCTCCCCCCGGGCCCACCGCGGTCGGGAGCAGCCGGGGCGGAGCGGGGCGCGGTCCGGAGCCACAGGGAGCCGGGCGGGCGGGCAGCGGGACCTTCGCGGGAGCCCTGTTGCTCTCGGAGCCGCTCCCCGAGGGCTGAACTCTTGGGGTGTCCCCGCGAGGGGTGCGGTCCGCCTTGGGATGTGCAGGTGCAAGGTTCTGCCGGGTCGGGCTCTCTGGGGATCCCACAGAGAGAGATGCTCCACCTTGCATTGTATTTTACACCTAAAAGGAGACCGGGGACCACCACCCCCACCACCGCCTCCCCTCCCCTCCCCTCCCCTCCCCTCCTCGCTTCATTTGCATGCAGACTTCCTTTGGGTAATTTCCTCTGCCTATTTATAGGATTACTTGCAGGTCTTCAGTGGCTTTTTCCTCTATGAATGTGGCCGCCTGTCCCATTTCATTTATTACAATCGTGCTGTTGGCCAAGAGTCGGTCACATGCAGAATTTTTGGTTGTCAGAGAAGCAGTTTTCTTTTTCTTTTTCTTTCTTTCTTTATTTTTTTTTTAGAGAAGCAGTTTTCGTGAAAGATGCAAATAATTTCTATCAGGATGTGAGCTAGTTTGTAATAAGAATAGTCCAAAAAGATCTTATTTCTTTTTTTATCTCATCTTATCTCTAGTCCAAAAGTATCTTAGTGGGCTTGCTATTTATTTATTTATTTATTTATTTATTTATTTATTTATTTATTTATTTATTTTTTAGTGGGCTTTTTGAAATTATTCTTTTGAGTTTCTAGAAGACGTCGATGAAGAAGGCCCTAGAACCAGTTTTTAACAAAAACGGTTTCTAAAGGCAACATGAAGTATTGAAATCTTAAAAGCTGAAGTAGATAGTTCAGCATGTTTTTAAAAGATTTTTAAAAATTCTCCCCGCCCCGGCAATCCGGTCACCACCACCGTTGTATTTGTATGTTTTATGGAAAGATGATACAATGAAAGGCTTATGTATATGACTGGGAAATTCATGTTCTTAGTGGTAGATGAAGTACAATATCTGGGATAGGACCCTCTGGTGGATTAAAGAAATCCTGTCCCTCGTTTGTGGTGGAGGCACAGCGCTAAAGAACCGAGAGGTGGTCCCTGGTCCTTCAGCATTTAGCTTTCCCCACCCCCCAGAAAACGAAGTGGGTAAAGAAGTGAAATTCAGTACATTTTGTAATGTAGAGAATCCCTTTAGTATTTGGTGTAGTATTTATTCAGCTGTACGTTTCTACAAGTTAGGTAGGTGTTAAGTAGGTAAGTAAATAATAAAAAGAAGACAGCCCGAAGACCTTTCCTGCATGTAGCCTGGCACTATTCTCATTTTAACATGTGGAAAACAAGCTCAGAGAAGGAGGTAGTACAGCTAGTGGTAGAGCTGAGATTAGAATCCAAGACTCTGACTTGTAAAATGCAGTTACCTCCCCCTTTTTCTGTCTCTTTTTTTCCCCTGTTTTGATTAGGTTTCAGGCTTCAGATTCAAACTAGCCTTTATTTTCAGGTAGTAATTTAAATGAGATCATTTTGATAGTCCCTATTTTTATTTTATTTTTTAATTTAAAAAAATATTTTATTTTTTAATAATCCCTACACCCAGCATAGGGCTCGAACCCACAACCGCAAGATCAAGGGTCGCATGCTCTGCCAACTGAGCCAGCCAGGCACCCCGATAGTCCCTGTTTTTTAGCAACATTCACAGAGTAAGACTCGTTCTATTTCAAAATAAAAACCTAGAAATGCTTTCCTTTTTAGAAAAAGAAAAGTTAGGTTTCCTCTATTCTTTTGCCAAATACCCGCGTTGTTTGTATTTGATGCCAAAATGCAGAGTAGACCTTTATTTGTGTTAATTTGTGGCAGATGTGAAGCAATAAAGACTGCATGTTTTGAATATACAAGCTCATATGCTTAAGTTACTGATGGATTTTATCTGTAACCCTTTCAACTAGATTGGGGGATGGTGTCTATGATACCTTCATGATGATAGATGAAACCAAATGCCCACCCTGTTCAAATGTACTCTGCAATCCTTCTGAGCCGCCTCTGCCCAGAAGACTAAATGTAAGTAAATGAAGTAGTTCTTTGCTCTCTAGTTGCCTTGGAAAGAAGGAAGTGCTACTTAATGCCCAAGGTACAGTTACAACATCTCGCTGGCAACCCAGACTCTTTTGTTTCCTTTTGGTTTCTCTTGACTTTGAAATAACAGTTGCCATAGTCCAAGTTTAGCTTTACAGAACGATTTTGGTCTGGAGCCTTACTCCTTTCAATCACGGGGGTAAATATGTGGCATTTTACCTAGGGAATATTTATTTTGTTTTAGAATGACATAGACAGCATGTTATGAAGGCTCATTTTAACAAAACCAGGAACGGAAGATACCCCTGAATTCATAGATGTGCAAATTTTTTCTCCCTGCTCGATAGAAATGCAGTCCTAGCTTATTAGTATGCTACAGAGAATCACTTTATAGATCATAAAATAAAACTCGAGCGGTACAGTTTTGGCTTTTGATGCATTTAGTCATTCTGGAGCTTGCAGACATTGAGCTTTTGACACTGTTTTACTTAAGGTAATAAAAAAGATTAATTTATATTCCCTCAGCATACACAAGAGTAGTGGGGAGAACAGGCTTTGGACGAGTTCCATGACAGGGAGAAGCTGTCCTGTGACTTTAACATTTGCTGCAGATACCACCTAATGAACAAATTGAATAATTGAATATGCTAATTTGTAATTTCTCCTTCACATTTCTGCATTCAAGACCTCAAATTGTTTCTATATTCCAAAAAAAGTTACTTGTATTTTTCATAGCCCTCTCCAACTTTTTGTCTGCTTTTGCTATTAAACTCAATCTTTTCACTAGTTCCGAGGCTAATAATATTACAAAGTATTGGCTAAATATATTTGGAAGGCTGGTCACCCTATTTTTAATGTGTTCTCTGGAGTACAGTAAGTTTCCTTTCCATTCTCAGCAAGCCTATTTCTTTAATATGTGAAAAACCTCTAAGAGCTCCAGAACCACATACTCCTCTGGTTTTCTATCAGTTTTCTTGGTTACTGGCTGCCAATTAGCATGTCTCTGTGGGAAACTTTTTGCAATTGGGCTGGCACATTAACATGTGACTTAAAAGTTCACTTTAATTTAGAGTTAGCCCATGCTAATCATCTCCCAGTAGTTCAATTACATTGTATATTTCAGGATCACAATGAATTTCTTATTATGTGTGTATAACCCACAGAATAACAGTTTTGGGGAAACCTGGGATTTTCCATTCTAGCCTAATGGTGTCTTTGCAAACTTTGCTGAAAAAAAAGGCTCTGAGCTCTTGTTGACATTTATAGTTCATTATGACACAATTCCATCCCCGGACCCTATTACTCTTTTCACTCACAAAACCTTTAAGCTTCATTGTTTATTCAAGATGTTCTTAGGTTCTCATTGTATACTATAAATCGTCTGCTTATAGGCTTTTATTGGGCTAAGCTTAGTGTTGCAGATTTAGGGTCAAGAGCTAGGGAAAGAGTATGTAGTGGTTCATATTCTGGATGAGAAGGATATTGCTTCTCAGAATTTCTCAACAAGATCTTCAAGACTTGATTAACATGGTTGAAGATTCTATTTGAAATGTCAAGAGCTTTCCAAATTAACAGTGTATGTGATGTATTCTTAAATAAAACATGATTAATATGACATTATCTGTCCCTGTGGTATAATTACATAATGAAGAAAATAATTGATATAGTTGGTCAATTGTATTGCTCAGTTATTGTGATTCTAACTACAGACTACAAACATATGGTATTTTATAACTATTATACTTTAACATGCATGCAAATTGTAGATTCCCCTAGAACAATGGAAGGAAGATTTTATTTATAGCACAACCGTCTTGATACATAATTGATTCAGGCCAGTATTTGAGTTATTTACAGGAAAGGAAAGAAACCTAAGAGGAGAACCCCTCCCTGTGTGGAAAAATTCCTTCCTGGAATTCTTCAGATTCATTGGGGATTCAAAGCTTGATAATCCATAGTGGACTGTACCTGAAGCATGGTGTTCTGTTCTGGGGGGCCACACTTCAAGAGAGACGTGAAGTGCAGCCTGTGTCAACACAGTCAACAGTGTGAATAGGATAGTAAGCAACCTGACACAAGCCATGTGAGGTAGAGGATGGAATGCGATGATGAGCCCAGAGAAGAATGGTGGGGGCAGGACAGCTGCACTTAGGTATCTGAAGGACGTTTACATGACATTTGGCCACTCCTGTGTAGTTCCAGAGGGCAAAATGAGACTCAATATTTAGGGAGGGAGATTTAGGCTCACTTTAAGGAGAAACCATCAGTCAGGAAATCCAAATGACATCCTTAATTTTATTGTTGATGTGAAAATTAAATGTCTGTTTTATATCTGTCCTTATGAATGTTCTGTGCCTGAGACCCTCTCTTTATCACAAACAGAAATGAAGACGTCCAGAGCCAGCACAGCCTTACATGTAGGCAGAGTAGGTTAAAAAAAAAAAAAAAAAAAAAAAAAAAAACAGGGATGGATCCTGGACCACAAATCCTTTTCCTACCAGCTTGTCACTGATGATTGGAGGTTCCCAGAGTCATTTCTTTGCATTAAAGTTCCAATATCTTGAAGAGGTGACACCTTCAATTGTATAGCAAGTCGCAAGCAGGTTTTCTGTTGGAGGGAAAGTGGGTGAGGTATTTCCATGCGTCCTAAAGGAAGGCCTAGTGTGGGGGCCGGCATACTGCAGGAGACATATCTAGTGCCAGATGTCTGGTGGAGGGAGACTGGAGATAGGGGAGGAGGGCCTACGGAGAGAAGAGAGAAACTGAAGGGAAAGAGGGCGCATGTTGAAAATTTTGCCTAATTATTAGCCAGTGTTTATAAAATGTTTTATAACTTGTAAAGGTCTTTCACATATATTATTAATTATAATTTGGTTCACACAGCCTCCTACAAGGAGGTATTATTATCCACATTTTATAAATAAAGAAACTAAGGCTAATAAGCTGGGCGGAAGGTCAAGGGACCTGTCCAGGGACCTTACAGCTTTTAAGCAGGATAGGCAGGACTCCAACCCAAACCATTTGACATATCTTTCCTTCAGCACTTGACTCCAACACCCTGTAAATATGTAGATGCATTGACATTAGGTAGTAAAAACGTGAAGGGAAACTGAGATGCCTGCAGAGTTTCGCTTTTATTATGTAAATCTATCTAAAACCAAACAATGAATTGTGAATTAAATTTAATTAAAGAATTAAAATTCCCTCGTTCAGCCTAACCTATCTTCTCCTGGATTGTATTTCTTGAGAACACCTGGGGTTTTATCTTTAGCACTCTTAATAGTGAACAGTCGGGGTCCCTGTGACCCTCACGTGGCTGGATGGATAGATGAATGGGACCCTCTTCTGTTTTTTTTCAGTCCTAAGTACAGGAATAGTCATGTGACTTAATTTCTGTGAAGAAAAATGTTGCATTATATTTACATCTTACTTAGCAAGGTATTTGTTGTCTGCAGGCCTGTTTTATTTTCTTGACCAGTGGTAGCTCTCTGTTTTGGCATCGGAGAGATTTTTTTCTCCGACCATATGTCAGCTCTTAAACACTTCTTGCAAAGTGTGGCTGCAGTCGTATTGGCCGCGTCACTTGTGTGTGCAACCGCGTAGTACCCTGTTTTTGTAACTTCAGGACTCCATAAATGTTAGAAGTGGTTAAATGACATGAAAGGAGCAGCCGGCAGGAACAAATGTCCTGCTTTTATAACTACAGTTGTGTGTAAAATTTGCCAACACTAAAATTTTTCGTCATTTTTTTGCTGCTATTTATATTTTATCCTTTTTTTATATTGTTCTTTAGGCAATAGGCCTGTGCTGTTTTCTTAGGTTATATCAAAATTCTACCTTTTAAAGATTCAGCCACTTTGGATCATTAGCTTTCCACAGGTAATAAGAAAAGAATCTTCTTGGTTTTTGATTTTCTTGAATCTTGAATCTTCCTGATTTTTTCTTAGTGTATATGTATAATTTTTTGTAATTCTCTTTTTTGCTTTTTTCTCCACCTAATTTCAAAGAATTGTATTTCATCTCAGAAGAATGAGTAGAACTTTCTTCAGTGAGTTAGTGTTTCTTGAAGGAGAATGTTAAGCAAACTCAAGTAAAAAGAGTAGTATGCCTTTATCACGCAGGCTCTTGCTGAGGAAGAGTGGGTGATAGGTGTGGGTGAGAGACACAGGAGAGAGACTCCCTATTTCCTCGGGAGAGTTTTACAAGAACCTCTCCCGCCCCATCCCCTGGGTCCTTGGATCCTCACTCTTACTCATCAGATACGTAAAGAATTGTCCCAGTGGACCTTCGGAGTTCCCTCTGGCTTAGAACTCTTAGGATTCAGTGAGCTGAGCCAGAAGCATTCAGTCATTTGGGGGCAGCGGGGAGGGGACCTGGGACTAGATAATGAGCTCTTGCTTGATTCCAGGCCATAGCCATCATTCAGCCCTGGTAAAGAGTAGTACACGTACTAGGAGAACCTGGTGCCAAGTTGTGTTCATGAGAAGGGTGCTGGACTGACAGGAGACCTGGGTTCAGATCCTGCTTCTGTCCCTTAATGATGCTTTATCATTTATGGAACACTTCTTCTCTCTCTCTCTCTTTTTTAACAGAACACTTTAATACGTATATTTTCATTCTGATATATGCCCTTAAAAATTGGGAAGATACTTGAAACTGTAAATAAGAGGCAGTATGTATGTAATCGAGTGCCAGATTACATGGTACAGGTGTGAAAAGCTGCAGAGGTTAATCAACACGGGCTTGGAGTAGTTCTAGATGGAAGTGGGGGAGTGGAATTGGGCCTTGAAATACTGTAGGATTAGAGGGGATCAGGTAAAAAGATTCTCAGCAGAAAGACATACCTATTAGAAGGAACCTAGCACATTTAGGGTTTGGGAAGAAGACCATCCTCTCCTGAACAAAGCAGGCCATAAATCGGGGGTTGAAGTGGGCATGATACTTGGAGGCGGGCGGTGTTGGGGAGGCCTGAAGATGAATATAACACAAATCTCTAGAGACTCCTGCTTTCCTTATCTCACTTTTGGGTCATTGTAACCTAACATGACTGGACGGTTTTGTTGTCGTTCAGGCAGGGGAAGGATTCTTTTATCCTTCCACTGTTTTTAGTGGCTTTACCATCACATTCATTTTTCTTTTCCATAGATCACTGCTGAGCAGTTAACAAGAGATCACACTCAGCGCTTCCTGAATGGAGGTGAGGTGAAAGTGGAACAGCTGTTTCAAGAATTTAGCAACAGAAGATCCGATACTCTTCAGTCAGATGGCATCAACGACTCTGAAAAATGCTCTCCTACCGTCTCTCAGGGTAAAAGTTCAGATAGCTTGAATGCAGTAAAACCCAGCAATTCAGCCAAATCATCCAAAGTGGTGCCACTGACTCCAGAGCAAGCCCTGAAGCAATATAAACACCACCTCACTGCATATGAGAAGCTGGAAATCATCAATTATCCAGAAATCTACTTTGTGGGCCCAAATGCCAAAAAAAGACATGGAGTGATCGGTGGTCCCAATAACGGGGGGTATGATGATGCAGATGGAGCCTATATTCACGTACCTCGCGACCATCTAGCTTATCGATATGAGGTGCTAAAGATTATTGGCAAGGGGAGTTTTGGGCAGGTGGCCCGGGTCTACGATCACAAACTTCGACAGTATGTGGCCCTAAAGATGGTGCGCAATGAAAAGCGCTTCCATCGTCAAGCCGCTGAGGAGATCCGGATCTTGGAGCATCTTAAAAAGCAGGACAAAACCGGTAGCATGAACGTCATCCACATGCTGGAAAGTTTCACATTCCGGAACCATGTTTGCATGGCCTTCGAGTTGCTGAGCATAGACCTTTACGAGCTAATTAAAAAAAACAAGTTTCAGGGTTTTAGCGTCCAGTTAGTTCGCAAGTTTGCTCAATCCATCTTGCAATCCTTGGATGCTCTCCACAAAAATAAGATCATTCACTGTGACCTGAAGCCAGAAAACATTCTCCTGAAACACCATGGGCGCAGCGCGACCAAGGTCATTGACTTTGGGTCCAGCTGCTTCGAATACCAGAAGCTTTACACCTATATCCAGTCTCGGTTCTACAGAGCTCCGGAGATCATCCTAGGAAGCCGCTACAGCACACCTATAGACATATGGAGTTTTGGCTGCATCCTTGCAGAACTTTTAACAGGACAGCCTCTCTTCCCGGGAGAGGATGAAGGGGACCAGTTGGCCTGTATTATGGAGCTGCTAGGGATGCCACCACCAAAACTTCTGGAACAATCCAAACGTGCCAAGTACTTCATTAACTCTAAGGGCCTACCTCGCTACTGTTCTGTGACTACTCAGGCAGATGGGAGGGTTGTGCTTGTGGGGGGTCGCTCACGTAGGGGTAAAAAGCGGGGCCCTCCAGGTAGCAAAGACTGGGTGACAGCACTGAAGGGATGTGATGACTACTTGTTTATAGAGTTTCTGAAAAGGTGTCTTCACTGGGACCCCTCTGCCCGTTTGACCCCAGCTCAAGCATTAAGACACCCTTGGATTAGTAAGTCTGTGCCCAGACCTCTCACCATTGAAAAGGTGTCAGGCAAACGGGTGGTAAATCCTGCGAATGCTTTCCAGGGACTGGGTTCCAAGCTGCCTCCAGTTGTCGGAATAGCCAATAAGCTCAAAGCTAATTTAATGTCAGAAACCAACGGTGGTATACCTCTGTGCAGTGTACTGCCAAAACTCATTAGCTAACGGACAGTGCTGTGCTCAGAGATGTATATGTATGTATTTTTAATTATCCTGCAAACCTGAACATGGGGAGAAAATGCAAGCCCATTGGTGGATATGTTTTTGTTACGCTAGATTTCTTTTTTTTTAACAAGGCAAAACATTTTTATATGACTGTAACAGAACTCTCCAAGGGCTAATTACCTAACCAGCCTGTGTTGGCCATCCTGGAATGTACATTAAATGACGTTTTATAGGTCAGTGCATCTTCGTTATTGTCGTCAGATGTACATCACCTTATGCTCCCACTGCTTTACATCCCTTTCTCTCAAGATACAGGGTACCCGAGAAGTCTATCCTGAGCACTCGTCACTTCTCGTCTCCCTCAGCGTCTGTTCCAGAGGGGTAGTTTGGGACACAGCCCTGCTTCGTTCGGGATGAGAGCTGGAGCCAGTAGCCTTCTCGCCCCAGCAGGCCATTCCGTGAGCTCATTCCAAGGGGAAAGGGCTCAGCAGAATATGGGGCAGGGGAAGGTTCTGGAAGCTCTTAGTCACTTAAAGAAGTGGTGTCACTGCTTCTCGGTGACTCATTCTCTTTCTCTCAATCCTGTAATGTGTGCTGTGTTAACTTTATGTTATGACTTTTATGATTATTTTGCTTCGGATTTGTTTCCCGGGGAAAGCATTTTACAGATGTCCTGCCACTTTACCAAGCGCTGGTTTTAAAACTAAGCCCTGTGTGTCACTTTACCACCCCGCCCCACCCCTCTCTGCAGGGAACACAAAGCAGCGTGCAAACTGCAGCTCTGAATCCCGAATCGGAACCCTGGGGACCAGCCTCCTTGCTGCCTTTCCATGGACTTCTTCCTTATGAAAGCCTCACTATCGGATAAACCTAACCACAGGCCCTCCTCGCCCCCCAGGCCCCGGCTCCTCCAAGTGCCACAGTCTTCCCCACTGTCCCTTTAAGCCCAAGACTATTCCTGAGATTCCGAGTGAACTTCAATTCTAAGAAAATCCAGACACCAGTAGTCGTCCACTTCCTTTTCCATCCCTCGAGCCTCCTTCCTTTTTCTCTGTCAAGATTCAAACAGTGAGGGCTGGCGGTAAAGCTAACTGCCAGCTGAACTTCCTCCTTGGAAGCGTGGGGAAGATACAGGAACCAAGCCGCCCCTACTGCTGTCTTGCCCTCTGCTTCTGCCCCCACCCCCCACCCCCACAGGGGCACCTGCACGCAGGCCTCCCTGTGCCCTCTAAGGGAGACCGTTGCTTCCTGCAGCACCATCTCAGGGGGACCCAGTTCCTTTTTTCCTGTTGAGTCTGCGAGCTCCACAAGGTGGGAAGACCTTAAGATTCCCGGGAAACAACCAAAAGAAGAGAAAGGCCAGGGGCGCACGGTTGAAGGAACTCCCTCCGGCCTTACCCCGGACCCCGATTGCCACAGCCCAGGCTCTGAATACGGAGCATGAACCGGTGTCCACGGAGCATGGCCTGAGCCCCCCCCCCAGCAGGAGTTCACATGGAGGCCTCGGCCTCTTGAAACCGGGGATGTCCTGGTGCTTCTGGTGGCTGTGCAACCGCACTATTTAAAACTTGAATCACTCCCTTCACTCCTGGTTTCCAGAAGGCGAGAGAACACACCTCCTGCTGAGCTCTCTGCCTGATGGTGACGTTGCATAAGAAGCCCCTGGTTATCTTGCCAGAGCACGTGTTGAGGTTGTCTTGCCCGTTGCTATCAGTGTGGAAGGCAAACTGTTAAAGAAGACTGCTGCCCCAAACACATCTGCCGTGCCCGGGATTCGATGTTTGTGTTTTTAGTGAGTGGTCTCCTAGGTCAGCGTGTGCTGAGGCGGGAGAGGAGGGAACCTGTGCATGAGCATGGCAGGGGGTCTGTTTCTGCGCCTTGGGTGGACCTAGGCTTCTGAAACCAGGCCCAGTGACGGGCCATAGACAACCCGTGACACCAGAGACAAATTCTAGAAAGCTCTGGGAAGGTGGATGGATGTGTTTCTGCCTAAGTTTGGCAACCTAGGGAGTGACACAGAGCAGAGTCACCCAAGCTGGCACGCCTGTCTTCTGTCGCCGTGTCAAGTTGGGGAGGGTGGGCTGCTTTAAAACGTGATGGCTGTGCCAGACGGAGCTGGGGAGGTTTAGGAGTTGGTTTCAAGTTTAGGGGCAAGTTGTCATTTTTAGAGGCTGTTACCCAGTGCCCGCTTTTATCAGCCACTGTGGAATTTTCACTTGGATCCCTGCCCCATAGCAGGGAGTGACTAAATTGCAAGAGGTAGTGCAGAGATTGAGGCTAACTGACACTTACCGAATTGTTCTTTAGCCGTTCTTGTTCTTCGGGTTATTTCAATTTAACAGGTCAAGTTGGTTGACTACTGATTTTTAAATTGACTGAATCAACTGAGTTTCCAAATTGCTATTGACACCGTGAAGAGAGTTGGGTAGGAATTTTTGTTTCCGTTCCTGAAGTCATTTTTTTTTTCTTTCAATGTGGGAAATTGGCTGATCCAGCTCATACCTACCTGCGCCTTGTATCCGGCCCTCTCCTACCTTCTGTCGTCACAGTGATTCGTCTGTTCATCACATGCTATCGTGGTTTCTCCTCTACTGGAATGTAAGCTTCAAATGGGCAGGCCCGTGTCTTCACGGCCTAAATTAACCGATTGTAATGCTATTCATGTGCAGCTGATGGAGGTTCGTTTCCCTCGGTGTACCAGGAACGTGCTCAACTCCTGTCTTCTTTTAAACTGGCCCACACTACCTCCAGTCTCTAATTTCTCCTTTTTGAAAAAGGGGACTCGGAGAAGGGTTATGTGAGGACACCTCCTTTTGGTCTGGTACTTGACACCTTGATGATCATGAAAAATGCAGCCATAAGCTTAACTATGACTTAAAGATTCTGCTTCCAGCCTGCGGGGACTCTGAAAGAGGAGAGGGTCTAGCCTGGCTCTTGCCCGAAGACATTGGGTTAGGGCTATAGTAGCATGCTTTAGTCCTAGGTGGGGTGTTTTTTTTGGGGGGAGGGGGTTGGTTTTGGATGTGGGTTTGTTTTTTGTTGTTTTTAGAGAGGGAGGGGGCAGAGGGACAGAGGGAATCTTAAACAGGCTGCACACCCAAATTGGAGCCGGATGCGGGGCTCGATCTCACAACCCTGAGATCCTGACCTGAGCTGAAATCAAGAGTCTGCCATTTAACCCACTAAGCTGCCCAGGCTCCCTGAGCCCTAGGTGTTTTAAGAGGGTTTGAGACAGACGGGTTAACTGGCTAGTGTCATCATACTCTAAATGTTTTGACCCCTAATCTGTTGAGAGTGGGGTTTATTGCATGATCAAAAAACAACAGAACAAAGGACTAAATAAGAAGTTCAACTGTGAGACAGTTTGGATCTGTAGCAGCTGGTCGCCTTGAAACACTTTCTGTTTTCCCTAATTCCTAAGTAGGCATAATTAAAGTTAAATGCTGGGATCCCTGGGTGGCGCAGCGGTTTGGCGCCTGCCTTTGGCCCAGGGCGCGATCCTGGAGACCCGGGATCGAATCCCACGTCGGGCTCCCGGTGCATGGAGCCTGCTTCTCCCTCTGCCTGTGTCTCTGCCTCTCTCTCTCTCTGTGACTATCATAAATAAATAAAAATTAAAAAAAAAAAAAAAAACTAAAGTTAAATGCTAAATTTTAGGGAGCAGCTGATAAAATGCTTCTGCGCTTTCCTCACAGAATACTCCTACAGCTTTAGTGAGCCGTGGAAAACTTTTAATTATTTCTCAGGCATCTGTTGTTTGATGTCCTCAGCATGGAAGGTGGAAAAGCGACCGTGATCCTTCTGAGCTGCCTCCGTACACTCTTTTCTGCTCTTGAGAACTAAGGATAAGTCCCTAACCTTTGAACCAGGTGGACCGCGCATGTGTTCCTCCAGGTCTTCAGTCGTGTTGGAGATAACTGGTCTGTAGAGCACTGTAACTTCCTGTAGGTAGAGCAACCGCAGCATCCGTGCTAGGAACAACCTGGAGTCTTCCAAATAAGGAGAGAGACGAGACAAGACAAGGGACCGGCACATCGGGCAAGAGTTGTTCTCTGCCAGCATCAGCCTTCCAGTTTTAAGTAGTATTTTTAACATCCTCAGTTCAACATGTCCCACTTTCATCTTCAACGTGTACTTCCTAAAGCCCAGGAATTTAAAAGAATTTAACTTCCATATCTGGCCTTCAACCATAATGGGATTCGGGCAATCCTTTCCAAGTGTCTGTTAAATTATGCCCACTAATTTCAGTGAGGCAAGGTTTTAAGAGTCACAGTGAACCCATCCATGTAAGGACTGAAAGCTCTGGTCCCCGAGATCCATAACCCCTGAGATAAGCCAGAGCTACAAATACATCGTCTAGACTTTGAAGGAGAGAATACGATTCTTAATATAGCTCACCAACCGCTAAGTCGTGCCTAGCCTGTCATAATTTTTCTATAACGGGAGAAGCCTGCCTGGCTGCCTGTTGGCTAGAAAGAGTCTCACCTCCTCTGCCACCGCACAGAAACAGCTAAAAAGAACGAAGGGCCCCAAATCAGGGCAGATGGTGACCCATGACTGTTTGAGCTCAGGGTGTCAGCCCCTAAAGCATCAGGTTTGAATCATTTTGGTATCATGGGACTCGATCATTGTTCATCTGAATCTGCTGACACGCTTCCTCTGGAAAGTATAGTTTGGCATGGATGAGTCAGTGGGTTTTTTGTTTTGTTTTGGGGTGGGGGGGGTGTTTTTTAAAAAATAAAGATGAAATGCTTTGACAATTTTTCAGCATCTCACGATTGTTTCAGAACCAAGGGTGAGAACGTCCGCAGCTGGCCCCGCGTTCCCAGTGTGGTGAGTGGGTACCAGGCAGTATTGGTGCCAACAATGACAGAGAAAGAAATGCTCGACAAAGGAAATAAAGGGACAGGGGTAGGACGAGAGGCAGACTTAACAGAGACTGGGCCTGTTCTTGTAGTTGCCCAGAGCTTGGGGGCGTACACCCCCACTTTGTGGAAAAGGGTAGGGGGAAACCGTGTAGGGATGGCCGTTTCCCCGAGGCCCTGAGTGTCAGCTCTCCTGTCACGATTTCTTACATTTAGCCTTCAGGGCCCCAAGCTTAACTTGAGGATGAATCCTCGGAAGCAGCCTCAAGGAGTGCAGGTTATTTGGGAAGTCTCAGGGTTTGTCTTAGGCCCAGGCCTTGTGCCACTCGTTAACTTAAATACAGTCTGAGGAACGAAGCAAAAGGAAGGAAAGGGAAACGGACTTCTTAGCGGCCCTTGGGCCACTTGGCCCCTGCCTGCTTCTGATCTGGCCCTGCACCATTACTGCCCTGGCCACAGGAGCTCAGGGGACGCAACTCAAGGACCGCCTTCTGCCACCCTTGAATCATCTCCTGGATTCTTGAACAGGTTTTCGCCTCCTGGGAGCCTGGCCTACGTGCTCCCAGGAAAGCCAGGCAGTAGTCAGCCTTGCGCAGGCGAGTCCGACTTCCCCACCACCCCGTATGCCCGAGCCCAAGCCAGCCTCGGGCTTTTTGCACCATCATCAGGCCAAAACTCTCAGAACGTAGAGCTTAGAGAAGGCAAAGAACTGGCACTGAGGATGCCCGGGGTTGTCCGTTGCTCTTCATTATGCAGGAAGGCATTTCAGTCCAGAGGCAGCAACCCTAAGTGACTGCGGATTGACTGACAATGCTGCGGTCTGATCCTGATCTTTCTATAGCGTGAGCCTGGCCACAGTTCGGCCTTGTTTTGCAAAGGCTGCCCAGCCCTGCCTTTGCATCTAGCTGCTGCCAGGCTCCCGGTTCAGGAGCCGACCCGGGATACCCAATCCGAACCACTGCAGAGAGTCCTTAATCATTCCCAGGGTGGAGCCCTGGCCCAAACACCTCTGCCCTTCTGAAGCACGTCCATACAGACCTTTGTTAGTACGTTTATTCTTTCAACAGTGACTTATTTATTGAGCAACTGCTGGGTGGGAAAGGGGGGGCGGGAGGGCGCACTCTAGTGGCCTTTGTCAGGGTTGGGAGCATGCACAGACAGCATTGCGGACCACACGCTCACAGGTTTTACTTAACAAAAGCCAGGCGATGGGTTTAGAGAAAACGGCCAAGTTACCCACGCTCTGTTCTGGTCTTAAACTTGTGCAGATCTCTGAGCGAATGGGGCAGGAAGGCGAGATGGATTCACAGGAGGATGTTGAATCTCTGCGGAGGGTGTGAGGCTGATGGAAGAGAAAGCTGGGGCAGGTGGGTGGGGGCGCGAAAGGGCCACTGTCCCACATGGCTCTCGCTCCATTTCCGACCTTGACGATGAGATTGGGGTCACCCCTGGGGTACTCCCTCTCCTCAAAATCAGTTCTATCCCAAATTAACTATCCCACAGGCACCAGGGGGCCCTAGCAGCCTCCCTAGCTCCCTAGCTCCCTACCTCCTCCGCAACTTGCCGGCTAGCTCTGCTGTTTTCTGCGGTTGCTATACCGACCTCGTTTATTTCTGTCCCATCCGCAAACCCGGTCAGGGCCTGAGACCGAGGGGACCACCCGGAGGGATCCAGACGCTTCCTCCCTGACAGAGATCACGCTCTGCAGGTTATTGAGCATCTGTCCCACATTGTCCTGGTTCCAGCCGCGTCCCGGGCAACCTTCTTCATCCAAGAGCCCCTTTCTCCTCCTCGGATCCGCTCCCTGTTTCCGAATGCTGGAGGCACCGCCCGGGCCCAGGGGCACCGGGGTGGGGGTGGGGGTGGGGGTGGGGTGGGGCTTCCGACTTGGGGGCCGGCGGCACAGGTGCTTCCCCTCCCTCCTGCCGCCTTGACCGGGGTCAGCAGCTCCGGTCTTCCTGCGGGGACAACTGTTTCCCACCTGCGGTGTCGCACTCGCCACCCGCCTACCCCTCCCAGCCCAACCTGGCCTCGGGGCAGCTGCATTTCAAAGGGAGAGTGATCCGTCCGCGCCTTCTCCGCCCCCTCCCCCATCTGCGCCCAGGAAGGTGCAGCACCTGCCGGGGAAGCCGGGGCGGAGCTGGGGCCGCGGGAGGGGCGAGGTGGGGTTCCCCCGACCCGGGGGGGGGGGCGGCCCGGGTGGCTCAGCGGTTAGAGCCGCCTTCAGCCCAGGGTGTGACCCTGGAGACCCGGGATCGAGTCCCACGTCGGGCTCCCTGCATGGAGCCTGCTTCTCCCTCCGCCTGTGTCTCTGCCTCTCTCTCTCTGTCTCTCATGAATGAATAAAATCTTTAGAAAGAAAGAAAAGAAAGAAACCCGGGAGGGCGCACCCGCGGCCCTGGGAGCGCTGGGAGCGCCCCCCTCCCCTAGGCCAGGTGCGCGGCCCGGGCCCCCTCCCTCCCCCCTCCCCCTCTCTCCCCTCCTCCCTCCCCCCCCCCCCGCCAGCGAGCTGGGATTCCCGGGGGTGCGGCGTTGACACGCGCTCGTGCCGGAGGAGCAAGAGAAACATTGCAGCAGGCAGCGGGGGAGTGGAGGTTAACAAGACCTGGGGGCCCCTCGCCATCACCCTCCCATCACCCCTGCCCGCCGCCCGCCTCAGGGAGCCCGAATGAGGGTGCCCGGCTCTCTCTCCGGAACAGGGAAAGGGGGGCGAAGCCCCCCCACCCCGGAGACTCCAAACACACCTGTCCGGAGCCGCGGTCCGGAGCCACACTGCACCCGCGCCCCGTGCGCTGCTCACGCGGCCTTCGCGACCCTCCCTCCGCCCACTCAGCTCCCCAGGGGCCAGGGGGTGTGGGTACTTCCACCTGCAGGGCTGGCGGGGGGGCCGCGCGGCGCCCGCAGAGGCTTGGGTGCAGGGGGAAGCCCCGCCCGCCAGCTCTGCTGCGGGGGGAGGTCGGGGGGGGGGACCCGCATCCCCCGCCTGGACCCCCGCGGGTCGCAGGAGCCCGAGCCGCTTGCAGGGAGAGCCCGGGGCACCTGCAGCTCGAGCGTCTCAATCCCGCGCGGGGCGGGGAGGGGCGGGGAGGGGCGGCTCAGGCCCGAGGGAAGCGGCCCCGGGACCTCCCCCCCACCCCGCCACACCCCCCCCCGGGGGCAGAGGGGTGGAGCGGAGCAGAAGACACCCACAAGGCTTAATCTGGCCAAAGCTGTTGTTTCCAGGAGGCCTAGGTGCGCACGCACAAGTGCACACGCGCACACCCACCCCCTCGCGTCTTTGCGGTCGCCCAGCTGTGTCCACCTGCGTGCATTCCCGCCCCGGCTCCAGGCCTCTCTCGGTTCAGACCGCCTGCATTCGATGACCTTCAGGGGTACACCTGACTGCCCCCCCCACCCCGCGACTCGGGGACACAGGGCAGCGGCTGCTTCTCCGGTCTAGGACTCAGTTTCCCTTTCAGCGGCTGGTTTTGGATCTGGCTCTCAGGGCCCCCTGGCAATCTAGGGCAGCACGCAGAGAGAGGCTCCCAGGAGGAGAATTTTTCCTGAAGTCGGGGAACTAGGTGAAACGATTCGTCCAGCTAAAGCCCTCCTCGTTCCGATCTAAGCTCCCAGCCGCGAAGCTGGGGACCCCTGAGCCAGGAGACCCGTTCACTCAGGTCCTGCCGGTGAGAAAAGTGCCCCCGTGTATCATGGTGCACCTGTGCGCTGCAGTGGGGGTCTGATGGCGGGCTGGGGGTCACAGGGAGCCAGAAAACTTGCTCCCTGAAGGCTGCCACGGTGCTGAGGAATGGGGAGACCCAGACAGCAGCGGGTCCCCAAGGAGCCTGAACTAGAGGAGTGACCTGGGGGGGGGGGGGGTGCCGCGGAGGCCTGGCACATTCAACAGCGCTGAAGACCATTGACTCATGCTTGACTGTTCAAGGGAGACACCAGGACACCCCACCCCCCCGCCAAAGAAACAAACAAACATAAAAACCACTCCACGTTCACAAATCTAACTGGTTCAGAAAAACCCTGAACCTAGAGGGAAAGAGCAGGATTATCTGTGATCTCAAGGGCTACTGTGGATTCCAAACCCCATGAAGGTTACTCCGAAGGTCGGGGGACAAACGTTCACTTTCTCTGGCTGGAAAACTGAAGACGCTTGGGGGGGGGGGAACGTAGGCAGAAGCATGTAAGTTCCGGGGAGGTGATCAATATATTTGATTCTGAGCCAAGGTAGGGCCCAAGCACCAGTGCGGAGCAGCCACCTGGAGGACTGCAGAGGAGCGGGCTAGGCCGCGGGGTAGACAGGACACCGGGTCTAAGCCCCACTCCAGCAGGGGAATTGGGAGAGTCCAATGAAGAGGCTATTTCCAAAACTGGGGCAGGGTTCCAGGAAACTAGGAAGGGACGGAAGCACCCAAGGGATGGCCACATTGGCTAAGGGAAGGGATCGGCAGGAGGCAGCCGCTCCGCAGAGGGCCTTGGGGAGAGGAAGGCAGGCCAGGCGGGAGGAGGCGAGGGGATGAGCCCGCTGTCCTCTCCGCCGACTCCCACTGTCCTGCTGGCCAAGCCTAGCTCAGAGCCAGAGTAGAAGAGACTGGTTGGTGTGCTCCTCAAAGGCCAGACCCAGGGCCCGGGGCCCAGTGGAGAAGGCTGGGGAGTGGAGCCAGAGGGACAGGGCATGCGCAGTGCAGTCTCAATGATCCTCAGAGGGCCACTCCATCAGCATCAAGAAACAATCTGGAGGGATCCCTGGGTGGCGCAGCAGTTTAGCGCCTGCCTTTGGCCCAGGGCGCGATCCTGGAGACCCGGGATCGAATCCCACGTCGGGCTCCCGGTGCATGGAGCCTGCTTCTTCCTCTGCCTGTGTCTCTGCCTCTCTCTCTCTCTCTCTCTGTGTGTGACTATCATAAATAAATAAAAAAAAATTTTTAAAAAAAAAGAAAGAAACAATCTGGAGGCACAAAACGTGCACCAGCATTATGCTGCCCACTGAGGATAAAACCTCAAGGACTGGTGTTCTAGCTGGGAAGCTGGGAGCAGGAGTGCTCCGGGAAGCCTTCCTGGAGGACCTGGGAACCTGAGATGGGACTCAGAGGTCAGGTGAGCACAGGGCCGGGAGCACTTGCTTTCAAGGTAGCAGAATGGCCCTTGGCAACTGTGTCCGCCCAGCGTCAAGTTTCAGATCTTCCAGGGCAGAGGTTTGATGTAAGAGCCTGGGGGCAAAAACACCCGCCCCGGCTGGGGCTGTCTCACTCCACACACTACTTCTAGCCTCTCGTGGGAAGGAAGGTTTTCCGTGCCTGCCTGAACTTTCTGAACCCTCTTTCCCGCTGCATTGTCGCAAGGGCAGGTTCCCTCCACCTCCACCGGTGGTGTCCTAACCCAGCAAGCAGATCACCAGTAAAAATTCGCTGGGCTCCATGCAGGGATCTCCCACCTGGATGGGTAAAACACACTCCTTGCTCTCAAGGAGCAAATATTTTACATAGAACAGAGACGTGTGAAAGAAAAAAAAAAAGAAAAGAAAAGAAAAGAGAAGAAAAGAAATCACTAGAATTTGGTCGGAGGAATGATGAAGGTATTTTCTAAGTTCTAGAGCCTCACAGCAGAGACTGTGACTGATTCCGAGGAGTGTTTTAAAAAAAGGAAAAAGCAAAAACAGGCTTCAAAGAGGTAAAACACTGCAGTCCACCCGGGAGTCGACTTTGCTAGGCAGAGAAGGGAATTCCTGGTGGAGGACTCGAAACGTGTGGCAACAGCAAGAGGTGGGAAAGCGTCGGGAAAAACCCAGTGTGGCTACAACACAGGGTGGCAGGAACTGAATCTGGTGAGAAAGGTCCGGGCTGATTTAAAGGAACGTTAGGGGTCCAGTTGTGGAGTTTATTAGTTTAGCAGATAAATAAGAAACCGAAAGGAGTGTTCGTGTAGGGGAAAAACATGGTGAGTTCTCTTCTTGGGGAGAAAGTAGTTTTCTGGGAGGACACAACATCTGTGCAAATGCAAGTAAAGGAAACTGAGCCCAGGGATCTGGACCTCTGTTCCGCCCCTGCCTCCTCTCCACATCTCACCCCTTCATCCCAACTCCTGTCGTCTCTCTCCAGAATTTTATTCCTTAAAATTGCTTTGCAGTCGCCCTTCTGACTTGGCAGCAAAAAACCCAACTAAACAAACAAAAAACAAGGCGAAATAGACGAGCTGGTCTCCTCCAGGATGCGTGGAACAAGAACCCCCAGGAGGATGTTTCCCATCCCTCCTGGTTTTACCCCATCTTTGCCTTTGATGACCCAGAGACTGGCATGGAACCCTAACTGGAGCAGACGGCCTCTGGGACTTAGGACCTGCCAGTCTTAGAATAACCAGCCAACTCAGGGCTTTTCAGGCTCCCTGGGGTTCTTTCCAAACTTTGTGGCTATTCCTTCAGGTCTTAGCTGAAAAACACCAAAAATAGGCCAGCTCTTTTCAATTTAATTAGCCTTTTCTCTGAGGACAGCAGATGGAATGAAGCAAAGACAGATGCATTGGGGGCAAGGAGGATTGGGAGTAGATGCTAAATGGGGTTTCTCATGAGCCCAAATTCACCCCCACAAAGGGTGCTTCTAGAATGAGGAGCTCAGAGGCGGGCTAGGGGGCCCTGGGATGTGGGCTTGTAGGCCAGGGGTCTAAGTGTTGCTCTCAGGCCCTGCCTGGGAAGTGGCCCCGAGGACGGCAGCAGGTGCCTAGGTCTGCTGGGCAGGAGAGAGGAGCCCCTGCTCCCTTGGTAGGGGCCAAAGCACGGTCACCCCTGAGGGGGGCTATCTGCCCTCAGGTGGCTCCTGTATCAGGGATGCTGGGGACCCAGCAGCCAACAGCCCCTGAGCCAGGTGCCAGAGTCTATCTCTGGAGTTCTTTCAGGGTGGGGGAAACAGGCAGGTGCTGGGGACAAGATGACCCTGCACGCCTCCCTTATCTAAAACGGAGTGATGTTTGCTTAGTGAATGCAGGCCAAGCTGGCCTAGGGGAGGGCCCAAATGCCCCTGAGGGCCTTAGGGGGTCTCTGTCTTTGAAGGCGCCTTCTCCAGGCAGAGACCACCCCAGGTGGAGCAACCGCCCCCTCTAGTGGTGAGCATGGTATAAAGCTACCCAGAGGCCGCACCGTCCCCTGGCGCCTTCAGGCTCTAGCAATTTCTCTCCCAAAACTCTGGAGAAAGAAAGAGGAGAGGAGAGGAGAGGGGAGGGGAGGGGAGGGGAGGAAAAAAAAGAAGGAGGAAGGAGGAAGGAAGGAAGGAAGGAGGAAGGAAGGAAGGAAGAAGGAAGAAGGAAGGAAGGAAGGAAAGAAGAAGAAGGAAAGAAAGAAGAAAGGAAAGAAGAAAGGAAGGAAGGAAGGAAAGAAGGAAGGAAAAAAGAGAAAGAAAGAGAGAGAAAGAAAGGAAGAGGGAAAGAAAGGAAGGAAGGAGAGAGAAAGGAGGAAAGAAAGAAAGGAAGGAAGGAAGGAAGGGAGGGAGGAAGGAAGGAAGGAAGGAGGGAGGAAGGAAGGACTGCGAGTCCAGGCTCGAGTCCCTCTAGCTTCCCGGTCTTTCTCCTGACTGCTGCTATGGTCCCGAGCCAGAGCTTCCTCGAACCTTCTGGACTGACACGTTCCTATGGAAAAAGCACCGGAGCTCCTTCCAACCAGAGCCTGGAGTGAGTCACTTTTCCTTTTTTGCTCCTTGGAGGAAAAGAAACTACCTGTTTGCATCTCTTCATTCACACCTAGCCCTTTCCATACCTGTGACCGGGAGCTGCTAGAGGCATGGCCTTTCCTTCCCCGGGGAAGGCCGCTGCCTGCCCGGCGTCGTGTGGCTGGGCAGTGGGTGCTGTCCCCTGTCGGCAGCTGCCCGCACTGTCCCCCGGGCCTGGACCTGAGACACCCCTCGGGGCTCAGCCCCTCGCGGCTGCCCGGCTCCTTCCACCGTTGTGGGGAAGTCACCTTTTCCAGCCGGCCAGGGCTGCCGGCCAGGGAGGGTCAGGGTGACCTGGTGACAGTGGCACTCGGGCTGGAAAGACTTGGTCCTGAGCCTGTTTTGCCTTTGTTATCGTTACTTAACAGGCTTTAGGATTTATATTTATTTTTAGGCACCTTACTTGAACATTCCTTTTATGTGCACTGTGAGGCTTCAGGTATCAGATGCTGGAGGCTCGGGGGCAAGGGGGGGGCAAACCAGGACCATTGTTGCCTTTAGGGAAACAATTTGACTATGGCTTGGGGCTGTTTCCACAGGTAAATTAGCGCTTTTGCTAGAGCTTCCTTCCTTCCTTCCCTCTCCTTCCTTCCCTCCATCCTTCTTTGTACCCATAGCTTAAAACTAAAATAAAAGGAGTGGGGTGAATGGTCGTCTGCACGGCCAGTGCTTGGATAGGGACACATTGAGGAGCTATGTTGCATACTGTGCTTCAAAACTGTTCTCAAGGGGCACCCGGCTGGCTCAGCCTGTGGACTTGGTTGTGAGTTCGAGCCCCATGATGGGTGGAGAGATATCTTTTTTATTATTTTTTTTTATTTATTTATGATAGTCACAGAGAGAGAGAGAGAGGCAGAGACACAGGCAGAGGGAGAAGCAGGCTCCATGCACCGGGAGCCCGACGTGGGATTCGATCCCGGGTCTCCAGGATCACGCCCTGGGCCAAAGGCAGGCGCCAAACCGCTGTGCCACCCAGGAATCCCGGGTGGAGAGATATCTTAAAAAAATTTGTTTTCGAGAGTTTATTTTGCTAACTGTACCTTTAGTCTTTTTCATTTTTTATCGTGGTAAGCTGCATGCAATACAAAATGGACCATGTGAGCCATTTTTAAGCGCATGGTTCACCTGCCATCAAAGCGCTTTTGCATCGTTGTGCGACCATGACCACCGTCCATCTCCAAAGCTATTTCACCGTCTCAAGCTGAAACTCTGTCCCGGGCCTGTCTTTGACCCTCAGACTTCCCAGAGTCTTCCCCTTCCTCTGCTCTCCCTAGCCTGGCCAGACCAGTAGTCTGGGCCCTTTCCCTGGGGGTGGGGGTGGGTGGGGGTGGGAATCACTCTGATACTGAGAACAGCAGAGAAGGGGGCTGTGGCTGCCTCAGTTTCCTACAGCTGTTGGACTTTCTAGCCAGAAGGGACCTCAAGGGGATCCCTTGAATATCCCTTCCCCAGAGCAGAACCACAGCTACTCCATTGCCTACCTCTGTGCCTGGTCACTCAGCTAAGACTTGTTTAATGAATGAATGACTCTGGGAAGGTGACCACCCTCCTGGGAAAGGACACTTTCTAGATGGTTGCTCATGGTCGTAGGGAGATGACAAGGCATGTCTTTTGGGGTCAGAAAGATCCTTGTCCCTTCCTAAGGATGTGGCTAGATTTTCCTCTGTTAAGCCGCAAATAGAAATAGCCATTCTTACCTTATGGGATGAGGCTTGAGGAGGCAATGCCTGGGAGGTAGTAGAAACACAATTCTGCTAGTTGTCTCCCTTCCACCGACTAGGGAATCTCACAGGTGCATCTCCAGAAAGGACTTCTTTCTCCACTCCAGTTCCATTTCTTACTGGCTTTTTTTTTTTTTGGTCAGATCCTAAGAGAGAGAAGCTTCCCCGTTGTCTGAGCTCTGACCTTTTGCCTTTTAGAGCTGGGGTTCTAATACTTAGAAGATGTGAAAGGGGAGTCTTAGTTGCTTTAACCTGAAACCGAGCCTCCCAATTTCTATGTTATTGGACGAGGTTGTGGTTTATTGATGTTACGTGTTCTCTTCCCTCCCCTCGGCCCCCATCAACAATTACCCACACAGGAAACTCCTCTCATCCTCTACACTAAACTATCATGTCTTTTACTATTTCCGAATCTCTAAGAACTTGACTACGTTCCCCTGGGACAGAGGACAGCACTTACTACGGGCACCCGGGTTTTAACAGTAAACGGGTCCTGGCATTCATTCTCCAAAATCCTTCTTTTCATCCATCCCTTCATTCCAATTAGTTGGTATCTTTATTCCCACCTCCAAATTCTTTTATTTTTAAAGATTTTATTTATTCATTCATGAGACACACACACACACACAGAGAGAGAGAGAGACAGAGAGAGAGAGACAGAGAGACAGAGAGAGGCAGAGACACAGGCAGAGGGAGAAGCAGGCTCCATGCAGGGAGCCTGATGTGGGACTTGATCCCGGGTCTCCAGGATCGGGCCCGGGGCTGAAGGCAGCCCTAAACCACTGAGCCACCAGGGCTGCCCCCCACCTCCAAATTCTAAGATGAGGCCACAGAGTAAGTAATTTGTGGAAATTAAGTGATCCAGCTAAAATCTATAGGCTGTATGACTCTGTCTATCCTATTAAGTAGTTGGAAAAGTTAAAACCCAAAGGAAAGGAATACACTTCCTTTTGATATTGATATTCATGGGGCATTGTGTTTACTCAACGATTCTGGGAGTCACATGGACGGACAAAATCTGCAAACCTGACAACAGAGATTTTATTATTTTATATTTTATTTTATTATTTTATTTATTTATTTATATTTATTTATTATTATTTATTTATTTAATTTATTTAACAGAGATTTTAAAACAGTATTTCAGAATAGCCTCTACCCTCATTTCTGTCACTGCTCTCTTTGACACAACACCTGCAGATGAAACTTCTAAAAATGGTGCTTGTGACTTTGTGGCCAAGCCTCAGAAGATCCCTATCTACTGCACCAGGGAGTTTGATCCATTTCTCTAGGCTCTGGGGAGCTATTGAGAGATTTTGGAAGCTTTGGGATAATGTGACCAGCTTGGTCTTTAAATGAAATCAAGGTACCGGTAACACTTTTTTAAAAAAATATTTATTTATTCATGAGAGACACAGACTGAGAGAGAGAGAGGCAGAGACACAGGCAGAGGGAGAAGCAGGCTCCATGCAGGGAGCCCAATGCGGGACTTGATCCCAGGACTCCAGGATCACACCCTGGACTGAAGGCAGGCACTAAACCACTGAGCCACGCGGGGATCCCCCTGGTAACACTTTTTAAAGTAGCGAAGTCAAGCATCTCCAACTAGAGCTTCTTGTCTAAGGCAGCAGTTCAAAGCCATCCCTCTTTAAAATGATCCTGAGCTGCGGTTCCTCTGGGAGGGGTAATGACATTAAGGACATCAAGTCTCTCTGTCTTTCTGGTTGAAAGCAGGTCAAACAAGCCTCCGTGCACCCTTTCAAGCAAAAAACACCCATTAGCCCCTCGTGCTTCTCCTTGTCTGCTCCTTAGTGATCCAACTGGGAGGCGCATCTCCCCTAATCCTTTTAATTGGGCCACATTGTGACCCTAACAGAAGATAGGACTTTGGATGTCGCGCTTCCCTCTGGGGAGGCAGGCGGAGGAGCTGTGCTCTCCGGACCAGGGGTTGGAGAGGCAGGGCCGGGTTCCAGACCATAGGCCTGACAGAAAAGGAGAGATGTGCAAACAAAGGAGGCAGGGGAGGAAATACCCAGAAGGCCCAAACTGCTTTTCTGGGGGCTCCTGAGGGAGGCGCAGCTGTCTGGGAATGGGGTGCCCACCCTGGAGAAATGTGTAGCCTGCAAGAGGGAAGGCCCTGAAGTGTAACCAATAAAGACCTAAGGGTAAGAAGCAGAGGATTGGAAACAATAGGGTTGAAGTGGAAGGGGTGCAGTCAGCAGGTCTGGGAATATTCTAGGTGAGTGGAAACCAGGCCAGTAGCTGGGGAAAAGGAGGAGAGGGCAGGATCCAGGAGGCCTTGCTGGGACGGGATCACCGTAGACTGCCAGCCTGTGAGACGCAGGCTGTGAGGGATGAACACAAGGACAAATCCAGCCCAGTGCCAGGAGAGATCCAGAAATCCCCCCGGATCCAGAGTGAAAACTAGCCTTTTTTTTTTTTTTTTTTTTTAGGATCTTATTTATTCATGAGACCAGCCTTTCTTCTCACTCTGGGATACCTTCCTCAGGAAAGCCACACCCAGACACCCAAGGTATTTGGGGGTCAGCTGAGTTTTCTCCTTCCCCTCTGCTTCTTTTGGGATCTGGGCCCACACCAGGGTAGGATAACAGAAGACAGCACCAGAGCTAGCTGTGCGCCAGGATTCTGGGAGGTTCTACGCAGGGCCGGCTTTGTGGGCGCGTGACCATAGTCACCCGGAGATCTGGGCACCCAGGACCTGGTGCTTGGCTTAACGCTCTGCTGCTGCTTTTTTGAAATTTTCAGTAAGTTTTTCTTTTTCTTTTTCTTTTTTTTTTTTTTAGATTTTGTCTATTTATTCATGAGCGACACAGAGAGAAGCAGAAACACAGGCAGAGGGAGAAGCAGGCTCCCTGTGGGGAGCCCGATGTGGGACTCGATCCCAGGACCCCAGGGTCACGACCTGAGCCAAAGGCAGATGCTCAACCACTGAGCCACCCAGGCACCCCTCACCTTTTTTTTTTTTTTAAGATTTTATGTATTTATTTGAGACAGAGAGAGTGAGAGAGAGAGCACAAGCAGGGAGGAGAGGGAGGAGCAGACTCCCGACTGAGCAGGACCCTGGGATCGGGACCTGTGCCCGAGGCAGACCCTTAACCGACTGAGCCACCCAGGCGCCCCGACATCACCCCCTCTTACCCTAGTGTAACTAGTGCTTCAAAGTGTCTGTGTGGTGTTTGTGTGTGTCTTTGTTGGTGTCTGAGAGGGATGTAGTTTTTTAAAAAGATTTTATTCATTTATTTGAGAGAGTTTGAGAGAGAGAGAGAGAGCGCAGGGTGGGGATGCAGAGGGAGGGGGGAGGGAGAAGCAGACTCTGTGTGGGACCTCGGGGCTGCACCCCAGGACCCTGAAGTCTCGGGCTGAGACCAAGGCAGACGCTTAACCGCTTACCTGACTGAGGCACCTAGGCGCCCCAGGAGGTGATTTTTGAACTTTAATTAATTAGAGGTTCCCTTGTTCTTTTTCCCTTTACCTGCCTTTTTTGTTCTTACAAAAATGACTCTTAAACCACTTGCTTCCGGCCTCCCTCCCTTTCTCTTCAGATCCCCAAGGGGAGGGCAGGATCTAAAGGAAGAGTATGACACTATTGTCATCAAGATCATAATCTGGCACTTCCCTCCACTCCCATCTGAGTCTTGAGAGCCTGTAACGTGTTCAACCTTTGTCCTTAGAGCACAGCTCTTGACTGGAGGTAAAAAATGGAAACACTGGCCCAACACCTGTATTCCACGCACGCGTTTCCTGACCAAAGTCTGGAAGCTGTTCCTCCTCCCCCTCCCAGTCTGAGATGTTCCCAACGCTGTTCTCAGTTAAGAGGACACTCTCTTATAGTCCTAGGGTTTCAAGCCTGCAGGGACTGCACATTTTTTCCTTAGCTGAAATACTTGTGGTTTTTCCCAACAACTTTGCAAGTTCCCTGTAGAGCTGGAAATTCCCTTCTTGATTACAGCTCTTGATGGATGCAAAAGCAGCCTGGCCCGGTCCCATCCTTCCTGCTGACCTGCTCGCTGTGTGTCTCCAGGAGGTCGGCCTAAGCTCTCTGGGCCTCAGTTCACAGGGCTTTCCTTAACTGGGGCAGAGTGGAGAACGGGGAAGAAACGTCTCTACGGTGAGAATAGCCATTTGGGGAGCTACCAACCCACTTAGATTCCTCCTTCTGAAAAAAAAAAAAGAATGAGCTTAATAATTTCCATTGCTAATTACTGTCCCCCACCCCCACCCCCACGCCTGCCTCCACTCCCAGCTGTGGATTGACAGAGCCGATAAGCCGTACTCCCCCTCTCCCACTCAGACACGCACTTCTGGCAGGCCCTAGATAAACAGGCAGAGGCAAGTGTGCAGAATTATTATTATTATCATTATGATGATTATTATGCTTTCAGTATGAGAAACAGGAAGTGAAACTGACTAAAATGTCCAATGAGAACCGCCTGGCCCTGTCTCTGCAGCCACCCCACAGGCACAGAAGAAGCCAGCCAAGGAACACTGTGGGCTGGCCACAGGCTCTGTCAACCTCCAGCATGTGTGTGTGTGTGTGTGTGTGTGTGTGTCTTACAAGGATTGTCTCTAAATAACTAGTTTCCAGGACTTGTGATCTTTCAACCTTATTCTGATGCCCAAGCTTCCTCCTTCTTGTAGATGTCCTCAGGGGCCTTTCTTACTACCTCCTTCCTCATTTCCTAGAGAGAGCTTCCCATGGCTGTCAGAAGATGTTAAAGAACAAGTCCTGTGATTAATGGGTGCCTCTTACACACCTTGCCAGCTGAGGCCAGGTGGGAGCCCGACACCTTTCTCTGCAGCCTGTTTTGTCCCCATGGCAGAGACGCTCCTGGGGCCGAGGCCCTTCTTCCCTCACCCTTTAGGGGAGCCCTGTTTTCTCTCCTGGTCTGGCCATCTGACACTCCATCTGCTTGGCCGATTATTCACATCCTTTGTCTTTTTCGGTAATCGATTGTGAATAAATGGTAGTCAGGAAACACGGCGTCAGGGCCAATGTCATTATCCCGCGATGACATTTCCATTTGCAGCACCGTGGTCTCTGGAAATTCTGAAAAAGAGTGAAAATGACCCGGTTTTCATACTACCTTGTTAGCTCAACTTCCCAGGGAGAAAAGAGCAGACGGCGGCGTGGGGAGGAGACGAACCAAGCTGGTGTTTCAGAAATACCTTCTCATTTGGACGACGTGCTGGAGACGGCCAGAGGGAACAGATGAGGAAAACGCATCAGGGAGAGGGAGCAAAAACAGAAACAGAGCGAGCCGGATGCTGGGCTCTTGTGCTAGCGCTGGGCAAGTGTCCTTTTACGGCTTTTGTACCAAGATCTTGAGCCAAATTAGTAGCGTATTGGTTTGGGAAAACCACAACCATCTAAGTCTCGTTAATATTTAATAAGGGCCCAGTGGAGCCCAGCCAGGGGTTGCCAATGAGGTCACAGCCGGGTAACTGATAGTAGAAGAAAACTCTAGGATAGAGCCCTGTACCCAGAGAGCTCTATCTCTGGGGGTGGGGGGTCACTTCCCAGCTGGCCCTGCTCCCTGTTCAGGAGACGAGACTGTGGTACCTGAGAAGACAGTGTTGGGTCCCAGCTTCCTGTGTTGTTCAAACCCCCATTCCAGACCATTCTTCAGGTCACTAAAATTCACTGGGCCCCAGTTTCCTCATCTGGGTCCCTGGAAGGATATTAATAGCACCTGATTTATCAGCTTATTGTGGGAGTTGGTTGAATCAACACATGGAGAGCGCTTAGAACCCCACCAGGAACATTCTAGGCATTCAGCAAATGGGAGCTATTATCATGATGGGTCTCTGTGCGCCATCTGCCATCCTCCATTCCATCCACCCAGCAAAAATATAAACGTCATATTCTGTGACATGCATGAGGCAAGTCACTAGGGATGGAAAGTTTGCAGAACATAAGTCTCCTCCATGGCTTTAATGTCTCCCCAGGATTCTGTTATTTCTTAACACAGTGAAGAGCACGCAATAGGTGGTATCAGATTGGCTCCCATTCCTCCTGGTTCCTTGACCTTGACCCTGTTCCTTGCCTGTTCGCCTTCGTTTACTTCTTCTGCTCCCCTGATCTTTCTCTTCCCAACTTTGTAGGATAGGTCCCAGGTGTCTCAGCCAAGGAAGGCCCCCAGAGTCCTGCCAGGCTCTCTCTGACTTGTCCTGGTGAGGGAGGCCTGGGAGGGGCAGGGCACAGGAAGTTTGCTGCTCTTTCTACTCAGCAGTTCTCTCTTCCCAGGCCTGGGCTCCTCCACACACTCTCTGGGGAAGCTGGAGGAGGGCCACTAGGCTCTGTAATAACCACATGTCTTCATGGTAAACAAGAACCAGATTCCTGGGGAGTGACGCGGGCGGGAGCCCTGTGGCCGAGCAAGGGAGCTGTGTGCAAGGGAGCAAGGGACTTGAAGAAACACCTCTACTTGGCCCTGACCTGTCTGTGGAAGGCCCAGGGAAACGCTGCACAGCCCCCACACTTAGCAGGCATACCCTGAGTTACAGGAGCCTTCACACTGAATGGCTCTGCAGACTCAGGTTCTGGCATCCTGGCTCACACTCACGTCCAGGGAGCATCTGGCCCTGTCTCCCCTTTGTCAGGATTTGTCCCATCCTCTTTCCCTACTCCTGACCCATGAACTCCTGCCCTTGGTAGTCATCCCCCACCCCCTGACCCTTGTATGAGGGATTGTACTCTTCCTCCCTGATGCCAGGAGAAGCCTCACACTCCAGGGAGGACGGCTTGATCCCAGGAACCCAAGAAAGAAGGTTGCCATGAGGTGAGCTGGCCCACGAGCTGCCCGGGCCTTCTGACTTCAGGCAGCATGGCTGATCTAGGGCTTTCCTTTGAACAGTGTTGACTTTGGAATTTAGGATCCGCTGGGCCAGGATTGAGGCCAAACACCATCCCTGCTAGTTCCTAGGTAGAAGGCTGGACTGGCTTCAATACCGCGAGAAGGCTACCCTAGAGCTGAGACAGCTTAGGAGGGCTGAGGATGGGAGGGAGCAGTTGACTATAAGTCTTTCTGAGCTTTTGCATTTCGTTCCATGTGAATGTATTAAAGATTCCAACACTTAAAAATGAATTCTGTAAGTTTGTTAACTTCCTGTATGTTAAGTATTAGAGGAGTCCCTTGGTCCTCTCCTCATGGCAGAAGGGATGATGAGACGCACAACTGCATCAGGGACACTTGGTTTGGATCCGACTTCGGGCTTAGAAGGGGCTGTCACAGGCAGGTGGCTACTCAGGTTTGAGATTTTGAGTGTCTGAATGACTTGGAATGTTACGGTGAAGGAGAGGCATTGCTGAGTGTGCTGGTCCAGGAGCAAGGACGTACCTGTCGCCCTCCTTTGATCCCTCCAGGCCTGGAAGGCCATGACTCTCCCATCTGGTGGACAGCAGGAGGCCTCCTCCACCCGGGGAAGTCAATGGGGCAGGCTGTTTGTCCTGCTCTGTTACTTGGTACCTGGGAGCCCACGGGGAGGGGATGGGCCAGTGCCAGCAGATGCCAGAAGCCACTTCCATTTTCCAGGTATTGTGTATTTGTCTTAGTACATTGTTTCTTTAAAAAGGTTTCTCTCCTTTTTGTTCCCCATCCTTACATTCATATAATATTTGAAATGTGCATAGCACTTTCACAAATATTACCAATGGCTCCCTAGTGCCCCTAGTTCAAAGCCTTAGTGGAATTTCTAGCCTTTGTTTCTGCCTCCCACCTCACAGAATCCTATATTCTGGCCCATACTGATTCCTTCCTTCCTTCCTTCCTTCCTTCCTTCCTTCCTTCCTTCCTTCCTTCCTTCCTTTTTTCTTTCTTTCATCTTTCTTTCTTTCTTTCTTTCTTTCTTTCTTTCTTTCTTTCTTTCTTTCTTTCCTTCTCTTTCTTTCTTTTTCTTGTAGTAAGAAATGCCCAGTGTGAACTCAAGACCCTGAGATCAAGACCTGAGCTGAGATCAAGAGACAGACACTTAACCAACTAAGCGACCCAGGCACCCCAACCACCTGTTGCTTCTAAATGGGCCATGCGATTTCTTGTTTCTTTCCATTCTGTCCTTCAGTGGTACCTCTTTCTCCAATGTGGCTTTCCTCCTCTGCCTAGAGATTTCTTGCTCATCTTTAGATGCCTGAGTCAAATGTCACATCTTCAGTGAGGACTTTCTGGGTGAAGAATCTGTCCTGTTCATGAGCTCAGGAGCACCATGCTTAAACCATCTCAAGGGTACACCTGTTAGGATGGCTATCACCAACACCCAAACCAAACCAACAAACCCTGGAAAGTAATGAGCAGTTAGTTACATGGAGAGAAATAAGAACCCTTGGCATCTGCTGGTGTGGATGTGGAAGGACACAGCTGCTATGGAAACAGCACAGAAGGCAGGTCTCAAAAAGAATTAAACGGAATCATTATATGAGTCAGCAATTTCACTTCTGGGCATAGACCCCAGAGAATGGAAAGCAGAGGCTCCAGCAGATATTAGCACACGCATGTTCACAGCAGCATTATTCACAATGGCCCAAGTGTGGAAGCAAACAAGTGTCTACTGAGGGAGGAATGGAGAAACAGAAGGTGGTGAGTACACATGATGGTGCATGCATACACAAGAGCCTTAAACAAAGAAGGAAATCCTCCCACAGGCTATCACGTGGATGACCCTCGAAGATGTCGTGCTCAGGGAAATAAGCCAGTCACAAAAGAACAAATACTGTATTATTCCACTTGTATGAGTTTCCTAGAGGAGTCAAGTTTACAAAGATAGAAAGTAGGATGGTGGGTGCTAGAGGCTGAGAGGAGGGTGGGAGTTGGGAATTAATGTTTAATGGGTATAGAGTATCAGTTCGGGAAGATGAAAAGTTCTGGAAATGCATGGTGGTGATGGTTGCACAATGTGAATGTACTTAACGCCGCTGAACTGTCCACTGAAGAATGGTTAAAGTTATAAATTTTATGTTATGGGCATAAATAACCATCACCATATTTGTATAGACATATGAAACTCCTCAAGGCACTCAACGTCGGGCAGGGGCCTCTAGGCACTCCCATGCCCAGCACAGTCCTTGGCACTAATTTGTGCCCAGTCCATGTTTATTGATATGGGAGGGGCACAAGGTTGATGGTGGGGGAGTATCTGCAGGCAGCTCTCAGGCTGGCCCACATGCCAACTCATCTCTTCCAGCATATCCAGGTTTCCCTTGCACCTGCTGCTCTAGCTCTCTACCCAGCGCCCTTGGGGAGATCCCTTGCCAGCATCAGTGAGTGAGCCGAATGACAGGGACTTGCCTGTAACATGTGCTATATAGGTCACACAAAAGGAAAAACTTACTTTCAGTGTTATAATGAGGCACCGGAAGTTCTGAGAGTATAAAGTTTTTAGGGTCACACACCTACCTATCTCTATGATGCTATAAGTTGTGGTTGTTGGAGGAAGGAGACAGATTAGGTGATTGCCTTAGGTCCTTTGCATCTCTACAATACTACAGCCTTCATAACCTAACAAGATATGTGGGAAAAAAGAAATTAGCTCCGACCTCTGTCATGAAGTGAGCAAAAACCAAACAAAATATAGTATAAATGCCACATATGCCTCCTATATTTAGGTCCTTCCTCAACAGCTTATATATGCTAGGATCCCAAACTCATGAGTGTCTCACTGACTTTATTCATTGCCTTTACCTCGCTTAGAGGGAGAGTCTTTGGGAATAAGAGTAAATTGCAGGTTGCAGAGCGTGTTTGCTTCTCCTGAGCCATGCGCACAGGCTGGGATGGCTTCCCCAGAGTGGCCTGGCAGGTGTCAGGTAGCTGGACCACGTACAAGAGCATTTAGGAACACAGGCTCTGACATATGTGGGAACACCATGAGTCTGAGGTCTGGTTCTTTCCACTCTAGTGTGGTGACTCCGGCCGGTAACTTAACCTTCTGAGCGTCATGTTTCTAATCATCAAAATAGCAGAAATAACACTACTTGCAGCCTTGCTGAGAAGATTGAAGGAGATCCTTGGCATGAGGATCTCTATTGCAGCGTCACAGCTCACATTTATAGAGGCCAATTCCTACGTGCCAGTAACAGTTTAAAATACTGCATAGTATTTAGGGAATACTTAAGGAATTATCTATCACCCCCTTTCATTATAGAAGTGAGTACTGAGGTTTAGTTAATGTGGTAAATGGGAAGTGGTAGAGGTGGGATTTGGGCTCAGAATTTGATTCCATGATGCTCTGCTGCCTAAGAATTATGTTCTCATGTGAAGCTAGTATCATTATACCCATTGTACCCTCATATCACTAACCATTCCACACGTGCACACACACGCTCATGTACTTCTTCTTCACCTCTCTTATCCTCCCATTTCCATTTACTTAAGTGAGGGAGGGAGGAAAAAAAATCCAGGGGACACAAGATCACCAGGCAAAGATGAAATGACCTTTTGAGTTGACACACTCTGGTTGTGTTCCTGGATGACAAATCCCCTTTTCTTTTTTCTCTTCCTCAATTCATTCTCCAGGCCAAATGAGCATCTGAGTTGCAATGGATGTGCCCAATATAGGTTAGACTGGAGGGACAAAGCTTTTTTTTTTTTTTTTAAAGATTTTATTTGTTTTTTCACAAGGGACACACACAGAGAAAGAGGCAGAGACACAAGCAGGCTGCATGCAGGGAGCCTGACGTGGGACTCGATCCTGGGTCTCCAGGATCACACCCTGGGCTGAAGGCGGCGCTAAACCACTGAGCCACCTGGGCTGCCCAAGGGACAAAGCTTTTAATACAGAGACAACAGCTTGAGGCTGCCTTGAATGTGGTAGATTATTTACTTCTTTCCCCTCCACTTCCCATACTAAGCTGCAGAATTATAATTAGGCATCTTCTAGTCCTAATTGGCCCCATTTGTAGTCCCTTTGGACAATGTTATATCTGTTGATGTGCAGAGGCTAAGTTTCCATTCCCCTTTGGGTACTTCCTTCTTTCTCTTTCCATTCCCATTCTTCCCCTCCACTGTAGCTGCTCCCTACTGTAGCACTTAACTGTCAAAGGTTGGGGTACAGACAGGGTATGGGGGAATGGGGGAGCAGATAATTTCTCCCCCTTTGGGAAACCCTCAATAGGGCATTCTTTTTAAATTTTTAAAGATTTTATTTATTTATTCGTGAGAGACACAGAGAGAGAGAGAGAGAGAAAGAGAGAGAGAGAGAGAGGCAGAGACACAGGCAGAGGGAGGAGCAGGCTCCATGCAGGGAACCTGACGTTTGACTCGATCCCGGGTCTCCAGGATCACACCCTGGGCTGAAGGCAGGGCTAAACCACTGAGCCACCAGGACTGCCCTCAATAGGGCATTCTTGGTGGCACTTGCTTTGGGTAGAATTTTTTTCCCGTGGATTAGCTCTTAGCACTTTTAAAGATTTCAGAAATTTTTGTGACGAATGATTCTTATATGTCATCCTCACATTGAAGACTCTTTCATTTTATCAAAGAATTCTCAACCTATGATAATTATTATCAGCCTACCATCTCTGTAGGCCCCAAATAATTTTTCTTCCAAAGGGTGAATTTTCAGTGGACAGATCTTTTCCTGTGAATCATCCTCCTTTTTGCAATATTCTGCTTTTTGCCATACTAGCATTAGTTACCAAGTCTAGTTTATCTGTGTGCATATGCATATCTAGCAGCCTATGGATGATCCTATCTCATCAAGAGCATGCTATCTGAAAAGTTCCAAGAAATCCACCTCTATAGAGTCCTACCCACCTTCATCCATTCGTAATGTCACATCATAGTAAAATGGGAGATATTTACTCCCTGATGATGTGAAGGCAGGGCAGGGGAAGCTCGGAGAAGAGAGATTGCCATGGAGCCACGATTTATCCCATAATATAACCCAGCTATGCAAGTTAACATAGACCTAAACTAGAAGATTGAAGGAAACTGAGATGTGGGAGACTTAAAGTTTATCAAAAATGGAAAGTATAGCTCATAACTCTTTGGGCCATTCCTGTCCAGAAATGGTGGACACTGTATTTCTGAAAACAAGAAGGATGTGTGGGTATATATTTGCTCAGGGTTTAGACTGGGAGATATGACCGTGGACTTCAGGTCAGAAAAACCTGGGTTCTGTTCTTTGCAAACTCTGTGACCCTAGAAAAGCTATTTAATTTCTCTAGGATTCAGTTTCCTCCCTTAAAAAAAAAAAAAACAAATAAATGAGAATAAAAGTCCACACCCCAAAGGGCTGTATAATAGTTGGGGTAACTAATAGTTAAGGTTAGTTGTGAATGATAGAAAACCTGGTATATTAGTTACTATAATAAGAAGGACATTTACTACTCTTCTATAGAAAAGTCCGGATAAGTGGTCTAGGGCTGATATGACAGATGTACGCTCACCAGGACATAGGCTGCTCTTATCACTTTGTTCTATCATCCTCAACCCATGGCCTATACTTCATGATCCAAGATGGCTCTTCAAGCTCCAGCCATTAAATTTTCATTCCAGCCATCGTGGAAGAGAAAAGAGGAGGAGAAGGAAGAGGACCTACCACTTCCCTTCAACCCCTTCTATTTATAGGTCATTGGCTAGAACTAAATCTCGTGAATACAACCAGCTTTAATGGAGGCTGGGAAATCCAATTTTTGCTCTGAGAAGTCATGTGCTTAGCTAAATATTGGAGGTTCTTTACTATCAAAGAGGGGGAAATGGGTATTGGCCCAAAAAAACTAGCAATCCGCCACAGATCTTTATGAGACTTAAATGAGATGATGCAGATGGAGGGCTGAGCACAAAGTAAGCACCCAATGGTCGTCATCATCATTCTCACGAGAAAGTGGGGGAATACTTTGAAACTATCCCAGCTGTTTCTTTATTTTAACCTCATCTTATTAATAATGTCACTCTTACCGACCTCCCTTCTAAGACACTATCGGCTTTATCTTTTTTGAAGGTCAGACACCTATACCTTATGAAATAAAATGATGTAAAAGGAAAGCAAGGGAATAGTGAACACAGGATTCAAGATAATGGTTGTCTTTCGCTGGGGAAACAGAGGTGGTTGGGGTGGGGATGGAGGAACCACCTAGTCATTTCATTGTCACAGCCCTAGTCTTTATTTTATTTTGGGTAGGGGATTCACGGGTGCCTCTTGCATTATTAAAAATAACTGATAACCAACTAAAAGTGGAGGTACCTGGAGCCAAGATGAGGCTGTATCATGATCAAAGATTCTAATCAATCTGACTCTACGCATATAAGGTCTTTAAATTGTCTTTTGGGCACGGCATCGTGTGGGTTATGTCCCTGCAGGTCAATGATAGGCAAAAATTGTACTTTCTATCTGCATAGACTTTTCACTTTCGAAGTGCTTCTACACATCAATAAAAACTGCTTAAGAAGTTTATTACACATCATTGAGAACGTGGCATTGTACAAATAGGACTATGGACTTCTGTGTCCTAAGGGAAAATAGTTTCTTTTTTTCTTATGGTAGCTCTATGAGGTCAGCAAGACAAATGTGTTATCACTTGTCATAGATGAGAAAGAAGGAACTGAGAGGGCAAGAGACTTCAGTGAGGTTATGACTAGTTGGTCTGCAAAGGAACTTAAGACTGGATCTCTTGCCCAGTGCTTCTCCCTTTATCCCAGCTCACTCCCAGTTATAATGCCTCCATTAGGCATTTATTCCGTGCCATATGCCAGGCACGTTGTGCTGATGTGTTTGTGTTCACGTAGGTGTGTGTTTTCTGGAGGCTGTGTGCAGTTTATGTAGTCTCTGTGCACACGCACACGACCATGCCCTGGGAGTCCTTGTGTGCCCCAAGCCTAAGTGGCCCATGTAACTCAGAGAGGAATCCCCAGCTGGGGTTTCAGTTGTCTTGTTATTCCTAGCTCACTGGGCTTCAGCATCTCCCCAGAGCCCCAGCTCGTTAGGAAGGTAGTTTTGGTATCAGGGACAGATCCCCAGGCAGGGGGGCACGGGGCAGAGGAACCAGCCAGCCATGCTTCAAAAATAATAATAATATTTCCTGATAATTTATAATTTATGAAGAGTTCTCATAAATACAACTTCATTAAATTCTCACTCAGCCCCGAAAGTACATGTCATTATTTTTGTCATTTACTCAGATACAAAGAGAGGATAGATGGCTTGCTGAGGGTACCTCCACTAGAGGATGGACTTGAGCTCAGGTCATTTGTCTCTAAACTCTGTGCTTTCCTATCTCTGAAAAGGCAGAGAGCTAATCTTCTTTCCAGCCATGTGGAGAGAAGCCAGGTGAAAGCTCAATGCCAAGCAGTAGGAAGCCCCCAGTGACACTCTCTGTGGGCAGAAAAAGACCAACTCAGAGCGTGGAGCAGCCCCAGACCAGGCTGGGACCTTCAATCAGCAGAGAGAGAGACTGAGCAGTTGGAGCTTTCCACCTCCCCATCCCTGCCTCCTTCCTTCTCCGTCCCTGGGCAACTCCCCTGTGTGCCTTGGGGGAGGTGAGAGCCCTACTGCAGCACTGGAGAGGGGAAGGTGGTTTCCAATCTCTGTGGCCTTAGGCAGTCTGTGTGGTTGAAGAGTGAGGGGTGGCAGGGCGGGGGACTCTAACCACATCCACCCTCCACTACTGCAGCTGGAGGTGAATCCCTCCCCCTCCAGCTCCCAGACCTGGGTCTGCGCCACTTTGGCCACGCCATTCCCTTGCTCCCTTCTGTTTTCTTCCCCACACATTAACACTACCTGCCACTGAGAGGCTGAGCATGGAACCTTGTACACAGTCAAGTTGTACACTGAATTAGCCCTGCTTTGGGGCACCTGGGTGGCTCTGAAGGTTAAGCGTCTGCCCTTGGCTCGGGTCATGATCCCAGGGTCCTGGGATCCAGTCCCATATTGAGCTCCCTGCTCAGCGGGCAGTCTGCTTCCCCTCTGCCTCTCCCCCTGCCCCCTGCCCCCGTGTGCTCTCTCTCTCTCTCTCTTAAATAAGTAAATAAATAAAAATCTTTAAAAAAAATTAGCGCTGCTTTGAAAGAGCTAATATTTATGTTAGGGGAACTGTTTTCTTCCCAGCCCCATGTGGTGGACTCTGCGGTCCACTCCAGGAGGCCCTCCCAGAAAGGTCGCCTTCTGCTCCACCTCTTGCTCCATCCCTGCCTGGGCTCAGTCCCCAGGGGCCGCTACCCTCAGACTATTCCCTTCTTTTCTCCCTGAGCTGGATCTCCCTGGACGAGGGAGCTCTGGAGTGTTGAGGGAGGACACATTAGGGGCCACGTGCCGCCACAGCCCAAGCCCTATTTTTAATTTTGCCTTATCAGTAATCAAGCTGAGGCTTTGTCTTCACCTGTCCGGTTCCTTTGTTGTATTTCTCAACTGTCCCACTAGGCAGAGCGGGAGCGGGTCGGCAGGGGGTGTATTTGGTGATCATCCCCCACACCCTCAGCACGTGCAGAGGCCCTGGGGCGGCGTATGCTTAGGGCCTCCCCAGCCACCTGCCCTGACCCGGGCTACTGCAGGCCCAGCTAGGTCCTCGGGATCTTTCCCAGAGATCCGGCGCCAACCTGGACTCCAACCCGACTTCTGAAAAATACCCGCTTCTCCTAATGGTGTAGGTTCAGCGACTAACTCTTCCCTGCCGGAGATCAGAACCTAGTCCCCAGACCTCCCTTTGGGCTAGAGTCCTCTCTGAGTCTCCCCCCACACCCCCCCCCCCAAGGTGCTGCTATCCTTTCCGCGGGGTTAGAGGAGCAGGTGGCTTGCTCGGGTCCTCCGGGCAGTCTGAAGGTCAGTCTCTCCTGTTCCCATTCAGTTTCCTTTTTTTTTTTTTTAGCTCATTTACATAAAAGAAGTTCAAAGTTACCATTGCTACACTGTTGGTGGTCACCCCACGATCCATCTTTTAACTGCAGAGCGATACACTGATGGGAAGAGAAATGCAAGAGTCAGAGGCGAATGAACGTCGCGAAGCGATTGCCCGCGCGCTCACCCCGTCCCCGGGACCGGGGGCTTCTCCGCCGCCGCCCCGCCCGCGCCCGGGTCTCCCGCGGCTGCTGCCCGCCGGCCGGCCGCCCCTCCTCCCCAGTGGCTCCTGCTTCCCGGAGAGACGGACGGACCGGGCGGGCAGAGGGGATCTGGGGGCTCCGGGGCGCCGCTCCTCGCACACGCCTGCCTGCCGGTCCGCGTGGCCCCGGCCGGCTACCAACCGCGGGCTGGGGCCCCGCGCACCCGCGGCGCCTCGCGTCCTCCCCTTTAAGGCCGGCCCCGCCCCCGGCCCCGCCCCCGGCCCCGCCCCCGGCCCGGCCCGGCCCCTCCGACCCTCCCCTTTAAGGCCGGCCCCGGACGCAGACGAGGCTGTGACGCGGCCGCCGGCCCCCGGGCTGGGTGCATCGTCGCGCGGCCGCTTCCCCCCGGCCGGGCCCCGCCGTCCCGCGGCCGCCGAGCGCCAGGCCCCCGGGGGGAGGCTGCGAGGGAGGCAGCAGGCCCGGCGGGCGCCAGCGGAGCTCGGCGGGACCCACGGAGCCCCGCGGCCCGCCGAGCCTGGAGCCGGGCCGGGCCGGGGCAGCCGCCTCCAGCCCCGAGCAAACTTGGCCGCCGGGCGGGGGGCGGCGGGGACCCGGTCCCGAGCCCGAGGGGGGGGCGGCCGCCGGCCCCCCCGCCCCCGCCCCCGCCCCCGCCCCCGCGCCCGCCGGCCCCCGCGCCCCCGCGCCCGCGCCCGCGCCCCCGGGCACCATGCTGTCCGGCTCGCAGGGCCACAGCCCGCCCGCGCCGCTCCCCGGCCCGCCGCCCGCCCCGCCGCAGCCCCCCGCGCCCGGCCCGCCGCCCGCCGCGCCGCCGCCGCCCGCGCCCGCCCCGGCCCCGGCCCCGGCCCCGGCCCCGGCCCCCGCCCCCGCGCCCGCCCCGGCCCCGGCCCCGGCCCCGGCCCCGCCGCAGTTCCCGCAGTTCCACGTCAAGTCGAGCCTGCAGATCAAGAAGAACGCCATCATCGACGACTACAAGGTCACCACCCAGGTGCTGGGGCTGGGCATCAACGGCAAAGTCCTGCAGATCTTCAACAAGAGGACCCAGGAGAAGTTCGCCCTCAAGGTGGGTCCGCGGGCCGCGGCGGGCGGGGGCGGGGGCGGGGGCGGGCTCCGAGGGGCTCCCGGGGACGCCGCCTCCCCGGTGCCCCGCTCCGGAGCGGCCGGAGCGCACCGAGCCCCGCGGGACCCGGCGTGGGCCGGCGGGGCGGGGGGGGGGAGGGGGGACGGAGGGGGGCGCTCGCGGGGGGCGGGGGGTCGGGGCGCTCGCGGGGGGCAATGGGGGGCGGGGCGGGGCGCCCGCGGGGTCGGGGGCGCGGGGGGCGGGGAAGGTCAGGTCCGCGCCCGCCACGCCGCCGACCCGGCTTCCGGTCACCTCCGGGTGTGGGTGGCGGGACCCGGGAGGGACCCGGGAGGTCCCTGCCATCTTGGGGTTGCGGCGGGCCCCAGCCGGGGCGCAGGCCGGTTGGCTCGGGGACCCCACTTCTGCTAAGTTCGCCCCGGCCCGAGGAAGTGATTTTCGGGGGCTGTGGTTCCCCGTCCTCTCCTCCCTCCTTTCTTGCCCTCCGCGGGCACCGAAGGCCCCATTACTCATTGAGCTGGTTGGTCGCGGAGTTTGGAGAAGTCGGATCCGGGGTTGCTTTAGCCTCGCTCCTTATTTGGGAGCCGGAATGTGTGATTTCACTTCCCTGGGCCTCCGGAGCGGCGCGCGGGGGGGGGGGGGTGCGGGCCGGGGATTCCGCGGGGCCCGGGGGGGGGGGGCGACCCCGAGCAGCCGCTCCGACCTGCGCCCGCCGCTCCGGGGCTGCACCGCGCCTCGGCCGCGCTGATTCCGCAAATCGGAGAGGGCGGCCGGAGCCCCGGACACGGGATTGGTGGATGCTCCTGCTCGGAGGGAGCGTTATCCTCCAGCTGGGGAAACCCAACCTCTTTTTTTTTTTTTTTTTCTAAGGGGGTGTGGTGGTTGGGGTGGGGATAAGGATTGAAGGGAGAATACCCGCTTCGGGAGTTAGACAGAATGGACTTGGAGGTCTTGGTGCCACGGGTGGGTCCCCCGTGCAGCGTGAGCCAGGGTTCGGGGTCACTAAGAAGGTTTTCCCCTCCGACAGGTTTCAGATCAAACCACATCTCTAAAGGTGACACATCAGGCCTGTTTCCCCTGGGGCGTCTTAAATGATTGGAGGAGTAGAAAAATACTTCCTGTGTTATATTTTTCTCTTCCACCTACCCCCCCCCCAGCTAGCTGTGTTTAAGTTCTTTTTTTTTTTTTGATTTTTATTTATTTATTTATGATAGTCACACACAGAGAGAGAGAGACAGGGGGGCAGAGACATAGGCAGAGGGAGAAGCAGGCTCCATGCACCGGGAGCCCGACGTGGGATTTGATCCCGGGTCTCCAGGATCGGGCCCTGGGCCAAAGGCAGGCGCTAAACCGCTGCGCCACCCAGGGATCCCTGTGTTTAAGTTCTTAATACAAAACTCAGATAGGTGTGATGGGTGGGACTGTTGGAATATATAATTAGATGTAATAAAACTCTGGCACTTTGCAGTTGCAGAGGGCAAGCACGTCCAGTGTCCAGATTTTAAGGCCTCTACGGTGATTTTCTTGCTGCTCGCATCCTCCTTTTCCGGGGGGAGGGCTTTCAGCTAGCCCCAGCGTTGTCAGAATTTGGGTTTCGACTCCAAGCTCCTGCCGTGGGCTTTCGGTTGTTGTGCCTTGGACCACTCTTTTCCATACTCACAAGTGGGGACAGGCGGGAAGAGTGGTGGTTTACCTGTGGCTCTGACCTTGAGCAGCGGAGGTGAGTGGATGCTGTTTGACCACAGTTAACCTGTACCGGTGAGGAAGCGACAGACGTTGTTTCTGGGAGAGTTTTCTATTCCCTCTGAGAGGCCATCTGCCCTCACCCGTTGGCACTTTGGGGACAGTGGCTGTTCATCCCCTTGGATAGTTGGAATATTGCGCAAAGACTTCAGAACAGAAGCTCACAACTTCTTCCTTTATTCTATTTCATGACACGTAAAACCATAGGCTAAAATGTTTTAGGTTGGCGACTCAGATCTCTACCGTAATTCAGGCTTCTATTATTGTAATTAATAGAGAGATTTGGACGTTTCCCTCCTGTAAATCGTTCTGAAAGGAAAAATCCAGCAGCAGTCTAAGTAACACTCATAATTCATCCTGCTCAGGTTAGAAGTCGGTCTGTTTTGACAGGCAGCCTGCTCCCAGATATTATAAGTTGACTCAACTGTTAAATTGTAGATTCCCACACATCTTTGTGTAAAAACTTAATAATAGAGGAAGAAAGAAGGTATGAGGCATTCAGAGAGTGACAGCAGTGTCAACAGTACTTCCATATCCAAATATTGGCTAAGACATAATTACAGCTTGTGGGGGGAATCTGGGCCAAAGAACCCTGTTTGAGACATACACCAAAGAGATTTCTAGATCTTGAATCTTGATGAACTTAACCTCAGATGCTGAGTAGTGAAACGATTTTCAAAACCAGCAGTGCTTTGATTATAAAACGAGGGAGGCGGATGTTGCAGGCGAGGACGGATTACCCCACCTGGAAGGTGCCTGAGGAGAAAGGGACCAGACCTCTACTCTACATCCAGTGTCAGGCCGTTCCTGAGGATTTAGGGCAGGAGCTGTAGGGCTGGAGCCGGGCCTCGGATGGGGCTTCTGATCTCTGCTGTCTCACAGCTCTGAGAGTGGATGGGAGGGTGGCTGCCCCGGATGCCCTGCTCCTTCTGTGGTCTGATGACCTCTTAGTCCTCTTAAGTGAAATCAGTGCTTTTAAAAAAAAAAGTCCCCACTTAACCCTGCTGCTTCTCTACCTCCACCTCGGAGAGCTGGCATTTCAGGGCTTTTAGTGGGTGCTGTGACCTCACCTCACCATCTCTCCTGGCTGCTCTTGCTAAGTTCTGAGTCATACTCATACTTTGTCAGAGTCGGAAGGGACTTCAGAGGTCATCTCGTCTAAACCCCCTCTTCTCGCAGAGGAGAAAACCAAGGCCCAGAGCAAAAACTTGCTTGAGGTCATAGAGCCATGCACTCGGCAGAGGCAGGATTAGAACCTGGGGCGCCTGACTCCCCATCTCAGACCTCTTCCCACTTCATAACTGCAGTGACGTCAGCAGGCTCGGACCTGGGGTTGGCTGCTGCTCCAGAGCTCCCTAAGCCCGAGGAGCTGCCCTCTTACCCTCGTGGCTCTTGGCGAGGGGATGCCCGGTGGGGTATTTATTGCCTCTCCAGCAATAACGCCAGAGTTGGGGCGGGGGGGGGGGTTGGGGGGCAGCTTATATACCAACTCAGCAGGTTCATGAATTTTAAATTGGGTAATGAACTTTAAAAAAAATTTTTTTTTACACCACCTCCACCCCTTGGAAGGAACATTTGATAGAAATTGTACTTATTATTTTTTTGTATAAGAATGTGGGAATTCTCCTAACTATTTCTTTGGTAAGGACACTTAGTCTCAATCCACTTGTGTAATAATTGGTTGTACTCCCTGGGGGGTTCCTCAGCTGCTTCCTGCTGCACTGTGTCATGGTGACTCTTGGGTATTAGCTGAACAAATTTAATTAAAGCTTGCACCGTTGTCCCTCTCTGCTGTGTGACTCTGATTAGTTGAAGCGTATTATTGCCGTACAAAATATAGACTGTTATCATACCTTATCTCTGTTTATCTTTCCATTGCGTGGATTAGAGAAAACAAGGTCCTGTGATGTCGTCTCCTTTCCTTTCTCCTGTGGTTCTCCCTCCCTAGGTCACTTTGTGTCACTGTGGTGTGGCTTCCTATGGTGTTCTGAAGGGGAGATAATCGGAACCTCCCATGGTTGTTCTGGACGCAGAGGGGAACACAGGCGCTCCCACGGTCCCGAAGTACAGGCTGCCTCCTGCTCAGCACACCTCATGCTGAGTACCTCCTGGGGAGCAGGATGGGTAGCCTGGCTGCGTGAGGGGCAGTGTCCCCAAATTGTCTTTGCTGGTTGGAATTACATGGGGGGACAGTGTCATTGACTAAATCGGCCTCTTTTCCTTTAAAGAAAGAGAGGTGGGGGAGAGAGAGCCTCAAACAGGCTCCAGGCCCAGTGTGGAGCCCGAGGAGGGGCTCGATCTCGTGACCCTGAGATCATGACCTGAGCTGAAATCAAGTCAGACGCTTAACTGACCGACACCCAAATCAGCCTCTTTTAAATCCACTGTGGTTATAGGTTGTTGACATTTCGCTGAGCATCCTACCATATGCTTGGTGCTGTAGAGGATACAGAGATACAGACGTAAAAAATGCCTTAAAACTTAGGGGGTCAAGAAACTGATTTGGAGAAGGCAGGATTAACAGATGGATGCTGCATTGTCCAGTATGGTTGCCAATACCCACGCACAGTTATTTAAGCTAAAATTAATTAATATGAATTAAATAAAAAATGAGCCAGCCAGCTTTCAAGTGTTGAGAAGCTACGCACGGCTGCTGGCTACTGAACGGGATAGGTTGGAAGAATAGATTCATCCTCGTAGAAAGTTCTACTGGACTGTGCTGATCTAGAGGTGAAACTGTGTGGTTGGGGATAGAAGAGTTTTGGAAGGGAAATCTGTGAGGAGCCTAGGAGCCACCGAGAGCTCATTGCTGGGCCTCTGAAGTTTGAGCAGATTTGTAGGAGGGGCTGGTGACCCTGGCCCTGAGGGGAGAACAGGAGACCAGGTGGGCAGGGAGCGTGTAGGGCTGCTGGCCCAGAAATGAGGCGAACCTAGCTTTGTATTAAAAGCAGGTTTTACAGTATTTGTGGGGCATGAAGTAAACTAACAGGCTGTTGTAAAGAAGGGTGACAGATCACAGAGGTTCAGACCAGGGAGGTCTAGTTTCTGGTTTCAGAGACCCCCTCCCTCTCGTGGGGCCTTGGCGCCCGCTGAGGCAGGATCAAAGGTGGATCAGCGCAGGGTCCTTTTTCACTTGTGAATTCTGGGCTTTGATGGAGCTTGAAAATAGTTTCCAGCTAAGATCTGGGATCGGTGGCTGATGGAAAGGGGGAGAAAAGCAGCCCCAGGCCTCGGGACCAGATGTTGGTGGGTGCCTGGGAAATGAAGATGCTCCTTTTCAGGGGGGCATGAAGGTATCGGGGCCCACGATTAACATGTTTTGACTGCTTGGGACCAGAGGAGTCGACTCATCATCAGTTGACGATTCTCCCTAAGAAGCAGGTGCAGGGATTCAGGGAGAGGTCTGGAAGGGCCAAGCTTTGGGACTGCAGATTTAATCCCTGGCCAGCTCCTGGGTTGGAGGAGAGGCCAAAGCTCCTGTCACCTGCAAACCCCAGGGGAGTGTGGAGGCCGTGCCAGGAGGAATGTCAGCCACAGTGGGGAAGGACAGGGCACTGGTGTCTGCATTGGAGTCCTTCCCAGGAGGCCCTCAGGGCTCTGATTCAGGACTCTCCCTGGTGGTTGGAGGTCTTGCTTCCTCTCTTCCACTTTGGGCCCTTCCAAGGGCCACATGGGGTCCCTTTTTCCCTGTCTTTCCCGGACTACATCCTTGCAGATGCTTCAGTGTTCCAGGAGGGAGGGGCGGGCAGGGCAGAGTTGTTCTTTGTGTTCCAAGGGGCCGCATCTGCTCTTGATAATGATTTAAGGCCCGTGCGGAAGAGTCCCATACCTCATTGCACCTTAGAGCTGATGACACTCCCTGGGCATCTTTCTTGACTCCTTCCATCTCACCAGAGTGGGAGGCGAGGCCAGGCAGGAAGGGTTCCCAGGTCTTACCCTTGGTCTTCATCAGGGAAGCACTTCCCTGGGATCTTCCCTCAGTCTCAGTTCCCGTGATGTTTTGGTTGCTACAGGTAGTAGTATTGGGATTGTGGCCCTTGCAGGGCAAAACTGAGCTCAACTAACTGCTCCCTGGGCTTTTTCTACATAGGTCACCTTATAAATGGGGACATTGGTGGAGAGAAGGGGCCATGCCCCTGGGCAGCTTGCCGTACACCGGGGGTAAAACCTAAATCAGATTTGGTACCTTTTCTCATCATTAGGGGGATACTGATATTTTGCATTTTAGGATATATATGGGTACAGATTTATGAAGATGAGCCTGTTATTACTGGTCATGTACTAGCTGAGAAAGCAAAAGATGATGTCCAGTGTATTGTGCCCTGCTAACTGGTCATGTGACCTTGAACAGGTCAGTTAAATTTCCCAGGCTTTGGTGCCTGTGTCTGAGGTCAGGCTCCCAGTTGCTCCTGAGCACTGGCATGGGTGGGGTGGGAGGGTGGGTGGGTACGGGGTGGAAGGCTGTGCCCAACCTGCTCCCTGTCGGACCATCAGCAGTGCCGGGGCCAGCGGGGATGCCCCTGTGATAAGCTTGATGCTGGGCTCCACGGTAGCTGCGTCCAGTTAATTAATACTCATCGCCGACCAGCTGCTCCTTCTCTCGTGGGAAGACTTGGCAAGCGTTCCAGCGGGCGCCTCGGCGGAGAGCATGGGCTGTGTAACTCGGGGCGGGGCAGGGGTCTCCTCTTACCTTGAGGGCAGAAGAATCCTAGTGTCGTGGGGTCTCAGGGTAGAGAGGAAGAACTCTTCATGTTCTGGAACTTTGTTCCCATTTGAGGTGTGGGGCCAAACAAGGCCGCGGCGATTGGCTGTGCAGGCTGCGCCCTGCAGGGGGGCGGGGGTGAGAGCTGTAGTCCGACCTGCTGTCCACTAGTCTGGCTTCGTGTTGCCTTGGTGTGGGGCTCGTCCCAGTGGGTTCCTCCTTCTAAGTTATCCAGAGATATGGTGGGGGCTGGGGGCTGTTCCCAAAGCCCATGAGGAAATCGGGATGTATATCCAGATAGCACTCCTCCCCTCCCCAAGGTTACGTAAGACTAGAGACCAGAAGTCCGGAGAAGCAAGAGGAAAGACGGATGCCTGGGGATGCCTCTTTCCTCCTCTTCCGGCTCACTTGGTGCCAAAGCCGTAGTTTCAGCCCAGAAGCTTTGGCTGTGGGGTCCCGCGGGCCAGGCCACCCTGTGTGGTTGGAGGAATGAGACACCCAGGGCAGAAGGGGATGAGATTGTGCTCAGCCCCTGGGAGTGCAGCCTTGGGCTCCTGGTTCTCCAACCTAGTAAACATCTCTGGGTGCGAGCTGGTGGGTGGGAGAGGCTGGGACGAGGCCCCAAGGTCAAACCCTATCTGTTAGTCGTGTTCCCCTCCAGCACCGGCCAGTCTCTGTGTTTATTCTGCTAGGAACCTGAGCTGCCCAGAAGGGTCATGTGAAAGGGCATCTTACTCTGAAGGGACGTTCCAGGCATCTCCGTGGCCAGCAGCCATCTAGCGCTCATCTGGAAGGTGAGGGGTGGTGGCCCAAGGCAGACGCTGGGTGGCCACCATTCCAAGGCTTTCCTGTCTCCGAGCAGATGAGGGGAACAAAGGGGGCCTTCTCTCTCTCTGCGTGACTCGGCCCCACTGATTCTTTTGAACCTAGAGCAAAGGTGAGGGGGACCTACTGACGAGCCCCTGCTGGGGACCTACTGACAAACCTCTGCCTTCCACCCCTCCATGGCAGGTGATGGCGTCAATCACCTTGCTGCCATTGTGATGATCCATATTGTCACTAGGCTCCCAGCCTACACACACGGGACATTTGCAACCTGGCCTCCCGCCCGGGGCCTAGAATTGTTGCTCAGCCCCTCTGTCCCAACAGCTAAAAATAGACCTGCCACTGGTGCAGTCTCCCCTCGCAGCCCGGCCCTGCTGTCCACCCCAGCCTTCCTGTCCCTGCCACACTGCAGAAGACGGAGTCTCTCTTCTAGCTCGAGATCTCCCCCTGCGCCCCCTACTCTTGCAGCCTGAGCTTGGTGGGTGGTTGGGGCCAACTGCCTTTCCCGAGCCCTGGGAGGGAGGCATGGCTGGGGCTGCTCCAGGTAGCGGATCTCACTCCTGGCACTCGGAAGAGCGATAAAAGTGATTGCCCCCAACCACCTGCCGAGCTCAGGCTGCAAGGGCAGGGGGCCGCCGCTGTACAAGGGGTACAAGGGCCCCGGGGAGCTGCCCTGCTTCTTCTCCATCAGGGGGAGGGCTAGGGGGAGGGTGTGGAAGCTCATCAGAGTCCATGAGACTTTCCCCGTGCTTGCCTCCTGCCCTGGCTGCCTGCAAGGTACACTGGCAAGCAGGCCTCCCTGCCGCAAGGTGTATGGCTGAGTTAGGAGGCCCTCCCCCGACTGCCCCGTGACCGCCTGCTACCTGCCCTAGGACTCCTGTCCCGTTGCTCAGCTATAATCTCCCCCCTGCTGTGTGGGGCTTAGGGTTACCAGGCTCAGAGATGTGACCTCATACTGTCGGCCTCCAAGCGTTACTGGGCCCTGGTTACTGGGCCCTGGCTCTCGGGCCCTCCTTCCCGAGTCAGGCCATGGCTCCTCCAGCCTTTCCAGCTTTGCCACCTGCAGGATGTCACAGAGAACACCGGTCTCTTCTGTCTCCTGACTGTGGGGGCAGGGTTGTTGCTGATCCATGTCCATCGAAGCCCAGTGGGGTGGCCTCTTCCCTTCCTGCCTGGGGATCCTGGGCAGGCGAGGAAGCAGAACAGAGATGCTAGGTGATAGCATGATAGATACTGGGTAGACCATTTCTTTTAGCTTGACTTTGGCATTCTTTCTGACTTTCCTAATCCTTGGACAGCTGTTGGTACTAACCATGCAAACAAGGGTTCTGCATCTTTTTTTCTGAGATTGAGGTTTGTTTGGGAGAAGAGGTGTGTGAGGGTAGGAGCTGAGGTAGGTCTTGGGGGGGCCTCTGGCTTCAGCTCGAGTTACATACTGGACTGTGTCTCTGTGGACTGCTTTCTCCTGTCTGTCCCCCTGAGGCCTCATTTTCTCTGCGGGGAGAGATTTATCTGCCAAGGCCCATTGGCTTCTGGAGGGAGGAGTTGGGTGTAAACTGCTAAGAGTTTATTTTTAACTCTGACAGAAGGAGCCCCTGTCCTTGGAGTAACCATACCCTCCCTCTTCTCTGTCCCGGGCCTCCTCCTCTGGCTTCTGAAATTCTTAGAGGAAAGCTTGCAGATTCTAAAGGCCAGGCTTCAGGGGAGCTGGGGCAGTGAAGCCTCTCCAAGTGGAGGATCTGCCAGTTGCTGGACAGGCCAGACTTCTGTAGAGCTCAGAGGACCCTGGGGGGAGGGGCAGGGAGGTGGAGGGGGAGCCCTGGGCAATGGAGGCCACAAGTGTGGAACTTAGAGCATCCTAGGAATGCAGGTGGACTGGTGTAGAGGCCATAGGGGCCTTGGGCCGACTCGCCAGCAAATGCCAGCAAAGGCGAAGGTAGCAGGGGTCATCTTGCGCCCTTCAGGTGCCTCTGTCCTCATAGGCACCCGGAGCTCTGAAGGGGAGAAGGAATCGGGGACAGAGCCAGTGCATATAGTAGCCTGCTTTGGAAATGCCTGTGTTTACAGAAACACTGAAGTTTCATTATTCCCTCCAACTGCCGGGCTCCTGAGTGTCACCTTTCCACTGGAGCTGGTGTGGGATCCTCAGGGACTTCATACAGTCATGTGACCCCCAATGTCCCCCCTCGCCTGGCAGGGTGCTGGTCACCTGGGCTCCCCGCGGGGAAGAGGAGGGGTACCAGTGCCCCTCGGCCCGCATCTGGACCCTTCTGATTTCATTGACTTGTTTTGGTTACCTTGCCTTAGATTTTTAAAAGGAACAGAGACTGGGGTTTGAGGTGTAATGAGAGCAAGAAGGAAGGGAGAGCCGGAGGTGGGTGGGGTGGGTGGGGTGGAGTGGGGTGGGGTGGGGCCAGGCCGGAGAAACGCGTGGCTGCCTCTGAGAACCTCAGCTGGGGAATGGAGGTCTTGCCCCCTCTGTTCCTTGGGGGATTACTCTGCCTAAAGCCAGCTCTGATCATGTATCTTCCCCACTTAAACCCTTCAGTGGGTTCACTCTGCCTGTAAAATACAGGACATTTCCGGATCCTTCCCTGATGTGACCCAATCTGTTTTTTTGTGGGGTTTTTTTTGTTGTTGTTGTTGTTGCTGTTTATTTTCTGAATACCTGCTGTGTTTCAGCTGAAGTGCCTTACTTTTGCTGTTTCCTTAGTAGGGCCCTGCCTCCCTCTCATTCCCCACCCCCCGTCACCTTTGCTCACGGGATGTATGCCATCTGTCCACCTGTATCATCTTTGCCTCCCTGCCTCACCCCTCTCTGTATCTAGCTACTCCACCCTGTACAAATGCTGCCACTTTCATGAAAGCCTTCACGCTAGAAGTGGCTCTCCCCCACCTTCCCTGTCAAACTTGCCAAGACACTCTTCCCCTCTGTTTCAGTCTGTCTCCACGTTCAAGGGGGCTCTTCTAGATACTGGATTGTAAGTCCCCGAAGATTCACATCTTCGATATTTATATATCCTCTTATTTCCATGTGACTGTATACCCTCTTTAAAAAAAAGATCATGGAGTATTTTGGCATCGTGCATCATACGTAGCTGCCTAATAAAGGTGTGATCGCTGAGTAATAGTGGGCGCTACCTGCATGAACGTAAGGTCCTGATAGTGATCCTCAGGTGGAGGGGGGACAAGAGGAGCGGCCCAGGGCGTGGAGCGGTATTGGGCTAGGCTCTCTGAGATTGAGCCAGGGGCCTAGTAAAGCCCCCCGCCCCCCCGACCGTGTCCGAACCTGTTCTTCCTCTTATCTGCTAAGAAACCATTCATAGCAGAACAGTCTTCTGGGCATTTCTTCCCTCCACACATTCGGATCTGCTGACTCAAGCTGGCACCTTCTGTTTCTGCTAACGGATTTCTCGTTCTTGTAAGGGCCCTGACCACAGTTTCCCATTGATGCCTCTTCTCTTTCTCCTCCCTGCTCCAGAGCCCCTCCTTTTCCTGTTCCACTATGGAGACGATCCTTCTCTCAGAGAATTTTAACTGAGAACGGGACAGATGTAGAACTAGCCAGCTCTCCTCCAGCTCTTGGCACCTCTAGTTAGCTCCAGACAAAGCAGAGACACACAGATGCAGTCCAGGGTGATGTGACGGCTGGCCTCGCTCCTGCGTGTCACAAGGAGACGGGTATTGAGCCCCAGGTTGCCAGGTCTGAGGTCAGAGGTTTGAATTTCCATGGGGCCACTTAATTCCATGCCACAGATTTGTAGGAGAAACAGATTGGGACTGGTATCCGAGCGCCCTGGCTTGTGTGGTCCTCAGCAGGTCTGAGAACCTGTCTGGGCCTCACTCAGTTTCCTCATTTGTGAATCACAGGGCTCGGGCTTGATCTCAGACTTGATTGTAGAGGACTCCTGCCTTGAATGAAGGGTTTTCTGTATTACTGTTCCCGCACTGCTGGGAAACCAACCCTGTGCTGGGAAGAAGGTGGGCAGCCAGGTTCCGGGCAGCAGGGACCGTTCCTCTCTACCCTCACCTTCTGCAGGCCAGTGTTCTGTCACCATTCCCAGGGCTGTAGTATTTTTATTCATTCAGCCGTTCAGCCAGTGTTTATAAACATTTATTCTCCTCCATGCTTGCCTCTTGCCTTCCCTGCTGCCTGGCCATCAGGACGCCCAGATGGCAGGATTAGCCTCGAATGGGAGACGAGTCAGGGTCATCCCCTTGGGTTTAGACCCCTTTAATACCTCTGCTATATGAGATGAGAGGAATTTGGAACAATGAGGGCTGATTCTTTCTAGCAGCTTAGACTAGACTCCTGCCTTTCTAAGCAGGATTTGCCTTAGGGTGCCTTCTATCCCTCTGTGATCCGAAGCAACTTACTACTCGAGAAAATTAATTAGCAGCGCTGAGGATGACTTCTGCAGCCTCCCTGAGGATAGATCAGAGCGGCACAGGGACCCTGATGCATCTAACAGTCCTCCGTCTCCTGCCTCATTCAGATCACTGCTAACCGTTTAGCAATACTATGAAGGTTTCCCAGATTAATAACAAGTCTTTATTGAGCAGATACTTTGTGTCAGGCATTGTGTGAGGTGTTTTACTTACATTCTTGGTAATCCCTAAAATAATACTGCAAGGTCGAAGTCTTTACAGAACGCTTAGACTTTACAGAAGGGGAAAGTGGTCAGACACGGTCAGAACAGTGCATTCGCTAGCAACGATTTACTGAGCACCTGCTAAGCGCCGTCAATTATTTTCGGCTCTGGGGGGATCTGTTAAGTGCACAAACCAGACCAAAAAAAAAAAAATCTTGTCTGCATGGAGCTTACATTCTAGCAATGGGAGACTGACAAGACATAATCAATTAAATGATACAGCTTGTCAGATGGTGGCAAAAAGGGACACCTGGGTGGCTCCGTGGTTGAGTGCCCAGGGCGTGATCCTAGAGCCCCGGGATGGAGTCCTGCATCAGGCTCCCCGCAAGGAGCCTGCTCCTCCCTCTGCCTGTGTCTCTGCCTCTCTCTCTGTGTGTCTCTCACGAATAAATAAAATCTTAAAAAAAAAAGCAAAAAACAAACAAACAAACAAAAAAAACATGGTGGCAAAAAGAAAGGAGGCCCTGGACTGCTGGGCGTGTGTGTGGCTCAGGGAAGGTGCACTGGGAGTGCACTTGGGAGTCCTGGGAGGGGAGCCATCAGGTACAGAGCCATGAGGCTGCCGGTGCTGGGAGGGTCGGACTCAGCCTGCGCTCCCTCTGGCTTGCCATGCTGCCTCTCTATATAGTTCCTCTACGAATCCGTTGTAACTTAGTGCTTAGTTGCCCTAGCAGTTAGGTTGTATCCTCAAATATTTATGGAATGCTTGTTTTGTGCACATCGCTACACTGATAGGGTATGGGCCCTGCCTTTGGGAACTGATGGTCCAGACGGGGAGTGAACACCCGTGTGAGTATAAAAGGAGTGAAAAAGATGAAAAAGACCCCGCCCCCCATGAGGCCCGCGATCCGGATCGTGCCCTCTCACACATACTCTCATTTGACGGTCTCTGACACAGGCAGGCCAGGACGTCTGATGTCTGGGTTTAATACAAAGAAAGAGGCTCGGGGAGGCGGCGGTGGGTAAGTGGTGGAGTCGGGGCTGTAGGGTGGCCACGGACACCTGGGAGGGGGTCAGCTCTGCCCGGAGTGGGCAGAGGACACCTCATGGAATCACACCTGTGACACACAAGGGGGGGGGCAGATAAAAGTGTGGCCGGTGGGAGGGATCCTGAGGAATAACGTGAAGAATGACGCTGGGTACTCCCACCTTCCGTTCGGCCCAGGGGGGCAAGGCTGACCTCCTCCCAGGGATCTCCGTGGTAATAGGAAATGCTTGGGGTGGGGTGTTGGCGGCCGGCCGGCCAGTAGAGCCGGGGAGGAAAGGAGTCATGAGGAGTTGGCCGGGCTGACCCCGTGGCAGAGCTGACTTTTATGGGCCGCTGGGCCCTCACGGGACTCCTGTCCAGCTCCGAGGGGCCACGCCGAGCTGCGCCCCTGAGGTGGGGGGGGCAGGCGGCGCGCAGGGTGCCGGGGCGGCTCTCGGGCCCGGGCTCCGGCCACCTTAGGCTCCTGCCTCTCGGGGCCTCCGGAGTCCGGGCTCAGGTTGGGGCCGACCGTTAGCGCAGCTGGGAAAGTGAAGCAAGGCCTGGGTTTTTTCCTGAGCGAGTGTCGTGGTGAAGGAAGTTGCAACACGATCTTCTTTTCTTTTCCTTTCTTTTCTTTTTTTTTTTTCTCTTTTTATAGAAGGGGAAAACCATCTTCCAGTAAACTTCAAACTTCAGACACAGCCTCTAGTCTTTGATGGAGGGCACTGCCCGCGCCCCTGCCCCCGCGCTCTTGGTAGAGATCTTCCTTTCCTCCCTCGTCCCTCTCCTCCAGGGCCGTGGCCCTGCAGCAGGCCGGCTGCCTGGAGGGCTGCCCGGCGGCCTCTCCTTGACAGTGGGAGCTGGTGAGGGAGGACAGGTGGTTCCCGACACCCACCTGGCCTCTCCTGCTCCCGCATCCGGCTCTGTTCGTTGGGTATTCTAGAAGGCCGAGGCAATACTTCTCGGCTCAGGTAATCACACTCGGTGGTAGATTCAGAGCATGTGCCTAGGCAGGTGCTGGGCAGAGGGGCTTGACGTGTGGGAGGCGGGAATCAAGGCTGGAAGACCACACACGTTAATCTGGAGTTCTTGGTCAGGTTTGAATTTGGCCTTTGTACTGTACCTGGGCAGGAATCCAGTTATGTTTGAAAGCGTGCAGATGATTTATTTTCCTGATGAGAAATTTTGAGGTCTGGAAAAGTAGTGGGTTTGGGGTTGTGTTTCTTCTTCTCTTCTCTTCTCTTCTCTTCTCTTCTCTTCTCTTCTCTTCTCTTCTCTTCTCTTCTCTCTCTCTTGGATTTCTGTGCCCCCCAAATTTCCGTGGCCAAAACGTTCTCTACAAACCTTTGCGACCCTGGCTTTAGTCAACCAAGGGGTGTTTTAGGTCATCCCTGAGAGTGAGGCCTGCTTGCTCTGAGGAAGCTGGGAAAAGCCCCACTGCCTGGGGTGCGTGGTGGCTGCTGGCACTTCTAGTGCTGCTGGCATTAATTGCTTTCTCCAGCAGAGGAGGGCAAAGTCCGTAGGGGTGAGAGTTTTAGTTTGGGCTGTTTTCTGTACCTGTTGTCTTTGGTACAGCTGACATAGAGCTCCTCCTTTCCTGCGGTTTTCTTTGAATTTAATCTCCCTGTCTAGTGCCCTTCAGGCTGGACACGAGCTCTGAGAGGTGGTGGTGGATGGAGTTTGCTTGTTTACCTGGATCCCACAGTGAACACATCAGCCCTCTTTCACAGGACGCTGCGCTGGTCAGTAGCGTAGCCCTAGCCACATGTGGCTATTTAAGTTAAATAAATAAAACGAAACATTAGTTCCTCTGTAGCAGTAGCCACGTTGCAAGTGCTCAGGGGTCTCATGTAGCTAGTGGCCACTGTACTGGGCAGGACAGCTAGAGAACATTCTATCATCTCAGAACATTCTCTTAGACAATGCTGCACTCTGAGGTCATCATTCTGCACCCTGGTAGAGAATTATCCGAGGTGGAAGGGGATTTGTGGAAGAGCACACGGAGAGGTTTTAAGGCCCAGGTAAGGGGTAAAGAGGTGGTAATCATTTAAAAATGGACCTCAGATAGTATTTAGTTTGTCTTGTTTAGGACTATATCCCAGTAGATGGTCAGGTAGCCCCATGGCTCCCGCACTAAGTCAGTTGTCACCTATGGGTAACATTTGAAAATACAGATGCCTGGGCCTCACTCTCCATATCTTTTTGAGTCTGAGACCACAGAGGTGGCATTCAGGTATGTGTGTTCTCATCTGATCATTATCTGGGTTTGGCTACCACTGATCTATTGATCCTGAGCTTAAATTCCTCCAGTTATGGGGGGAGCTTACCCCTTTTCAAGAAAACCTTACCATTAAAAAAACAAAACAAAACAAACAAACAAAAAGCTGCTGTTGTTAAAGTTCTCTGTTTACTGAGTTCAAAATTTGTTCCCTGAACTTGTAATATTTCTTAGTGCTAGTTGCGTTTTCTGGAGCCTCACAGAGTGCTTCAGCTCCGTCTCCTGTACTCCGTCTTCTGCAGATGTTTGAACACAGCCTGTGACCCGACGGACGTCATGGCTCATTTTCAGAGTACTCAGCCTGCCAAGGGCTCAAGGGAGATGCAGAGATGAGACATCATTGCCCGGATCCTTCCAATTATCGGGCCTTGCTGAGAGATTGAGGAAAGGTCCGTGTCGCGGTGGACCCTGTCAGTGGAGGCTCCTAGAGGTTGTGCAGCCGGTGTGGACCATGTGTACCCTCCCCCTCTCTGCACACCGTTCCATAGGAAAGAGTCCCTATTTCTCTCTGCATGGTTAACGGTTGCTTTATGGGGCCACCGATCTGTTTGCCTTCAGAGGCGTTGGTAGACTCAGCCATCCTTTGCCCATCAGGTAGGACCATAAACATCACTCTGCTTAGAGACCTTCAGTAGCACCCTCCCCTGGCCTCCAGCGTGATGCATGGAGACTCCTAACATGGCCTTCAGACAAGCTAGCTTTGACCTTCCTTCCACCCCCACCCCTCACACACATACACTCCCCTTTCAGAGACCACTAACTACTCTCCACTCTGAGTACTTGCTTAGGCTCCCGGATCTTCTGCTGGGCCTCCCATTTGTTCATCATCTCATGTCCTGGTAGGGTTCGAGCTCTCCTTCGAAGCTTAGATTTCACCTGCTGCCCACCCCCCACCCCAGGCAGATGAGCTCCTTTCCTTATGCTAGTAGGTGGTTCATACTAGTGGTAAATCTGCTCTGAATTTGAATCACAGTCACTCTTGTGTCCTTCTGCCCTGGACTCTGAGCTCCTTGAGGACAAGGACTGTGTCCATTTGTTTGGAATCCCCCAGTGCAAAGCGTAGCGCCAGGTATTTAGCCGAGGTGTCGCGTGTGCCCCCAGAAGTGGGGTAGTCTTCCTGCCCGTGTGGCCTCGGGATTCCGATGAGCCCACCTTGGGGAGCAGGAACCCGTCTCCCAGGGCAGCCTTCTCTCCCCAGTGGCCTCGGGCCCCAGCAGCTCCTCAGAGAAAAGTGCTGTTTAGCAGCTGATAATTAGCACGCAGGGCCTGGAGCCTTGGCTGCCTCAGAGGCAAAACTGGTATTTAAACAATAAAGTTTTTGAAATCAAGAATTAAAGTGTCTGCTTCAGAAGCAGCTACATCCAAACAGAAGCTGCCTGGCTCCGATAAATGGAATAATGAGCGGAGCCAGGGGCTCCCTCTGGCCCTGCGGGGGCCCCGGGGCAGGCGGCCTGGCCTGGTGTCCGGAAAGGGTATTTCCTGTCGCAGCTCTGCCGGGACCTGGGGCTGCCTGGGGAGGGCGGGAGGCTTCTTTGGGAACGGCTGCCGGGCTTCCCTTTTACCCCCAGCCTGTATGGATTAGGCTCATTTTGCCCAGTGGACAAGAAGAGAAATTTGGGGAAACATACTAGGAATAAATGGGGGGCCTTTTCCGAGGTGCTGAAGCACACTTTTGCATCCAGGGCTAAATAGAGACGGTCCCCTGCTGCCTCTCTGTGTCTCCTCTTGTTTTCTGCTGCGCCGCTGGCGTGGAGAGGCGTGGAGAGGCGTGGAGAGGCGTGGAGAGGCGAGAGCTGACGTTCGGCCTCCTCCCTCCCTAGGTCAGAACCGGCGGGAGGAATTCCCCGGCCTCTGGTTGCTGCCCAGATACTAACCGCAATCTCCAGCTCCACTGTTCTAAGAAACTCGCGTACCAGGAACAGCCCGTGGCTTCCGAACAGGGGCAACTAACTGCTCGAGAGGCAGAGGCTTCCTGTGTGTGTTGGGGGGGGCGGCATTGAGAGGACCCTGCAGCCTGTCACCAGGACACCTGCCTCTGTGCTCAGCCGCAGAGGTCAGTGGGAGGTGCCCGTCCGGAGCCTGCTTCATCGGGAACGCACAGAGAGCCCACCCCGGGAAACCAGAGAGCCTCCCGAAGGAGCATGTGGCCAAAATCAGGGTGTCTGATGAACAATTTTTTTCAGGGAGCCGGTGGGGGAAGACTATTGTCCGCTCCTCTGGAGACAACCCGAGATGTAGATATATAGTTTGAATACAAAAACACTGGACTTTCTGGAAACGTTAACATCATCCGTGTCCCATCTGAGCGTCTGTCACTCATTGTGACCTCTCCGTTGGTATCTGGCCCATGGTGGGAAGAAGCCCAGGTGACAACCCTTGCCTGCCATCCTCTTCTGTTTCTCCGTGGGGATTAGTGGCATCGGTGGCTGAGCTCACCCAGACCATGTGACACTTGGTGGTGACCCCTCACTGACCGCAGGTGTGTACGCTGCGTGCATGACCCGGTTACCCATATAGGCAAATGCAAAACAGTTGGGGTAGTTAGGAGGAGACTTGATACAGGAAGAAAACCCAGTGGCTGGCCTGGGGTGGAGCCCTTGTCCTTGGTGACATAGGCTTAGGTGATTCACAGCCGACGTTGGCTCGGGTGTGTGCAGAGGCTCAGTTTCTCTGCTGAAGTTGTAACGGTCCTTCGGAAACTTCACTAGTTGAACTGAGGGTGAAGATGCCCCAAGCCTGTGTGCGCTCATTAACCTGTTCACCCATATGTTCACTGGCAGTTTATCGAAGGGAAAACATGTTTTTCTTATATACTCCCAATAGTAGGAGAGCTATGGTCAGGGGTCAGGGTGGAGGAGAGTTACCCATCTCTCCAGGCACCAGACGGTCTTGGAATGTGTTGGTGGAATGCCGGTCCCAAGATGCTCTGATGAGATAAATCTGGGAAATGCTCTGCATGCACATTAACATTTTATTTTATTTATTTTTTATTTATTTATTCATATTAACATTTTAAAGGCTCTGAGAAGTTCTGTAGCAAAAGAATCCATTTGACTTTGTAACCTAGTGCTCCTGACATTTATGGGATCCCTTTTTTTTTTTTTACCTATTACTTATTAGCATCCTTAGAGTCTACTGTTAGTCTACTGTTAGAGAAATGGCAGGACAACCTCCCTGCTCTGGGCGAGCTGCCCAGTGATTCGAGAAGAATTCACCTGACTCTAGGTCAGCCCAAGTTGGAGAGATTTTAAAAAGGTGTGTGTGTACATATGTGTGTGTGTGTGCGTGTGTGCTGGGGGGTGTGGCAGAGAAGGGCCCCTGGCAGGTGGCTTCTATTGAAGTTGGCCCTGTCTGCATCCCTGCTGGCTTTGTGCTTCTGGAGAAGGCTTTTGTCCTGGCTTGAACATGCTGAATAGCAGCTACATCTGTCATGCCTGGGAAGCGGCAGTTTGCAGCGTGGGGGGTGAGCAAGCAGTGAACAGACACCCCTGCTTGAGGCCCCGGCTGCTGAGAGTCTCTCCATATCGAAGGGAGGGGCTGGTGATCCAGAGGCAGCTGCTTGCTAATCCTGGAGTGGAGGGGAGCGAGATTTAGCTCCCTTATCTCTGCATTCTCCTTGTCCGATGGGGGAAGATTGTGTTGAACCCGAGCTGGTAGCTGGGAAGAAGCAGGTGGGCAGGATATTTTCTCCCCTTCACCAGCCACAAGGCATCTGGAGGGTGGAAGACACTTAGCTCTCCATTACCCAAGGCGGGGGGGGGGGGGGGGGCAGAGATGAAGCCATTTTGGTTTAAGTTTAAGGAAGAAATCAGAATTGTGAGGTGGGGTTCATCAAGTTTGTGATGTTTCAAAATTCGAGAGTCCTGGCTAGAATTGCTTTCAGACCGTTGGTGACAGGAGACGGGTGTGAGTGGCCGGCTCCTTAAGAAAGGTCTGGGGGGGCCCTTCCTGGGTTCTTCACCGGGAACAGAGCCAGTTCCAGGGAATTCCCGAGGCTGCCGCAGACTCAGTGCCCTCCCTGTGCCGCTTTGCTAGAATGCAAAGGATTTCTAAGGAAAAAAATGGGACCGTGAGTAGGAACCAGTCACTTGGTGGAGGTTGTACATGGCCCGTGCGGGAAGACCTCTGTGTAATTACGGCGGGCTCAGGATTTCCCTGTTTGTATGGATGTATGTGTTAATATATTTTTTTATGCTGCTTTTCCTCTTCTGACCTCCTCCCACAGGGGGAGGGGTTCGTCTGTTCTTAGGAAGCGGGGTGAGATGTCCCTTACCTCCCAGCTCCCCTGGCCTTCTCTCGCCTTCCCTGGGTCACAGCCCCCGAGGCCCAGAGTCACTGAGCGGGGGGAGCACCCCCAGTCCCTCTGATTGTTGCCCTTGTTAGTGGAGAGAGGGCAGATGCTCCCGTCCGTTGCCCCTGCACAGGAAGTCTGGGTGGGCCAGGTTTTGGTTTGGGAAACAGGAGCGTTAGAGGCTGCTGCCAACTGGGGTTGTGTTTGCAGACTCCCAGGCTCCAGTGTCTCCGGAGGGACCAGCAGCTCTGACCCTCGTGGGCTCACTCCAGTCCCCGGGGAGGGAGCCCTTGCCAGGAACCTCTGAGCTAACTGGAGGTGGGTGTTGTGTAAGGGTGGCCGAGGACTGCCCGGAGGACTGCCCTGCAGGAGAAGAGTAGGGGATGACTCCCTCCTTCCCCCACCGGCTGGGGATGCATCACCACTTCTGGGAATGCATTCAGGCCACTGATAGACCAAGTGGTCATTATGGAAATCCTTTCTTACCCCAGGGTGGGGCTTTACTTTTTCAGAAGAGTCTTTAGATGTCCTGGCCTCAAGGGACCAAGCCATTTACCTGCTGTCCCCTCAAGGCTAAAGGGCAGGGCACTGTCTGAGCCCCCATTCCTGCCCTCTGTCCCTGTTCCCCCTTCTTGTGTCATCAGTGGCCGTAGCCTGGTGAGCAGTGGGCATGGACTCAGGGGAGAGGCTGTCACCCCCACCCCCAGTTGTGGCACATCTGGGCCTATGCAGGGTGTCCGGTTGTCCTGCATAATGAGCATCCCAGACTTCCCCTAGGTGATGTGCCACAGTGATTCCAAGGGAGGAGTGGGATTTCCCCCACCCCCAGGCACTCGAGAGACTTCCTCCAGGCTCCTGGCTCCCATTTCCGAGTCCTGATCTCTGCGCAGTGTGCTCTCCCATTCCTCCCCCACCCCCACCCCCTGCCCTAAGGAGAAAGGCGGGAAGGAAGTCCAGCCAGAAGTTGTTTTCTGGTTTGTGAGGTAACGGTCTTTGGATTGAGAAACACACATGTACCCTCCCCTTTAAGATCTGAGGCCAGAAGCACTAGACTCTGGTTTCCACGGAAACCTGGGTGGGCAAGGCAGCAAGGCTGGTTATAGGTACAGAAATGGGGGAAGGGGCTCCCAGGGCCCCCTGTGCTTTTCGGGGGGCGGGTGGGGGTGGATCTGCATAGTCCACTCAGGGCCCTGGGTTGTATCCCTCCCCTGCGTCACCAACCACAGGGGAACCTTGGCAAATATCTCAAACCCTCAGCACCCTAGTTCCCATGTGCCTAAAATGAGGATCACACCGGCTCCACCTGGATTATGGATTTAAAGGTGACCTTATACACAGAAGGGCTTCGGAATATATACAAACTGAACAGATTTTAAGGTAGTATTACTTACCTAGGAAGATTGGAGAATCATGTCAAAGAACAGAGAGTTAGAGGCCTCTGGTAGGCTCCGTGTAGCTTAGATCTTACAGGAGAGGAGAGAGAGTAAAAGTGACTTGTCTACAGTTAGGTACTCAGCAGAACTGGGACTTAATTGTAGAACTGGGACTAGAACCAGGTCAGTCAGCTTTCTGGCAGATGCTTCTATCCCTTGGCAAACTCCGGGCTGTGTGTCCTTGGGGTAGAGAGACACAGAGTGGAGAAAACATGACACAGAAAACTTGGCAGTTTGTGTGCGATCGGGTGTAAATTATCCAGGCCATTGGGAGTTAGGAGGAGGATAGTAGAGTAGATAATCTTAAAATTATTAAAATTGGATTTTGCAAACTATTACTGATTTGTTTTCCCTCTACCAAATGTATCCCCGTAATTCTCTGGGGTTTCTATGATGTCCTGTGTCCCAGAAACCTGCTGTGTGTTGGGGGGGGAGGGCAGCATGCTCCTGCTCATTGATTCAGTGTTGGCTGTGGCTAACCTACAGAGCGGAGAGTCCACGTGCAGACAGGAGAGAGCTGGTCACGCCCAGTCCCATTCTTCGGGGACACATGGGTACGATGGCCAGGGCATGCCAAAGCTACCGGGCCTCTGCGTCCTCTGGCACCTGTCTAGAAACATGGTTTGCGCAGACACAATGAACAGTAGACTGTCAGAGCTGGAAGGCACGTGAGGGATCCTCTAAACTGGTCCCTTGAGTTTCCAGGGGCAGTACCGTGGCCAGCAAGGGGCAAGGACTTGTCTGGGACCGAGCGTCAGACGGTCATGGAGCTGGTCTCGTGGGAACAAGGACTTACGACTGCAGAGGTCTGAGCACCAAGCTCACATGCGTTCCCTCTTGGCCATGATTGCATGTCCCCAGGTCGGCCTGACCTTTTGCAGTTCTGCCCTTGAGAGGCCCTGATGTTGGCCGAAACCGTTCCTCTTCGTTCCCTTGCTGCCTTCTTCCTGTGACCCTCCAGCCACCTCTTTTCCCCTTGTGATCCCTACTGGCTGTCCCTTCCTTCCGTCCTCCTCTACTTTTTTGTTATGAAATACTTGAGACATGCAACCACCTTGAAAGAATTCTCTGGGGACCGCCCATCTGCCCAGCCACCTAGGTGGCTCTACCATTGACATTTCACTCTGCCAGCTTTCTCCTATCTTTCTCTATCTTTCCCTCTCTCACCCACTTATCGGCCTTCTTTCGAGAGTGCCTTTAAAAAAAAAATTATTTATTCATGAGAGACACAGAGAGAGGCAGAAAAAGAAGCAGCCTTCCCTCCCCGCCCCCCAGGGAGCCCAGTACAAGGACCGGATCCCAGGACCCCAGGATCACGACCTGCACCAAAGACAGATGCTCAACCACTGAGCCACCCAGGTGACCCTCGGGGGTGCCTTTTATAGTAAGTTGCAGGCATCAGTGTGCTTCACCCCTCAACATTTCCACATACGGAAGTATTAATTACAGTTTGGCATTTGTTCGTGCCTTTACTTTTTTGGGTTTTGGTGGTAAAATTTATGTAACTGTGACATGCTCAAAATTTAAATGTATCGCTTGATACGTTTTGATAAATGTTGCGTCTGTAAATTCCAAACGTCTGTCAAGATACAGAGTCAACATGGGGCTCCTGAGTGGCTCAGTTAGTTAAATGACCAGTTCTTGATTTCAGCTCAGGGTTGGCAGCCGAGGTGGCTCAGTGGGGTGGCTCAGTGGTTTAGCACCGCCTTCAGCCTAGGGCGTGGTCCTGGAGACCTGGGATGGAGTCCCACGTCAGGCTCCCTGCATGGAGCCTGCTCCTCCCTCTGCCTGTGTCTCTGTTTCTCTCTCTCTCTCATTAATAAATAAATAAAATCTTTTTTAAAAATAATAAAAAATTTTAAGAAATTAAAAAAAAGAAGACCTAGAACAAACATCTAAAAATGTTTAGTTAAGTTCCCTCATGATCCTTCCTAAACGATCACAGTTCTGATGTTTCTTCACCATAGGCAAGTTTTGCCTGATGTGGAAACACCATAGAAATGAAACCATCGGCATGAACTTGTTTATGTAAGGTTCATCCACATGGTTACCTTATTGGGAGTCTGTTCCTTTTTTATACTGAGTAGTATTCCATTGTATGGATATCGTGTTTTTGCCTATTCATTCTCCTGTTGATGGACATTTGAAGTGTCTCCAGTTTTGGACTATGATGAATAAAGCTTATGAACATTCTTGCATAATTCTTTTTGTGGACGTAATGTTTTTATTTCTCTTGGGTCAATACCTAGGAGTGGGATTGCTGGGTCAAAGGAGGCTGTTGTTACTTGTTCTGGACTCCGCCCTGCCCTCTCATTGTGTTCTGCACTCAAGTTTGAGAGTAGTGGAAAGTGCCTTCTTGCTCACCTAGATTATTCTCTTACTCAGTATAGGAATCCCCCAAGAGCCCACCTGACAGCATCTGCTTGAATGTATCCAAGGATGGGGAGCTTATTACCTTACCGGCCTCTTCTCTTATGAGGCAGCTCCTTATTGATTTCTGCCTCTTCTGTGCGAGAGCCCTATAGAATTTCAGGACCCCTGCCCCATCTCGTCCCTCAGCCATTCCTTCAGGGATTCTCTTCAAGCTAATTGTCCCTGTTGGTCCAAATGTTCCTCAGCTGACATTTTCTCAGACCTTTAATGTCCTGGTCATCACCCTCTGGAAGTTTAATGCTCTTTTTCAAATGCGTTGCTCAGAGGTGAGCGCTGGATTCTGGATGTGGTTGGGCCTGGACTCCTGTCTTGATCTAGGACTAGATCCACCCACGAACTGAAGGTGATATTCACTTCTTAGCAGCCACATCGTGGCATTGGAGGCAGATGAGCTAATGCTTGTGAAAAAAAAAAATTACCACAAATCTCAGGCGATTTTGAGGTTGTCCATTTGAAGTCATCTAGAGCCTCTGGTATTAATGGCGTTCACTCTGTACTTTCTACTCGCCACCACCCCATCTATTCTTTGCTACCACCTTCTGAGAAAGGCACCACTAAAATGAACTTAATAAAAACTTTTTGGTTTAAAACAGAGTTTGTCAACTTTGGCACTGTTGACGTTTTGGACCAGGTGATTCTTTGTGGTGGGGGATTGTCCTGTGCTTCCCAGGAATTAGCAACTCCCCTGGCTTCTGCCTGCTTGCGATCCTGTCCATGCCCACCCCCTGCCCCCTCAAGCTGCAACAATCAGAAATGTCTCCAGGTATTTTCATGTGTCCCCTAAAGAGGAAAATCATGTCAGGTTGAGACCATTCTTAAGGCATAGAACTTAGTCACTGAAAAAATTTTAAATAGTAAAAAATAGTCACTGAAAAAATTTTAAATAGCTCTTCCTGGAGGGTAACCAGTGTTCTTCTTTAGTATATGTATTTCCATATTATGTCCTTTATGGAGGACCATCCTTGCTTTTCGCAGTTCCCAGTATGCATGGATTTCAGTTAGCACAGACTAGCTAAGTAACCCCAGACCCCCAGCACCCCACTTGCTGTGGTGTATTAACTCTGAGTAATTGCACAGAGTCTAAACTTTGCTGCGCGCTCCGCAGTCCACAGATCACTATGTACATAACAGATGTTTTTTATGATCAGCGCCCAATCACATCCCTTCCTTCAGAGTCTGTCAGTGGTGGTCACTTGCTGCCCATCTGTTGTCGGGTTCACACTCAGAGGAAAGTGTGCACTTGTGTTACCTCTGTGTCCCCTAGTGATAACCTCCTGTGACAGTTTGCAAACATGGATAATCAAAAGAGGGAGTTGACCAGCAAAGATGCATTTTCACAAAGAATCGGAAAGTGGTAATGCTGGAAGTGAAACTGGAGCTGAACGTAAACGGAGCTTACCTGGAATTACTAGCTGGTTGTGGGAATGTCGACACTTCCACCGCTCCACATTCCATGACTCTACAGACGAAGCCAGAGGAACTCTGGAAGGCAAACTCATTGACATGAGTGATCGTGATGGAAGCATGAAGAAGTTCCAGAGGAAGTGAAAAACCCCTCACATTGAAGGCACTTTTGGAGGTGTCTTGCAACATCGAAAGCACAAAGGATAGAATGTGGGAAAGTGACCCAGACTTGGGACAGAGTATGGCAGGTTGCAGAGGCGGAGATGAGGTGGGTTGTGCGTCCAACGACAAGAAGACAAGCACTCTCCCAGCTACTCTGGATAAGTTCTTCACAAAGAAATGACACACTCATTCTCAATGTCTAGTATTTTTTATTACAGTGTACTAAACACAAGTTTTACTATTTTTTCCATTTCTCTATTCATTTATACCTGACAGAGAGTTTTTAATGTCTTGACGAAAATTTCTAAAGGTCATGGAACAATCTTCATTTTTTCCATTGATGATTAAGATTGCTTTGCACGGTCATGTGTGTGGTTCTATATTAGTGTGCAAAGCAAGTCAGTCTATATTTAGAGAAGTGTGGGTAAATGCACATACACAACATTTCTTTTGCTTTTCCTCTTGTTTTTTTTTTTTTCAAAACATTTTACAAAAATAGGATGTATCAATTTGCAGTTTACTTTTTTCACTGCAGGGCACCTTTTTTTTGAAGAACTTTGGATCTCAGTATGTCTAGATCCACCTCATTCCTTGTGATAATTGTATCTCATTTTGCCTGTAGTTTATTTGACAACTTTTCTGTTCGTGGACATTTCGTTTCTCTCTAGTTGTCTTTTTTCTCCACGTGAAAGAACCCTGAAGTGGATGTCTCTGGCAGATTCCATCACTAAGCCTCACTGAATGGATGAAGACAGTGGAGATTAGAAAGGAAAGAACCAGAGCACCTGGCTGGCTCAGTCAGAAGAGTGTGTAACTCTTCATCTCGGGGTTATGAGTTCGAGCTGCATGCTGGGGGTAGAGATTTCTTTAAAATACAATCTTGAAAAAAAAAAAAAACAACAGAAAAGAAAGTAAAGTGACTGCCTGAGTTCAGGCAGCTACTAAGCTTAGAGCTGACATTTGAACTTAGGACCATCCAGTTCCAGGTCCTCGCTTTTAACCACAGCGCTTTATAGCTTCTCTTCTCTTTTCTTAGAAGTAGCTTTTACCAACCACAGCAGCAGCAGCAGCAGCAGCACCAAGTCATAGAGTTTACTGAGCAGGGCACGATTCTATTTGCAAATGCGTCATTATTCCTATCACCTAACCAATAACCCTACGAGGTAGATGCTGGTGTCATCTCTGTGTTACACTAAAGGACGCTGACGGGAGTTAGGAGACTCTCAGGGCCACAGCATGGTCAGTGCAGGAACCAAGACTCCTCCGTCCTCGGGCAGCCTGGCTTCACAGCCTTTGCTCTCACTCCTCGTGTTACACGGGTCAGATTGGAGAAAGGGCTCTTTTATCACGTGCTATTAGAGGCCTTTTTTTGGATGTGTGGCTTTGTTTTGGCTCGTATTTCCACCTACTGTAATCTTTTATAGAGATATGTTACTCAGGACACCTCGAGTTTTTGGTTCCCTGCAGGTTTGATGAGCTTGCTGTCTAGTCTTTGTCTTCAGCCAGTCTGTTGGTAAAATACTAGGCCAAGCCACAGAAGGCATTTCTTGGTTTGTCCCTGGAGCTGTTCCCTGGGTTTAGTGAACAAGCAGGTATTTATTGAGTAGGGCCATACTGCCATGTATCCGGCCTACGGTTTGACATCAAAGGTGAACAAGATCTAAGGGAACATCAAGTGTCATCTATACCTCAAAAAAAAAAAAAAAAAAAAAAACCAATAAGATACAGTTCCAGCCTCTGAGAGGCACAGGGTCTACCCAGCAGGGGCAGAGAAATGGTCTTATAAATAATGCCAATGAGTGTAGAAGTAGGAGTTTAACAAGAGTCTTGGGAGAGCAGAGAGGGAAGAGGGGCTTGACTGGTGGTCACCAGGGAGGCTTCAGAGAGGAGGCAACACTGTGTTGGTGCTTAAAGGATGTGGACATAGAGGCATGACTTGTTCGAGAACAGGGAAGTTCAGGGGAGGTCAAGTTGAGAGAATGTGTTGGGAGGGGAGGGCGGAGATCTTGTAGGTAGGAGCCAGGAAAGACCAGGCTGGGGGTTTAGGTTTTGTCCTGTTAGCCAGGGAACAGGTTCAAGGAAGACCACGTCCTGCTCACATTTGCCTTTCAGGGCTTGACACGTGATGTATCGGAACAGGCTAAGGCTACCATCTAGAAACCGATTAGAAGGCACGGAAGACAGGAGGGAACCAAGCAAGTGGGAACAAGACTGGAAGAAGGAAGATGGAATGTTTTGGAGATCTTTCCAAACAAAATCAGATTGGTTCTGTGGGTGAGAGGGTGAGAGGGTGAGGATGACGACTTCAAGGGCTATCTGGGGGCCTGGCCAGAGGTGACGGCATTGTCACCAAGGCCGAGGAGCAAGGCCGAGGGAGCGTGGAGTTCGGCCCGGCCCCAGATCCATTGCTAACCCGTTATCATCGTCACGTACAACAGCTGCACGTACTGCGGCAGCGCTTCTCCCTGTCGCCCTTTCCTCCTCTGCGAGGTCCGAGGTGCTCAGGTGCAGGGCTGTCCACGGGCTCTCGCCCCTGGCCCCCCGTGGTCTCTAATTCAGTAACCCTGCTAATAAAGGAACCGAGCTTGGGTCTGCTGGGGCTTCTCCGGGAGCCCAGGCCGGGCTGAGATGGTGCAAGTCAGAATCTGCTCGAAGCTTTGCCCGAGACCGACGTGGAGCTAAGCAGCCCTTAGGGACCCCCTGGTGCAGAGCGTTTCTGTTTCCTCCAGTCTGTTTCCTTGACTTGTCTGCGAGCTCCTTAAATCCCCAAATGTTTAGCCTGGTGCCTGGGGCCCGGGGGTGCCGAGGGGTGACGCTGCCGAGAAGCGGGCTCCTGCCGTCATCTCCCCCTCCCCGTGCACCCCGCGCGATCGCCGCCGCCGCCGGTTCTGGCCTCACCCCTGCAGGCGTCTGCGCATCCTGGCACTCGAGTCTGGTGAGATTGGCATCTTGTACCTGCGTCCTCCTCGGGTGCTCGTGAGCTGGTTCCTGGTCCGGTGCCCATCGGAGGTGCAGACGGTTCGCTTGTTCCGTCGGAAGAACGTCCTCCTGGACAGAAAGGATGGGACACATCGGAGACGAGTTCCCTCCCGCATCGTCCCGCGTTCCTGTAGCCTAGAGCCTCAGCCCCCACGACGGGCCCTCGCGCTCCCTGGTTTTTCTCTGGCTTTGCACGTAGGGTGACGACACCCCGAGTGGTTCTCATGTTGCCACCGGCCCTGCTCACTCTCCGCGCCACCCTCCTGGGGTCGGTCCTGTCTTCCGTGGCTCCCTGTGTGGTGGACTTGGTCATCTGTGACTGCTTCTGTCCTCCTGCTTTCCTGTTCCGGGAAAATTGGGGACTCTTGTGCTTTACATGCTCAGAGTCTGCCTGGGGGAGACCAGACCTTATATTGCAAAATGCACCCCCCCCCCCGTGGGATCTCTGCTCATACTGTTCCGTTGTCAACATCTAAATACTGGTTTTCTGCGGGTCTAAGCTAAACAATTGTTTTTGTCCCCTGGTTTTTTCTTCCCCTCCTTTGAACTCTAAAATGACAAGGTTACTTCCTCCCAGTGTGGTATTCTTGTTGTTATTGTTACTGCTAACTACGGTGTTTTGTTTTCCTACGTAGCTTACTAGACTTTGCTTCCTGGTTAGCATTGAGTCCAAGGAGCATTTCCCTTCCTTGCACCTCTGGCTTTGTGACAGGTAAACCCTTTAGAAAGGCACGGCAAGAATTTATCAAGTGCCCTGCTCTTAGCAGGAAAAAAAACCACAAAAAAAACAAAAAAAGCACCTTGCCTGTCTCTCTCCATCAGATGTCCTCGTGTCCGTGTCGGCTGATGCGAGCTCTGTGTTGCATCTGGACCACATCTGCTAACTAGGGAAGAGGGGCTCCTATTTTCCGCCATCTAGTCTCTCCAAGGTTTCCCCAAGAACTACTTCTGACTCCTTTACCTTCTCTCTGAACCCTGCTGTCCTCCTGTCTTGGGCACGTGGAATTGTGGAATTATCAGGGGTGGGGTGTTGCCCTCTTTTGTAGGACCCTCTCTTCTTCCACTTTCTCTCGATCTACTCTCTCTACGTCCCATTAGATCTGTTGATGAAGGGGTACGTGCCATGAATCTCATTCCACTGAAGTGGAGTGATGATGATGACATGGCATTTATCACTTCTAATTAAGAATTTGAATCTGCTTTGTCACCTGTACAGGGTCAAGTTGCTAGAGGCAGCACTGGCCAGAACCAGTGTTGCTGACCTCCCTCCGTCTTTATTTTCCTTCTTTTTTTTTTTAAACAATATTTTATTTATTTATTTGAGAGAGAGAGGGAGAGGGCATGGGGGGGGTGGTGTGGGGGGAGAGGGGCAGAGAGAGAAGGCTGAGCAGGGAGCCCAAAACGGGGCTCAATCCCAGGGCCCCAAGATCATGATCTGAGCTGAAGGCAGATGCTTAACCAACTGAGCCACCCAGGCACCCCTCTTTTTTTTCTTTTTTAAAGATTTATTTACTAATTTTTATTTCACTTTTTAAAAAGATTTTATTTATTTGACAGAGAGAGAGCAGAAGCAGGGAAAGCAGCAGAGGGAGAGGGAGAAGCAAGCTTTCTGCTGAGTAGGGAGCCCGATGTGGGGCTCCATCCCATGGTCCTGGGATTGTGACCTGAGCTGAAGGCAGATGCTTAACTGACTGAGCCACCCAGGCGCCCCTATTCACTTATTTTAGAGAGAGGGAGAGTTTGCACACGTACGCACGCGAGCCAGCAGAGTGGCAGAGGGAGAGAGTCTCAAGGAGCCCACTGGGCCTCTCTCGACGCTGAGATCATGACCTGAGCCAAAGTTGAGTTGGACGCTCAACCAACTGAACCACCCAGGCGCCCTGATCTTAATTTTAATTTCTCTTGATAATTTGTCCATCTCAGGATTTTTAAAAGCCATACCTAGATATTATGAAGAAAATGGCATGTTTTCATCCTTCCACTCAGATTTTATCTTAAATCCAGCTGGGAGAGTTGAGTGTGTTTCCTTCCTACCACTGTCTACCTTGTGTCCTCAGGGAAGATGCCTTGTATCCTGTTGTACTCCATGGGCAGTAAAGTGGTTCCGATCGTACACGTATACATTATATCTCTTCAGCATTGAGCTGGATGCGGGGCCAGACAGATGCAGAGATAAATGGGGGCAGGGAAGGCAGCCAGGGCAACAATCAACTACTATTAGCAGCTCAGGATTTGCTTGTCAAAACCTCGTTTGCCGTAAAACAAGAGTCTGGAACGTGGAGCGTGAACTGGTGTGCGTCTTGGCCCTGGCAGTGACTCGCCGTGTGTCCTCAGGAAGGGTGCTTCCCTCGGGCCTCGGCTGCCACACCTGTAAGTGGGATCAGCAATTGACTCTTCCACAGGGCGGTTAGGAGGCTTACGTATAACGTATGTTCTAAATATAGAGTGCACCTGACACATGCTTGGTGTGGTTATACATGAAAATTCCTCTTTCTCTTTCAAAGTCATAGTCACCTGCTAGAAGAAAGAGAAATATCTGTGTCCCTCAGCCGTTCAGTTTCCTCCCTAAGACTCCAGAGGGCTTGCCTCTCCCCGCCGTGTGCAGCGTTCATGCCCATAGAAGCCAGAAGTGGTTATCACTGGTGGTTTGGGGCCTCGGCCCATTCTTTATTAACTTGGTACTATTCTCCAGGAAGACACCAGGCCTTTGCATCAGCCGGGTAGCCCTCATACCTGGAGTTACGCTAGGTCCTCGTCCCTCCCCTGGTCCGCGTGGGATCCCCTGTCCCCGTCCACTTCCCTCGCCCGCAGGAGGGCCAGGTTGCTATGGGGCACGTACAGCTGTGCCACTGTCCCAGGCCAGGGGTCAAGTAAGAACTGAGATGTACTGCCTCCTGGAATCGAACCCCCTCGGCTTGATTTTTAAAAAGAAATACATGCAGATGGTAAGATCCAAATATAACAGAAAGATATAAAGCAGAAAGGAGAAGGGGGGAAACAAGAAAAATGCACATTTCTCGCTGGAACCTACTCTTAACTGGTGGTTCAGCTGGTGGCTGACATTTTTGTGGGGGAGGGTAAAGACATCAGAAAAGTGCAAGCCCATATATGTTCTCCTCTCTGCCTTAAGAAACAAAACCACCCAAATGGTATTCTATGTTTCTGTTCTGTTCAGGACTTAATTTTTTTTTTTAATTTTTCAGAATTTAAAAAACACACAAAAGTAGAAAACATTACCTGTCTTACCACCATGTACAGCGAACCATTAATTAACCTTTGATGTGCTTGCTTGCTTGCTTGCTTTTATGAATATACCTTAAAAGTTACTTAAGCAGTGCCGGTGCAGGTCCACTAAACAAGCTGGGATGGTAACGATAAAGCCAGAGTGTCGTCCTGTCCTTTGTCTGCTCGCCCGTGGGTGGACACTCTCTTCTCACCACCGCGTGGATGTGTGGTCCTGCCTCTCTCCTGCCCGGGCCCGGCCCCTAAATCCTCTGTTGTATGGGCGCCCTGGCACTTATCTGACCAGCTCCACAGCGGTGGACGTAGGTTGTTACCAGTTTGGGGCCGCTAAAATGCTCTAGGAACCTATTTATTAGGATGGTTTCCTAGGTGGGCAGTGACTTCGTGCAGAGTTTGAACATTTACAGTCTTGAGAGATCCGGCCAGACTCCTCAAACAAGATCTGTATCCCTACTGAGTGTATGAGAGAGTGCCCTTTCCTCTCAAATGTTGGCATAGACCCAAGAGTTTTATTTTGCTTTGGTTTTGGTCCAACATTAAAACATGTTTGCCATTCGGGTGAGATTGCTGTCGTTGTTTTTATAAGCATTTCTCTCTTAATGAGTTGCATCAAGAATCATTTGGCCGTCTGTGTTCCTTTCTCTTTGAACTGCCTGTTCTTATTCTTTGGCCATTTTTATATTGGGTTGTTAATCTTTTACAATTGATTTCCCAGTTAAGTTAGCCTTTTATCCATTATGTGTTGCAAATATATATATTTTTTAAATTGTCATTTATGGTGTGACTTTTAAGCTCCTTGCCTTTTTGTTGAACCTTGGTCTTTTATGGCTGCCGCAGGAAGGTCCTGGAGAGAGAGGGTGGGAACCACCAGAAGGTCCAGCTCGTCTTCTGGGCAGTGTGGTGTGGTTGTTGCAAAGCTTTTAGTCTTGGATTCCTCATTGTTCGGTGTGGCTTTGTTCTGGGTGGAGATGTCTCCCTATCACAATAACGAAAGCCAGTAGCAAATAGAGAGTACTGCTTTTACCTCCCAGCCAAATATCTGGGAATGTATGCACCAGCCAGGGACCCTGATGCAGCACTTCTGTGTATCTTCTACTTCGGTAACCTTCTAAGACTTGCGAACCCTGTTGAGATTTCTGCTTAGATCACTTCTAGGGGAAGACCAACAGTAGCTCCTCGCTGAGCTTTGCAGAAACTCTAGAAGGGGGCATACTCCTTACCCCAGCCCCCACCCCCCCCCATAGATGTAGAGGAAAACCACTTCAACCAAGACCCATCTGTCATCTCTTATGTTTCTGAGCTGGGCTAGAGGTAAAGAGACGTGACCATGTCTCCAGGCTGTAAGCAGCTCTCCCTAATTTGCGGGGGGCTGAGGGAGAGTCTCCCTCACCGCCACTGCTGGTTTCTGGCAGCACCCTGTTTAGTTTCTTTATGCACACACAGATCGAATTAAAACCGCTTTCTCACCGTGTACCTCCTGCATGCACACGGAAGTCCCATGGGGCACAGGCCTTACTTGCTCAGTTCTCTGTTAGATCCCAGCACTCTCCAGAACAGTGTGTGGCCTGTACTGGGTACTCCGGATGTTTGCTGAGTGATGGCATTTCGGGAGGGTGAGCTCACGTGCTGGACCGTGCGTGCTGTGTGTGTCCAACCTGTTTCCCTCCCTGGCTCCGGACCCAGAGATGGAGGCTTTGAAGGGCCCAGACAGAGGTCACATGATGTAAGGACAGCGTGTCCTGGGCCTGTGTCCCCGTGACCTCCTCACACCTCCCTTTCTCGCTAGCACAGGGCTGTGGGGTCCAGTTCCCCAGCCAGGCTGGAAGGAGAGGTGTGACCATGGCTGAGCCGACACAGAGGACGGCTGGCTGGGGAGTGGGGGGGCTGGGTCAGAGCAGACTGGAGCTGGAGAGGACGGAGGATGATGGAACCAACCCCTTGTGCTGTGGTTCCCAGTGTCTGCTCACCCCCTCCTGCCCCCCCCCCCCCCCCCGACTGCAGCCTGCACCTGCTGCAGCGGGCTGCCTTCCTGCTCCAGACTCCAAGGTGGCAGCCCCCTGCCGTGGACCTGGGGAGGCTGAGCTGCCTGAGAGCCTGAGCCTCTCTGCTCCCTGGCCGGCCTGGGGGTGTGGATGACAACCTCCCATTTACATTTGGAGAACTAAGCTGCTTTCTTGGCCTCTTTAAAAGTACAAATGCTAATTGTAAATCACCTAGAAAATAAAGATCTGAGGAAGAAAAAAGTAAGGCCCTGTAATCCTGCTTTTCAGATGGAATTACAATTAGTGTTTTACTGAGTATGAATACTCTTCCTCTTACACCCCCCCCCCAGGTATAAATAAAAATATAGAACTGCACTGGCCATAATAAGCCTTTGAAACTGGGTTTTTTTCACCTACTATCGTATACTTTCTGATGAGTAAGTGTAGGGAAACTAAGATTGGGATTTGTGCTGCAAAGAAAGAGCCGGGGTGAGTGCCCCCACTCACGGTGACGGAGGACCTAACAGACTCGGGACTCCGTTCTGCATTAAGTGTTCACTTCAGACATCACATTCGTGATTACAGATTATATAGCTAAGTGCAGTTTTAAAAAAAGCAGTCTCAATTGCTGGTTGCTGGGCCGCTGGCTTCTGGTTGGCATAACGGACTCGGGATTGGGATGTACATACATTCAGGTTCCGTCCAGGGTAGTAGCTTAGGGTAAAATTTTAAAAACAGGATTTCGGGATCAAAGCGTTTGTACTTTCAGGCATGTCTACGTTTTCCGCCCCCATTTTTGGCGTTGATGTCATGGATGGTTCTGGCGGATTCTGTGCCTTTGCCTTCCCCCATGAGGCGGTAGAAAAGGAGCGTCAGGAGCAGTGGGGCCCCACATCAAATCCCAGCCCTGCCACCGGCCGCTGCGGAAAGGCTTGGAGCTAATTGCTTAGTTTCTCTGAGCCCGAGTCTTCTCGTTTATATAAAGTTGGATGAGGGCAGCCCGGGTAGCTCAGTGGTTTAGCGCCGCCTTTAGCCCAGGGCGTGATCCTGGAGACCCGGGATCGAGTCCCACGTCGGGCTCCCTTCATGGAGCCTGCTTCTCCCTCTGCCTGTGTCTCTGCCTCTCTCTGTGTGTGTCTCTCATGAATGAATAAATAAAATCTTAAAAAAAAAAGTTAGGTACTTCCTCTGGGGTGGATGAGGGGTCCCCATTCGGAGTAGTTAGCACCCACTTAGCACAGAGCATGCAGGAGGTCAGGGGCCCCCTTCCCCTGCTCCCGGGGGTCCTGCACGGTGTGTGTGGGGGACTCACAGCAGCAGCCCTCCTGCCCACATCCTTCTCCTCTTTAGCCCGCAGAGCACCCAGCACCCAGCACCGCCCCATCCTGTAGTGGGGGGTGGGGAGGGGGTGGGGGGCTGGTGCATGACACACGGGGCCTTGGGGCTGACCTGCTATGACCGAGGACGTCTGGTTTAACGACACACCGCACACACACCACACACGGGCAGCACAGCCAGCGCCTGACTCAGGCTTTTGCATCACTCTTGGCTCCCAGTCAGGCCTGGGAAGGGAAGGGGTGGCTTCCTTCTCTCCTTACAGTGCACCCCGCCCCCAGCTGTCCGGTTGAGGCAGTGGAGGGAGGCCAGGGGTGCTCAGGATGCCCAGACTGCCTCCCTGCCGGTATTCTGGGGCCCCTCGGGGCTACTAATACCCCCTTGACCGAGGAGCCCTGCGACAGCGTGGCCGGGAAGTGAGAGCAGAATGATGCTAACACACGCGTGTGCTGCTCGCAGTAGGTTACAGGGGGCGTCTAGTAGCTCATTTCATGTAGCTGAGGACTCTTACTAGTCTGCTTTAACCGATAGGAAACTGAGGCGTGGAGGGGTTAAAGACGTCCACAAGTTCACACACCTGGCAGCTGTTAGAGCTTGTGAAGGGTGTGATCCCTTGGGGCCTGGGACTCGCTCCTTCCCGTCAGTCCTCATGTCCCCATTGCTGGCGAGCCGGGCTCCAGGCCCTGGGCTCTGTTTCTTCCCATCTCTCTGGCTCAGCTCAGTTTAGGATGCTGACTGCTCCTGAGTCCTTCCCTGTGGCCCCATGATGGAAGACTTGGTTGGGAGGACGGGAGGTAATGGGGCCACAGGCAACCAGAATTGGGGGCCCCAGTCCTCTTGCCTTTGGGCTCCAGCAAACTGAGACAGGGAACAGCATTTGGGGAGAGCTCCCGCGTCTCCCTCATCGCCGCTGTCATCCTAGAGTTTCCCAGGCCCTTGCCACAGTTGGTAGGGTGGCCTGGCCTATTGCATTGCGATCTAGCACATGCAACAATTAACCTTTTCTACAGTGCAAGAGAATTTCAGACGCGAACTACAGGGGGTGGAGACAAGTCACAGTATCTGCTCCGTGCTTTGCGTGGGCTTAAAATATTTCATAAACCCTTCCAGGCTCTTAATGTCTAAGGGCCTGTGGCTTCTTAGTGAGAAGACCCTCCCCGTCTCCCTCTCTCCCTCCCTCCCTCCCTCCATTCTGGGTCCCTGAGATCTATAGACCTGGGCCCTTGTCTTTGTCCATGCCAGAGAGGTGAGCCTTTCCTACTTCTCCTGGGTGACTCTATTGGCTTCTGGTTGAACCTGCTGGTGGCTCCTGGCAGGACCCCAGGAATCCTGTTTTTCCTCTGGCTTGGAGCTCAGGCCCCCCCCCCCCCCCCCCCCCCGGTTCTTTACTTAGCTCTGTACTCCAGATTAGCACATTCTTGCTGTCCTCCCTCCAGGCTCTCTGCACCCCACAGCTGTCCACAAAGCCTCTTTGGCTCTTTAGGCTCTTCCCCCATGACATCAGCCAGCCTGCCTGCCTGACTCAGTTGAAGGTCTTAACTTTGTTGCTAGAGTTGGTCTTCATATCCATTCAGAGATTTCTCATAAACACGTACCTGGATGCCAGTCTCCAGTCTTCATGGGAAATTCTTATGTACCTTTTAGAATTTAAAAATACTACCCTTTCCAGTTTACTTATTTCACTAAATTAATTGTTTTGCAAATGAGGAAATCGTTTTGTCAGAAGGGTAGGTCAGCTTACCTGACCCAAGCTAGGAAGTGCAGAGCTGGGGTATGAGTTGTACACCGTTCCCAAGGCCAAGTGTATTGTACTGGGTCCATCTGGCTCACCGACCAGGTGAAGAATTGCATGTAGGCCCGGAGGTGGGATGGGAACCCATGCCTCCTGCCCACAAATTCTCCTTTGCCACACAGTCTAACCTGTCTAAGGCAGAAAGAGCAGCATTTGGAGCGGGAGCTCTGAGTTCAGGAGGGACCAAGGGGCACTTGGGTGTGGCCCTTGACGTGTCATCACTCGGCACAGCTCTGGTTGGGCAGGGCATGGAGCTGGTTCCCAGATTGTGGTCACTGGACTGCCTGTAAACCCAGCCTGGAGTCTTGCTGGTGACTTGGACCGGCTTCCTCAGTGGGCCCCGGCCTCAACTCGAGGTGATGGAGAGGGTGCCTCTGCCTTGGCACTTGTGCTGCTGGTTTCCAGTGATAACTGCCCCTCTGATGACAAAGCCTTCTTAAGGGGTGTTCTTTCATTAGATGCTTAGAATGACTCTGTAAGGAAGGGGGCCCCCCTCACGGATAGATGCAAAACAGGCTTAGAAAGGTAATGACGCCTTCAAGGTCATTGGAGATACTGACCAATTCGAGACCCTGCCCCTGGACGGATGGTAAATCCCTGACCTCGGGTTGCCTCTGAGTAAATCCTCCAACTGTGCTTCTTCTCTGGCCTCCTAGTGATCAGGGTACCTGCAGGGGGCGAGAGAGATCTTCTTACTCGGCTGCTCTGAGGACTCTTGCCTCTGAACCCTTTGAACCTGCCAGTTGTATAGCACATTGGCTCACTGGGTTATAAATATTTCCTGTGTCGGCCTCCCGTAGTAAGTACCCTGACCCCCGCCAGCCTGAATTCTTTCAGACTGGGACTCCTCTGTTTCCTCTTGGCGCCCTGCACAATGCGGGACCCAGTAAATGCCCGGGGAGTGGAAGTGCGCTCCACAAATGAAGTGATGAAGTTGGCCGGTGCCTTCTCCGGCGTTGCTTAGAGCGGGGGAGAGGAAAATAAACTTTTTCTCCTGGGCCGTGGTAAGGTGGGTGGCCGAGCTCGAACCTGTGCAGTGTCCCCAGATGGCCACGAGGTGGCAGTGTGACCCCGTGGGCCGCTTGCCCCGGCCGGCACCTGTTTGGAGATTGTGCTGCGAGGTCAGCCTGCAGGTGTCTGTCCGGACTGGTCTCGGCCTCCACCCCTCCCGGGGAAGCTTTGTGGTGACATGGAAAAGGCCTGGGCTTTGGGGTCCAACCCTGGCCCTGCCTTTCTCTAGGGACTTAGCCCTGGACACACTGTTTCCCTGAGCTTCGATTTCCTCATCCCGTAACATGGCAGTTGCACAGTCAGAAGAGGCCTAGTATGTCGTGGCCTGCAGCGTGACGAGGTCTGTCCTCACGGCTGGGAGTTCCCGTATTTGCCTGTCGCTGCCCTCGGTCACCTGGCTCCGTCCCGGCCATCCCAGCTTTCTGACCAAGCTTCCTGCACTTTCCAGCGGGTCTCTGAGCCTCAGCTGCTGCATCCCCCACCTGCCCCATCCCGGATCCCCCCTAGCAGGACCCCATCCCCCTGCCTTCCCTCCGCCTCACCGTGTCCCTCTCGGCCTCGGCCCTCTGATGGGGACTGCGTAGGGCTCATCTTGGTGGCCCACAGAGATGGGAAGTCTGTCAGGGGCGGCGTCTTGGTTGTTTTGGCATCAGTGCTGTGCATTTAGCCGACAGTCCGTGACGAAAGTGACAGCTCTGCTTGTTGGGCATCTGCCAGGGGCTCTGCTGGGCGCTTTGCAGAATTGCTTCGTTTAATCCTTGTCACAGATCTACCCCCCATTTTATAGGGGGATAGACATGATGCCTTTGGCTCTGAGCAATGAAATTCTACTAAAAGCAGTTTGTAAAATAATAATAATAATAAAAATAAAAGCAGTCTGTAGAGCAAGGAAAGATTGTTATCGTACCAAACACAAGTCCTGAGGGCTGCTCCGTGTCAGCCAGGCCCCAGGTGACTGTCACGCTTCCTCCCCGCCTTGCCTTCCTCCGTGTGCTGATGCGTCCTCCCGCCAGGTGCCGCGTGCGGGAACGGAGGTGCGGCTTCCTGTGCTTCCTTTAGGAGGCCGCTCGCAGACTCGTGACCAAGTTCTTCTTAGGCTTGTTCCCAAGCTCGTCACTGGTAAAGAAATTCATGCGACTGCCTGGGATTAGTCAAGATTCAGCCCCTGAGGCTGGCGAGGGATCCAGGTGAGGGATCCAGGTTCCATTAGGGCCCCTGGCCACCTGGCCCGTGGGACAAGGTGCAGGACGGAGGCTCATGAGTCAAGGGACCTGCCGAGGTTGCACACCTGGCGAGAAGCGGCGTCCGGCCACATCGGGCTTGAATGAAGTAAAGCGCACGACGGAGAAAGCGCGTTGCTCTGGATTTGGTGTGCTGGACCTTGAGGGGTCTTGGAAGTTCCTTTTCCTACTGCTTCTGGAGTCTCTCCTTCCTCTCGGCTCCTTTCCGTGATTGTGTGCCTTCTCCTCAGACTGTCCTCCTCAGGCCTGCTTCAGCCCCTGTGCCCCAGGGCCCAGTTCTGCCGCCCTCCAGGGCAGCCCGCAGGCCCGGCTAGACCGAGTGGCCCCGGGGCTGATTTCGGCCTCGGCGAGGCCCCGCGGGGTCGTCTTGAAGGTTCCCTTTAGAGCAGGTAAGGGAGCTGCAAAACTCTAAGTCAGGATTTAGGAGGAGAGGCCAGAGAAAGTGCCGGGGGGGTGGTGGGGGCTAGTAGGGGACCAGCAGGAGCAGGTGTGCCGGCGGGGAGAGCCCGGGCGCCCCGGAACAGACTCCCGCCGGGTCATGCCGGTGGCCGCCAGCTGCCCGCCTGCGGGGACGGCGCAGTCACGCAGGAGGCCTCTGGGCTTGCAGATGCTTCAGGACTGCCCCAAGGCCCGCCGGGAGGTGGAGCTGCACTGGCGGGCCTCGCAGTGCCCCCACATCGTGCGCATCGTGGATGTCTACGAGAACCTGTACGCGGGGAGGAAGTGCCTGCTCATTGTCATGGAGTGGTAAGCCAGGCCGACGGCTCCGAGGGCCAGGCGGGCACGGAGAGGGCTGCTGGGCCGGGCCCGCCCCCTCACGGTGGCTTTGTTTCAGTCTGGATGGTGGAGAACTCTTCAGCCGGATCCAGGACCGGGGAGACCAAGCGTTCACGGAAAGAGGTAGGAAGGGTCTGCTGGGACAGGCCTGGGCGGGCAGGGCCGTCGGGGGGCGGGGGGGGGACACACCGGGGCCGCTCCTCGGGTGGGTGGGGGGTGGGAGGGCGCTAACTGACTGGGTCCTCAACCCTCTTGCCACATCTTGCGACTCTGCTTCCTGTCGCCCACCCCCCTGCCACAGAAGCGTCAGAAATCATGAAGAGCATCGGCGAGGCCATCCAGTACCTGCACTCGATCAACATCGCTCACCGGGATGTCAAGGTGCCCGCTGTCCGCTGCCGCGTGGGAGCCACGGCCCGAGGGGCCACGGCGACCCTCGGGAGGTGGCCGGGCTTGCCCTGCGCCCTGCTGCTCCTCCTGCGGCAGAGCAGGGCAGGTGCTGTTCTCTGCCCACCGGGGCCGCCCTCTCTGGGCCAAGCCCCAGCCCAGTAGCGAAGCCTTCGGTGGCTACGCCCAGCCCTGTGGTCCTCCTTAGTCAGCGCCACACAGTCACGCCTTTGGTCTCTGTGTCCCCGTGGTGTTTGTTGGCGGTTCTCTGGGCCCGTCTCTTGTCTCCAAGTACCCTGTAAGCTCCCAAAGGCAGGCACCTGGCCACGCGCAACGGATGCTCCTGATGGCGTGTCGATCGAGGGGGACAGATGGTTGTTGAAAGGGTGAGGGGAGGCAGGAATCGCCACCCTCCTCACAGGCTCAGCAGCGTTGCTGTCTGTCTGTCTGCCTCCCTCTCTGTAGCCTGAGAATCTCCTGTACACCTCCAAAAGGCCCAATGCCATCCTGAAACTCACAGATTTCGGCTTTGCCAAGGAAACCACCAGCCACAACTCTCTGACCACTCCCTGTTACACGCCGTACTATGTGGGTAAGTCCAGAGGGGGCCCGGGGAGCTGGTGTTTCCCCAGAGCTGTTGTCAGGTGCTCTCTACAGCTCTCAGGGGCCACTGGTCCTGGGGGGGTCGTGTCCTCTGAACCTTCCCGGACCTGGTTCTGCTGTGGCCTGCCCAGAAGAGTAGGGCTTGAGCGAGTTAATCTGGAATTGAGACGTTATGGGAGATCGATCTGTCTGGGAGTATAGGCAGGGTTTGGTGCACGCAGGTGCGCTTCCCCCAGAAGAGCAGCCATTGCCATCAGATGCCCAGCGGAGCCCGGGAACAGATTGGGTTCCACAGCTCCAGCCGAGTGAACTCACGTGTATCCAGAATAAACTCATGTTTGTCAAATTAAGTGGGCAGCATGGGCAGCATGGGCAGCATGGGTCAGGAAGGCTCTTCAGTCCAGGAATCGTCTCATCTTAAGATTCTAGCCCCGGGGTTCCTCTTGGAGGAGGCTCTTCTGCTCTCCCCCACGCAGCCCCAGCCTGGGGTTATGACTGTTCCCCCTCCCACCCCCGGCCACAGTATCATCACGATGGGCTGAAGGGTTGGGAGAGGGAGCATGATCCGCAGAGAAGCCGGGGTATATCAGTGTTCCAGGGGCCGGATCCACCCACACTGACCTTTGGTTTGCAGCTCCAGAAGTGCTGGGTCCCGAGAAGTATGACAAGTCCTGTGACATGTGGTCCTTGGGTGTCATCATGTACATCCTGTGAGTGTGCCAGGGAGCGTGTGCGGAGGAGGCTGGGCTGGGCTGGGCGTAGAAGGAGGCCTGCACCTCTCTGGGACAAGAGGAAGGAGCAGAGGTCCACATCCCCTTCTGGATGGGGGATTCCCTGGGAATCCCCTGCGTGTCCCCTTGTCTCCATGCTTATTGGATTCTGATAGCTAAGCGGCGGGTATAAAGTAGCTCACGGGCAGGAAAATGTGTGGTTTAGATGCTGGGTGTGTTGGATTTCTGGGGCTTGTTCTTGATTTCATATATTGTGCCCAAAATCCACGAGTGCATTTCTCTATGACCTTTCCAAGAAGCCTGTTCCTCACTCTGTTCCTGGTGCAAGTCCCCCGAATAACACCCGCACTGTCCCCCTCTCTTCCTGCTTCTTGATTCAGGCTGTGTGGGTATCCCCCCTTCTACTCCAACCATGGTCTCGCCATCTCTCCGGGCATGAAGACTCGCATCCGAATGGGCCAGTATGAATTTCCCAACCCAGAGTGGTCGGAGGTATCAGAGGAAGGTAAGGACCCCCTCCCCCGCCCCGTGCACGTGCACATGCGTGTGCGCACATGTGGTACCTGCGGGATCCGGCCCCCAGGGGTGATGTGGCAGTGGGTCCGTCCCTGTGCTCACACCTGCTGGGCACGTCCTGTCTGCATGAGGGACCCACCCTGGGCCACGGGTGTGGGGCTGCATGTAACCTATCAAAAGGTGTAACCATAATGCCCCTTGGGACCGGCTCTGTGGGCAGTCTGCCTCCAGGCAACCCCCCACCCCCACCCCCCTGTGCCCCTAAGTCTGGTTTCTCCCTGAAAACTTTGGGAAGAAGCAGAAGAGAGAGGGTGGCCCCTGAGCTGTCTCTGTCCCCTGCCCCACCCCGCAGTGAAGATGCTCATCCGGAACCTGCTGAAAACAGAGCCCACTCAGAGGATGACCATCACGGAATTCATGAACCACCCCTGGATCATGGTAAGCCTGGTGGGCAGGAGGGACCCAGGTCCATGGAAACCGACCCTCGGGCGAGGGCGAGGGCGAGGGCTCAGCCACCACTCTGCTCCCCGCCAGGCTTTCCCTTGAACTCCTTTTCTCCCCCGCAGCAATCAACAAAGGTCCCTCAAACCCCACTGCACACCAGCCGGGTCCTGAAGGAGGACAAGGAGCGGTGGGAGGATGTCAAGGTGAGGGGACCGCTGGCTGCGAGGGGCCCGGGGTCGGGGTGGGTGCCCGGGGGTGAGGGGCAGTGCTGGCCAGTGGGGTGGGGGGGTGTGAGTCTGCATTCGCTCACCCCAGGGATCTCTGTTACAGCGAGAGCAGTGACTCTGAGCCCCTTCCCTGGCCAGGCTGGGCCTGCGGTGGTTCCCTATAAGGAACCCGAACGGCTATCTGGTACCGTCTCCTCCTTTTGCAGATGAGGAGCCCGAGGTCCAGAGAGGGAGAGTGACCTGCTCAAGGTCACACAGCTAGCGATGGGCTGGGGTAGACCAGAGCCCAGGTCCCCTGACTCCTAGTCCAATGCTCTTTCTGCTTCCAGTGGGGTCGCTGGGGGCTCTGGGAGCGCACCCTACTGTTGTGGGCAGGCTCTGGTGACCCCGGCAGGGGTTGAGTCTGCTGTCAGCCTCGGACCCACTGACCAGCCTGTCCTTTCTCTGCTCCCACCCCCTGTCGCCCTCACCCTGCCCTTCCCTGTGTCTTTTATCTCCCCTGTTGCCCCGTGGGGTCACTCTGCCCCCTCCCCAGGAGGAGATGACCAGTGCCTTGGCCACAATGCGTGTCGACTACGAGCAGATCAAGATAAAAAAGATCGAAGATGCGTCCAACCCTCTCCTTCTGAAGAGGCGGAAGAAAGCTCGGGCCCTGGAGGCCGCGGCCCTCGCTCACTGAGCCGCTGAGCCCGTCCCGCTCCACTGGCGGACAAGCAATAACTCTCGACCTGAATATATTTTTTAAACGAAGAGACCCAGGACTGCCCGCTTCACCTCCCTCCTGGGCGGCGTGGAGCCCAGAGCCCGTCCGAGGCCGCATCCCGCCTGTGGTTCCCACCACCTCGGAGAGGGACAGGCTGGGAGGCTGCGGGCGGTGCGGAGAGAAGGGAGCAAGACGCTCTGGAACCTGTGCTCATTTTGCAATTTTATCAGTAATTTGACTTGGAATTTTTATGAAACTTCTTTTATTGTTCTTTCCCCCACTCGGCCTCCTCTTGCCCAGACCCGTTCCTCTCTGGATGTGTAAGGGCTTGGGGTTGGTTCGGGGGTGTTTGTGGCAACTGTCCGAGGGAGCGTCCCTGCGTCCACCTGCCCTCTCCTGCCCCACCCCGGCCGGGGGCCCCTGCGACTGAGGCATTCCAGGAGCTCGGGGCCCTGCGGGGCCGGGGCCAGGATGCCACCCGCCTCCGCGGGAGCCCTCAGACCTCACCGATGTGCCAGACGGATAGAGGCGAGTGTGATTGTGTGTGTGTGTGTGCGCGTGTGCCCGGATCTGTGTCTGGGACTGTGCATGTTCATGGGGCCAGGGGCAGGCAGGGCTGCAGAGGGAGGGCCCCTGCTGTGGCTCAAGAACCTCACCCCTCCTTGGGCCTGCCGTGCCTGCGTCAGGTCTGCCAAAGTGCCTGAGAAGCCTGCCCCGACTCAGCCCGGCCCCGCAGCCTGCCCGGTGGTTCTGGGAGGCAGAGAGGAGCCACCTGGGCTCCGGCCCAGCGGTCGGGAAGGCTGGACCACCCTCACCCCCACCCGTGGGCGCCTGTGCAGCGCTGGTCCTAGTCCTCCGAGGCGCTTCCCTACCCAGTAGCCTCTCTCCCCCTTCCTGCCATGATTAACCCGTTTTTGATGATTTTTCCTATATTTTGAGCCACTTCTCAACGGGCCTCCTCTCTGCGGGCCTCCTCTCTGCTCGTATGGGGGGAGCCTGGGCTGTTTAGAAGTGACTCGGAGCTTCTGCATTTTGCCGCCTCTCCTGGGCCCTGGGGGGTACTGGCCGGCTCCCCGTCGAGGGCAGAGGCGACACCCCTTGGGTGGCCCCGTGGGTGGGTGGGGGAGTCTTCACACCAAAGATGTCCCGACTCTGCCCCCGCCTCCGTTAGCCACTTCACCTCCACCCCCAAGCAACTCAGCCTTGTGTGTCCAGGCCAGTGAGGGGGGGGCGGGAAGGGCCCTCCCCCGGGTACTAGTGAGCAGCGTGGGGGGAGGTCTCCGGGCCAGGGGTGGGCACTGATTCTCCAGCTCTCGTCTCCCTCGGGGCCGAGTTGCTGGAGGAGCACCCCGGATCTTCTCCGGATGTGGGCAAGGGCTCCGAGGGCCCCCAGTGCCTCCCGGTCCCTGACGGCGTGGCCAGCACTCAGATTGTTGTAAACTGTTGTTTTGTATGAGCGAAACTGTCTTTACTAAACGGATTTAATAGTTGAAAGGTTTTCTTGCTCTTCCTTTGTGGGACGAAGCCTGTCCACCCCCCACTTCTCCTCTTTGCACCCCCGAGGAGAGTGCTGGTGTATGCTGGGAGGGCCCCCTGGGTGCGGGTGCGGGAGCGGGTGCAGGAGCACCTGGCCTGGCTGCAGGCTGGCCGGGCTGTGTCTGCTGTAGGGGCACGCGTGCTGCTCCTCTCTGGAGCAGGGTTGGGGGGCAGCATGGGGTGGGGAGCCCGTGCTCTCTCGTCAAATACCGAATCGGGAGCCCGCTGGCTTCTCAGCACATGATCCTTTGACCTGTTTAGCCACAGCCAGGTGCTGGCCGCCTCAGCCCGCCGAGGAGTGTGTTTCTGGGTTCAAATCCTGGGAGAGACCAAGGGAGCAGGGTGGTGTCATTCCCGAAAGTTCCAGGAGGGGGCGATAGGGGTTAGGCTTATGCTGAAAGAGTCTACACTGACCTGAAAGAGCCCTGCCACCGTCACCTGACCTGTTCCCCCCACTGCACAGATGGGAAGAGCAAGGCCCAGAGGTGGGACGTTTGGGATCACACAGTGGACCAGTTTGCGGCGGGGTCTAAGGTGGAAATCGGTCTGCTGGCCCCACTGCTCTTCCCTGCAGTCAGATGGAACAGCGATGCACCCTAGTTCACATTTTCTCACATGGTCCCCGGGGCTGACTGGGGAAAAGGGCAAGGCAGGGTGTTCCCCCTGCTGCATGAGTCAGGGAGCTGACTGAGGGCACGTGAATGTGCTGCAGGTCACATAGCAGCCTGGTTTGGACTGGAACTCAGGATCCAGAGGCCTGGGGTGTCTCCATCCTCACACCTGGCCTTCTACCCAGAGGAGAGGCCTGCTCGTGCCCCTCAGTCGTTGGCAGGATCACGGCTCCACGGCTCGGGCTTGTGGGCACAGGCAGGGCGGCCCCTGGTGGCCCCGGACCCCCCTTTATGGCTCCTGGGTGGATTGGCAGGCTCGGGGCCCAGCGTGAGACCACTCACCCGCGTAGAAACCACAGCTCGGATAAGCCCACGGGCGGTTTTGCTCCCCGGGAAGTCCAGTTGTGTTGGCTGCACCGAGACAGGTGTCAGAAGTGCCGAGAACATGGAGGAAGAGGGAACGAGGGCTGGGAGGAGGGGGGCCAGGGTGAGAGGCCACATCCATTTTCCGTTTCTGGCCTAAAATAGCGCAAATGTAGTGGAGTTCCACAGGTCAGAGGTCTGATGGGGTCTCACTGGGCTAGAACCAAAGTCTCCGCAGAGCTGCGGTCCTTTCTGGAGGCTCTGGAAGATTCCATTGCCTTGCCTTTTCCAGCTTCAAAAGGCTCTGCATTCCTTGGCTCATGACCCTTTACCTCCATCCTTTTTTTTTCTTTTTTAGGATTTTATTTACTTACTTGAGAGAGAGTATAAGTGGGAGGGAGGGGCAGAGGGAGAAGCAGACTCCCTGCTGAGCAGACCCCAGAACCCCGGGATCCTGACCTGAGCTGAAGGCAGATGCTTAACTGACTGAACCACCCAGGCGCCCCTCCTCGTCCATCCTTGAAGCCAGCAGCATCGCACCCTCTGACGCTTCTGTGGTCCCATCTCTGACCCAGCCGGGAGCGTGGTCTCCACGGTTAAGGACTTGTGGGATTAGACTGAGCCTCCGCAGATGATCCAGGTTAATCTCCCCCACCACCAGGCTCTTAACCTTAATCCCCCTGCAGTTCCTTTTGCCGTGTAAGGAACCATGTGCCTAGGTCCGGGGATCAGGACGTGGGCATCTGCGGGGCGCTCGCTCTGCGCAGAGGCCTGGCTCAGCCTTCTCAGCCTCCTGCCCCACACGTTGACCCTTGTGTCTGCTGGGTCAGCTCGGCTCAGGACACTTGTGCCCAGGGATGATCCCGCCTGGATGTGGTGTTCAGGGAGGATGGCTGGGGGGAAGGGCCAGGAGGGGCCCTGCTTGGCGCATGGGATCTTGCCGTCCCTTTGTGCTCTTCCCCGTGCCCCTGACCCACGCACGAGGGCCTCCGTGAGTCCCTGTCACTGAACTTCCTCCTGCTAAATTCCCAGACAGGATGAGAAAGAACTTGGACCTAAAGGCAAAGGCTGGGGCAGGAGGCAACGGGGTGTGATTCCGGAACATGCCAAAGTGGTGTAAGGTGTCAAGAGGGCTGGAGGACTAGTCTCCAATTTCCCTACCAGGAAACGCAGCCTCACAGAGGTAAAACAACTCTCTCAAGGTCTCACAACTAAGCGGAGGTGAATCTCCCCTGGAGCTCCAGCTTCCAAGTTGATAGAGTTCCTTGAAATAAAAAAACACAAAAAATCGCTAACGTCTTCTAGATAAGGAAGTGGGCCGAGGGGCAGCCAAGGTGAGACAGACTGGATTCCTCTCCACCGAGTGCAGTTGTTTCCTTTTCTCTGAAGTGGGGGTGACATTCCTGCACCCCGTGGCTACTGTGAGGAGCTCCATGAGCTCATGGATGTCCCTGCTCCGGAAGGTGCCAGGTGGCCTTGTGCCGGGGCAAGCCCCACCGCCCGGAGGGCACAGGGAGCCCTAGGATTGGAGTGGGGGCAGCGGCCTAGGCGCATCCGTCTCGCCCTCAGTTCGAGGGCCTGTCTGTGCTTTGGGTTGGGGAGGCCGTTGGTTGGATAAACAATAACAGTAAATTTGGGGGTTTCCTTGCCTTGGTCGGAGACAGGAAGTGCCTGTGGGGGGCTGTGAGTGACGAGTGGGTACAGTGGGTAGTGCCTGCTGGGGTGTGAAGGAAATTCAGTTATTCAAGGGAGGAGGAAGGCGCTGGTGCGGCCGGGGAAAGTGGGTGTCCTAGCCACCCGGGGATGTAAACAAACCGGCGGGGCCTGAGTGGGGCCGGAGGGCGGCCTCTGCGCCGGGCCCAGGCACGCACCCCCTGCCCGGCTCTTGGAAGTGCACGTGTAGGGGCTCCGTCAGCCCGGGCGGGGGGGGGGGGGGCAGGTGTGGAGGTAGCTTCTCTTTGAAAGGGACACCAAGCTGCAGCTCCGAGGGTCCTTTTGGCAAGTTGACCCGGCCGACCCCTCCCTGTGCTGTGGGACAGGTGTGAGGAGACGCCCCGCATCCTACATCACGGGACACCCGGGCGCTTACTGAGCTGCCTTTGGGGACCAGGGAGCTTAGACGTCGGAGGGATGAGTGAGGTTCAGAGCTGCACAGCCTGGATCCTTCTGGACGAAGCCCTCACATGCGTGTCTTTCTGGGGCTCATACCAGTTCTATGCCCCCAGGCGGCCTCGCCAGGACTCTGAGAAGCAGGGGGCACAGTCCGGGGCCTCGGGGCACTTCCCCCCCCAAGCTGCAGGCCCCCACCCCGTGAGGGGGTCAGCGCTTCGGCCTCCTTGACTCACCTGCCGAGAAGAGCCCGCAGAGGTTGAAGTGGCTCGTTCAGGTTCAGCTCCTCCGCAGCACCCGGTGCTCGGGCCCCAGGGGCAGGCGGGCTGGGACCCCGGGGCGCCCCCAGCGCGGGCAGTCTAGACGGAGACGACGAGGGGAGGGCGCCGGCGAGCTTCCACCCCTGTCCCTGCAGAGCCCATCCTCCCTTGGGGCGCAGGCTCCCCCTTCTGTCTTTCCGTCTGAACCGCTGTCCGTGCCCCTCCCTTCAGCTTGACCTTTGACCCCCAGCAGGGCCTCCGAGGGAAATCTGATTCACCGCCCTCAGGGGGGCGTCCTCGGTGTGTTTCTGCCCACTTTCTTTTTTCCCTACATTTGTTTTTATTTATTTTATTGTTGTCGATTTGCCAACATGCAGCATAACCCCCAGTGCTCCTCCCATCACCCCCCCAGTCCCCCGCCCCCCCCCCCCGCCCTCCTCCCCTTCCAGCACCCCTTGCTCGCTTCCCAGTTAGGAGTTAGGTGTGTCTCCCTCTCTGATTTTCCCCACTCAGCTCCCCTCCTTTCCCTTATCATCCCCTTCACGGTTTCTTATATTCCCCGCATGCGTGAGACTGTGTGATGATCGTCCCTCGGGGGGGGGGGGGGGGGAGGGGGGACTGGCTCCACTCCGCATCAGACCCTCCAGTCCATCCACATCAGTGTCGGTGGTGGGGATCGTCCTTTCTGGTGGCTGGGGAATCTTCCACGGTATCTGTAGGCCACGTCCTCTTCATCCATTCTTCTGCCGAAGGACATCGAGGCTCCTTCCACAGTTTGCCTCTCGTGGACACTGCTGCTGTGAACATCGGGGTGCAGGGGGCCCGGCGTTTCACTACATCTGTCTCTTCGGGGTAAATCCCCAGTAGTGCGATTGCTGGGTCCTAGGGTAGCTCGATTTCTGACTCCTCGAGGAGCCTCCACCCTGGTTCCCAGAGCGGCTGGGCCAGTGCAGGAGGGCCCCCCTTCTCCACTCTGTCTTTCCGGCCGCTCCCACCTGGATTCCTCTCATTCACGAGGCCTGCACCCCCCGCCCCCCATCGATACAGAGATTTGGGAACAGGGCCTGACAGGGATTTCCCCTCTGGACTTCAGTTCATCAATTTTGAAAGACGCCTTCCACCTAGGTCAGTTTTCGTTACACATTTGACAAGTCAGGGCGAGACAGGATAACCTTACCTGTAGCTGGGGGCTCCTCTGGAGCAGAGGGCCGAACGGCTGTCACAGGGCTGCCCTGCTCCCCTCCAGGGCCACCCAGAGGCCCGGCCTCTCTGCAGGAGCCTCGTGGGCCTCACACCGCACGTCGGGCACCGGGACGAGGGCCCCTGACAGCTGCCCTGGAGCAGATACAAATTCTAACGAGCTTCCCCTTCCACCTGTTTTATTTTTCACAAACCAACCAACATCTCAAACCTAGGGTTACACTGGAATGGACATGCACCCCGGGGGGTGCATACTTATTGCTCTGGGGGGGATATTGCTACCCAGAGCCTCTGGCCAGGAAGTCTCGGCTGTGGCTTGCAGGCGGCGAGATGTGGGGTGGGGGGGACTCGAGCGGCAGCTGCCGAGAGGCAGAGGCACGAAACCTGTGTGTGGTAAAGTCATTTTTAGGGGCCAGAGCTGCCATGCAAATGCATTCGTTTGCATAACTTTCTTGCTCTATGGGACAGCGAAGTTTCCTACTCCATGGGACACTGCTGGCGGGATTTGCAAGTGAAATATCAGGACTGTCCTTCCCCCTTTGCCATTCCCCTCCCCCTGGGTTTTGTTTCTGTCCCTCAGACCCAGTGTGACCAAGTGCTGGTCCTAAACTTTCTGATCGGTTGCTGGGGCCCTGAGAGGCCAAGGACCTACAAAGGCTATGCAAATGAGTCCCTGGGCCCAGTCCAAAGCGGTGGCTCGCGCAGGCTGCTGCTGCCTGAGCCCAAGTGAAACGTGACCGAAGTCCCTCTGGCAGTCCAGGCGGCCGTGGCATCTTGTTCCTCAAACAGCAGAGCCTCCCGGGGCTCAGGGGCCTCGAGTTTCAGAATGAGCGGAGTGCTCCCAGGCCTTACCCTCTGATTTGGAGACCTGTGGTTCCAAATTCACCAGTCAGAGGTTTACTTTTCAAAGAAACCACGATCACATCTAAGTCTGAGCCCCAGACCTCGGTTAGCTGTGCCTAGAGCCTGCGGTCCAGGGAGCCCCGGTATTTGCAGGAAGACCTAGAAGGGCCGATGGTTTTCTGGCACTCGGCCGTCTCCTTTTCTGGTCAGAAGCTTGTTCTAAGTAACAGTCCTCATAGCGAGACTCTGACCCAACTCACCGCACCCCCCCCACCCCCTGCAGCGGGGACGAAGGCGGGAGGGATGGGGACAGGGGCAGGCCGTCCCCTGAGCCAGTCTGCAAGAAAGAGAAAGAGATGAGAAATCCTGGCTGATCGGCTTATTCCAAGCTCTGAAAAGGGCAGCTGAGCCGGCGTAGCTGCTGGGGGCCTGTCGGATGGATGAGCGCAGCGCAAGGATAATTAGCACAAGCAATTTTAGTAATTCAAACAGCAAAGAAACGCACACTTGTGTATACACACAGAACGAAATGGGCAAGTTCTTCACAACCTCTTCCTCCTCACCCAACCATGCCAGCCCCCCTCTCCACAAGTAATTTTGCATAACACTCGGGTGTGAATTTGATAGTACCCAGCCCTACAAAAATTTCTATTACTGTATCTACACACGTATATGCTTAAAACACAGGTGAGAAATTTCTTTGAGGGTTATAACCGGTACTAATGGGATCACTGGGCATATGGTTCTACAACTTGCTCTTTAAAATAAATTGTGGCCCAACATCCGTACGTAAAATTTCCCATCCTAATTCTGAAGTGTGGAGTTAAATAGTGTGAAGTATCTTCACATAGTCGTACAACCCGTCTCCAGAACTTTTCCATATCCATTAATCAGTGTGCAGCTTGCTCTTTAAACTCAGCCTTTTAAAAAAAAAAAAAAAAAAAACCCAGCCTATCTTTTTTTTTTTAACTCAGCCTATCTTGGTGTGTGTCCATGACTGAACTCAGAATTATCAAATTCCACCCTCACACCGTATTTTAAAGTTGTTTTTGTTTTATTTTTGTTTTTGTTTGTTTTGTTGTTGTCGTTTTTAGTAATCTCTGCACCCAGCGAGGGGCTCAAACTCACGACTCCATGATCAAGAGGCATAGGCTCTACTGACTGAGCCGGCCGGGTGCCCCAGAACTGCGATATTCTTAATAGCTGCCAAGAATTCTGTAACATAGATGAGCCCTAATTTATTTAATTATTTGCTTTTGATGGATGTTTTATTTCCTCTTTTTTTTAAATATTAGTATTAATGTTGCGATGATGTAGACATCTTGTACAACATCTCTGTGCACATGTGTACGGATTTCTGTAGCCTAGGTTCCTAGAAGTGGAAGTAAGATTAAGGGGCACGTGCACTGCATTTCATGTTCCGGGCGGCACTCCCAGGAAGACAGTATCGATTTATGAATGAATGCATTTTGCATATTGCTTTCTGAATGACAGGTCCATGAATGGATTCGAAGTCAGCAGTGGGGCAATCTGGGGATAGACGAAGTCAGCTGAGAATAAAAGGACATTTGAAGCACTTCCCAAAACATAGATGTGTACCCTTGGTTGCCTAGTGGGCGACTGGAAGAATCAGATGTGGAGGGGCAAGGGGGATTCCTTCAGCCTCCCCTCGGAGTCGGTGGCCCTGCTCACTCAATTACAGTTATTTGCATATCTTTGGGGCGTGTATGCAGAAGGGCTCAAAGACTAATCTGAGCTCCAGCCTTGTTCAGCCTCCTGCTGGCATTTGGTCTTGAGCATGTTATTGATCGGCTTCCTGGACTGCAAAGCGCCTCGTGGGAGATGACAGTTGTGCAAAGGACTTTGACATAAGGCAGACTGGCAGGTGCTGGAAGAGAGGCCCAGAGGGCCACGGGAGCTGAGGAAGCGGCTTCCCTCTGGTTAGGGTGATCCTGAAAGGAAGGTTCCTGCTGAAGGACGTGACTCTGCCTCCGGGTTCTAGGCGTTACGGGCGACACAGGAGACTTGCAAGCATTTTTTTCTCATTGTACAGAAGCTCAGCCACACTAACCCCTACAACCCCTGGCCCCCTTTCTTTAAGATTTTATTTATTTATCCGTGACAGACACACAGAGAGAGGCAGAGACACGGCAGGGGGAGAAGCAGGCTCCATGCGGGGAGCCCAATGTGGGACTCAATCCCAAGCCGAAGGCAAACGCTCACCCACTGAGCCCCCCAGGCGTCCCAACCCCTACCACCTTATGGGACATGGAACGCGTGCCCAGCCCTCTGCTGATTACGGAGTCTGAGGAATCATGCTTGGGGTGTGGTGGTCGATAGCTCAGATGCACACTGCCCCGGAGAAAGCCTTGGAGTCACATAGTAAACTGGGTTCAAAGTGTGTGCAGGTGACTTCACGGAGCCTCGGTTTATCAGCCAGTTCAGTGGGGAGAATAATCGTGGCACTCCACACACACACAAAATGTTTTTAAGATTGATTTATTTCAGAGAGAGAGAGAGAGAATGTAAGCAAGGAGAGGGGCACACGGAGGGGGACACAAGCAGACTTCAGGGAGCCTGATATGGGGCTCCATCCCCGGATCCTGAGAGCCTGACCTGAGCCCAAATCAAGACTTGGAGGCTCAACTGACTGAGCCACCCAGGCATCCCCACAACACATGCAAAAATTGCTAATAATATTTAGGATTATAAGTATTAATTATGGAATGTGCTGCAGAGACCTCCAGTCACGGCGAGGGCCCCAGCCGCTGGGCTCTCAAACGTACTGCTGCATCTGCGTCGGGCCCACATTTCCTCCATCTGCCCCCAGCCAGTTCCTGGGGGCCCAGGCCTCTAGTGACGGCTGATTTGGGTTGGAGGATTCCCTGACCACTGTGCAGAAGCTCCTTTAGACCGTACAGTAGTGCAGGACACGCTCACGCCCGACCCTCTCGCCTGTGCCCCTCGGTGGGCCCCCACAGTCCGATGGCTCCCCCCCGCTTGACCGGCCTCCTTCCTTCTCTCTGGAAAGACCTTTCCCCTCAATAAGCCCCTTGCCTGTCCACTGTGTTTCGGCATCTGCTTCTCAGAAGGCCCAGCTGCACGGTGATGACACGGCCTCCCCTATGGGCTTGCTGGCGAGGCACACGCGCAAGGTAAAAGCTGGAGCATGAGGCCGGGCACGCAGGCAGCACTCCTCATGGCCACGTATCAGGGCAGCCCGACTGCAGCTGTGCGAGCAAACCGATTCCAGGAAAAAGGAGAGGAAAGGGGGTTAACCCTGCGTGGCTTTGGGTGAGAGAGGAGGCCGCTGCGCGTCTGCTGCAGGGGTGTCCTGGCCCGGGCTGGTGGCTCTGTAGCCCAGCAGAGAGGACCCCCACTCAAGTGGGGACGGGGCGGGGGCAGCTGGGTGCCTCCTGGGGGCAGGTGGGGCAGGGCGGGGCGGGGTGGGGTGGGTGTCAGTGCCCGGCAGAGTCGGGGGCCAGGGGAGAATGATGGGAAGACTGTGCGCCTTCATGTGAAACGGGGGCCATGGGAAGCGAGGGTGAGTCACAGGTTTTCTCTCGAAACCCCCAAGCCCATGGCATCTAGAATGTGCTGAGCGTGGGGCCCGCCTTGGTTCTAGGAATGCGTCTCTTGCCTCCCCTCCCACAGCTGTCAGAATTAATCAGGCCCCTGATTTCAGCAGTATTGCTCTCTTCTCTTAGAAGAATTTGGCAACGAAAACTGGGTTATATCCCCGCACGGGCGGCCGCAGAGATCAGGGCTGATGGGGAGGAAACGTGAGAGCTGCTCTGGTCTCTGGCGTGGGTTCCAGAACCCACCTGCTCGCACCTGCGGAGAAGACGGGCTCCGGCCTGGCCTCCGCAGGTCTATCCCGCCTCTGCCTCTGGCTTGAGCCGCCTGGGGGCCTCGGACTTCTCGAAGCCTCCATCTGCCCCTCGTGAGCGGTGACAGGAGAGCATCTTCTTGCAGCGTTTTGGGGAGAATTAAAAAGCCAACCCGTGTACACCCTCAGCCCCGTTCCTGCCCAGCCCTGTTCCGGGAGCCTGGTCCCCTTTGGGATCATCCCTTCTCTTTTCTTTTGAATTCGGGCCTCCCGCAGCCCTGTAAGGTAGACGTATTGTTATCCCCATTTTATAGATCGATAAACTGAGGCTCAGCTTAGGCACCTAGAGAATAGCGTCTCATGGAACAGAGCCCGGATATAGCCTGTCGGGACACGTCCCCCTGGGGCAAAGAGGGGACAGTGGAAGCCACTCAGGCCAAATTAGAGGCCTCGGCCTTCACGGACCTGAAGGGCTGGAGGGCCCAGCATGGGCTGTCTCCTCCCCGGCCCCCAGCGCCCCCCTCCCGGGGTGAAACGCTGCTCCTGCAGCTACCAGCTAAGCTCATCTCCCCTTTGTCGGGGTGTCGCACGTCCCGCCAAGCCTACGCTTGCTCACTGCTCCATTTAAAACTGCAGTCTCCCTGCCTCCCACCCCGACTCCTCCCTCTGGGCACTCTCCACTCCTTTCCACGGCTTTATTTTTATTTATTTTTCAATTTATTTTTTTTAATTTTTTTTATTATTTATTTATGATAGTCACACACACAGAGAGAGAGAGAGAGGCAGAGACCCAGGCAGAGGGAGAAGCAGGCCCCATGTACTTGGAGCCCGACGTGGGACTCGATCCCGGGACCCCGGGGTCATGCCCTAAGCCGAAGGCAGACGCTCAACCACCGAGCCCCCCACGTGGCCCCCAAGGCTTTATTTCTAAACATCCTTTTTTACTGAAATACAATGTCCCTCCCCGGAGCTACCCGACTTCATGTTTTCCCCCAAGATCTGATCACCTTCTACAGCTCTAGATACCGCGCCGATCACCAGTGGGATACAAGCTCCACCAGGGCAGGCATTTGCGGCTGCTCTGTTCAAGGCTCCACCCCACCCCCCACCCCGTGCCTGGCACCCAGGGGCCCAGCAGCACCCAGGGCTCCTCACCCCCTCCCCGTGCCTGGCACCCAGGGACCCAGCAGCACCCAGGCCCCCCCCCCAGTGCGTGGCACCCAGGGACCCAGCAGCACCCAGGGCTCCCCACCGGCGAGGAGGATGCGCAGACCCAGCGGTGCCCGACAACGGGGTGCGGAGCCCCGCGGGTGCCCAGGAGGCAGAGCAGGGGCCGTGACAGGTGCGGCAGGTGCAGCCGAGCAGCCCCAGGAGCTGAGGCCCGGGAAGGCCTGGTTGGGGGGCAAGGTCTCCGGGGGGGGGGACGCCCGCTCCTGTGGCCTCTCCGCCGCCGAGACTCTCCCCCTCCCTGACAAGGGGGCGGCTTCCCTCTGCACCCGATGCCCCGATGTCCCCTATGCCCCCGGGCACCTCAGCCGTGGCCTCCTGCGCGTCAGCCCGACCCCCGACCCCTCCAACCTCAGGCCCGGCCCCGGGAGAAAATCAAAGAAAGGAGAAAAGAAAGATGAGAAAGTAGGGAGAGGAGAGGATGCCCCCCGAGCTCCTACCCGGTGGTCCCGAGTGGAGCTGACACCCAGGGCCACAGGCCTCTCAAGGGCATGGGGCCTCCAGGGGGAGGGACGGGTCATGATTTGGGGGGGGCGCTTAGCTCTTCCCTGGCTTATATCCCGGGCCCTCTCCCAGGCAAACCAGAAAGGCTGCGTGAGGGACGTTTGGGCGGCATCCCTCAGGCGGAATCTCCAGGCTGGAGGCCTGCAAAGGGATACTGCAAAGGGAGACTGCTGTTCCTCAACCCTGCTGAATCAGGGGACACCAAATTTTTTTTTAAAGATTTTATTTATTTATTCATGAGAGACACAGAGAGAGAGAGAGGCAGAGACAGAGGCAGAGGGAGAAGCGGACTCCACACAGGGAGCCTGATGTGGGACTTGATTCCGGGTCTCCAGGATCACGCCCTGGGCCAAAGGCAGGCGCCAAACCGCTGAGCCACCCAGGGATCCCAGGGAACACCAAATTATAGTTTCCCTGTTTCACCTCCATAAATGTTTTGCTTTGAAACTATGCCTGCCCCCGGGGGGGCCTGGCCAGCTCAGTCGGTTGCAGGGTGACTCCTGATTTTAGCTCAGGTCAGGTCCCAGGGTCGTGAGATCCAGCCCCACATTGGCTCCGCGCTGGAAGTAGAGCTTAAGATCCTCTCCCCCTGCTGGTGCTCGCTGCCTCTCAAATAAATAAATAATTTTTTATTTTTTTTTAAACATTTTTAAAAAAAAATTTTTTTAAAGCATTCTTGCTCCAAACCGCCTAATAGCTACATATAGAGCAAAACCCAAGGGGATGGAATTTGTTAAGGTATTGCAGTCCCGCAGTCCCAAAGGGGCAACACTTTATCCATTTTCACTAACTGCAAATTTATGACATTAAGCTCTTCCCTGGTTCTCACAGCACCTGTGCCTTGTTTCCACCTGCTAGGGACTGGAGTTCCATGAACTCTGTGGCTGAAGGCACCAGTCCAGGGAGGTGCTCCCTCCCAGGAAGCAGTTCCGTAGCTGTGTGACACTGTGACCACAGCCCCGGTGCGCCAGAAACCACACCCCTTCCTTTGGCTTGTCCCAGCTGATCCTGGAGAAGGGCCAGTGAGGGCCTCCCTACAACTGCACCAGAATGACTTGCAAGAGAGACCTGTACATAGTGAAGCTGGTGAAGCTTCAGCTTCCGTGTCCTGATTGCAGGCACTGCTCTTCTAATTTGGGGTCTGTAAGCTCTAATTTATCTTTTCTGAAAGCCTCTAAGTTATTCAAGCTGTGGGCCCCACACACCTAGATCCACGGCTGCTTGTGTTCCACCGTGGCAGAAAAGGCAAGCTCTATGCTAGAGGTGCTTGCACCTTCCGTAGAGTTTCTTTTTATTTCTTTTTATTTTTTTTAAAGATTTTATTTTATTTATTCATGAGAGATGAGAGACAGAGACACAGGCAGAGGGAGAAGCAGGCTCCATGCAGGGAGCCCCAGGTGGGACTTGATCCCGGGACTCCAGCATCATGCCCTGGGCCGAATGCAGGTGCTAAACCGCTGAGCCACCCAGGGATCCCCATTCCGTGGAGTTTCTTGCACCTCCCGTCATTGTTGCTGGGAAGTGGCTACCAGCCAGGGACTAACACTTCCAGTTCTTCAGTCACTTGGTTCTAATCAGTGGATTGTGGCTGGAGGGATATGGCCCGACCTCCTAAAACCTTTTAAACATGCTAAAACCTATAAAAACCTGTTAAAACCTACAATCCTTTTCCCCTTCCCTTGTCTTCTGGCTGCACCCAGGACAACAGAAGTCACGTGTGGACAGCAGGAAAGTGTAATTAAGAGTTTGGCTCCACCTTTGATGTTTGCTCACAGCTTTCAAGCCCTTTCCCTTTCTGCCCCTCAGAACTGACAGGAAAGCTTGAGTCCTCCCTCCTTTGGCCCTGGCTGGAAGTTCAAACCATGAGAGTCTCAGCTGGGGCCTGGGAATCCTTACCCAAGCCCCACCACCTACCTATCACCGACTCAAAGCCAGTAACCACTCCCTGCTTTCTCTCAAGCCATTTTTGGAACCGGTCCTCTTCCTTCCAAGAAAGCCTCATTATGTGAGTAATAAACCTCCTCCGTGCCTTCCTGGTGGGTGTGTGTACACGTGGTGTCATCAGTCTTGACATCCAAACCACATTTTTTTTTTTGTGTGTGTGAGGGGAATCCGTCCTGTCTCAGGACTAGAACACAGAACCTCCATCAGCCCCAATGGCTGTAAAACAGACTTCTTGCCTGTTGTCTCTCACTGCTCTCTCCATACACATTTTTCCATGGGTGAGGAATAAACTTCTAAGTCGCTGAGATTTCAGGACTTACCTGTTACAGCAACTAGTGTATCTTAACTAATATACCCAAGGATAAAGCTGTCTAGTTCCAATAATTCTAATTAATCCCAATATCCTAAGTAGATTTGGGGAAATCTAAAAAATAAGAAGACGGGGTGCCTGGGTGGCTCAGTCGGTTAAGCATCTGACTGTTGATTTGGGGTCATAATCACAGGGCCGTGAGAGTGAGCCTGCATTGGGCTCTATGCTGGGCGTGGACCCTCTCCCTCTGCCCCTCTCATTTTGCCACCCCCTGCTAAAAAAAAAAAAAAAAGAAAAAAGAAAAGACTGATTATTTTCCTTTCTGGCTAAACAGAAGATGCCAAGTCTTTATCTAGCAAAGAGCTTGTGGGTGACAAGGCCATTTGATTCAGAGTATAGGGATAAAGATGTTATGATTTTAGAATGATGGATTACTTATCTGTTTCATAATGTTAATATGACTTTATTCATCTTTAGTATTTTTCCATAGAAAAAAGAGGGGGGGAGGAGAGTGTTATCATGTGTTATGAAACAAAAGGAGAAGGGAGGAAAGAAAGAACCTAGTACAGCAAAATCAACCATCAAGTAAATGATTCCAGTCATGGGGTTGCCAAAGTTCAAGGGAGGTGCAGGTCGGGAACTTCCCCACCCTCTCCCCTTTCTAGGCATTCAAGATTTCACCCAAGGCTTTGGTTTCTGGCAATAAACATGGAGTTGCATTTGTCTTGCCTCCTATTTACCAAGCTTCAGCCTCTGTGACACATGCGGACCCCGTAACACGTGAGCTTTCTCAGTTGTTTTCTCATTCTCAGTTTCTCTGTAAGAGCCTCCCCACTGCTTCTCTTCACCTTTGGAGTGGAAAGAATGGCAGATTACGAAACCTACGGTGTGTGAACAAGCAGAAAAGAAAATAACAGCTGCCAGGATCCAGGTGTTCAGGTCCCACCTACGAGGCTCTGGAAGCCACTTGTCGGGATTGAGCCTAAGGAGACACCTGAGTCAGAAAGAGTCTGTGGGTGGGGGTGCAGAGTCAGATTTGAGGGGACTCTCCAAATCATGCCTGGGAGACAAAGTGCCTTGAATCTGAAGGCCGAGGCCAGAACAGAACAAGTAGCATAGAGTCAGTAGGTCAGATCGTCGACGCTGGAGAAATTCAAGTCACTCAACAGATTAACCAAAGTTTTTTACACGGCGCCTGTCCTGAGTGGAGAGGTGGCTCTGATCTAGACAAGCTGCTTGTTTTGTACAGTTGCTGCACTGGTGGCTTCGGACATCTGGTAGCCTTGGTGTGTTCTGGATTTCCCTGAGGCATCTGAGAAAGTCTTATGTGATCGATCTGTGGATAAGATATAGCTGTCTAGGGGATCCCTGGGTGGCTCAGCGGTTTAGCACCTGCCTTTGGCCCAGGGTGTGATCCTGGAGTCCCGCGATCGAGTCCTGCATCGGGCTCCTTGCGTGGAGCTTGCTTCTCCCTCTGCCTGTGTCTCTGCCTCTCTCTCTCTCTCTCTCTCTGTGTGTGTGTGTGTCTTTCATGAATAAATAAATAAAACCTTAAAAAAAAAAAGATATAGCTGTCCATCCATTGTTTCTAGCTAGGAGAAGGACCTTGAGTGATAGCTACGGTGCTATGGCCTTGACCCACCGTATGTAATATTCCATCATCTTGGACAAAATTATAGAAGTGAAGTTTATCAAAAGCTACATCAACTGCCCCAAATATCTAAAAGTAAAGCAGAGATAAGCATGAGTCATACATTGAATTTCAAAAACTTCAATGTAAAAACAAACAAACAAACAAAAAAACACAAAAACTTCAATGTACAACCCAGAGTGAGAATGAAATAATGGATCATTATTAAAATAAAAAAGACTTGGAATTGTAGCTGACCCCTGGGTATTTAGTTTCCTACGACTGCTGTAAAAAACCACCCCAAACTAGGGGACTTGAAACAATGGAAATGTATTCTCTGAAATCCAAACTCAAGGTATCAGCAGTGCCATGCTCATTCCAAAGGCTCTAGGGAAGAGACCCGCTTTGCTTTTCCAAGTTCCTTTTTCTTTCTTTCTTTCTTTCTTTCTTTCTTTCTTTCTTTCTTTCTTTCTTTCTTCTTTCTTTCTTCTTTTTTAAGATTTTATTTATTTATTCATGAGAGACCCAGAAAGAGAGGCAGAGACATAGGCAGAGGGAGGAGAAGCAGGCCCCTGCAGGGAGCCCGGCGTGGGACATGATTCCAGGACTCCGGAATCACACCCTGAGCCAAAGGCGGACGCTCAAGCACTGAGCCACCCAGGCGCCCACCTTTCCAAGTTTCTGTGGTTGTAAGCAGTCTGTGGTGTTCGTTGGATGGTGGCAGCGTAGCTACAACTCTGCCTCTGTGCTCACACGGCCATCTGCCCTGTGTGTCTATGTTCTTATATCCAAATTTCCCTTCTTTTATAAGGACACCTGTCACAGGTTTAGGGCCTACCCTACTCCCGTATAACCTTACCTTGACCTGATTACATTGGCAAAGACTCTCTTTCCAAATAGGATCACGTTCACAGGTACTGGAGGGTTAAGACTTGAACGTAGCTTTTTGAGAGACACAATTCCACATGCAACACCTAGTATGGCCAGCAGTGTGTGGTATGGCTGGTGGTGAAGGATCTGCATGACAGTGGTGGGGCTGCATCATGATGAATGATCTGGGACAAAGACGGGCAGAAGTACCTGCCCAGGGAGACTCATCAAGTGGACTCTCAGCAGTACCTGGCTCCTCCTAGCTCCCCTGGTCTTCCTTGCATCGCACTATTTTCCCTTTTATTTTTTTTCTGGCAGTTTCTCCTTGCTCTCCATTGTGGATACCTCACCCATTAAATGATTGTATTCCTCAGTGCTTTAAACTTTCCCTTCTCCATATCTTCTTCGGAGTGAGTTGGTGTCCTTCCTCACGACTTCAGTTACCATTTATACACAGAAGACTCCAGAATCTGGCGGAGGCATCTCCTGAAATCTAATTAGACATCTCCACTGAGATAGCTTCAAGTACCTCAGCTGAATACTTCCAACATTGGGCTCTTCATCTTCCTCCTTTGTTAAAACCTGGGCCTCGTCCGGGGTCCAGTCTCAGTCCATCGCACCACCATCTGCTCGCTTATCTAACGTCCTTGATTTCTCCCTTGCCTCGCTCTCCTTGTCTAGGCAGCCATCACATCTACTTGACATGACATGTGAACTACTGCACAAATAGGTCTATATAGTTTTCTTTTTATTTCCACTGCTGCTACCCTTGTGCAGGCCACTCTCTGATTTCCATTTTATTTGATTATTTTATTTTATTTTTGCCTGGATGACTGTAACAGCTTCTGACTTGGTCTTCCAGTCTCTGGTCTTCTCCGTTAATCCACTTTTCACATGGCAGCCAGAACGCAAATATAATCATGTTATTTCCCTGTTTAAAACCCTTCGATGGATTCCCACCCTCTTTAGGATATGAGTCAACCTCCCTAACATGGCTAATAGAAACTGGATGACCTGACCTCTGCTTACTTCTCAAGTCTCATTCTCTCTCTTCCATCTTATTCTCATACCTTCCCCCTTTTCCTCTGCATCTTTAGGCCTGCAGTTCCCTCAGCCTAGCACACGCTTCCTTTCTCTCGTTGCCTAATTTATGAATATTCATATTTTAGGTCTCAGTTTAAATGTTCTTTTCTTCTAGAGAGGCCTCTCCTGACCCAGTTTTCTTGCTCCCATCAGTTACTGGTTTACCCTGTTGTGCAACTCCAAAGGGTGACATTTGTATCATATTGAGTGTGAATAGTACCCTTGAAATTGTGCAATGCAGTGACCAGGCACCCTTTGTTCCTCACTGTCATTGATTTAATTGTCTTCCTTTCTGGGGCTGCAAGTGCCACATCTGATTCTCTGCTGTACACCTGGAACACAGTAGGGACTCAATCAGTATTAAATTAATAAGTGAAATTTAAGAGAGAAAGGACCCTCTTAGCAAGCACATACAAGAAAAAAAAATGCAAGAGTGGAAAAGATTTTGGAAACCATACATTTTAAATGATAATTTGAGTAACTGAAGGTAGTTGGCTTGCAGAAATTAAGGCTTAGAATAGATATAATAGCTGCCTTCAGTGTTTGAAAGGCTATCTATATGAAAATGGAATATAGTGATTCTATTTTGTCCCAGAGAGTGTAACTAAAAGAACTGAAGACAAATGAAAGCAAAGAAAATTTGGGCCTGATAAGAAAGTCAAAAGAACTTTCCAATCATGAGAGCTGTCCAGAAATGAAATGGATGGCACATCATGTAGAGTTCTGTTTCACTGCAAATATTGAAGCGTAAGCATCACTGTTCTTGTCCATCTGTTAGAATGATTGCAGATGGCAGGTGGATAAGAGAGCCTTTGAGTGTCAGACTCAAAGTGTCTGATTTTATAACTGTAAGGAAAGTTTTTTTTTTCTTTTTCTTTTAAAGAGTTTTGTTTATTTCAGAGAGAGAGTGTAGAGGGAGAGGGAGAGGGAGAAGCAGACTCCCTACTGAGTGGAGAGCCCAGTGCAGGCTTGATCCCAGGACTCTGAGATCATAACCTGAACAGAAGACAGACTTTTAACTGACTGAGCTACCCAGGTGCCCCAGGAAAGTTTTCTTTTCTTTTTTTAAGATTTTATTTATTTATTCATGAGAGACACACACACACACAGAGGCAGAGACATAGGCAGAGAGAGAAGCAGGCTCCTTATAGGAAGCCCGATGCACGACTCTATCCCCAGACCTCAGGATCATGACCTGAGCCAAAGGCAGATGCTCAACCACTGAGCCACTCAGGGGTCCCGGAAAGTTTTCTTTTTAATTGAATTCAAGCATTTATGTATGCCTTCTCTGTACTTGACACTATGAGAGAGATATGGGACAGCAAGGCACCTCCCTGTGCTCAGGGATGCATTCCAGTCCGAGGGGCAATGTCCAACTCATAGGAAATGATTAAAAGGTAGAACTTTCCAGAATATCATCAATTGTCTAAATTCATGGCCCGGGGTTTGGTCACTGAGTGGAGATAACTGGCCTCCCACTGTGGTGGAAGGCCTTGTAGGAAAAGAGGCATTTGAAAAGGGAAGTAGAAGAGGCAAAGGAAAGTCCACCTCAGGAGAAGGGGGTGAGAAGGTAAGCCCTGTGAGGAGGGCACATGTGGGCCGGATGCATAAGCAAGTGTTCCTCACACATTTCATTCAGCACATCAGTTTGCACGCAGCTCTACAGAGCTCTGGTTTCCTTAGATGAAACCAAAGAGGAAGACGGGATGGGGGCTGGCCTGAGAATTGGCTGAAACTCGTGGAGTCACGTCCTGTGGTGAAGGGATATGAACTCCTTGACTATCCTGAGCTCCCTCGAATATTTGGGGTTCAGTGGATGAGTCAGAAGTTACTCAGGCACTCGGAAGGAGGAAGGGAGTAGGGGAAGCCCCAGGATTGAAGTTGTTTAACCATTTATGGCTCAAGGGCTCAGGTAGTTTTTTTGTGCATGCTTTTGGCTGCGAGGAACCTGAAACTCAATGAACAGTGACTTAGTCAAAAGGAAAATTATTATCTTTTATATTGGAGATTCTGAAATAGTCCTCCTCTAGGAGTGGTTAACGCATGGATTTGGCAAGGTTATCAAGGACTTTCTTCTCTCCATGACTCTGCTTGCTATTTTCCATTTGTTGAGTTATCCTCTCCGGCCGAGTCCCCTCATGGTCTCAAGGAGGCTTTAGTAGTGCCAGGCTTCAAGCATGGAGAACATCCAGAGGCAGAAGAAGAGCCCAGTTTCCTCGCTTTTAAGAATAAAAAGACTACTTGGGTAGCCCCCATCAGCCAACCTCTCCTCACATCTCACTGGCCATGTGACATGGTGAACCCATTCCTAAACTAGTCACTAGACAGGGGAAATGCGATTACCTTGAGGGGGTCCAGCTCCCCTGAAGTGCGTAGATGCGGGATACTTGAAGAAAATCAGGGTTCTTTGTTGTGAGAGAATGACAGCCAAAAGCGGTTGCAACATTTCCTTCCTGGGGAGGATCCTAAATTCTGTAAGTATGATGGAGGCAGGGGAGAGATGACCCGGCCCATCCCACCTGCCCTGCCTGAGCTGGGGTCCTTGTCAGGATGCATGGCTTGTGCTAGGGTAGCTGTGGTTAGTCCTTTGGTGGGGCCTGAGATTCTCACCGGAACACTAGGCTGTGGGTTCAACCAGATGGTCTTTAAACACAACTCACAGTCTTCATGGGCCTGATACGGTGCTGGGCCAGTAGCATGGGGTCTCCTGTCCTCCTCCTGTCAAACCTGCAACCGCAGGGCTATTATCTCTACCTTCGTATGAGGATTGCAAATTAAGTAAGTTACCGAAGGTTAATCGTAAGAGGTAGAGGGAGGGTTTGAAATCAGGTGAGTCTAAGGCTACGTGTCTCTACCAATGGTATCTCATTACCTCTTTCTTCCAGCTTAGGGTTTACGTGAGTCCGGGAATAAAGCCTGGCAGTGTGCTTTAAACCTGTGTTTTTCAAACTACCTTTAGTGAAGAACCAGATCTAAAAAAAAAAGATCCAATCCATTGTGGATTAGCATTTTCATAAAATATAATAAAAATAAAATTTTAGGCAAATAAAATTTTAAAAAAGGAAAAATATACAGAACACATCCCCTTGTCTTCAATGATTCAATCTAACAACAACAACAAAATACTCCATCAAATTGCTGTAAAGTTTTTTTAAACTTCGTTCCTGTGCTGCCCCTGCCACAGACTGAGAACAAACAGTCTTTAGGCTGTTCTTGAGGCTGCACTGAGTGGCACGGATTTAGATGATTTTATGCCTCCATCCCCTTCCCTAGACCATAATTCAGGACACTTGGTGCTTGGATACCTCAGCTGAGAGGAGGGGGAGGGAATTATTCATTATAATTATTGAGGCAGCTATCACAGGAGAAGGTTAGGTGGCACTGCTGTTTCCTTGGGGACTTCAATTGTCATTAGCAGATGTCTCTTATACTCTCTTGATGGTAATGTTCTCTCCTCCCACTTTGTAAGAAAAGGATTGAGGACAACAGTAATGCAGTAGTCACCCCTTACCTACAGGGGTTACATTCCAAGACCTCCAGTGAGTGCCTGAAACTCTAACACTGAGCCCCGTGTATGCTATGCTTTCTCCTATAAATCCATACCTATGAAAAAGCACAATTTAAAAAAAATGATTTATGTGCTTATTTGAGAAAGAAAGAGAATGTGCGAGCAGGGCGAGGGGCGGAGAGAGAGGGAGAGAATCCTCAAGCAGACTCCCTGCTGAGTGTGCAGTGTGTCGCGTGGCTCGATCCCAGGGACCCCGAGACCGTGATCTGAGCTGAAGTCAAGAGTTGGACCCTTAACCGACTGAGCCACCCATGCCTCCTAAGAAATGTAATTTGTAACTTAGGCAGAGCAAAAGATTAACCACAATAACTGATACTAAAATAGAATAATTGTAACAATGTGCTGTGCTAAAAGTTACACGAATGCGGCCTTTCTCAAAATATCTTACGGTACCGTTCTTCTTGGGATGGTGTGAGATGATGAAATGCCTACGTGATGAGGTGGAGCGAGAGGAATGACACAGGCAGGTGACTGCTGTGCGCTGGGCGGCTGCGTGTCGTCAGAAGGAGGATCACCTACTCCTAGGCCAAGGTGGGCCGTTCACAACTGCAGCCGGGGAGGGCCCAAGGGCGGATGAGAGGGAACGGCTGTGGGTGGAATCGAAGAGGCTCGGGATAGAGAACCTGCACGTCCCCGAAAGATCTGCTCGTTCATTTGCTAGAGGTTACCAATGGGATGTGTCATTGGATGATGAATCATCTTGGCAAAAATTATAAACGTCTTGATTTGAGTGACTCGGGTTGCATGTGGTTAATGCCTGGACATTTGTTGTTTTCTGACGTAAAAATGACTTCAATCTGCTAAGTTATATTTACGACTCTATGGGTCCCTCTATTTGTTATGAAATTCCCAACAGTCTATATTAGGGAATCTTCCAAGAAATCCAGGTCTGCACTCCTCTAAGATTTAGGAAACTTAAAAATGGTAACCTGTCAAGTATATGAAACTTCTAGAGCTCTCCATATGTGGGAATTAGAATCCAGCAGAAGCTCCAGGATGCTCAAACATCTACCTCTGCCTTTCATTCACAAATGATGTGAGCACCTACGTCATACTCTTCTTTTGCGCTGCCTTCCACGGGCCCTCCTTCTCCCGCCGCAAGCCCGAGGGACTTCACTGCCCTTGTGGGTGACTTCTCCAAAATGTGGCTCTTCAATTCCATGACCTCCCTGCTGAGGGCTTTTCCCTCTGTCTTTACTCAGCCATCTGCTCCGATGGTTGTAGCCTGGAACGCATTGTCCCTCAAAACTGCTCACCTCCAGCATCTCTTCATTCCGCCTTCTCCCTGCCTGGCCACCACCTTCTCTCCTTGGTGATTCAGCTCTTGCCACCACAACTGTTCCTTGACTGCATCAGGACCGTCAGTCCGTTGGCTTATCTACACTGCACTGTGTCATCAGCTCTCTCTTGTCTGCTCTTCCTTCATTATTCAACTTTGAATCCTGGGTCCATCTTTCTAGTCAGGCTCTGACTTAGACTCCAACTTCCTCTCCCCCTTGTCCTTTTGTCATATTCATGGGGCAAAAACAGTTCTACCTACTGCATGTTCACTTCAGGCAGCCAGGAGAATCCTGAGAAAAAGTGTGCAACCTGGCGGACTTCAATTCGTGATTACCTACCTCAACTGGGCTCAACACGGCTTGGAAGTCTGCTATGTTTCTTTAGAGTCTTTTGCTTTCCATATATCTGCAAGCATCATTTCAAATCTTTGTTCCTCTCCTCAAACCTTCTTGCATTCTCTCTTTCTTATTCACTCTTTTCAGAGAAAATAGAAACCATCTGATGAAACGACCTCAACTTCCTGCCAACAAATCTTCAAACCAACTTGCCTTTGTACCCACTGTCCTTCCTTCCTTCCTGTTATTACTCAATGAAGGTGTTCCTTCTCATCTCAAAGGTCATCCTTTCCTCTACCTGCATCTTACCCCCTCCCGCCTTCTGAGGACATCAGTTCTATCTCATTCATCTATTTTCAACTTCTTTGTCTCCTCTACCGACCCAGGGTCCTGTCGTCCACACTTGTCATCCACTTTTTCGCTTCCCATTTACCATGCAATCCCATCAATCTCTCATCCCTTGCCATTCCCCTGCACTCTTCCTTCTCCCCCCTGCACTCTTCTTCTTTAAGTCACCAGTGCTCCCACTTGCTATATCCCATGGAAGCTCTTTTGTCTTGATCTCACTTGAACTCCTAGTGGTGTTTGATTTTGTTGGCCATTCCCTCCTTCCTGAAATTGCTTTCCTTGTTCTCGAGGACACCACTCTCTCCTGGTATTTCTTTTTACCACTCAGGACACTCTTTACAAGTTCCTTTGTCAGGCTCTCTTATTCTGACTTATAAACACCTTGGTTCACCAGGGCTTGGTTCTCGGCTCTTTTCTCATTCAACACTCTTACCCTTGGTGATTTTCTCCACTCCCAGGGTTTCACTCACCAGATCTACAGCAATGGCACCCATATCTTTTTCTTCAGATTACATCTCTGTGTCCAACTGGCCATTCTAGAAAAACTCACTCCAAGTTTCAGAGGCACCTCCAACTCAGTGGGGCCAAGGAAGAATGTATCACCTTCTCCTCTAAACCATCTTTTTGTCTACCCAGTTGTTCAGGCTAGATCAGAGGGCTTTTTGGCCATCACCTACTGTCACCATTCTCATCTAAGTAGTTGCTGAATATTTGAAAGTTGCACTTCTTTCAATTCCTATTTATTACCACCTTAGTCCATACTACAATTTCCTCTTACCTGAATTGGAAGCAAATGGACCCTAGAGTGTCTCATTCAGAAGATGTATATTCTCCTTTCTACTTAATAGCCTTTCAATGGCTTCTCTTTGCCTTGAAAGTCTAAACATTTTGCCTCTGCCCATTTCTCCCAGTTCATGTTCAACCTCTCTCCCTCATGTATAATATGCCTCATTTATTGTGGGTCATCTTTTAGTTCCTTTAACAGTTTAAGTCCCTTCCTATTTCAGATACTGGGATATGAGAGGACATGGAGAAGCCAGGGGGCCCTGAAGAGGGCCCAGGGCACAGCTATGTTGAGTAGCAGTACAAATCTACCCTTGCTTCAGAGACATTCCCTCCTCTCGTTCTTTGCCATTCTAAGAGGTCTTTAAATATGTGGCTCTTTCTGCTTGAGGTTCTCATCACCTTCCTCTTCATTTGGCCAACTCCCACTCATCCTTCATGCCCAACTGAATGTCACCTTCTTGTGGAAGTCCCTCTAGCCCCAACGCCCAGAGTCTAGGTTAGTTGCTCCATTAAAACTTCCCACTTCTAATTTAGTAGTTTCATAATTATAGTAATATTGTGTAGTTAAGTTTGTAATGTCTTTTTTCTGCCCATTTGGATTTAGTTGTTAAATCCATGAAGGCAGGCACTATGTCTGCTTTATTCACTGTTTTCTCCCCAGCACCCAACGTAGTACCTAGAGCATGGTAGGTTCTGAGTGAATAAACGTGCATCTCATAAAAACTCCAATTTGGGGCAGAGATCAGGGAGCAGCCGATTTGCCTCTGTTTTGATTTGAGTCTCGTCCTTGTTAGATATGAATGTAGAGATTTCTGTGATGAGACATGTTAATTATTTATGCTGCATACTAGCCACAGTTACTGATTTGGCTCTGGTAGAAGTATGATAGGGTTCAGCTGGGGAAACAACATCTGCTTCTTGTAAATAATCCAGAAAGACTTCTTCAAACAGACATGAAATTCTGGGTTGCATATTGGACGAACTACAGGTTTTGTTATATAATGACTTCTTCAAGTTGTTTTTCTTGAATAACGTAAAGGAAGAAGCACTGTGGTAGACTGTCTCATTTTTTTAGGTTGCTAATAGGTAAGTAACAATGACAGACAGTGAGCATATATGAACAGAGCTCAGTGTTGTAATCAATAAAAACTTCCAACACAGTTAACCTAGTATTTATGTATGGTGTTTGTAACTATTATTGCCCTGGATGACAGGCACCTCTGTTTAGCCTCTGTCCACTGAACTAATGCAACTCTAGTGGCTATCATATAGCCAAGTATTTCCTCAGGCACTCAAAAAAATGTCATTTCCTTTCTGTCTTTCCCAAGAAGAGGGATTATCGATTTTCTCTTTCCATCCAGAAATGGTAGGTGGAAAGGAAGAAAATAGTATAACGAAAGGTCCAGATTTAGTGATGGGCACATCACTAAGTATGTCCAGCTGTTTTTTTATGGTGTTAGCACTGATCTTACCATCTGGTCTCAGGTGAGCATTTTCCCAGTGTTGAAGGAAAGAGCTGCTTTTACTAAGCATTTCCTCTGTGCTTTCCATGTATCCATGCCTTTATTTCTTCTGACAACAACATCTTGAAGGAACAATTATTCTCTCCATGTTACAGGGGAAGATACTGCGGTGGGTGTTGTCTCCAGGTCATGCAGCTTGGAGTCAAGGTTTGGCAGACTCCGGAGGCTGTGCACATCATCCCTGCACTGTGGAGTAAGAAATAAGCTGTGTTACTTTTCCTTGGGTCTTTTATCTCTTTCATATCTTCTCCAGACAGAGTGTCAAGGAGGCTTCTGGAAGCTCAGGGCTCTGTGACTGCTCAACCCTGCTGGGAGATGGTGGTTGTTGGTAGTTCCTAACAACTGGAAAATTACCAGTGCAGACTCTGTGGATAGGAATGTGTCCCAGAAGAGGGCTTAAGTGGGAATAGGCCTGGCTGGCTAGAGGAATCAGATGCTAGAATTAGGAGCTCTGGGCTCAAAGGGCATTTAGAGGTCATCAAATTTAGTGGTTTGGAAGCTTTTGACCACAAAGGACCGCTGCTATTAATTTTCCTCAGAGACTCTCTATTTTAAAATATTTTGGCTGTAGTGACAGGGAATAAAGGGGAAAGGAGAAAAAATGAGTGGGAAATATCAGAAAGGGAGACAAAACATGAGAGACTGCTAACTCTGGGAAACGAACTAGGGGTTGGGGAAGGGGAGGTGGGCGGGGGGTGGGGGTGACTGGGTGACGGGCACTGAGGGGGGCACTTGATGGGATGAGCACTGGGTGTTATTCTATATGTTGGCAAATTGAACACCAATAAAAAATAAATTTACAAAAAAAAATAAAAATAAATAAAATATTTTGGCTGGTTAAAAAAATTCAAAAAAATAAATTCAATTCTCTGTTTTTATTAATCAAAGATATAATAGGTGACTAGCAAACAGAGCTTCTGGCCAGCATAAGGTGACCTATCTTTCCATACAAAGTGGCTATTACTCTAGCCAACCACATAGAAGTGCTTTTTAATGAGCCTGTGCAGACTTAGGGGAGGTGGAAATGGCAAATGTACAATTTCATTAGGCTTTTTCAAGTTTTGGAAATTATTCAAAGACAGTCTCTCCACCATGAGTACTTTCAGGAATGTACCTGCGTCTAGTGGTCCCAGTTGGAAATCATTGATCCAGACTTATTTCTTTGATTTATCATTGAGGAAACTGAGCCCCAGACAGGGAAAGCAAAATTTCCAAAGTCACCAAGTGAATCAGTGTGTAGAAGAACGATTAAATGATGGAACACGAATGTCACCTGGGACCCACTAACCAATCGAAGGTGGAGTTGACTGGTTCATTCTGTAGCCAGTTCTGTAACTTCTGAAAGTTCAAAGATCTTCCTGCCATTTTAAATTCCGCATGTTTGTTCTTATGATCCAGCTCCTATTTCCTTAGAGTGTTATTCCTGCTTCTCCCTAAATCACTCCAGGCCTAAAGCTGGTCCTCATGTTCCACAATTAAATCCATTCCTACAAGTGCTTGGAGGGGTCAAGATGCCATAGAGAGGGTAGCTTCTGGCATCAAGCAATTCTCTTTCCTCTTTCTTTATACCTCTGATATCATCCCCTTCCTTCCAGACTATGCCTTCCAGAACCTTTTGATCTGTCTGATTTCCGTCAGTGGCTAGGTAGGGTAACCACACTGTCATCACAGATTTTGGGAGCTTCTTTCACTGGTCCCACCCTCCTCACCTCAGCAGCTGGGACCACAAGCAGAGATTCTCATTCTCCACTGCTATCCAAATTCTGATGTGAGGGGAAGAGGGACATAGGAGATAAGGTGGTTGTTCTAATTAGAGAATAAAGGCTTGTTGCCAAAAAAAAAAAAAAAAAGAAAGAAAAAGAAAAAAATCCCCATCTAAACCTTATCTCTATATTTCCAATCAAAAACACATATATATCTTCATACCTGACATTCTATTTGACCTTTATATCAAGTGTGATCTATTAGTCAGCTCAGGCTGCTATAATAAAATATGTAAATTGCATGGCTTGAACAAAAGAAATTTATTTCTCTTAGTTTAGAAGCCAGAAGTCCAAGATCAAGGTGCCAATGGCCAACAGGCCATTCTAAGGCCTCTTCTCTTGGCTTGTAGTGACTGCCATCTTTCTGTGCATGCTCGGTAAGGATTTTCTTTCTTTTTCTTTCTCTTTCTTTCTTTCTTTCTTTCTTTCTTTCTTTCTTTCTTTCTTTCTTTCTTCTTTCTAGATTTTATTTATCTATTCATGAGAGACACAGACAGAGAGGCAGAGACATAGGTAGAAGCAGGCTCCCTGTGCAGAGCCTGATGTAGGACTTGATCTCAGGACCCCAGGATCACACCCTGAGTTGAAGGCAGATGCTCCATCACTGAGCAACCTAGGCATCACAAGGATCTTCTTAGTGTGCACATGTGGAAAAAGAGAGAAAGAGAGAGAGCTCTTTGGTGTCTCTTCTAAAGGCACTAATCCCATCATGATGGCCCCACTCTCATGGCTTCATCCAACCCAAATTATCTCTCAAAGGCCCCATCTCCAAATATCATCAGAGTGAGGGTTAGGGCCTCAACATATGAATTTTGAGGGAACACAAGCATTTAGTAGATAACACCTGGGTAAAAATGTTTTGATAATTTTCCAGATGAGAAACTGAGGCTCAGAGAGGTACATATATTAGTCTGAGTCCACAGGAGAGAGGACTGGAGGAGGGTAGTGTCCACGATGATGGCCTCTCCATGCATCCTGATGTTTACCCGACTCTTCCTTACCCCCACCTACCCAAGAGCCTCATGTGCCATTTGAGCACAGAGCTCTTTTATCTAAGTTCTTAGAAGGGTGTAGTAGTTGAAAAAATATGTGCACCGACTCTTTGAGACTCCTCCCTTCAAAAGGTGGATGCTACTTTATCTCCCCTTCAATATGGGCTATACTTGCCAACTCTCTTCTAACAAACAGAATGTGCCAGAAGTGTGAGATTTCTGAGATTAGGTCAAAAAGATACCGTGACTTCCTCCTTGCTCTCTCTCAGATCATTGGCCCTGGGGAAGACAGCTGCTGTGTGGCGAAGACATTCAAGAAGCCCTACAGAAAGGCCCATGCAGCAAGAAGCCAAGGCATCTTGCCAACAGCCACGTAGGTGTCCCATATTGGAAGAGACTTGTCTAGCCCCAGCCAAGCTTCAGATGACTGCAGCCCTGGCTGTCATTTTGCCTGCAACCTCATTAGAGACCCTGAACCAGAACCCACAGTTGTCACTCTCAGATTCCTGACCCACAGAAGAAGACAAAAGCGTGTGTTGCTTTAAGCTGCTAAACTTGGGGGACATCACCAGATAATTAATACCGAGGGGAAAAAGGAGAGGCATGTTATAGTTTTCTCAGTTCTCCATTCTCCCTACCACCCACGGGGCCAGGCCATACCTTCATGTCTGAGCATCTGCTCCCTCTTACGGGAGACCACAATAATAATCCCATACCCTATGGCTGACATGTACAGAACTAGCACCGACTGGCTCAAAATAAGTGCTCAGTAAACTGTGACTGTTGTCAACATCTCATCGGCTGTGTGGCTTCTCTAGGTGAGCTTCTGTGTCTTGGTTTCAGATGCCCACTTCCTTTACCTGAGGTGCCAACCTCAACCTTAAGTTAGTACGCATTGCCCAACAGAGAACCCTAACGGCCTCAAACCTCACGGCTTCTCCAGTATAGACAGCCTTGGCGTAGAGAGCCTCAGATTTTCTGCTTGCCTCCTTTCTTAACCTTAACCTTTCATCTCAGAATTTCAGCTTTGATGCTTCCCACTTCCTTCCTATGGTTACTTTAACTGAAGTGAGTCAGGTCTTACTGAAAAACTGACCACAGCCTGTTAGCCCCCAGCCTCCCCCAGACCAGGGCTGCCTGGGCAGAGTGTGAGGGTGATCTGTGTTTACTCAGACCAGTTTCCCTCTCTCTCCTCCAAGTCACGGGGCCCTGAGTAGGGCTTCCCCAGCCACTGTGCCCCTCCCAACAGACCGCAGTCAGAAGCCAATCTCGTATTTGTCTGGTGGCTGAAGGAGGGAGCAGAGGGCATGACAGCACTTGGATCCTTGGGTGTTCTATCAAGTGGGCTCATCTGTTTGTGTTCTACTCTATTGGGTGGGCCTCTGATCTCAGCTCCAGGAGAATTTGGTAAGAGTTTTGGGGTGTGCGTATCAATGACAACCAATCACTTCTAGGGACCATCTCCATGTTAGCTCCTCATCTGAATTTTCACAACAACCCAGGTAAATTAGTATTCACCTTTGGGGCTTGAAGAAGCAAAGACAAAGCAAAACAGGCCAAAATAAGCAAGTAGACAAACAAAAACCCAGAACACAACAACAACAACAACAACAACAACAACAAAACCCAGGCCATACCCTCAAAGAAACAAAGACAAAGAAACACTAGAAAAGTCGTCTCCCTGTCTTTCTAATGCTGGTATCCGAAGAACCTCAACCTTAGTCTTGAAAACCAGCATGATCTTTTAGACTTTAAGGATAATGTCTTAAAGGACTGAGTTTATAGGAAGACTATGGCCATCTGTGCTATTGGCTTTTGAAGTGAAAATACAGTTTTCGCCTCTGATCAGATTTGGAGCTTACCTCTTCTTGGGGAGAGGGTAGCTGGCTTTCTTTCTCTGGAATGCAGAATTCATTTATCTGCTTTCTTCTATCTTGGAAATGTTGACGGAGCAATTTTAGTCACACAGAAGTCAACTGACACCGTAACATGATTTTAATGATTCACTTATTTATTAAAAATTAAAATCTGCTATGAAAACAGACAAACAATGTAACATTCCCAGAGGAATTAAATTGCTTCTAGTTAAAACTGAGTTCTATTAGAACCAACTTTAGGTTGTTATAAATAACAAGCAGGCCACAGCTTTCAAGAATGAAGTGGTTGGGGAATGAGGTCAAGGGAATCCCTCTGAGCCACTGGGATATTAATTATCTTACCCTTCCTGAGAGGATAAGAGTCTTTATAACAATCTAGGAGCCCCAGACCCTGGGACAAGAGAAATTATAGGGAAGTCAGGGAAAATAGCTCCACAGCTATACAGTATGGTCAGGCTTGGAATGGAAGCTTCGGTAGGCTCCCCAAGACACATTTTTTTCTTATATAACTTATAATTTCTCTTAAAATATTCAAATACCATAGGGTATCACCCTATGAGAACAGCTTACACAGAGGTGAAAAAAAATAAATACTGAAAAAAATTATAATATTGGGCTTCTTTCTAAGTAGTTCACAGAGAAGCTCAGCAAATAAATACGAATGGGAGTTGAGGTATCAGAGGTAATAAATATTCTAAGAGAGAGGTATGACGGGGTTCTCCAAGGAGTTGGTCGGCTCTCCTACATCCCCGGATGGGATTTTGCAGATCTCCAATTCATGTCCTAGAGTCGAGAAGAGTTGCCATCCTGGGTGTTTTGTTCTCCAGCACGTTTCAGATTTTCATCCTCATTGTCATGTAGGTTTCTATGTAGTTGATGAAGATGTCAAACTCACTCATGGCTTTGTAGACACCTTTCTCCTGGAGCTGTGTAGGGAGATAGGAAACGTGACGTGAAAGCCCCATCTGAGTGAATAGGCGGGTCCCTGGCTTGGGTGGGTGTGACCCTGGGGCCCAGATGGGTCCCTGACTTGGGTGGGTGTGATCCCGGGGCCCCGGGCGCCACACTGGCTCTCGTGTGTGGGCAGGTGAAGGATGGACCCAGGCAACCCGAGGGTGCACCCAGCGCCTTGGGAGAGGCGACGCGGCGTTGGCCTAAAAAGCATGGCTAGCGAGTGGCAAGAGGAACCGTCACTTTGTAGAGCGCAGTCCTTAGCAATTTAAAATTGATGCCTTAACAGTTTTAAAGGTCGTGTGCTCACATGACGCTTATTCAGAATTTGAAGAAAAGACAGTAGAGGAACCACGTTGAAAATGGGACAGTGAGGGGAGGAAAGGACCCTTTGATGGTTATGCTCGTCCATCGGCGGGGGGAGCAGGCCCTGCCCGGGCCCAGGCCTGCAGCCAGGGCTCAGTCCCGCAGAGGGTGGAGGCCGCCTGGTTCTGGGAAGGGGGGTGCGGGGGGTCACCAACAGTGGGACGCGTGAAACCCCACTAGATCTGAGAGCCCACGTTCGGAGGCAGCCCAGCAGGTGTGAACAGCAGCTGGAAAGGGAGTAGGGCCCGAGCCCGTTCGCCGGGGGGCTGCCTCCTGCTCAGAGTTTTGGGGCGCCCAGGCCGAAGCCCTGGGTGTGTGTGCACGCTCGCGTGCTGCCTTCCGGCACGTGTGGCTCTAGCCTAGATTCCCAACAGGCTCCTTTCTGTTTCCTTTGTCACTCTCGCCAGCATCTGGCTCAGCCCACAGGCCTGCAAAGCGGGGAACAGTCATTTCGAAAGCCCCAAAGACACTTCACAGAAAACAAATAGAAGCGAGGCAGCAGCTCCTCGCTCACACCGGCCGCCGGTTCCCACAGCCCCTGGGGAGGAGGACGGTGTCGCTGGGCACCTGCGCCTGGGCCGGGGGACAAGGCGGCGCCAGCCCCTGGGGCGGCCACTCACCTTACTAAACGCGCTCTTCACCTGCTCCACCGCCTTGCTCTTATTCTCACAGGGCAGAAATCGGTGCTGTGGGGGGAAAGGGAAAGTGTTAATGCCACGGCTCCCAGCTCCCCTGTCTCCAGCACTTGGGGGACAGCTGGGGACCTGAAGAAGGGCCCAGACTCATCTCGGATACCTAACCCACCCCTTGCCCCCCGGCAGCTCCTTCGGGAGCCCTGAGCCCTGTGTCACCCTTGCCCACTAGACAGAGAAGAAACAGCCCAGGGAGGTGACAAGTGCTTCTCCAGAAGCCACTCTGCGAGCTTTGCAAAGCTTGCATGAAAGCCCGGGAGCTGGAGCTTGGAGCCTCCTACCCAGTGACAAGTGCTGAGCCAGCGCGCTGTCCCCTCCCGCTTCCCCGTCCCTCCTCCTCCTGGGCTCCAGCCACCAGCACCCTTTGTGGGTCTCCGAGCCGCTAGAGGTGCAGCGCGGGCATGCAGACCAAGGCCTTTGGTGGGCCCCTCCTACAAACCAGACCAGCTCCTTCCCCCCTTGGAGAAGGCGGGAGGAGCGGCCTGGTCGGTCCAGTGGGGAATCCTTTGCAGACCCCACTGCAGTCTGGGGGCGAGGGGCCCCCTGGCCCTACAATGCCCCGCTCCAGAGCTCTGCCTTCCAAAGGTGGAGGCCGAGGGGGAAGTGGGGTTTCTTCTCCACGGGACCCTGCCTGCCAGCAGCCCCTTTTGCAGGGTCCACAGGGGTCAGAGGAACCCCGACTGAAGCGCGGGGCCCCTTTCACGGAGGGAGAGGGGAGTAGCTAATAACCCACAAATGACTCACAAATAACAGGAAAGCTGTTTGCAAACATGTAAATGCCTCGCCGCCTCCTCCACTCCTCGCTCAGAGAGAGCGATGAGCAAGCAATGGAGCTCCAGCCGCTGCCGGCCTGCCCTGGCCCTGAGCGGAGGTTCTGGAAGGCCCGGGAGCCACCAGCCGCAGGGGAAGAAGTCTGCACTCACACAGCGTCGCAGCCTCAGCCTGAGGGTCTTGAGCTTCTCCCCCAGGGAGTTCACATGGTCCTTGATGTCTGGGTCGTGGTTCTCAGCCCGGGGCATCACCTCCTCCAAGTAAAACTGGATCATCTCCGACAGGGCTTGGCAACCCAGGTAACCCTAAGGGCAAGAGCGTTTGGGGGGGAAGGGGGTGACTGGGAGGAAGAGCTGCTGCCCTAGCTTGAGAGGACAGCTTTGTCCCCAGGGACCTTTCTTAACCAGCCACCTCCCCCCAGGACAGCCCTTTGGCTGTGTGCTGAGTTAAGATCTTTCCACTTCTCCTTTTCAAAGCAAAGGAAGCAGACCCAGCTCCCAGAGGCCTCCCTCATCTGAGTCACGCTGCTGCCTCCCCTCCTGCACACCCAGCCGGGCTCTCACCTTAAAGTCCTCCAGCAGGGACCCGGTCAGCAGTATGTTGTCCAGCTTGTCCTTCATTTGCTGCAAGAAGAACAAAAGGAGAATGAGCCGGAGGACGGAGGAAATGTCTTTTCCGACGCCCTCTTATTTATAGAGCTTCTGATGTTTCATCAGCACAGCCTGGCCCCAAAAATGGAAAGGAGATTTTCAACACAGGACATTCAATAGCGCTGGAACCCTTAGTTCAATCGGGTCCTTTCCCCGAGGATCCAGTTGTTTTTTTTAAAAAAGGCTGCCGGGCGTTGGAACCACGAGAAGCTTGCCCGGGTGCCGGTGTCCTCTCTGCAGAGCCCGATCAGGTTGGAAGGGTCCACCTGGGCCCACCCACCCCTTGGTGGTCCTGGCTTTTCTTTCCCCCTGCTGCAGACCCCCAGCTGCAGCTTTGAAAGCTGTCTGGAGGTGGGGAGCCTCTCCTAATGCAGGCTTCCCCCCTGCAAGGCGCTTTCCCAAACCAGCAGGCTTCCAGGTTCTGGAAATGTGCTCCCCGGAGACCCTATATGTTTTCCCCACCACAAGGGATGGGGAGCGCATTGTCACCTTCAGGCAGACCCTTCATGACTTCTCCCAGCCAACTGAGCTCCAGAGGAATCTTTAAAAAAAGTTGCTAAGCATAGGAGTCCCAGTGCATCTCCCCGGGAGGTGGCATTTTCTGCACATTTGCGGCATCACCCGGGCTTAGCTTAACTCACTGAACCTATGGCTTGACCTGGGACTCTTTTAAGAATTTAAGTTTGAGGGAAGTGAATGCTGGAGAGGGAGGTGGACAAGAAGGAGGATTCTTAGAGCTCTAGCAGGATGCCTGGTGGAGGCAGTGCCAGCAAGGAAGGAAGGACAGGAAGGCATCATACTCACAAAGAAAGTCTTCACCCTCCCGAAGGCAGCTCGGAGCTCTCGGAGCATGTGGGGCAGGCTGGCTGGGAAGTGGGTGCAGTCGTCCTCAGATAGGGTGCTCTGGTGTCGGCTGGCTCCCACCCCGGCCAGGAGGACCAGGCAGCAACAGAGCAGTGCTGGGCTGGGCATGGCGAAGCTCTGCCTTCTGAAGAGTCGGCCTTGTGGTTTGGTTTTGCAAGAGCAAGCCCCTGATGTGTAGACCTTCACCTACTGTGTCCCCCTTTTATAGTGTGGGTGCGGTGAGGCCTCCCCATTCATAAAAAGCCACAGAGTCACAAATTTCCTGGCAAACGTTTTCTTGTTTTCTTCTCATTAAACCCCTCCCTTCTCAAACTTTGCATTATTTAACTTTTTAAAGTTCTTCACTTTTTTGCACTGTAAGCAAAAGGGATTGTTGAACAATGAACTTTTGCATTACAGCTATTTTAGGATGGGCTACCTCTCTCTCTGTTTTAAAATAACTTTCCAGCTTTTCTTAACAAAAAAAAAAAAAAAAGTTGATTTCCTGGGGTGAACAGCTGTTCTGTGCACAGAGGCCAGCAGTTGTGGGTTCTTTGCGCGTGTTCCTAGGTCACAGTGACGTGGACAAATTGGCCGTTCCAGAATGCACTGAGATTGAGAAATAATTGGATCCCCTCCCCAACCTGGATTGAATACCCAAGGCTTTTCCTTGCTGAATTGGGAAGAGCCTCAGTTTCCCCAAGTGAGAACCGGGGTGAGTTAAATATCCTCATAGATCCCTCTGGTTCTTGCATTTTATGTTCCAAGGTGGCCCCTTGCAGAGGCCAGCTTCCCACTGGCTGTCCCAGTACTTTGGGAAAGTTCATGAGAGTGGTCCATACTTCTTGATAGCTTGGCTGCCGGTCACTGTGACCCTTATCATCTCCATTTTACAGTGAGCAAACTGAGGCACAGAGATGCTAAGTAACCTGCACAAGGTTACATGGGTGCTGAGTGAGAGGGTCAGACTTTGCACCCAGGCCTGCCTGACAGCAGGGCCATGCTCCTTACTCTGTCTACACGGTCCCCAGGGTGTGGAATGATAAGGTTTAGATTGAAGAGTCCTCATGGTTTCTTTTAGTTGTGAGCTTCTGTGGTTAGACACTTAAGCTTGAAAGATGGGGGGTGAGGGAAACAGGAATAATAAGGAAGTTAAGTCAGGATTCCATGAAGACTGGACTGCAGGCCCCCTCCCCCTTTATTTCTCTTACCTGTCCCTTCCCTCCTTCCGAAGAAGTCTTAGCCATCTGGTCTTGGATTTGCACATGTGATGTGTGTGTGTTTGAGGGTGGGCAGGTACGGTAGGCAGGTGCAGCGAGGAAAGTTGCTCTACCTCTAATAAGGAAAGGAGAGGGGGAGTGACACCCCCTCTTCAGATATCTGGAAAGTCTCTGGGGGTCCCTTGATGTACCTTGACCTTCTCCTTCTATAGGAGCTTTTCCTACCTCCCCCGTGAAGACAGTAATTAGGAAGAGCACTGACCTGGTCTCTGTCCTGGCTCTGTCAGTCTTTAAACCTCAGGGAAAGTCGCTTGACTTTCCATCTGTCCCAAGAGGGCAACAGAGTACCTGCCCTCCTGCCTGCCAGGGGCCTTTGGGCTTTGCAGGGGAGGGGCTCGGGAAAGTGACAAGTGGACTCAGATACAGGGTTGTCGCCAGCGTTTCTGTTATTTCTTTGCCCTCCTGTGTCAGCCCTAGAACACCTCAGATGGTACTGCATCCTGAGCCTGCCCCATTGCTCTCACTGTGCCAGAGCAAATGGGGCAGACGTACTGGGGCCAGGCCAATCTGGAATGGGCCTGGGGAAAGAAATGACAGGGTCCAGCTCCAACCTGTGGGTGCACCTTGTGGGTCAGGATCAGGGGGGCAAGGCCTCCCCTTCCAATACTTTGGGGAATGTCAGTGCAAAAACCTAAGAATTGTGAAGGGAGAAAAGAACCTTTTAGAAACAAGAGTGAAGCTAACACAGGAATTTTTGCTCTTGCTGATTTGCCCTGGGCTTAGGAGTATTGAATATTACTGCCAGGAAGCAGAGAAAAGAGGTGAGGAGCTGAGTTTTCACCCCTCTACCCTTGTCCTTCCCTCTTGTCTTCTGGGTTTCCTGGGCTGTGCCTGCTTTCGCCCATCGGGCTGACCGCCTTTCTGAGTTGGGTGTTCTGGGTGCAGACTTAGCACGGAGGGAGTCAGGCCAGAGGCATCAAACCCCAGGCAAGGCTCTGAGGCCCTTCTCCCTGACCCATGCAGCACAGACCCCTCCTATCTTTCTCTGCCACCACGCCCTGTTCTTGCCTCCACTGCTAAACCTACCATCTGACATTGCTGTCACCTTATGTGCACACCTTGCCTCCCCCCAGTTAGCTGTGAGCTCCCTGAAGTAGGATGTTGTTTTATTATTCTGTGTACCTGATACCAAGCATAGGGTCTGGTCCATGGAGGAAGGTGCTAGCTCTACAGTTTTCTCTTTTCTTTTTGCTCTCAGCATAGCAGAGTACATGATGAGCCTGTACAGGCTGGAGGAAGTAACATGAAGGAGGCTGGTCTGGGCACAGGCAGGCACTCGGATAGATAGGGAAGCAACTCAGGGAGCCAGGCCAGCATCTTTTCCACTGTCTTCTTATAACTTGAGATAAATGTGTAAATGCACACACACAAATATGCACATGTGCAAGATGGCAGGAGGAAGGGAGGTGGGCCAAAGCCACTTCTGCCTTTCTTTAATGCATAAGCCATTAGGTAGGGTGAGGTACAGGAGCATGCAGCCAATTACTTCAAACCATTTGTTGAATAGTCGATCTTTCCCCCGCTGATTTGAAGTCACGGTCCTCTCCCATCTCAAAATTTCAGAATCTAAATGATCAAAGGTAACCATGGCAAATTTTTGGACGCAATTCCTTACGTAACAAATGGAGATACCAATATCTTTCCTACCAGCATAGAGGGTTGACATCAGGCTGATAGAAGAAAACAGGGATGAACATTTTGAGAAAAGTTAAGAGCCTCTGCTTTTATATTGACAAAACCGTGAGAATAGTAAACGTGGGCATCATTCTATTTCTCAAGGCTGTGAGGATATTCATTCATTTGAAAAGTCTAGTCATAGGATCCATCAGGAAAAGTCTCAAACTCATAGTCACATCTGAGACGTAAGTGTCAGCGGTCTGCACGGCATAGGAAGTTTGAGTTTGGGTTTTAGTACAAGGGAAGAGCCCTTTTCGGGGAGGAAGTGAGAGACGGGGCACCTACGGATGGTAGAGTGTCGGTCTGGGCACCATTTTGTTCTGTGGATTTCCAGAGGACTCGACTGCCGCTGATCACTGTGAGCTCCATGAGGGTAAATGGCCTGAGTCTAGTCTTCCCTCAAGTCCAGATGCTTAGCAGGGGTCTATGACATGATCACGAAATTGAATTCAAATGACTTTCTCCAGTGAGGAATCTCTGGGGAATCAGAGGAAGGTTGTGGGATAGGAAATCAATTTGCCTTTCCACCCCTGCTCCAGAATATTCCTGAATTTCTGCATTCAACTGCAAATGAAAGAAAATCTGATTAATCGTGGTATTATTTTTTGGCCTCACTTAACATGAAGTCAGAGGCAGGCAGTCTGAGGCTGGTAGAGCACTCGTCATCTAGAGCCTGCTTGTTCTTGCCTTCCTGCTCTCCTCTCTGTTGTTGCAAGATGTCAGGGAGAAGGGACGTGGGTAAAGTCTTAAGGCATGTCAACCCAGGAGATCCTAACAGTCTTTCCAGAATAGACTCTCCTCAGTGAGTTTCACTAGTTTAGCTGCAGAGGGGTCCAGGCAGATGAGCACTACAAGCGTGTGTGTGTGTGTGTGTGTGTGTGTGTGTGTGTGTGCACTGTGTAAATACATTTTGAGAGTCCTATCTAAGGGCACAAGAACTCATAAGGAATCTTCTCCCAGCTACCCTTGTGCTCAGCAAAATGGCAGGCTTCCTGGCATCATTGCTCTGCACGTTGCTGAACTTCTACAGCTCAGACCCAAGAGGAAGGAGCTGCTCTCTGGGGGTCCACTGGAGCCACAAATGGAAGGCTAAGGAATGGGGGCTTGCCAGACCCAGGGTTCAACTAGCTTCCCTGGCAACAGGGCCACTCGGGAGGGAGCAACGGGTTGGTGATACAGGCAGAGAAGATGGGATGGCCCCCACCCAGGATAGGCGAATGATGGTCCTGATGAAGAATCTTCTTGGGACTTGGCTTCTACTCACTCATTCATAGTTATTAGTTTAGGGCTGATAATGGGAGTTTCTTTTCTTCCTATTTGGGACATCTAGTATGTACAATGGTTTTCTCAGCTCGAAATTTCTAGCATTCCCTTGAATAACCTTCCTTAGCATCCTGGACAGAAACTTCCTCAGCCACTATGCCGCAATAGGCCTGTTCAACAGCACAGAGGCTGACAGCAAAACCCCAAGTGTGGCTGGGCAAGGGGTCTTGGGTGACAGGACTCTGTGGCACTGTCCTCCTCTGGGCTTCTCTGACTTTGGCCTGTGGCTGGAGTGCTTCAGAATATGGGCCAGGTGGATGAGAAGTTTCAAAGAGCCCAAGTAGGGGCCACCCCTAGGGCAAATCAAGCAAGGGTTATGCAAACTGGATTGGGCGCCTGTCCTAGGATCGTGGCCGGCAGACACTGCAAACCACAGCGGAAGGGCTGATCTTTGGACAGCCAACGTGGAATTCCCCTTTGTGCAACTGGGGCACCAAATCAAGCAATTTGGATTTTCCTTAGGGGACAGACACTGTGATCTGTGACTTCTCATATGAGAAATTTGGCGCACGGGGGCCAGGACACCAGGTGTTGGAGCCTTTGCCACCCGGAGGACACAGCTGTTTTTGCTCTGTCTGCATGACTACCGGGGATAACTAGTGTAGGTACTAGAGTCCTAGTGTAGTTATTATCACTACTAGTGTGGAAGAGCTGTGCAGGCGCACAGGGTCCCATACTTAGAAGGGCTCTTACTCAGCTGTTCCTGCCTTGAGATTCTTAGTTATCGTTGAACGAGTGGCCCCCAATTTATTTAGCTGGTTCTGTAGAGGAGGCTGAAATCATGTCCATTCCCTGGTCTCACCTTCACCTTGTGTTCCTAACGTAGTAAATGACATCACCATCTAACCCAACGTACAAGCTAGAAACCTAGAAATAACTTGCTGGTTCCTTCCTCTCCCTTGCCAATCATGACCAATGTATTAGAAGGTGCTCCTGATTTTCTTTCTTTATTTCTTCTTTCTTTCTTCTTTCTTTCTTTCTTTCTTTCTTTCTTTCTTTCTTTCTTTCTTTCTTTCTCTTTCTTTCTTTCTTTCTTCTTTCTCTTTCTTTCTTTCTTTCTTTCTTTCTTTCTTTCTTTCTTTCCTTCCTTCCTTCCTTCCTTCCTTCCTTCCTTCCTTCCTTCCTTCCTTTTCAGATTTTATTTATTTATTTGAGACCGTGAAGTGGGTGGTGAGGAGCAGAGGGAGAGGGAGAAACAGACTCCCTGATGAGCAGGGAGCCCGACATGGGGCTCAATCCTGGGACTCCGGGATCACAACCTGAGCCGAAGGCAAATGCTTAACCATTTGAGCTCCCAGGCACCCCTGGGTGCTCCTGATTTTTCTTCACAAACATCTTCCTAATCTGCTGATTTTTCTCCAATTCCATCAGCAGCAGCAACAACTGTCTGATTCAAATCTAATCTAATCTCTCCTGGGCTTTAAAATAAAGGCCTAATTGATATTCTAATATCCATTTTCCAAATTGCTCTCTACTTGGTAGGTAGAGTGATTATTTGCAAACAACAATCTGATCATGACTCTCCTATTTAAACCCTTCTTTGGCTTCCCATTTTCTTTCTTGGTAAAATACTCACATTATTCACACTGTCTACGACTCCTTTATCATCTGACCCTTTTTCTGCCTCAACTTTCAGCGCTCCTCACTTCCCTCTGCCCTCTAGCCTCATTGGCTTTCCTCTTTTTTTGCTTTTTATTTTCAAATAATCCATGCTTTCTCTCTTACTACAGAGCCTTTGCACATATAGTTCCCCCTTTCCGTATTGTTCTTCCCCTTTTCTTTATCCTTCAGTTCTCAGCTCAGATGTTACTTCCTCAAATGAGTTCTTCTTTATTTCCAGTTGGATTTTCTGGGTATATCTTCTCATAACACCTTGCTCCTTTCCTTTATAGTACTCACACCAGTTTATAGTTATACGTGGCTTTGTGACCATTTGACTGAGCTCCATCCTTGCCATCACACTGCCCTCCCCAAGGCAGGGCCCTCTCTGTTTTTGGTTATCATTATTTGCCTAGTGCTTGGCACAATTCTGGGCACATCCACGGTCCATGCTAAATATCTGTGGACTGAGTGACTGAGTATGTGCTTCCTAAACTTTTGGTAGCTATAACTGGCTGCATTTGTCTTCCATCTCATAGAAAGTAGAGGATGAATTCACTTGGGGAAGCAGCTACCCTCACAAACTATTATGCCTGCTCCCATTTGGCCTTTACAGTTTTGAAAAATCAATCTCGCCACTAATCAACACTCTTCCAGGCAAGTGTTAACCAAATCCCTCGCGGTTTCGGAGTGTTTAAAATATCCTCTCTCATAGGGTGTCAGAAGAAGAACCTTAACCAGCACGTAATCCGTCTCTCTCATTTTACAGATGCACAAACCGAGGACCAAAGAAGAGACTTTCCTAGGGACAAGAAATAGTAACGGCAAAGGTGGAATCTGATGTCGACTCTCTTTGCGTTCTCCAATCAGCACCTAATTCCTTGACTCAGATGAGCATTAAATAACTCTCAACTCTCAGGGCCAGCACCAACGACTAGAGGGCGCTAAGACGTGAGCCCTGTGTGGAGTTGCAATGGTGAGAAGTCAAAAGTCATGGAAACGAGTTTCCATTTACAAAGCTATCGTGAATCTATTACGTGCCCGTGAGGTATGTAGCCCTGCACTGGCCAAGTGGCGATGGGGAGAAGGGTTGCTTAGGTACTTTTGTCCCAGGGAAATACTGGAAGCTTTAGAATATTTGCAGACAGAAGAGGATTTCTATGGTATTTTACCTCTGAGACGGGACTGCAGTAGTGTTCAAAGGCATAGTTTGGCATTCCTTCCCACCAAGGAACCCCTCAAATAGGATCTCTCTCCAGAAACCTGATTCAAGAGAGCAGAGAATTGAGTATTTCCCTTCATCTTGCCGGCTCTGATTTTTTTTTTTTTTTTATCTCCAGGGACTTTTATCTCCAAGTCCCTGACTCTAAAGCCTCAGCCCCATTCCACATATTTTTGATGTGTGCTTTAGATGCACATCTGTATCACATGTGTGAAGAGCCAGATGCTTTCTCCATCCTGGTTCCATGCCACTTCTGCAGTGACTGTGCCATTTACATGAATCCTTAGGTCATAAACTCTTTGGGGGAAGGGACTGGTAGGGTGTCACTGTGTCCAGTGTGGTCTAGTTTCACTAAGTCAGCTGTTCTCAAGCTGTTTGGATTCAAGACCTCTTAACATTCTTCAAAATTGTTGAAGATCCCAAAGAGCTTTTACTTATGTGGATTCCATCTATCGATATTTCTTGTATTAGTAACTACAATGGAGATATTAAAAATATCTATGTATGACCTTTAAAGTAATAATAAAGATATGTGTTAACATAAATAACATATTCTATGAGAAAAAGCTATGTTTTCCAAATCAGAACGCATTTGGTGAGAAGAGCGACATCGTTTGACATTTGTTCCAAATATTTTCAAATATCTGGTTTAAAAGAAGAGTTTGTCTTCTTACAACTGCTTCCACACTCAACCCGTGGCAATCTGCTGTTTAGTTGGAAGTGTATGAAGAAAATCCAGCCTCTTGTACCTTGTTGGAACGAGGAGGACCCCTCGGGGGTCCTTGGACCACCCTTTGAGAATCCCTCGCTTAAGTGTTTTAACTAAAATCTCTGGGTGAGGATGAGTGGGAGGAGGGTGATCAAAGTTTGGCCTCCGAGGAAGATGTGGGGGATACCAACAGGTCAGCTGCCCTGGTCGGAGAAAGGAGAAGCCCACTGCTTCATAGTTGTCTTTCTTATTCAGAGTTTCCGAATAGCCAGTGTGGTCCTCCAGTGCAGCAGCTCCTGTGAACATCAATGTATGTCATGGAAGCTGAAGTGCCTCACACGCAGTGTTTGTGGTTTCAAGTCAGAACTCACGGGAGTTTTGGGGCTGATCTGCAGTGCCCTACTGATTACCGTAAATCCCCTTCTCCAAAGGGCCCCAGGTCTAGGACCAGCTCATAGGGGCTGGGTGCAGTCAGGGGGCACGGGGCTAGTAGAGGGACTCCACTGTGGGCTTATTTGGGGTTCGACTTTCCACTTCCACTTTTAGTTCTTCTCTCTCTTTCTGTCTCTCTCTGCTTTCTCTTTGGTTAGCTTGTGCTTTCTCAGTTTTCAGAACCAACTGAAAATAACATCAGATGTTTTCCAGTCCGCTGGTCGGGATTCATCCAATCAAAACAATAGATTTTACTTTCCAGTCTCCTCTCACTCCCTGCAGGTTTGAGCGGCATCTATGATCTGTGGGCTTTCTCTGATCTGGCTAATTTAGAAATCACTTTGGCAAGGTGGGCACCCTCTTAGGAACTGGGTCAGACGCTGTGGGTTCAAATCAAAGCGTGATGACTAGCCGCCCATCTGACTGTGGGAGACTCTTTATAGAATGAGCGGAAGAAGAATTTCTCTTTTTCACGGAGCTAGACTAAGAACTCCCAAGGCCCTCAGATGCTTCAACCTTCAAAAATAGTTTTAAAATAATGTATCACTGAACTGTAAAATGTATTTAAGAAAGCCCTACAAGGTTCTGATACTTTTGATGTATCAATGCTTTTGCAATTCTATCAACACTTTAAAAATATATATATTGTTCTTTCAAAAAATTAAGGAGAACCTGTTTATGCCTTGGCTTTTGGGTGATCTCAGACGGTTCCTGGGAGTAAGGTCAGGAGTCTCAAGCAGGAGATTAGATATAAATCGGGATCAAGTGGTTGATTGATGGGTTTCAGGGTTCCCCGATTGGCCAGGGATTGTGCACTCACGCTTCTCTTACACGGTACATGCTGTCACATACTTCCTCATACAGCAAAGGTTGGGTCTTTGTCAGCAAAACACGCGTCTTCCCCACTTCGCCACACCCCACACCCGTGGGTCCAAGTGGTGGGTTCCTGGAAACCACACGATGCACCCTGCCTTTTGGGCTGGTCTTTGCAGTGAGGTGTGATCGGTTGAGTGTGTGGGTCCCAGATCAGACTAGAGGTGCCACCCAGTTCTGCCCCTTTCTGTCCAACCTCTCGGGCTGCAGCATCCATAGCTGGAGACGGTAACTGGCGCTGCAGGCTTGTCATAAGGGTTGAATGAAATGGTGCGTGTACACAAGGGCATCATGAGTGCCTGGCATGTAACGAGTAGTCAGTGCACCCGAGTTGCGGTTGTTGCTGCTCTTCCGTGGGCGTGCTCAGCTGCTAGGGCCAGGGATATCTCTTCAGGGACCTGGCGCCTCAGAACAGGACTGGGTTCTCTGTCCCAGTATTCCGGGGACGGTACAGAAATGGCAATCCAAGTAGAAAGAGCTCTGGCTCCGGTGTCCAGGAGAAAGGCTACCAGCCCTGGGCCTCCACTGTGAGACCCTGGACCTGTCCCCTTCCATCCTTTGGCCTTGCTTTCTGCATCCATAAGTGGGGGGGTGGGGGTGGACAGAACTGTTTTTCCTTTAAAGATTATTTGTTTGTTTATTTATTTATTTATTTATTTGAGAATGAGAGAGAGAGAGAGAGAACAAGCAGGTGGAGGGGCAGAGGGAGAGGGAGTGCTGAGCAGGGAACCTGACGTGGGGCTCGATCCCAGGACACCAGGATCATGCCCTGAGCCCAAAGCAGACACTTAACCGACTGAGCCCTCCACCAGGGGCCCCAGAGTTGTTTTCCTAGGATGCTTTCCTAGGAGACTTGGGCGGTGGGAGACTTGGGTGGTGCTCCCCCCCATCCTTCCTGGTGGGAGCCAGCGGGCGCCAGGCCCTGGCTCTGGGTCCGAGCTCTAGGCAGGCCTGGGGGTGCCCTTCGGTAAGAGAACCCGAGCCCTTTCCCCGGGCGGCCCTGTGTGTGTTCACCTGTATTTCCTTCTCGCAATCCTGGCCCCAGCCTTCTTGAGGTTGCAGTTTCATTGTGAGTCAGGGCTGCTGAGAGCAGTGGAAAGCCGAGGGGCCTCTGCCTGGCGGGGAGGACGTGATGCTGCCTTTTCCTCAAGAGCGCGGTTGGTGGGGGGACGTCGGGGGCGTGGGAGGGAGGTGATCACCTTCAGGAAGCGCGTTTTCACATTGACTGTGTCTGGGAGGAAAGAATATTACTGGAAAGCCCTCGAGATCACTTCACAGGTCTTTCGGAAGGGCCTGCACGCTCCCCCGGCACTAAAATGTTTGTGCCATTTGGGTACCTGCTGGGAGGCAGGCGGCGCCGGGAGGGAGAGAATGCTCAGTCCTTGTCCATTCTTGTCCCCAGCCCGGGGTGTGGGGGGGAACCTTGGCTCCTGGACCTGGGGAGGCGACCCTGGGGCTGAGGCCGGGGCAGGCACAGTGGGGCTGGCGGGGCCGGTGGGCCCAGCGCGGCTCAGCCGCCACAGGCCTGGAGACAAGAGCCGAGGCCCTCCAGCCCTTGGCTGGGTCTCACAGGGGACTAGCAAGGAGGGGGTCAGATTTAGAGAAGCCGGGAGGAAGCTATCTAAGAAAAGCCGGGACCCCTTAGGTGTGCTGACCCCAGAGGCTGAGTTCTGCGTAGGGCCGGGGGTGACCCGGTGCAGGGAGGAAGGTGCACGGGTCATCTGGGAGCTCTCGGCCAAGCAGGGCAGAAGGTTTCAATAGAGGGGTTTCAATTTGGGGTGTCAGGCGAGGGTCCCCTTGCAGGGGAAGGTGGACAGACACCTCCCTGAGAGAGATCCCAGGGAGAGGGAGCACCGGGTGATAGAGGGTGACCCGAGATCGCTTTCTCTATTTCGGATGTTGCCCAAAGCTGGTCAACTGCGCAGCGAGAGAGCCGAACCCTCCTTAGGCGGCCAACAGGCACAGGAAGATTCGGGGAGCATCATCATCAGGGAAACGCAAATCAAACCCACCCTGAGCTAGCACCTCACACCGGTCAGCACGGCTAGTACCGAAAAGACAAGAAATAACCAGGGTTGGCAAGGCCGGGGAGAGAAAGGACCCTCCATGCGCTGCTGCTGGGAATGCAAAACGGGTGCCGCCACGATAGAAGGCAGTGTGGAAGTTCCTCAAAAAACTAAAAATAGGACTAGCATATGATCCAGCGATCCCATTTCTGGGTATTTATCTGAAGAAAACAGAACTAACTTGAAAAGATCTGTGCACCCCATGTTCAGTGCAGCATTATTTGCAAGAGCCAAGATACAGAAACTACCCAAGTGTCCAGTGTCCGTTGAATGGATAAAGAAAAGGTGCTACTATATATGTATTATTCAGGCCTTAAAAAAATGAAATCTCACCATTTCTGGCGACATGGGTGGACTCTCGGGACATTATGCTAAGTGCAATAAGTCAGACAGAAAGCCAATACCTAAAAAAAAAAAAAAAGAAAAAGAAAAAGAAAAAGAGAAAGAAAAGAAAGCCAATACCTTACAATCTCACTTATATGTGGAATCAAAACAAAACCAACCCGCCCCCCAAACCCAAGCTTGTAGATACAGAAAACAGATTGGTGATTGCCTATGATGGGGGGTGGGGAGGCAGGTAAAATGGGTGAAGGGGGTCAAAATGTACAAACTTCCAGTTATAAAATAAATAAATCACACACACATAATACACAGCATGGGGCATATGGTGACTAATATGGTATTAACGTTTATGGTCACAGATGGTAATTAGGTTTATTGTGGTGACCATTTCTCAGCATATACAAATGTTGATTCCTCATGTTAATAGACTTGAAATTAACATAATATTGTATGTCAATTATGTTTCGATTAACAAAGAAGAAACTAAAAAAAGAAAAAAATAAAAGAAGAAACTATCGTTGGTACATCTTGTAGACCCCCTACATCTTGTATGCCCCCAAAAACCTGAACTGAAGTTGGTGCTATTTATATAGAATACCCCAGTTGCATCGTAGGCTACCAACAAAGCCACATTTATAAAATGAGTATCTAGGAAGACATCGTTCCAGGTTCTGAAAAATGACTCAGGCATCTGTATATAAGCCGAAAGCTGCCTGCACTGAGGTGAGCAAACATATACCCAGTCAAGGGAGCTGCAAGGTCCTCCTGTGTGTTGGGGAGGGGTGCTGACGGGGCTTGGGCCTGGGGATGGGGAAGGAGAACAGGACATCCTTAGTGGGATGTCACCGGCCAGCTGGCTTTGACATAGCTCTGTCATTGGCATCCAGGACCCCACCTATGCTTCCACCAAGGGAACCCTATCATAGATAATAATAATAATATTATTATTAATAATAAAAATAAAAATAATAGCCACCTCCTGGATATGAAAAGAAAATAGGCTGAATGCTTGTCACAGTGCCTGGCACATTGTGAGGATGCAGTGACTCTTACCTGGCCATCCGTGGCTTCCAGTAGGACTACTGTGTCACTATGCTACAGTTACTACAACCACCAGGGCCACTGTTGTCAGCTCAGCTCAGACTGTTGATGCCACTGCAATCTCCTTTTCCCTCCTGGGGCCCCTGAAATGACTTTGAACACCCAAAGGATGGTGCGAGTGGAGGAAGAGTTGGTCTCCTCGCTGAGCCCATCCTGCACCTTGCAGGGGATGGGAGGGGGCTGCAGGGGATGAAAGAGGCAGGGCCCCTGAGGGAGGCAGATGGGGGGGAGCAGGACACAGGGGCTTCTGGTCACTCCAACCACAGCTGGGGCTTCTGTTTCATTTCATGTAAAATCAGAGGGCTTTTGAGAAAACTGGAGGAGAGGGGGAGGGACTGGGTTGCACCTTGGAGGCCACATAGGCCAAAAGGTTGCTCCTATCTTGGCCACAGTGGCGGGGAAGTTGAGGTTGAGGCGCTGGGGCAGTGTGGCCGAGATCTGGGGTTGCAGAAATGGTGTGAGGGGGGCTGAGTTCTTCGCATCGACCCCACCCTTGGTCCTCTGTACTTCCCCTCCAGCCAAGCTAAAGGGCACGTGAAGGTTCAGCTAGAGCTGCCGGTTCCTGTCATTACTCTTCTAAAGACAACAAGGTTAACTCTTTATGAGCATTGTTCCCTCGGACCCCAGCCCACCAGAGAACAGACTGCATTCCTTAAGTCGTTTTGGATTTTTCCAGACCATAGGTCCATCTTCCTCGTGCAGCCATGTCAACACCCAACTCCTACTTGTACGAATGTCCAGAGCAGAATCCAGCCATCCGAGCTCAGTATGCACACTCCCGAATGTCTTTGCAGCCTTCTGGCTCCCAGATTTTCGGTCCCGGGTCTTGGCCTGAACAAGAGGGCTCTCCCCTGTGGTCAGAACACAACCTGTTCTCTCACAACAACTTTGCCTCAGTAGCTCATGGTTTAGGGACCCACAGTGGCCATACCCCCCACCTTCCATCCAGCAGAGTCCTTCAGTGTCACCACCTCCAGGAGCCTTTCTTCACCAAGCTCATCCCACAGAGCTTTCTTGCTTTTTCCAAAACTTCCAGCGCTTGTGACCCTACGTGGCCCTACGTACTTGGTGCACACCACCCAGGGCTGTGAGGCATCCTCTGTGTTCGTCCACATGTGTGCGCACGCACGCGTCATCCATGTGTGCATGTGTGCATTTTGTCTTCAGAACCTGGGCCCATGCTCCACTTATGCCAGGGATGGAGGAGACACAAGGTAGCCCGGTGTGAACATGCTCATTTTGGCTCCTAGATGGGATCAAGAGCCTTAAATGGCAAAGACCTGTGCCCCCCGAAGAGGACACGTGTGGTGGTTTTGTCTCTCTTCTGTGTGGCTGTGGAGATGCCCGCCGACTTCAGTGAGCCCTGGTTTCTGTCTCTGTGAAATGGGGGAGACTCCTCAGTGCTTTTCCTCCCTTGGAGAGGATCCAAGAGGCTTGAGAATAGGTTGAAATGCTTTGAGGCCCCAGAATCGCTAAGGACATGAAAGAGCTCGCTTGTGGTCTTATCCTTGACTCATGGAGGAAGGCCTTCGTGGTTTTTCCCAGAACCACCGCAGGAGGATGCTCTAGGAATTTCTCGTGCCTCGCCATGCCATGAACCACCGAGGCACGTGAGCGTTCCCTAGACTCATCCTCCCTCCTCCCCTGCTCCATGGGGTCCAGTCTGCGGGCCTCACCTTTCTTCCTGCCAACCGCATTACGGCCGTGGGAATCTGAACTTTTCAGAAAGCTTCCTTCTAAAATCCCCTTCTGCCCTGGGTTCACAGGGAGCCTGCAGACCTTCCTTCCTGTGACATGTCTGGGGAAACACACATCCCCTCAATCCAGAGCTGGCGAGCTTAAGCAATCAGCTCTGGTGTGTGAGGGTGTGCTTGTGTGCGCGCGCGACGGTATGTGACTCTGCAGCTCCTAAAGCTCTTCTTCGAGTCACTGAGGCTGTCTGTCTGCTACCACGTGGCATGTGCCTGCTGCGTGCCGTGGACTCGACACCGCTTGGCCCAAGGCTGAGAGCCCACAGACCCTTGCTGATGCCCGCATTAGACTGCTAGTTGGCTTAGGTGGTTTACCTCGATCACTCTTTGATTTCTTTTTTAAGGTCTTATTTATTTATTTGAGCGAGAGACAGAGACAGAGAAAGTGAGCAAGGGCGGCAGGCAGGGAGCCAAACTCTAGGCTCGATCCCAGAACCCCGAGATCACGGCCTGAGCAGAAGCAGACTTCAACTGGCTGAGCCATCCAGGTGCCCCTTTGATTTCTCATTATGTGGCACATTGAACCTCCGACCTTAACCACTTCAAGAGACTATGCCATGTAGCTTCCTATAAGCGCGAGACTTTTCTAAAGTAGCCATACCTGTTCACCAAACTTTCCTTCCTGGAAACTACTAAGCTATTCCTCAATATTCTTCTACGTTTCATTTACTCAGATTCCACCCATCCTTCCAATCCCGTGCTTCGGAGCACACAGCCATGCACTCACCCTCTACAAGCATCTTCCAAGAAGCCACCCCCAGGTTCCAGAAAGCCTTAGAGATCAGAAATGGTCCAGTTTAAATCCAAAGGGCTGTCGTCCATGCAGATCATCTTGCCAGTCTAGCTCTTCCATGGGAGACCTAAAAGACTTCTTTCTAACCTAGAAGAGAAGTTGGAGTAACGTGGTTCCAGTCCTTGCTTTCCAGACATGACCACACCATCTGGCGCCAAGCTTTGTCCTGAAGCCTTTTCGGAAAAGGGCCCTGATGTCTAATGATTTGGCAGGTCACAAAGTTTTCTTCAACGAAAGCCCCGTCCTGCTTTATTCTAATTCTTCTATTGGCTCCGGGGAGCACCCAGAGTTCCAGATGGTCAAAACCTTCTTCCATTACCATTTGGCAGTAAAGGGAAATTATACAAATAGTTTCCGCGTGTCTGGCGCGTCAAGGTTTACCCGGAGCCCTGATGCGCACCGTGTCGTTCTTCTCCCAGCCATCCTGGGAGGTAAGCAAGGTCCACCTCACTGTGGTTTTGCAGATGAAGAAACGGAACTGAGAGAGGTTAGCCAACCTGCCCAAAGTCAAGTAGCCGCGATGCGCGGGGTGAGGCGTGAACCCCAAGTGCTTACAGCCGTTGGAGCTGGGAGGGATTTGGGAGGGATTTTTTTCCCAGGTAATTTCCATATTAACCCTCTCTTTTTTCCCACGAGGAGACTGAAGTCCTGAGCCTTTCAAGAACTTGCCTGAGCGGCAGAGTAGGAGTTAGAACTTCGGTCTCCTGCTAATCAGTTCATCGCTTTACCTGTATCGCCATACCAAGACGAACGACGGGACTTCGATAATTTTTAAGACCTCAAAACGTGGCATTACACCTCAGTGGTATCTCAATCAAATGTAACATGTCAATTATAATGTGATATGTCAATTATAGCTCAATTTTAAAGAAAGGCACTGCAAGGCTGTGGTCCTCCCCTCATCCTCTTAGTGTCCCAGAAGAAAACCCGAGGCCCCTGAGATGCCATCATTGCAGACCCCGAGCCCCTTTTCCTGTCTGTAGCCTTCCCAAGGGCGTGCAAAGAGAGGAAAATACTGTCACTTCCCAGATAAAAAAAGAGGAGAAACCCCCACCCCCCAAGCCTGGAAATCATAGAAGATAAACAACATTGACTCTCAATATGGTTCATTGGCAAAATTTTCCCCAGAGCCAACGGCCTGTGTCAGAGCTATATTTTCCACTCTGGCTACTATGATTTGGTTGTGGCACACTTGCTTTCTTTCCTTTTGATTGTGCAGACTCTGACGCAGGTTGATGGCTCTGGCAGGTGTCTGGGGGTTTACGAGCCCATCGCTGGCCTCTGACACCTCATCTCCTCACCCCCCACCCCTCCCTTCCCCTCCTGACATGACCAGACCAGCTCGGGCAGAAGCAGTTGGAAGAGTGGGTAGGGAGTTAGGGTTTTGCCCTCCTCAGAATCCCCTTAGCACACGCTGCAGCCTGAAGGGAAAGCAGGCAGGACACAAGGCAAGCACTTGGATTTTATAAGGGGTTTTTCTCAGAAAAAATTCCAGAAGGTTTAGGATGACTTGCTAGATGACATTTGATACGTTCTTCCTTCATTCCTTCTTGTTAAACTGCTCTCTCTCATACAGCTCATGTGTGGGTGAGAATTTTGTGGACAGGAGGGCTTTCCCAGGGCTGGTCGGACCTACGGTCTCATCTACGAACGATGCCTGCCTGTCACATCTGCTAATAATCAGATTCCAATCGGAGGGCAAGGGTGACCTCTTCGGGAAGGATATTGTTTCCAGGGATGGCTGTAGGACTGATAGAGAGAACTAGTCGGTGAACACAACCTGTACATTATGAGGCCGGGACAAGTTCCAGAGGCCTTGCTCCTGGCTGAGTCCAGAGGGTCCCCAAGGATTTGAGTCTGGCTCTCTGCACACCGTGCCCAGCCCCATCTCTTCCTGTACCCGTTGATCTGTCCTCCAGGGCCCCGTTATCAGCTGTTTGGCTCTTAAAGCTTCAGTGTGGTTTCCTTCACCAACAGCTTCACCCTTACCAGGTGCTCTCTTCCCCACCCCCTGGAAAACACCATTTTCTTAAAGGCAATTGGCCAACTGAATACTCAAAAGTAGGTCATAACTGCAATTTCCCACCCTCTCAAGAAAGCGTCTCGAGTTTTCACTGGTAATGCTGCAGATAGGGTGTCTCCATAAACCAGAGCATTGCTGCTTCCCCTCCCGCCTGCGTGCACGTACATGCGTGCACTCGAGGGCAGGGTCGGGGCAGGCCCTGGGCCTCCCCAGACTGGTTGGATTTATTGTCTCACTTGGCCTTCCCAAGATGAAAGATAAATAGTGCCAGTCATAGGCAGATGCCCACTTCTCTGGAATTACCCTATCCTGGCAATATCTGTGACTGCTAAGTGCTGAGTTTGAAATGTCTTCTCTTTGTCCTAGGTTACCTAGGAGCCCGGGGAGGAGCAGAAAAAAAATCCACCCTGGAAATAATATATAAACATACCAACCGCCTACCCACTTCCTGAATAAACGTGGCTGGGTATTCCTGAGGCCGGGGGCAGGCCTGAATTCCTCACGCCATCTCCTCCTTCCCCAATCCCGACTTGGGCATGGTCTCCACCCCCACCCCACCCCCCAGCCCATTAAGGGCTGGATTTAGTTAGCGGTGGTTTATGCCCCTCAGGCAGGGTCACCCGAGGAAAAATTGAGCAACGACAAAACACGATTGCCCTGGTTGCCCCTCTGGGGTTCAGCACATTCATGTTCCTTCCCTTTTTAAGAGCTGTTTTGAGGACAGATCCTGATAGGAGTATTACATATTCTTGAAATAATAGAAACAGAACGAGAGCTACCCCGTTGGAACGTATCAGGCACTGTTGTAAGTGGTGTGCATGTAGTAACGGCTTTAATGTTTACAGCAATCCTATCACAGATCTGTGGAATTGATGCTGGTGCCCCCACCGGCCCATCCTACAGCTGGGGGGACTGAGTGTCAGAGAGCTCAGGTGCCCACTCCAACCTCACGCGGCTGCTAAGAATCAGAAGCAGGATCTGAACCCGAGCCTTGTGGCCCCAGAGGCCACACACTCTGGCGTCCCTCCCCAGGACGGAGCTGCCAGCGGCGTGTCAGGAAAACGACTCGGGCTTTGGAATTGAAGATGTTTCCAGCCCTGCCGACTTCTGCGGAGTGGCCTTGGGCAAGCTGGAGCCACTGAGCCTCTTTCCAATCAAGGAGTCATGATTATCCATTCTACAGGGCTGTGTGAAGAGGCGCTGAAACCAAGTATTTCAGGTTCACCAGATGGTGCCCAGCCCCTAGAAAGTCCCCGAAAAACGTTAGTTCTCTCATTGCTTTTTCTGTCCCTCCATAGAAGATGGTTTGCATTTTATGAACAGCGGAGTGAGTGGTGTTCAGGACCAGTCGCCAATGGCCGACTGGAAGCATTCATGGGCAGTGTCTCTAAGATCCCCAAACGGGCCACTGACTGTGACCACCCAGGGGTGGTCCTGGGGTTGCCTCCTGCGGAGAACTCTTAGAATCGCTGGTACTTGGGTGTCTCCATTTCAGGTGGAGTATGTGTCTGAGGAATTTGGGGGAGCAGGTGGGGGGCGTATGGGGTGGCAGTGGCTATTTTTAAAGTGACGGGAGCATTAGGGGCAGCACGTGAGCCAAGTTCCATGAATCAGGACTCATGTAGCAAGACAGGGTTTTCCTTCAGGCTGGATTTGGTCAGCACGGGTCCACGGTTCCCTTGAGGGATTCCCCGACTACTGAATGCCTGGGCGGCCACACTCGGGTACCAAGCTTCTGATTCCCCCTTCTGGCCTGACTCACCCCAGCCCCCAGATTGCTCAGCGACGCTGGCCTTCATCAAGGTGCCGCTGGGAGAGTCAAATAGGACTCCGGCAGGCATTCCCTTCACCCACCGTGGGCCAGGTGGGAGGCTAAACCAAATGGTGCATCTTTTCAGTTCTGGGAAAGGTTGGGTCTTCCTTTCACTCTCCAGCTCGCACCTGGAACCTCAAAAATCGGAAAAATAAGAAGACTGGAAAAATAATTATAATAGTTATCAATGCTTTCTGAATCTCTGACACTAGTCAGTTAGTCATAGCCGCAGGTTGGTGGCTGTGATGATAACACCTCGTTGGCCTCATTAACAGTTAGTGATGATTAATTACCTCATCCAATTGCCGGGCCGGGGAGGAGTGTGCTTGTTGACAAGATGGAGAAGCCGAGCATCAGGGGAAGGAGAGTGGACATAGCTGACACACGTGTGGAGAAAGGCACTTGGGGCAGAGGCTAATGTCAGTGCACCTGAGTCATGAGGGTGACTCCCCAGGTGTGAGATCATCACTCAAGGGCCTACAGCCATCTAGGGGGCTTCAGGGTCGTGTCTCCTCTTGACCCTTCAGGTGACAGATAGACAATGTTTTCCATGCCCTAAGGGCCATGGCCTAGCCGGTCTTACTCTGTCATCATTATCACCAAGCTACTCCCCAGTCTGGCCACTGGCAGAGACTCCTCATGGACCACCAGGTCAAGGCTAAATTCATACCAGCGCCTCAGTTTCCCCATCTGCAAAACGGAAGTAAAGACACTACCACTTTTGTTGGGAAGATAAAATGAAATAACAGATGAAAGTGCCTGGCACAGCAAGTGGCATACAGTAGGCACTCAGCAAACGGTGGTTATTTCACTCCAGTTTCTCTCAATGGGCTTTCCCCTCAAATGTGCCAATGTTCTGTTCCCTGCTCCCTAGACCACTCCTCCTGCCTCCTGTCTCCCACACGGTCACTGATTGTCATGTGATTGTACCCTAGAAGTGCCTCCCCCGGGGAAGCCTCCTCCCACTGCTTCGATTCTCACTGATATTGAGCTTCTTCTCTGAGCTGTTGCACTTCAGTTTGCCCCGTGATAACTGTGGACCCTTTTGGATCCTCCCTACTTGGGATGTGGATACGAGTTTCATGTAGGCTGTAGTTTCTCAAGTTCAGTAACTGGGTTCATTGCTTCATTTAATTCCCATACCCAACAGGTTACTAAGTGAGCAATAGATTTTTTAGAAGAGACCTGGGGGTGCGGGTGGGTGTGTGGCAATGGAAAGTTACCCAAAGTGATGGGGAAACCAGCTGGGGCACTTCTGTTTGGGGATTTCCCTGGACCATGACCTGTACCAAGCCCCTTGCTTTGTAATCCTGCCATACCCTTTGTTTTCTATACCTATTTCTTCCTATGGCACCCATTTGAATCGGCAAAGGTGCTGTGGGATGGAGAATGTTGGGGATCTCAAGGCATAGGCCAGTGAGTACATCCCTTAGGACAGGATGATGGGCCCTAAGATCTTGTGCTCTGCAGATCACTCAAGGCCTCCCAAACCCTACGCCTATGTCCCGGTGGTCCTGCTCTTGGCTAGGCAAGGCCCCTGTCTTGCAGGGGGCAGGGATGTGGGGAAGAGGTCTCTTTTCTCTCTGCAAATAGCTCACGCATAGGGGCCAGTCTAGATCCAGGCACATGGGCCAGCTGAAGGATCTGAGAACACCTGGCAGCCAGGGCTGGGACTGTTCAGTCAGCCAGCAACAGCCTGTGAGCAGTGGTCTGTTGTTAGAGGGGATGGTTGAGTCATCCTAAGGTTTTAGAACCTTTCTAGACCCAGCCCCATTTTCTTGACACATCTTACTTTCTTTTCATCCATCTGGGTTTATTCTGTCGCTGAAACAGCTTGCTTCTACTCTGGGGCTGCTTTTCAAGGACCAGTCCTGGATGATGCTTGGTCAGGGGTAGGCTCTGAGTTTGCTCAGTCCACGCTGATATAACTGCACTGAGCTCAGAGTAGCCTGGCCTATCTCTTCTTACTTACCACCTATTTTCTACTCTATGCAGGCCAACTCACTCTTGAACTCTTCCCTATACTTCAGGACTGTAAAGTGTAGAATGTTAGAGTTGGAAGGAGCTGGAAGGACTACCTAATTTACCTTGTTTCTCTCTCTAGGGATGGGGAGATAGACTCAGGGCTTGGGGGCAACTTGCTGTGTGCTCATATGGCCTCTGCACATGAATGCCTGTGTGCTTGCCTACCCCAGGATCAGAGCCTACCCTCAGAGTTTCCCCCCATAACCCACTCTTATATTTGTTCTGTCTGAATCAGTGACTCCCTTCTTATTCCTTCTACTATCAGTCTTAAAGATCATCTTCCCCATGAAGCCTTCTCTTGATTAATTCAGCTCGCTGTTCATGCTTTACTAGTGGGTGGTTTGGGCTATGTTAATTTTCACTTAGTATTTTTTTCTCCACAGGTTCCTTTAGGATTATTTAATATGTTCATTGTCATCCCCATTAGTCTGGCAACTCCTGGGGGTTGAGTCCATTCTAGGGGTACTTGAAGGCCATCATCTTTTTCTTCTGGATCATCATCCTTTGTCCAGCTCAGGGCTATAGACGCAAGGATGCTTAATGCAGGAGGTGGGTAGCATTGCCCGATGACCTAGGTTACAAAGTCTTTTTGTGCTGAGGGTGTGGCTGGGTAAGACTTCGAGGAAGAAGAACTTTCTGTGACTCCTATGTTGGGATCGGTTTCTAAGGGTCAGGGCTCACCCCTTGCAGTTCAGAGGCTTTGTTTCTGGACAGGATGTGAGCATCCTTGATCTCTGCATGGTCAAATTAAGTAACTTGTCTGGGGTCACACTGTGACACATTCATTGCCAAACCTGTTCTTTTTGCCAAGTCAGTCCTCCTATGTGCTTTCTTGCTCAACCCGTGCAGAATTCTAGAATTCTCAGGAAGAGAGGGGATCCATGGTAGTGGGTGGGTGGGACAGGGGTCATGTTATACATTCTCCTAAGCAGAACACATGGAAATCAGAGACACCGAAGAGTTTGCACATTTACCTGTGGTCACGCATTTCAGCATTCCGTACCTCGGACACTTCAGCTATTCTTGGAAATGTCTAAATTTCCACCACTGTTGTTTGTTTCTGAGCCCCTTCCTCTGTTTTCCCTGTCCATATGGGAATGGGCAAGTGTCTATGCTCTCTTGCCTAAAAAAAAATATTCCTGGAAAATGTCTCTCCAAATGGAAGCACCATGATTTCTTGACTGTTTTTTCCTTGCTCAAGGCCCAGCCAAGCTTGCTGCTGCCACGTCCAGACCCATATAGTCCTATCACTCACAAACACTAGTGGTTCCACACCCAAAGGATGATGACGGCTGGCCACTTGGGGCCATGGCCTTTCAAGGACCAGGGCTTTCCGGGACATGATGGAAGCCCAGAGAAGATGTAGTGGTTTGTAGGAAGTGCAACATTCTGGTATAGTGGCTCTGGGTCTTTTTCCAAGTGACTTTAAGATAAAGCAATTTCTGAAGAGGTTTAAGATAAGTGCCAAGGTAATTGCCATTGTGCCCGATCTCTGATTTTCGAAATGAAAGAACCGAACCTCAGAGCTAGCAGGTGGCAGAGCTAAGGACTGATCAGGGCCACAGACCTCTTGACTGCTCAGGAACCCAGAACTTTCTACGTTCGGTTGTGCTGAGTTGGAATTGAAGGAGGAAGCAGGACACACCTGCTGTAAGTTGTGGGGACAGCCGACCTCCCCTGGATCACTTGCTGCCTACAGCTTTCTTCCCAGGAGGGTCCCGGGCAGCGTCATTCCCTAGGCAGAGTCCTACCCTGGTTCCCAATCCAGAGTCCTGTATTAAGGTGCCATGGGGCTCTGATTTCACTAGTAGATGTGCCTTTGCTTTTTCGGAAGCTTTGACCCTGCCCTTACCAGCTCTTGGCCTTACCTTGGTCAGCTATAAAATGCGGAGAATCAGCCCAAGTTCCTCGTCTACTGCTCCATGGCAGTACATCTGAGAAATGCTTTGAGTTCCTTAGAGAGAGGGGTGAGGGAAGAGACTGCTCTAACGAGAATGCATGATTCTGCTGAAGGGAGACCAGAGTGTTAAAATCCAAGAGTTGGATTGTAGTACTCGTCAGGCAGAATGCAAGGGAGTCAACCTTCCGAGCATTCACTGTGTCAGATATTTCTCTCAAGTTCTTTTACACAATAACCTGATGAGGTGGGGTCCAATTTTATCTCAGTTTTACTGAGAAGAAACTGGAAGTCATAGGGAAAGCTGAAATAACTTGCCCAAGGTCACTCAGCTAAGAAGGAGTGGAACTGGGCTTCGAGCCCAGGCAACATGACTCCAAGCTCACGTTCTTAGCTACGTTGCTTCCCTAGAACCTAGCTTGAAGTGACATCACGAGATGAATGGTGAGTCTTCCCCATTCCCCAAAGGAAGGGATGGCGTGACCCGGAGGTTGAGGAAGAGAGAAGATCTGTGAGAGGGTTAAGAAAAGGAATCAAGATGAAAGCGTTTAGGAACTGCCAGCCAAGAGGAGTGGCAGCTGCTCATTTCTCTCCCTCTTGAGCTGCCCAGCTCCCGTTCTTCACCTGGCCAAGTGTTGCATCCAGGTTTGCCCTCTCTGGCCTGCAGGAGACTTGCACAAGCCCACATGACAGCCCTGGCATCGCCTCTATGAGCAAGGTGGCACTCTGGTGGAACTACAGTCCTCTAGGGGCTTCAATCTGTATGAAAATGATAAAGGCAGAAGAAAGGAAAGTGAAGTTTAAGTCCAAGATCCCATTGCCGCACTCCCAAGTCAATTTCCTATGAAGCTAATAAAACTAAAGCTTCAGTCTCCCACTTGCACCAGCCTTTCCCAAAGCCCTGGACCTAGTATTACATCAGTAATTACACACACACACACACACACACACACACACACACACACACACTTATATATTTTTTTTTTCTTAGAGAGCACTCCTTCCAACTGTATATGACTCAGGGCTCCATCAAACCTCACTGTGCCCCTCCCCGACCTGATCAGCTAAATGTCAGAATCCCACAACCCCCTGAGAAACACCAGTGATGCCCCTCTCCTTCTGAAGCCCTCCCACACAGTTTGAGCCTTGATTGAAGGTGTGATTCAGCTCAGAGTAGCTGGGTTAAGTTTTTGTAAAGAGGTTGCCATGTGTGCACTTTAGTAGACCTCAAAGCCACCAGAAGGTAGGAGCTTAGTGTACTTTCTTTGTAATGATGACTCTATGATTTTTCTCCATCGATAGAAACAAGTATGCACTGATATGATTCCACAAAGATACACAGAGGGATCTTTTACATATGAATCCATGTGTTCCTCACCACCCACGTGTGTGGACGTATGTAATCATGCATGTGTGCACTCTTCTTAGGTCTGTTCCATCGAGTGAGTTACTTTTGTGATGGGGAACTTGGATGTAGAGTCCTTCCCTGGGACCGAGGCTGCCCAGTTTATTCCAGGGGTCTATAAGACAACTGGGAATAGCCAGGACTGCTTTAGCCTGAGCCACGCAGGACCTTCACTACTACGTCGCAGGACAGGTAGAGAGGAGTTGGAAGGGCCTCCGGACTGAGATGCTGAAGGGGAAGGAGGGAATGTGAAATGTAAATGAAGACCAGTAAACTACACCTTCATGTCTCTTCCCCAATAGCCCCCAACCTGGACGTGGCCCATTTCTTCACACCTACCCAGGTTTCACGAAGGTTTGCTGGCTGTAGTGATATAGTCCAGCTAAGTGAAGCAGAAAGGCAGTATTTACTACAAGGATCTTGGAGTGTTCTAGAATATTCATGGACTAAAATGCTGCAGGTCACTGAAGTGCTGGAACTAGGAGCAGGAGTCATCAGACGTGGCCACTCCTTTCTGATTTCCTCCATTCCCCTGCATTCTGCTCTCTCCCCAGGCCTGATTTTTCTTCATCTCTGTGCAGTTTGTAAAAGACTTCAACTACACAGCTTCAGGGGCTACTTGTCTTTAAATTGAAGGACCAACAAAAATTGATTAGTGCTCTAAAGCCTCTAATCCCAGTTCCTGGGACAGAGATTAATGGCTCCAGCCCGGGTCAGGTGTCCGCTTCCAATCAGCCACATCCAGTAGACCAGGGTCACACTGGAAGAACATCATAAATGGGGCCCCAAGTCAAATGGATTGTCCTCCGTGAAGACCTCCAACTTATCCTGTGGGAGAAGTCCCCTCTCCCCTGGGTTCTCGTAGCACTTTATCTGCCCCTCTTCCATGGTACTTATTGCTTCTTACGGTGTGTTAATATTCCTGTTATAAAAATCCTATCCACCATCCTACATATCCATGAGCTTCTTGTTCATTTATCTTTAAATATCTTACATAGTTTGTGTGAACAAAAATTTGGACATGCGCTCAATAAATATTTGAAATCATGATCTTCTCCAAATAAATACTCAGGAAATTTAATTTGGTCAAGTCTTTCATGTCATCTACTGTCTTGAATTGATTAAATATAATTAATTCAACTGATTAGTTAATTGAACCAATTTTAATTGAGGACCTTCTATATACCAGGCACTGTCTTGGCTGTGCAGAAGCTACAACACTACACAAGGCAAAGGGAGTCCTTGCCCCACTGAGGTTCCAAGTTAGTAGTGGGGACCATCGACAAACAGTGTTTACTATGGACTAGGCTTTATGTTGGGTGCTAGGCTAGAGACGGGTAGTCCCAGCACTGCCCTGAGGGAGCCCACTTTCCCTAGGAATCACAGATTCCTCATCAGATCTCATCAGATCTCTTGCTGCATGACAGGGTAGTGCTGTTTAAGTTTGGAGAGAAGGGCTGTAAGAGATCCAAGAGAGAGTGACTTACCACTAGGGGAGAAGGAGGGGCCTGAGGGAGATTTCACTGAGATCAGTGACACATGACTAAACTTGAAGGGTGAATATGAGTCTGTTAAAGAGAATGTGAGCTAGGTATGTATGTTTGGGGGTTGGGGGGCAGGGGAGAGTTGCTGGGAGTGATGATGGTCAGAGCCTTTCAGACAGGCACATGCAAAGCAGATTCCGAGCACTGTGAAAGGGCTACTGTGTCTGGAGCATAGCGAGACATTTAATGTGTCTGGAGCACAGGAAATGTGGGGGAAAAGAATGGTAAAGTTGGCCAGGGACCTTGCCTGGCCTTGTGTGCTAAGCCCAGGAGGCGATAAGTTAAGTATCAGCAGCCAGCATCTGGAGGGCAATGATTGCCGCTCCAGGCACGGAGCCAGGCAGAGTCTGGAAACCAACAAAAATACTACCTGGCCAAGAACATATTCTAGAAGGCCCTAAGATGAGGCATTGCACCAGTGCTGTGGTCATTGACCTCTGGCTCATAGAGGGAGATGGCTGGATGGTGAGTTGAAATTTTCACTCCCAAATTGCAATCTTCCTCAGAAAGCACCGAATCGTCCAACTTTTACTCCCTCGTGAGTAGAGTGGGATTTTCTAAATTTTGCAATTGAATTTAAGAAATCAAAAGAAAATCTGTTTGTAGCTAAAAAGAAAAACAAAAGGCCAGCAGAAAGGGGCCTCTATACCCACATGTCTTTTGAGTTCCAGTCTTATTGCCCATGGCCTCTTAGCCAATGATATGATGATGGGTGGAGAGAAGTGATTTCCAGAGACTGCTCCTGGCCTGGGAGGCTGTTCCTTAGGGGACTGCAGGTCTTTTCTCTTGTCCTGTTATGCCAAGCGGGGGTAGAATGGAGCCAACTTCTTGGGAGCTTTCCCAGGTCAAAGTCAACACTGTTCATACCTTGGTCCCCATCCTACTTCCCTAGCTCTGTGTCCATCCTCTCCCCACTCTCGATGAGCCTCTAGCCATGCTGGCCCTCCTCCCTCTCTCAGATGTTCAGGTGTGCAGGATAGTCTTAGACAACCTTTTCCCTCTTCTGTGCCTGTCAAACAGCACTCATCCTCCTGGTCAAACCCAAAGGTCCTATGTGGGCAAAGACATCCCCAATCCATTTGATCCAGGAGCCCCCTCTTCTGTGTTCTCCCAGCACCTTAGGCTTAACTTCCATCACTACCTTCACCTCATAATATTAAAGCTATTTGTTCTTATGTTAAGTCAACTGAATTTGTTGAGTTTAGGGACTAGACCTCAGTCATCTCTGCACCCCTAGGCGCTTGCAACAGTACCTGGCCTGTAACAGATTCTCAGTGAGTACTCTATTTGTTAATATAGAGTGGCTTATCTGGGCATCTTGTCTGTTGGGATTCAGTAGTAGGAAGATGGCTTTGGGAAGAATTCCAACAAGCAGAGAATGGGGAAAGGGCACTCTAGGTGGAAGAAATAGTTTGAGCAAAGACACCGGGGTGGAGAGCATGGACCAATATGGGAGCCTGGAGGCAAGGAGAGAAGGAAGGAAGGATAGAGTACAGTAAGTGCTAGGCATGGAGCTGGGATCCATATATGCCTTGCTGCACTAGACCTTTACAGAGACATGGTGAGGTGACTACTCTTTTCATGAAGGTCATACAGCTGGAGTTGGTGATGGAGACAGTATTGGAGCAATCTGTTAGACTCTAAGGCTCATGGCTTATCACGGCTCTAGAGAACAGTGAGTAGTTCAACTTGGAGCCTAGAGTAAGTGGAAGGAAATAAGGGGAGGGAAGTGCAGAGGGATGTACAGTACAGAATTATATTTTTAAATAAAACTAGGGCCTTTTGAATGCCTATCATGGACCAAAACCTGTGCTAGGAACTTTAAATATGTCACCTCCTGAAAATGAATGGCAGCCCTATTAGGGGATTACCCCCACTTTACAGATAAGGGAACTAAATCTCAGAGAGGCTGAATAATCTGCCCAAGGTCACCTAGCCAATGAATGATGGAGCCATGACTTTTGACTTTTGATTTTCCACAACCCAGGCTCATTGGGAAAGAACTTAATAGATGAATCATCACTCAATAATTTGATTCTAAGTAACATAATAGGGGTATGGATTTCTTTCTTCTTCTTCTTCTTCTTCTTCTTCTTCTTCTTCTTCTTCTTCTTCTTTCTTCTTCTTCTTCTTCTTCTTCTTTCTTTCTTTCTTTCTCTTTCTCTTTCTCTTCTTCTTCTGCTTCTCCTTCTTCTCCCTCTCTTCCTCCTCCTCCTTCTCCTCTTCCTCCTCCCCTCCCCCCTCTTCCCCCTTCTCTTCCTCCTCTTCCTCATTTTCTTTTTTTATTTTGACATAGGCAAGTTCCAAGCCTGGGCTTTTCTTCCAGCACTGTCCTTCACTCCCTGTACATTTCTGCCCACTGTCCTGTCTCCTTCTTCTGTCCCCTCTGCTCAAATGGATAGAACAGGACCGTATGCATAGTTAACTGCTAACCTTAAAAAAAGAAAAGATGAATCTTCTGATAGATAAGAACTTTTCTTAAAGGAGAGAATGGATAGGAAGATGAGGGGAATGTCTGGTCAAGATCTCAAGAGGAGACGCAACAATGGCCCTCAGAGGGAAAGAAATTGCTCTCTTTTTCTATATACTTTTCCTTTCATTTCTCCCTAATTCATACTGAACGGATGAAGTTCAAAATCAGCCTTGGTCAGATTTACCTGGGCTTGCTTGTTCAGAAGGCGGATTTCCTGGCCCCACCTCAGATATTCAGAAGGTTTTTTGTGGGGCCTGAGAGTCACCTTTTTTCAACAAGCACCCCAGAGATTCTACAACTTGAGAATACTGGCTTTCTGCAGTTACAATCATAGGCTTTAACTATTAATGCCAAGAGAACTTGAGATGCCAGGAACTTGGGACTGGATGCCTTCCAGGTGCCTGCCCCAATGAGGAGCATTGACCTGGAGACCGTGTGTAGGAGTCCCCATCTTTCGGAATTAGTGATGTGGTTAGAGTAGCAACGTGACTCTCTGTGGACGGAAGGTAGGTCGGATGTGAGAGTCTCCCTCCATGAACATGTGTGCGTCATCTCAGTCATCGCTTGTATCTTTATTCTCAAAAACAAGTCATTTTTGTTCCTGTCAGCATCTTGGTTGGCCCGAAACAAAGAGGGCAAGCTGAGATGGAGAAGCCCAGTCACAGGCCTCAGGTGATGCTTTGGAGAATAACTGCGTTGGGGAGAGCAGGAAAACATTACTCAAACTGCCTTCAGTAGTAAAAAAATATGATTTCAACAAACACTGCCGGAGGATATAAGAGCTATTTGCTTGCAAGAGTTTTAGGAATTACAGCATTTGGGATGCCTGAGTGGCCCAGTGGTTGAGCGTCTGCCTTCGGCTCAAGACATGATCCTGGTGTCCTGGGATGGAGTCCCGCATCAGGTTCCCTGCATGAAGCCTGCTTCTCCTCCTTCTGCCTATGCCTCTGCCTCTCTTTGTGTGTCTTGTGAATAAATAAATAAAATATTTTTAAAAAAAGGAATTATAGCATTTTTTGTTTTTGTTTTTTATCACCAGGAATGGGATGATCCGGACTCTCAAAGGAAGTGAATTTCAACCTAGATGTACTTCAAAATAATATGAAGCCTTAAAAAAGAGAGATGCCCAGGCCTCACCCCCAATCTACTAAATTTAGGCTTTTAGTGTTTGGACCTGGGAATCTGTATAAAGCTCCTTGAGGGTTCTGGAGCAGCCAGTCTGGTGTTGCTCCAGGGATTAGCATTTGGAAGCCACTCCACTAAGATGAGAGGGAAAATCACTTCAGCCTGAGCATTATAATATAAGTCATCTTTTCTCTCCTTGCTCCATCTTTGTCTCCCCTGCCATTCCCTTCCCTTCCCACCACAACATGGCAGGAGGCTTGGAAAGATTTACCTCTCATCTCTCTTGCAGAGCAACACAGGGATTTGTCTAGTTGTAAGGAATTCAAAAGAGCTTTATAAATTTAACTATATCACATACATTTATTTTCATTATATTTAAATAGGAGTTGCTTGCCATTTACACCTGCCTATTGAGTTTGCAAATGGCAATTGCAGGATGTAGGCTCCCAGACCACGGAAGTCATGAAGGTGAGTTAGGTGACATCTGTCCAAGTCATGGCAATAGAAAACGGCTGCGCTGGGAGAGGTGAGACCAATGCACTCTGAAGTCCTTCTCAACACAGACATTCCCTGGCATCGGTGTTAACCATTTCAGCTTGTTCTTTTTTTTTTGATTTGCATCTGTTTGCTATACCTCCTTAGAGTCCCTGCCAGGTTGGGTATCTTGAATCATATAGGTAGTGAGAAGCTGAAAGTGACTAGAGAGAGAAGGAATTAGGGCACGTTTTAGTCATAACAGAAATGCCCAGGGCAGCTGTTCAGTTGTACACTGCACAATTCTAGGGGCCCCATTCAAATTGTAGGTAGTGATGATAGGCACATTTATTACTACAAGTATGCATTATTTGAGTCAGAGGCTGCATCCTTACTCTCAGTAACCTTTTATTGATGTCAGTATCTTTCCAGGCACAGTACAGCCCAATAAGAAGAACATTTGGTGCCAAAAAGTGCTCCTGATCAGAGATACCTGCCATAATGATGCAAGAATCAAAGACAAGAGAGAGAAAAGACCTACCAAACCAACCTCCTTCAACTAGTCTCCTTCATTTAGGGGTGAAAGAGAAGAGGGACTGGGATTTTTCAGTCTAAAATTCTGTATTTGTTGGGGTCCTGAAATTCCATCCCATTATAGGAAAAGTAGTTATGATTTTGAAGGACTGATTGGCTGCTGACTACAGTGGACAGACTGGTATGAATCCCAGAGGAATACTTTTTGGAAGAAAATGTCACCAGATCATACCCCTTCTTCAAAGTTCCACTCAATCATTGGCTTCTCTGTGGACACTGTTCTGATCATTCAAAGCACTAAGTGATGTTCTCTGCCCACACCTGGCTCTCATTCCAGAGTATACCTATATCTGTATAATTTTTTTGGTTTTTAATCATGTGTGTATTTCTAAAACTCTCCATTAGTTGCCCTGGATTGTTATTTATCTTTTTGTGCTAGTTTACTTTCTCAAGGACTCTATGAGCAAATTAATGCATTTATATTATTCGTTTACTTGTTCGGCAAATTGTTCTTTTTTTTTTTTTTTTTTTTGATCCGGCAAATCGTTCTTGAGTGCCAACTTGTGTCAGGCACTGTTCTAGGTCCTGGGAGATTCTCTCTCTCTCTCTCTCTCTCTCTCTCTCTCTATCTATCTATCTCTCCCATCTACCATCTATCTCAAGTAGTAGATGCTGTAAAGACAAAGTAGAGTAAGGGAGTTAAGTAATAAAATATGGGAAATCATTGATCAAGAAAATGAATGACAGTTCCATTCATTTTTTTCTGTTTATTTATCAAAGAACGCCATATGTTAAAAAAAAATTACACCTTTGTGACTAGAAAAAGCCATTATAAAAAGGAAATAGTCCAAGAGGAAGAAAAATGCTATTTGACTGGAAAACATAGTTATTGAATTAAACTCTAAAATGGAAGCCATGACATGCAAATGGACACTGCAGGGAAATTTGCATGTCATTAGTAACTGATAAGATAAAGATAAATTTCCTAGAACACAAAAGCAAAAGACAAAGAAATGAAAACGAAAGAATAGAATAATTGTGAAAGACGGTTATCAAAGAGCCGACCCACAAATAACAAGAGTTCTTAAAATAATTAACAAAATCATTTGTAGAAGATGCCATAGATAGAGCATTTGTTGGCTTTAAGTAAAATTCTATTTTAAAAATGAAATATAGTTACTGTATTAATCAGGGATCTTTGGGGCATGTCAGTGTCCCAGGTCAAACTGGCTTAAGCAAAAGAGGGATTTTATTGGCTCATGATTGGCTCAAAGGTTCACTTGGATTCCATCTCTCCAGCTCTGGCTTTCTTCTGGGTTGGCTTCATTCTTAGGCAGGTTGTTCCCATGAGATGATACCCAGTCACTTCGGGCTGATATTCTTCTAGCTTTCAAGCCCAACGGGAGTAAAAAGTTCTTCCTTTCTAATAATACTTGTGTGGCATTAACCTTGGGTTAATCCTCAGACTCTGATTGGTTGGGCTTGGGTCAAATGCTCACCATTGAATCAGTGTAGGCAGCTAAAAAGGGTGGGGGCATTGGTCTCATTGGCAGCACGCTCTTACTCTTGGAACGAGTGGCTGTTTGCTTCATCTAGTGTCCACATGGACTGCAGGTAAGGGAGACAAGGTTTCCCAGAGGATGACGAGGCTGCTGGCCCCAGAAGAAAGGGGAGTGGATGTGGCTAGGCTAAATAACACCATGTTGGGCAGATTAATAAAAGAGCCACCCCCAGACCTATTCATGCTGAATTTTTAACTCTAAGAGGTTACCAAACCCTATAAAGAAATATGCAGCAAGAAGAAAAAAGTCACATGTACCTAAGATTTCTCCTCCAGAACTCTACATGCTTGGAAGACAAAGGTACAAAGTCTTTTGCATCGCAAAGGAAACAGGTTCTGTGACCTAAGGATTCTTGACGCAGGCAAATCGTCCCTCATAATATATACACTCAGAAAATAGAATTCCCAGCACTCTCCTTGAATGAACTAGTAAAAAACATGTTCCAGAAAATAGGGATAAAAAAGTAGGTATAAAGCATCACCAATTCCCATGACTCACCTCTGAAACTGGTTCCTTTCTGTCACCTCTTTTACTGTCACCATCATTGTTCATGTGGACCATTGTCACAGCCTCCTAACTTGCCTTTCCCTTCTAACTCTCAACTCTTCTAAGCCATCCCCACATATCATCCAATGGTCTCCTAATGAACCAAATCCTGTCAATTCTTTGCCTGAAATAATTTATGGCTTTGTACGGCATGTAGAAAAAATTCAAGCTCCTTACCATAGCTTTTGAGACTTTGCATGATTCAGCCTCTGCCCATTATTCCCAACTACAGTGTCCTTTGCTCACTGGAGTGCAGTCATGTAGTTACCTATCAGTTCTTTCTGTGAGTGTGCCAAGCTTCTTCCTCTTTCGGGGCTTTCACACATGCTATGCTGTTCCCTCTACTTGGAACTGTCTTCTCTTGATTCTTCCTTTGTCTGATTCCTTCTCTTTTATTACATTTGTTTGTTTACACCACTTCCTTAGATGGTCTCTGATTTCACAATCTAAAAATAGACTTCCTTCAATTTTTCTTGGCACCCTTATCTCAAACCACCATCACAGCCTGTAATTATATATTTACTTGTGTTCACTTGTATTGTGTCTGTCTAACCCTAGAGTGTGAACCCTATGAAGGCAGGAACCATATCTGTTCTGTTCACCACTGAACTCCCAGGTCTGGGCACTGAACTACAGTGTTAAAGCAATGGTGTAGAGGGCAGATTTTAAAGTTCTAGATTAAATGCACAAATCCAGAATATAGTTCTTCTGGTTCCTACTTTAGTCCCATAAGGATTGATATAAACTGATATGATGTGGAATCTCTGAAAGCAGAATTAAAGCAGACATAACAATGCATGCAGAGTGACTGTGACCTTGAAGGAAGGAACAATTCAGTGAATTAGGGAGAAGAAGTAAGAGGGCATTTCGTGTGTGCACGTGAATGCATGCATGCGTGTGTGTGTATGTGTGTGTGTGTGTTGGTGTTGGTGTTGGTGCAGGGAAAGGTAGGAAAAGACTAATATGCAGAGGTCTAGGACTGAGATGGATTAAGTGTAGTGAGGTAAGGTTATGAGGAGCACAGCAAGGCTGGCATGTACCACAGGACTCACCGTGGGTTAAAATTCAGAGGAAATCCAGAAATTGCTGCCACAAGGCTAAAGCTTTCTCCTTGGAGGGGATTGGCGTTCTGTATGTATATACCTATGTGGGCCCTAGACTTTTGATCTGTGGACAACAAGGACACCTTGTGGCACAATAAGGAAGGGGCGAGAAATATATAACAAAGAGGCTACAGGTGCTAGAGGTACTGCTCAAAAAAGGAAGGCCAGGGGTGTGTGTGGGTATCATAAGTGAAGGGGTGCAGGAAGATCCTGGATGGTAGAAAAGGAAGACAAAATGTTCTGGAAACAAACTTGCATGACTCCCCATGAACCCCATAGTAGGTCTTATTTAGGGGAAGCAAGCAATGTTGTTCTCCATTCCTGGAAAACAATCTTTATGTATGTTTTCTTTTAAAAAGTAAACTCTACCCCCAGTGTGGGGCTTGCACTCATGACCCCAAGATCAAGAGCCGCCCAATCTTTATGTATGTTGATACAAACGTCCCTCAAGGTGGCCCCATGGCTGTTGCTGCATGTAGGTTGGGGTACCTTAAGCAACAATGAAGAGGGGCAGATGTAGCATTCTGAGGCAGGGGATCTGGGCTGGTTTAACTGTCCCTGCCATTTTGTGTTTATTTAACCTCGTGCTAGCTCAGTATCTTAAGACTGCTTTCGTTGAAAGAAAGGGTTGATGAATGATCCCTGCATCCTTATGTGTGATCCTCACAGGCTTTGTGATCTGTAATGCCAGCTATCCTTGGTCCTGGAGAATGTGGGCATGGTGCAGAGGGTGTGAGCCTCTGGAAATGCTGTCTGTGGCCTGATCTCCATTGGCTTGTCCCGCCACGTCTTCACTGTTGCTCAGCCTCAAAGAAAGACTATTGGTCAGCTGAGTAGAACGTTCTTCTGTTCAGTCCTCCAGTTTTGGTAGAGACTTTAAGAGATGGTTTTATTCTTCACCTTGTCTCCAAGAAAGTCTGCAACATACCGATGCCAACCTCTGAGCATCTATCTAGTTTAGGAGACTCACTAGAAAATGTAAACCTGTGCTTTCTTTACCACCTGTTAAAAGTAGCGTGTGGAAAAATAAGGTTCAATGAGCAACTGCCACTAGGTGGCATCATAGTAGCCTCGGTGCATCACAGGAGAGCTGCTTCAGACAAGAAATATGGTGGCTACGTGGAAGCAACCCAAGTGTCCATCCATAGATGAGTGGATAAAGAAGTTGTGGTATATATATATATATATATATATGTATATATATATATATATATATATATACACACACACAATGGAATATTACTCAGCCATAGAAAGGGATGAGATATTGCCATTTGTAACAACATGGATGGAACTTGAGGGTATTATGCTAAATAAAATAAGCCAGAAAGGGAAAGACAAATACCATATGATTTCATTTATATGTGGAATCTTAAAAAAAGACAAACGAATAAACAAATAAAAAGCAGGAACAGACTTATAAATACAGAGAACAAACTTATGGTTGCCAGAGAGAAGAGAGGTGGGGGGTGGTAAAATGGGTGAAGGGGAGTGGGAGGTATAGGCTTCTAGTTATGAAACAAGTAAGTCACAGTGATAAAAGCATAGAGAATATACTCAATGGTATTGTCACAGCATTATATAGTGACAGAGGGTACCGACACTTGTGTGCACAGCATAATGCATAGTTGAGTCACTACCTTGTACACCTGAAACTAATGTAACTTATGTACCAATTATACTTTAATTTTAAAAATATGGTAACTCTAGGCATGGGTTGGTGAAAGGATATGCTTCCCTTAGATGACTTGCAAGATACTTTCCTTCATTTCTAATGATATTGAAAAACTTCCTCAGATCGATCAGTGGATGATAGGTTCCAGCTCAGCAATTTCCAGGGATGGAACCAACCATCCCATCTATAGTTCTGAAAACCTTATAGCAGCGTCACCCAGGGGCAGTTGCCTTCAAGGGAATGCACAGTGTTCTCAAGACCCATCACAAGCATCCTTTGTTGCCACTAGACCTCTAAGTAGAGTCAAATATCAGCTTTCTTCAGGGAAGACTAGTACAACATCTGACTCAGAAGAAGTCATTTATATGCTAGAAAAATTGCAAGATTGTATAATACACATTGACAGAAACCTGGGACATGCGTGGAAGCATGATCTACGGGTGCTAAACTCGGGATGATGGAAGATAGCACTGGATCAGATCAAATTTATTTGGCACATTTATTAGATATTTTGGGTTTAATGTGTTAGTTTTGCAACTGTAAGTGGCTCTAAAACTTTCTTGGTTGACTGACTGAACCTTGGACTCAGTATTGGTATGTGTTTAATAAGGTTGGAATGCTAGAACTTCCCTGACAGGATGTAGGAGAGGCATTCAAGACAGAGAGAAAGGAATGATAAAGTCACTTTATCACATGAGATCACACCTACCCCTACCCTCTAAATACATCAACCAGAGGCCACAGAGGACAAAACATTCATTGAGAAATACATCACTGATGTGAGCACTTGCATCTCTGAAAAACTCTGTAGTAGTGGCTGTTTTCTGTAAGCCAGAAATAGTGGTGGAGACACCTTCATTGAGTTGAGCTCACAGATGTCAAAGGGAAGGACGGAATTCCCATATAGCAGAGGTCAAATGACAGAACTTAACCACCAAAGACAAGGGGATATTTACAATAAAAGGCTGCATGAACATCGTGGTAATCAAACTGTTTTGAGACTAAGATCTTTAGTTGGACAATTGATCATGGTGAATGTAGGAATGAAAAAAATTGACAGACCACTAGAATGTTGTTTGACCTATAAAAAGTATGGTGGCCAAAAATTTGACTTGAGTGGCCTCCCATCCAATTTCTAGACCCAAGTCAGTTACAGACTCAGAGTCTGTTGATTGGAGGGCTGACAAAATGACCCATCTTGTGGACTTCAATTAACATCTTTCCCCAGCTATTCCAGTGCTTGCTTAATGCACCTGTGTCCGAAGTAGCCATAATGGCAGGGATAGGGGTATGTGTGCACTCAACAACAGGGGCTTGCCCTAATCAAGGTTTTTCTGACCAGCAATGCTGCTGAATGCCTAGCTTGACAACGACAAAAAGCCCCTGATATGGCACCATTCCCTAATGGGCCCAGCCAGCCCTCAGGGGTGACTTGATTCAATTATTCCCTTCTATCATGGAGAAGAGCAAACGATTGTCCCCCTTGGAGAAGACAGGGATTGTGAGTACATACCTCCTTTTCTGCCCAGAACCTTCTGCCAGCATGATCTGTGATTATAAAATATGGCATACTGTACACAACGTTGATTCTGATCAAGGCAGTCATTTCAAAAACAGTGTAGCAATGGATTCGTGCCCATGGGATTAACTGGTATGGCCTATACCCTACCCTTCAGAAGCAGCTGGCCTAGTAGTAAGATTTAGGGCTTTCTGGGCTACTGAAGGTATGGTACTAGTTGAGAGATTACATCTTAAAAGGAGAGTTCTTCTTCAATAGGTGTAGATTATACTTGGAATCATAGGGAAATATCTATATCTATCTGTATCTATATCATCTATATCTATATCTCCCTCTATATTTCCCAAAGCCTGTCTACATGGGCCTGGGAATCATAGGTAGAAGTAGACTAGTTCCTCTCTTTAATAAATCTCATTGCCAGCCCACAGACATTTTGCTTCTGATCCCTGTGACTTTGAGCTCTGCTCATTCGTAGTCCTGATTCCCAAAAAGCAAATGCTTCTTCCAGAGCATACACCAATGTTTCATTGATTTGGAAGACAAGACTTCCATCTGATCATTTTGTGTTCCTCATGCTACTAAGCCAACAGGCAGAGAAGAGAGTTATTCTGTTCCTGGGGTGATTGATATTGATTAATGACTCAATGGGGAGGACTGTATTTGGAACCCAGGGTGTTATTCTCTAGGGTGAATTTTCACGCCGATGGTAGAAGTTAATAGAAGATGACAGTTTTTCCACTCACCCCTGCCAAAGCATATCCAGTGATGATTCAGACCCTTTAGGCGAGATGGATTACCCCAGCATATAAAAAAAATCCCAACCATCTGAGTTGCTGGATGAAGACAAAGGAAATATGAAATGGATAGCAAAAGAAGGAAGTTGTAAACATCAATAATGGCCTCATGCCTAGTTACATGCTTATTATGTATATGTATATAGATATATAATCGTATATATTAATTATCTTATTATTCTTTCCTTCTCATCCTTCTTATTTTTACAAATTTTATTGGAAGTTAACTTTATAATTTGTTTTTTAGGAAACATACGTTCAGATGAAATTGCATTTGAGAAATAACCAATGCCACTCAGAGATGGGTACGATGAAACCTGAGACTCTGCAGATCAGAGTTTGGGAGGAAGACAACACTGTCTTGGTTTCTATGCAGAAAAGTTGCATTTGGGGGAGAAAACAAAGGTTTTTGTGGTAATAGCAAAATTCAAATTTTGTAGCATAGCTTTATGGATGCTAACTAGCCAAAGGAGAGGACTCTATCAGTTATTACTTTAATGCCTCTCACTTTCAAATTCACTATTTTCTTTTAATGGGAAAATTACTTTTTCTGGAGGAGTGGGCAGGCATCTAGTCCAGAACTTCTGGGATTACTTCTTGGTGCTGGTAGCCTTGGTGACCTTGAGCACCAAGGATCCTAGAGCTGGAACCAAGGATCCTAGAGCTGGAACTTGTGGAACATTGTGGAAAGCCACAATGTTGCTTTTCCAGTTGGCTCTGCCATTTGGGTCACTAGATGGAGACAGAAAGACTGGAAGAGGAACAAGAGGTTTGCTCCATGCTGTGTATTTCCTGAGGGTTTTTTTGTCTGCTTGTGGTTCCTATGAGTATTACCCCAGCCAAACCTCATCATAGCAAAAGCGTTTTCATGTTGTAGCAGCAGCTGGATCCGGTTTGCAGTTTTTCTAACACCTGCAGAATCAGCTTCATCATGTCTCCTTGGGGACACTAACAATAGCCAGCCAGTGCCCTTCCTCAAGATCAGATCCCAAACCCCTAGTCTCCTCTTCTGGACTCAGACAATTAACATTAGCTGAGAAATATCTCCTACTCAGAGGTCTGAGTTTCAGTTCCTCGTGGTTGATCTACCAAGTTTCTAAGTTTTAATAAGTTCAATCTTTGTTTTGCTTCCTCAGATTTCAGCAGTTGCAACTTCCATGATATTTTACAATTCTCTTTTAACCCTTTGGTTACTGTGATGGTTAGTTTTATGTGTCAGCTGGGCTAGTCTATAGTACCCAGTTACTTAATGTACACTAATCCAGGTGTTGCTGTTAGGATACCACTCAGGTGAAAGACTGTAGGAGCAAAAACTGAGGTTTCCTGGAGAAAGAAGAAATTCTGCTTTAAGACTGCAACAATAGCTCTTGCTGAAGAATTTCAAGCCTGCTCTACAGATTTCAGATCTGCTAGCCCCCACAAGTGTGTAAATCAGTTCCTTGAAATAAATCTATTTATGTATGTTGAAAGATTTAGGTTCTGTTTCCATGGACAGATCCAACTGATGGGTATCTAGCTAGGATCTTTGTATGTATTAACATGTATTAAACTCTCTCTATTCAAATAACTGATGTTTTATATAAAGATTTTGTTTATTTATTTATGAAAGACACATACAGAGAGAGGCAGAGACACAGGGAGAAGGAGAAGCAGGCTCCCTGCAGGAAGCCCAATGTGGGACTCGATCCCGGAACTCCAGAATCACGTCCTGAGCCAAAGGCAGACGCTCAACCGCTGAGCCACCCAGGCGTTCCAACCAGTGTGGTTTTGATCTTGTGAGTGAATCCTAACTGATTCAATGATGCAGAAATAGTGGAAGCTTTTAATAAAGACTCCTATACTAAAAGTGAGCTTAAAAAGCTAACGTGGGTAGACATTGCGGCCAGTAAAGAGAACATTGCTTAGGCAGAGAAAATAAATGCCAAAGCAGAGTGTGTGGTTAGAAGACTGGCAAGTGATAATGATTAGCACATACATCCTGTGGAGTGTATCAGAGGGAATTGGAGCTTCATAAGAATCCAGTTAATAGAGCTGTAATTAGAATACACTTTGAACACATACAAATCTGAAGAACAAGTGCTTTCTACAAATAGCTGTGTAAATTCTCCAGAAGAATGGGATTATCCTGACACAGAAGGAAAAGAGAGCAGAACACCCTGGGTCATATACAAGACTAGAAGTTGGAAAAGAGGAAACCACAGTAAATTAGAGCAGAAGTTACTTGTCTGAGACACAGGTTTAAGAATTCAGTTCTTTAGGGAGGACATTCTGTTGATCTATTCCTGTATAACAAATCATGTAAGAACACAGAAGCTTAAAACAACAAGCATTCATTTTGCTCACAAATCTGCAGTTCAGGGCAGGGATCACTTCTGTCCCTCACCATACTAGCTGTAACAGCTAGACTAAGGGCTGGCACAGCAACCTTTGAAATGTGTTACTCATATGGCTGGTACTGGCTCTCTGGGAGCTCAGCCAAGGTGGTGGGCTGTGAGCCTTTTCTCCATGTGGGCCCCTCTCCAGGCAGTGTGGGGTTACTTATGGCAGAGTGGCTGGGATCAAAGAACAAGCATCCTAAGAAAGAAAGAAAACCTGACAAGGTCTTAAAGTCTGAGCCCAGAAATTGGCACAGTGTCGCTTCTGCTGCAATCCCCTAGTCAAATTGTCACAGAATCCAGATTCAAGGATAGGAGGTGTAGATTTCACTTCTCAGTGGGAAGAACGTCAAAAAACCTGGGGCAGGGGCATGTTTTAAAACTGTCACGAGAAAATTAGCAATCAAAATTTGACTACTGAGAATGCTTACCTGGCCAAGTGGACTGGTAAAGTGCATAGAGTTCTCTTTCCACTAGGTGGTTCAGTCACACGAGTCCTTTTGAAATCCTGAGTTAAAATACACCCTACTTTTTGTTGTCTACATGGCTTTCTTGGTTAAGTCAGTTCTACCTAATTACCAACATGATTTGGGAGATTAGATGGCAAAATGGAAATAGCATAAACCTATGGAACACATAGTCTTAGCAAGAAAATGACACAAAGGCAAACCATAATCAAACATTATCTTAGGGATGCCTGGGTGGCTCAGTGGTTGAGTGTCTGCCTTGGGCTCATGGCATGACCCTGGGATCCTGGGATCAAGTCCCACATCGGGCTCCCCACAGGGAGCCTGCTTCTCCTTCTGCCTATGTCTTTTCCTCTCTCTCTATGTCTCTCATGAATAAATAAATAAAATTTTTAAAAAACCCACAAAACATTATCTTAGAAGCAGTCAGGTAAAAAAAAATGTACAGAGGAACAAATATAAAGATGTAACAACTACAACAACAAAAAAGATTATAACAAATCCCTCTTTGGAAAGAATGCAAGTGAGAAGATAGTGGAGCGCTATCTTTAAAGTACTGAAAAGGAAAAAAAGTGTCAATCTAGAATTCTATACTCACTAAAGATATCTTACAAAAATGAAGGTAAAATAAAGTCTTTTCCAGAAATACAAAAGTTCGAAGAATTCATTGCTTGACAACCTGCAGTATAAGAACTGCTAAAGTCCTTTAGGCAGGAGAAAAATGATCCCAGGTAGAAATCTGAATGTCCATAAACAAAGAGAACTAGAAATGGCACTACATAAATAAATGTATCTGATTATATTATTTCTTTTAAGAATCTCTTTATACACTAACCATTTGAACACAGCAATAATGTGGGGCACCTGGGTGGCTCAGTCAGTTAGGTGTCTGCCTTTGGCTCAGGGCATGATTCTGGGGTCCTGGGATCAAGCCCCACCTTGGGTTCCTTGCTTAGCTGGGAGTCTGCTTCTCTCTCTGCCTCTACCTTTGCTCATGCTCTCCCTCAAATAAATAAATGAAATCTTTCAAAAAATAGCAATAATGTATTTTGGAGTTCATAACATTAGTGCAGGTAAAATATGGCAATAATAGCATAAAGACTGAGAGGGGAGAAATGGAAGTATGCTATTATACAATTCTATATTTTACATGAAGTGGTATCTGATACCAGATACCAGATTTAAAGGAAGACTGTAATGACTGAAAGATGTATACTAAACTTCAAGGTAACCACTAACACAAAAAAACAAAGAGCTACATGTAGTAAGTCAACAAAGAAGATAAAATGGAATCATAATAATAAAATCAATGAAATCAAAAGAAGGCAGAAAAAGTATTAATAAATATATCATACAAGTAGAAAATAGCTGGAGGATGGACTTACACCTAACCATATCAATTATCACATGAAATGTAGATCACCCCAGTTAAAAGGCAGAACTCATCAGCTTGGACCAAAAAAAAAAAAAATGACACCCAAGTATCTGCTGTCCACAAGGAACACACTTTAAATACACAAATAAGTTAAATGTAAAAAAACAAAACAAAACACAGAAAATGCCTACAGATATACCAGGCTTAAAAAAAAAAAAAAGATATACCAGGCTAACACTAATCAAAAGTAAACTGACGATTACACACAGACACACACATTGTGGTCATGTTGTCTGACCACAATGGAATTAAGTGAGAATTCAGTTGGAAAAAGATATCTGAAGAATCTCCAAATATTTGGAAACTAAGTAATCTACTTATAAAAAAAAAACCCTTAGATCAAAGAAGAAATCAAAAGAGAAATTAGAAAGTATTTTGAACTGAATGAAAACAGAAACACCACATGTTGGAATTTGCAGAATGCTACTAAAGCAATACTTAGGCTGAAATTTATAACACCAAATGCCTATATTAGAAAAGAATGTCCTCAATTTGCTAACGGGCATCTATGAAAAACCTACAGCTAACATCATACTTAATGAAAAAAGACTGAATTCTTTCTCCCTAATATCGGAAACAATACAAAGGATATTCATTCTCACCACTTGTATTTATAATTGTATTTGAGATTCTAGGCACTGCAATAAGACAAAAATATAAATAAATAAAATAAAAGGCATCCAGTTTGGAAAGGGAGAAGTAAAACTATCCTTATTCATAGCCCACATAGACAATTCTGTAGAGTCTACAAAAAGGCTCCTGGAACTAGTAAGGGAGTCAAGCAAGACTGTAGAATACAAGACTAATAACACAAAACATTGTCTTTCTAAATGTACAAAAATCTTCCGTGTGTCTGTATACCAGCAATGAATGATCAGAAATTGAAGTTGAAAATTACAATTTACAGTAGCATAAAAAATGTGAAATACGTAAGTTTAACTTTGATAAAGGTTATGAAAAACTGTGTGGTGAAAATGAGGAAACATTGCTGACAGAGGTTAAAGAAGATACAAGGAAATGGAGAGAGGTACTTTGTGGATCAGAAGACTCAGTGTTACCAATACAGCAATTCCCCCCAAATCGATCTATAAATTCAATAAATATTAACCAAAATTCCAATAGACTTTTTTTTGTAGAAATTGACAAGCTTATTCTAAAATTTATGTAGAAATTCAAGAGACTGAGAATAGATGAAACAGCTTTGAAAAAGAATAAATTTGGAGGGCTCATGTGTTCTGATTTCAAGACATATCACAGGCTATAGTAATCAAGACAGTGTGTAAAGATAAATAGACCGAGGAAACAGAATACGGAGTCTAGAAATAGACCTGCACGCATATGGATAACTGATTTTTGACAAAGACGTAAAGGCATTTGGTGAAGAAGGGATGGTCTTTTCAGCAAATGGTGCTGTAACTGTTGAATATGCCTGTTTTTAAAAAATAAATTTTGATCCTTACAACACATCACACACAAAACTGGATCATAGATTTAAGTATACGACTCAAAGTTATGAAACTTCCAGAAGAAAACATGAGAGAAAGTCTTGGTGATCATATCTTAAGCAAAGATACAATGACAAGAGCACAATCCACAAAAGAACAAGTTGATAAATACGGCTGCCAAAATCAAAAGCTTCTGCTTTTCAGAAGGCACTGTTAATAAGAGAATGTAAAGACCAGGCACAGACTGGAATAAGATATTTGCAAAGCATATATCTAATAAAAGACTTGTATCCAGAAAATACAAACTTTGTATTAAGAAGCAAACAATTTGCGCTTGCTTTGGCATCATTTACACTAAAATTGGAAAGATACAGAAAAGATTAGCATGGCCCTTGTGCAAGGATGACATGCACATTTGTGAAGTGTTCCATAATTTTTTTATGTCGTGGCCTACAGGCCAGTAAAAGATTCACATTAAAAAAACAACAACAACAGAACAGAAACAAACAATTCAATCTAAAAACAGCATAAGATTTGAATAGATACTTCACCAAAAATTCTTTAAAAAACCAAACTGACGGGACCCCTGGGTGGCTCAGTGGTTGAGCATCTGCCTTCCGCACAGGTAGTGATCCTGGGGTCCTGGGATCAAATCCCACATCAGGCTTCCTGCGAGGGGCCAGCTTCTCTCTCTGCCTATGTCTCTGCCTCTCTCTCTCTCTGTCTTTCATGAATAAATAAATAAAATCTTTAAATTAAATAAAATAAAACGAAACTGACGTTTATAATATGATCCAACCATTTCACTATAAGGCATTTACCGCAGAGAAAACAAAGTATATGTCCATACAAAAACTTCACAAAATGTTCATAGCAGCTTTATTTGCAATAGTTTGAAACTAGAAACAGCCAAATGTCCATTAGAAGGTGAACGAATAAAGAAATTGTGATATATCTGTATAATGGATACTCAACAATAACAAGAAATGAGCTATTCATAGATGTAACACTGTGAATGACTCTCATGGATGAAATATAATAAATTAAAGAAGCCAGACAGAAGAGGCTATATACTATGTGATGTTACTTATAGTATATACTAGCAAACCCAAACTAATCCATACTGTCAGAAAGTAGGTTAGTAGTTGCCTGGACAGCAGGGGGAGTGGGGTCATGAGTGAGAGGGACAGGAGAGAAGGATTACAATGGAGCAAGAAAAACTGTTGGAGGTGCTGCATATGTTCACAATTTGACTGAGGTGATGGTTTGATGGGTGTATACCTATGGCATAGGTATACAGCTTATTAAATTTCACACTTTAGTTTTAATTTCAAAAAGAAATCAAGTGAAAATTGTTCCTTCCTTCTAGATCCTAGTTAGGTTTAGAGACGAGCATGTCTTAACGTCATCTAGCCCAGGGCTGTCCAACATGGTAACCACTAGCCTCATGTGACCATTTGAATTTAAATTCATTACAACTATAATGAAAAATTTCATTTCTTAGTTGCAATAGGCACATTAAAGGGCTCAGGAGCCATATGTGGCTAGTGGCCATCCTATTGGACGGCACAGATTATAGAATATTTCTTTCATCAGAGAAAGTTCTCTTGGACAGGACTTTCCTAGATTCTATAGAGAACTGGGGATTGTCATAGTCTCATCAATACCTTTACAAACAACTGAGATCTTTTGCTGGCCATCTATTGAGAAGTTACTTTGTGCCAGAAACCACCCTTTACATGAATTACATCTAATTCTTACAAGGAAAGACTAAGGGTCCGAGAGGATTAAATAATTTCCTAAAGCTTATCGTTACTAAGTGGTGAGGCTAAAATGTAACCGTACAACTACCTAACCCAAAAGCCTGAACTCTTAGGCTATTCTCATATATCCTGTGGCTATACCACACCTTTTTCATTTTATACGTGTGAAGATTTTCTTTTTAGCTTCAACCATGAAGTCCTACATTTATCCCTCCTAAATTTTATCTTACTGGATTAAATTTACTGCTCCAGATTGTCAAAATATTTCAGGATCCTCATCATGTCATTCCATATGCCCATGAATTTCCCAAGGTCCATGTCTTTCGCCACTTTGATAAGCATGGCTTCCTAAACTCCATCCAAGTGGTGATTAAAATCAATAGGTCAAGGGACTGGGTGGAAGACTGTGGGCAGCTATTAGAAATCCCCCTTTAGGCCAACATCAGTTCACCAGTCTATACTCATTGAGGTACTAGCATCATGTACCATCCCTGTTCTTATATCAAGATTCTGTAGTTCGAGCCTAATACCCCTTTAGCATCATCGGAATCATATACTAATATTAATTAGCTGATCTGACTAGTTTACAGATGTCATCAAACAATATATGCTTCTAACCAAACATGGTACCTGGGGGGATCAAGATATGGGCCTTAACACCTTGGGAGTTAGGGACCATGGGCCATAGGAGCCATACGGGTCACTCAGTGGGTTAAGCATCTACCTCTTAATTTCAACTCATGTTGTGATCTGAGGGTTGTGAGATTGAGCCCCTTGTCGGGCTCCCTGCTCAGCTGGGAGTCTGCTTGAGATCCTCTCTCTCTCTCTCTCTCTCTGTCCCTCACCCTGCTCACATGGGCACTTTCTCTCTCTCTCTCTCTCTCTCTCAATTAAATACATAAATCTTTAAAAAATAGGTATCAGACCCTAGTATTGGTGTCTGTCATTTCCCACATTGCTGTCCTCTTCCTCTTCAGCTGCCCCAACTCTGAAGTGATTGTTTTAGGTCTGTTGCCCCCAAAACCAAACTATCTCAAAAACAATGGCTTCAAACAACAATAATCATTTATTTGCTTGTGGCAATTTTGGGCATGGCTTGGCAAGAGCACTTTGCTTTTACTCCACATGGCATCAGCTAGGGTGGCTGGAAGGACAGCTGGGGACTGGCACGATGAGGCTCCTCTGACACAAGCTCATGAAGTATATCAACTCTGAGGACCCTGTGATCCTGCCTCATGCTCTCCTGCCACCCGCCTCCCCCTCACTTCCAAACTCTGCCCATGTCGACCAACATGTGTTTCCCAGACTTGCCCTCCTCAGGCATCTTCAGGCTTCTGTCTAGTATGGCTTTCTTCCCTTTCCTTGACCAACTCCTATGCCTCCTTGAAGACTCAGTCAAGGTGTCACAACCACCTGGAAGCCTCCTCCGATAATCCCTATCCCCACACAATTCAGTTCACATTAGGTAACTCTCCACCATCTTCCCACAGCATGTGTTGCCCTTCGGAAAAGCACTTATCCCTCTATAATGGGTTGCTCTAGACTCTTCACTCTTTAAGAGAAAAAAAGTTGTGTTCTCAGTGTGGGGGAGATAGTAGATGCTCAGTAGGCTGAATCAATGAATGATGCAATGATAAAACAGATCTTGTAAACTAAAATGCTATCAAAATACCAGACTAGCAGCAGGACCCAGCACCTGAAAAAGGTCTCAGCCAAGCAAGTTCTCCCGGACCCAAGATGAAATGAGTTCGAGTATAGCAAGCATTCTTGACTAGGGCCTCAAGCACTAGTAAGCACTGTGTAAGCGTTTGCTGCCACTACTGTGATGACTTCTGCAGCTTTCAGAGGAAGAGCTGACCTTGTTAAAAAATTCTTTCTGCCTCCCTCATTATAGTTTTCCCTAGAAAGAGACCTTGAGTGATATCACCACCTTCTCACATGCTCCTCCTCCTCTTCCTCGGGATCTGGGCGTTCCCTGAGGTTAGAATTCCCGAAAGAGGAATCCTCTGGAAGAGGAAGTGTTCAAGGCTACCAACCTGGGTGTGTCTGACTCTTGGCAAAAGGTCGGTTGCCATCAGCTTCTCTCTCCTACCGGCTTCCATTGCAGCAGGTAGATGCAAGCATTGCCACCTGCCAGGTGTTTCTGAGCTTCCCCAGGCCTGGCAGAGCTAAGGAGAGGTAGGCATGAGCAGTGACAGACTTCTCTGGTATCTGCCACCCTGGGATCAGCATCCACCTTCCCTTTGCCCTTTGAGCTCAGGGTCATTTGGATTGGAGGCCAAGCAGACCCTCTGGAATGAAAGCCAGTCACACCTGGGGAGAAGGCTTGGTTTGAACCTTAATTTGGAAAAGATGCCAAGTTCTTCAAGTTTCCTCAAGCCTGGCTCTTGCCCTGCATTTCTGGGGTGGCCGGGAGCCAAAAGTCCCAGACTCCTCCTCATCACGTCCCTGCCTCACCCTCCCAGGAATTTGGGGAAACCTGAGGATGGCAGGTTTGACCTGAACTGTGATTAATATTTGGTGCTGGGAAAACCAGAGTTCTGGGCTAAGCATGAAAATTTTGGGGGTGAGGGGGAAAGGGGACTTTCCAAGATGGCCCTGAGAGAACAAGACAGGGTAGGGTCTTGGAGAAGAAGCCCAAGTGCCAAGGGAGTCTGAGAAGCGCTGAAAAGTAAAGGCATGTGGGAATGGCGGATGTAGAGTCTTGAAGAACCACATTAGGGGCAAAAATAGGGTGAGAATCCTGAAGGAGGGACGCTGGAGTCTGGTGGATGATCTGAGGGAAAGAATGGATTCGGTGCTTCTGTCTTGCGTTTCCAGGTAGACCTCGCTTCCTCAGGCTCTCTTTTTTGACCATACAGTGTCTCCCAGGGCAGCACTGAGCTAATCCTCACCCCACTCGGGAGCCAGATTCTGTGGGTGCAGATCCCAGCTTCTCCCTCACTAACTCTGTGGTCCTTGTCCAAGCTCTTTTTAAGCTCTTTTTCCCTGAGTTCCCTCAATCTGCGTGATGTGGTTGAGAAGAACACCTCCTCACAGGGTTATAAAGAGCAAATAAAATAATACAGCAAAAGTGCTTAGCACAGGGGTGCGCGGGTGGCTCAGCAGGTTAAGTGCCTGACTCTTGGTTTCGGTTCAGGTCAGGATCTGAGTTGTGGGATTGAGCCCCGAGTGGGGCTCCATGCTCAGCCAGGGGTCTGCTTGAGGAGTGTCTCTCTCTGCAACTCCCCCCATTCCCTCTCTCTCAAATCAATAACTAAACCCCTGAAAAAAATAGTTAGCATAGAGGTCAGCTCTTGAGTGGTAAGGGCGATGTGATGGCCGTGACTGGCTAATGACTTGTCTCTTCTACCACTGAGAGGTCTGTGGGGGGCCAGGGCTGTTGGTGCTGTTTGCCACTGTATCCTCAGAACCTAGCTCAGTACCTGGCGAATCCCAAGGGCCCACTGGGTGTTTGTTGAATGAATGTTGAAGTGACTAAGGTGGACTTATGTTAGGGCCCTTGTAGGGATGGGGGCATAGGGATTTGGATCACTATGGGCACCCTCTAAACATTTTTCTCTCAGTGATCCAAGTTTTAAAAAAAAAAAGACAGCAAGGTTATTCCTAGAGATGATCACTTTTATTTCCTTTTTTTTTTCTGTAGTCTCCACAAAGTTTCCCTAGCAAAACAAGGATAATTTATTTTTATTTTTGAGAGAGTGTGTGCGAGCAGAGGTGGGGGTCCGAGGGGGAGGAGAGAGAGAATCCCCAGCAGACTCCTCACTGAGCATGGGCGACTGGGGGCTCGATCTCAGGAACCTGAAAACCTAACCTGAGCTGAAATCAGAAGTCTGATGTTCAACTAACTGAAGCTTCCCCCAGGATTACTTTCCTAATGGTTTAAAAGAGAAAATGCTGATACAGCTTTGTTACCAGTAGAGCAGGTGCTCTACTCCTCTCCTCTTCTCCCCTCCCCTCTTCCCCAGTCCTCATCACCACACTGGTAGGGGTGCTTGTTTTTAAAAACTCATGTAAATAAAATCCTAGAAGCTGGAAGAGAGAGAGAGAGAGAGAGAGAGAGAGAGAGAGAGAGAGAGAGAGAATGCTGTTAAACAAACCTAACACTATGCAAGGACTGGAAGGGAGGAGCCATGACTGAAGGATGAGCATGAGTAGGTAATGCAGGGGATGGCTTCTGCTTCTCCTCGCCTGCCCATCACCCTCTCAGCTTTCCAGTGCCCCTTGGAGGTCTTACTGGATGCTTCCTGCCAGGGGAATTCTCAAAGCACAAAGCCATGAGGATGAGGCTCCTGCTTTTTTGATCTGATGAAGGATCTGACTGAAGCACATTTGAGCTCTAAAAGGATCTCCACATGTTCAGAGGGAAAGAACATTTTCAGCCCTAAATCTTGTGGTGCCCAGTAATGATCATGAGCCCATGTGGTGAAGGGTGAAACATCTCGTGGTGCCCACTCTGGCCCTGCCGCTCTTGGTAACAGTGGAGTACTAGTCTCCAGAGGCCCGTCCCAGGTTGGGGGACACTAGCAGCTGCCCATGGGAAAGGAAAGGAGAGTGGTCTGGAGGGAAGACGACTGGATCAGGCATTGAGGTGCTCAGGTTGGAGTGCTAGCTCTACCTGGCTGCATGATGCTCCAGTCACTGAGCCTCGGTTTCCCTTCTGGAAAAGACAATAGGAACATCTTCCTTACCTATGAGGGATTTTGAAAATAAAGCAAGACCATCTGTGGAAATGCTTTGGAGATTATGAAATGATGACAAATGCTATATAGGAATGGGAAGAGTTTTGGTGGAGAAGTGGAAGGCACAGACTCCCCTCAGTGAGTTACATCCTGTTGCTTGCATTTTCAAGTGACAATACATTTACTAGGGTGCCTGAGTGTTTCAATAAGTTAGGCATCCAACTCTTGATGTCAGCTTGGGTCTTGATCTCAAGGTCATGAGTTTAAGCCCCATGTTGGGCTCCACAGTGGGTATGGAGCCTACTAAAACAAACAAAAAACAAAAAAGACATTTATTGAGTTCCCCCTTCAGCTAGGAGTGGCTCTGTATGTTATATTGTTTTGTCCTCATTTGCCCCATGTTCTAGAGGAGGACACTGAGGTTAAAAGAGGTTAGCCTTATGGGACTTACCCAAGGTTGCACAGCAAGTAATTGGCAGATCTCAAATCTGGCTCTTCTTTCTCAACCCAACTTGTAGTGACCAGCTTGTCTTGGTTTGCCCAGGACTCATCTTTAAGAATGAAAGTTCTATGTCCCAGGAAGCCCCTCAGTCCTGGGCAACCTGGGATGGTTGGTCACCCTAAGGCTGGGCTTATTCCATAAGTCAGCAGCATTTGGCTTTCCCAATCTCGATGGAGGCTATAGACCAGTGAAGGCCCCCAAATTATTCTCCTGCTTTCTCCTATGGGAGAGATGGTGGGGCCTCCTGCCCTGGAAAGACCCTTCTCTAGGTAGGATTAACATTAAAAAACTCAACCAAGAGGCCAAGTGGCATCAGAAGATCTGATCTTTCAGCATCAGATTTGCATCTCTTTCTGTGACTTCCATCACTGAGCATGTTGTGACTACTCTTAGGTAAATAGGTAGAGAGAAAAGGCAATTCTTGCTTTCCAGGTGAATGTCCCTTGCTGTGCTCCTTATCCTTCCTTACACATAGATGCAGCACGTGATTTGTAACATAGAAGGGCAGACCCCACATCTGCCAACGAAGAAACTGAGTCACAAAGGTTCACTTGTCCAAAGTTATACAGCTAACAAGTGTCAAAATTATAACCAAAGCCAAGTCTTCTAAGGTTTTAAATTTAGAGTCTATGAACTCCTGAGTATTTATAGATGGACATCAGAGAGAAAGTTTATACATTCTGTGCATTTTGGGAGAGGGGCATTCCATATATTTCACAAATTTCTCAAAAGAACAAAGCAGACATCTTGTATCTTTAGTCTGGGCATGAATTTTTTTCTGTGTTCAAACCATGATTATGCTACGAGAAAAGCTTTATGAATGGCAAGCTCCTCTGGCACTTGAAATGTGGTTAAGTATTATAGTGCTTCGAGTGCATTAGGTAAAACAGTTAATTTTACTTTGATATAAATGACTAAATTGAAATTTTTTTCTCTTCTTGTTTGATAATTCTTTAATATCTAGAGAATGTCACATACAACATTTTTCCTTCTGGTACCACATTTTGTTTGATCTCTAGCAGAGGTGCATATACTGAAAGAATAAGACCTATACAATTTGACTCTTCAACAGCTAGGGTTGCCTGCCTCCACTTCTTCCTAGGGGCTACTTGTTGTGGATGCTGAGAGAGAAGCATGAAAATCTTTGGGCTTGACCTCTCTGCTTTTTCTATGGCAGGGCTGCACCTAAAGGGAACAGAAGAAAAGTGTTTCTATGGTACAAATCCAGGGGCCCTTACCTACTGGGCAACCAGCTTAGTGGGCAAGTTCTTCATGTTGAATTCATCAGAACTTACAGGAGGCTGTGAAGAAACACCAGAAAACTCTGCAATTGTCTACACTTTTGGAAGTTTCCACTATCTACCATTTATTCCTTTAATCACTCCACAAACATTTACGGAGGATCTACTACGTGCTACATTTTGGAGGCAAAATAATGAGCAAAACAGACAAGATCCCTGTCATCATGGAGCTTATATCCAGGCAAGAGCTTAACTGTATGTTCTCCAACTAAAAGGTTAATTTAGGAAAGGAGCCCTCCAGTTGCTAGCTGGAACGCACTCACTGCTGGAGGAGACACAGTTGCAGTCCTCCTCAAGCTTCAAGCCTGACAGGAAGGAGATTTCAGAATGGCTCAAATAACTCAAAGTGAAAATGAACAGAGCACAGAGTAAGTTCACAAGTGCTGAGAGGAGACTAAGCGGAAAAGAATGGAGCGGAGCAAGAAGATTCCTGGGGAAATTGCAACATGCTTTAAGTTTGAGCCTTTAAGCTGAAAATCCTAGCTCACTTTTTTTTTAAAAGATTTATTTATTTATGAGAGAGAGAGAGAGAGAGAAGAGAGAGAACCTGAGTGTGGGGAGGGGCAAAGGGTGAGAAACTCAAAGAGACTCCAGGCTGAGTGTGGAGTCCAACTCGGAGCTCAATCTCACGACCCTACAATCATGAGCCAAAATCAAGAGTCCTACCCTTAACCAACTGAGACACCCAGGTGCCCCTCCTTGCTCACTTCTAAGAGATGCTGACAGCTGGCTCCTGCTCAGTATGCCGGATGGGATGAATCTGTACCTAGAATATGGTGGAGGTTTAACTCAACTAGTGGAGACAATCTGCTAGGAAGGGAAGTCTAAGCAAAACCTCTGGCTTTCTGGAAAGACGATCCTAAGAGTTGGGATAGTATGGTGATAGAGCGCTGCTGGTCGGGGTTTCCTCCAGGAGACAATATGAACCAAGGTGTAGTCTTCCCTCCTTCCTGCTCTCCCACCTCAAGTATTTCAGATCTGCGAGCCCTTGCTTTGCTGCCCACTTTGCATGGTTACATGCAGCAAGTCAACAGCCTCCAGCTCAACCTCTTCCTCTCCCTAGGTCTCTTGAGATGAAGCTCCCCGCCAGGAACTCCCTGGCTCTCAGTGCCTGTGGGAACAGCTCTCTTTAACTGACATGGTTCATTTTACCAATAAGGAAAAAAACCACATCTGATTTCTACAGAATCAGTTTCTGCTGACATGTTTGGACTTGTTTGTTGGGAAGGGTGCTCTCAAGCCATATAATCTATACCATTTGCTGCCCTGCTTTTTCTTTGCTTGGAGGGAAGACGTGTCTTTTTTTTTTTTTTAATTGTAGGGAGGTTTCTGTATTTGCAGGAAGAAGCCAGAAGGAGTGACAAAGGTCAAGTGAATGGAAAGATACTGGATTGAGAGTTCAGAGATGTGAGTCCCCAGTCCACCACTATTCAGCTGTGTGGCTTTGGACAAGACACTTCACCCTTATCAGAACTCCAGTGTTTCCGCATCCATAAAAGAAGACTGGGCCAGGTGCTTCTTCATGTCTGGTAGAATGGAAGGGTTAAAACTGATGGTGCCGGAGCCAGGCTGCCTAGATTGCATTCAGCTCTGCCACCTGCTCCCCAATGCCCCAAGGTGAAGCGTAGAATGCAGCAGATAGGAAGATCAAAAGAGATAATGCATAGAGATGCTTAAAACTGTGCCTGGGCTAATAAATATGCTTAACAGTTGTCAGCTATCCCTGTTAATCTAGCCTCTTCCGTCTGTGAACTCTGAGTTCGTGACCACGAGAAATGTAAGCTCATATGGAATGGAAAGCACACGGGACATTTGGACTTGATATGAGTCTTCTGGTTCTCCTTGGAGCAAGTCAAGACACAAGGGCCAGAGAACAGAACTTCACCTTCTCCCAGTGGCTCATGCCTTCTTGGGTGGACTTCTGTGATATGTTGCCTCGAGAGAAATGCAACTGTGATATGTTTGTAGTGGCAGGATTGGAAGGGGAGGGAAGTGAGCATGTTGGCATGCGGTGTTACACAAGAACTAAATTTTTATCTTCCAAGCTGATAGATCGTTTCTAAAACAAAGAGTATGAAGTAGCAAATAAATTCATGGTTTTTTTTAGAATTATGGAGCTAGGTAACAGAAGAGGAACCTGAATGTTCTTAGATTGCCTACAGGGCATAGGAATAGGGGCTGGGGGTGCTGGGACAACTGACTGCAGTTTTCATCATATGTATGCCTTCTAAAAATATGTACGTGGTCATCTTTGATTAAGAATAAACATTAAGTTACAAAATACAAATAAATGCAATGTATTACCCTAGAGTATGTAGTCAGTGGGATTTACTGTTTAGCTAAGGAAGTTTAAGCTTCGGGTCCCTCACTTGCATGGGCTCCTTTCAAGTCCCTGGAAGGGTCTTAGCAATGTTCACACGTCATTCTTGTAAAATTCACAAGAGGAAGATATGTTAGCCTCCATGAGTTAAGATCAGTGTCCTTTTCCACTCTGACTTCTCCTCGTGGCAGGTGACATGAGAGAAGCTACAATACCTGGGGGATCTGGCTAAGGAGCGGTTGACTTGGATGCATTTGCCTTTATCAAGATGTATTTCCATGGCTTATAATCACATCTGTGTATGGCTAAGATATTGTTAGCCATTCTGGTGTGAGAAAAGCACCCGGAATGCTCCTTCCACCCACGATGCTGATTCTTGTTACTGGAAGTGTGCGAGCGATAGAAGAGAAGCAAGGTTGGAGATGTATGGAGACAGAAGGAAGTGTGTTGAAAATTCTTCCACTTCCACAAATGTAAAATTGTAAGCCAAAGATCTGGTTTTCATTAAAGTCTAGTCAATATGGAAATATTTATTCAATAATGCAATATATATGATTAGAAATGAATCAGATACTTTTTTTCTCTTCTGATGGGCACCTTGTGAGGCAGAAATTATCAGAATTTCCATGTTTGTAGGGTGCAAACCTGTTATATACATCATGCATTCCAACTATCCACAACAAAAACCCAACTTTGGGCAACCACACCAGAGGAAAGACAAACTTATCTTTTTATGCTCTTTGTAGAAAATAACATTTAAAAATTATTGTCAAAGAAGTAGCAAACAAAGGGATGTTGTGTAGTTAATTCATAAATGTGTTCATTTATCTCCCTGGGTTTTGTGGTGCGTGATATTTGTCAGCTTTCAAAATTTGTAATTTGTTATGATTTCTTGTATCATTCTAAATCAAGATTCACTTTGGTCTCTAATTTTGTACTCTTATTTTAAAATTTCTTTTCTTAAAATGTATCCTCCCTCTCTGATTATATGGGGTACAAGCCTCATAGAAGCTGGGTCGGGCCCTGGCTGAGGTTGAAATCTATAGAGGTTCGGTGTAAAGTTGTCAGATTTGACCAATGAAAATACAGGATTCCAGTTAACTGTGAGTTTTAGATAGATAAGCACTGAAACTGGGCATCTTGTATCCATCCAGTGGGAATATGAAAGAAAGAAGAGTCAACTCAACCACGGTGGAGGTAGGGAGGAGGAAGGAGGGGGTAGAGGGAAAGGTAGAGGGGAGAGATTTCACACAAGAAGTCACACTAGAGCTAACTTTTGAGGACTGGATAGCATTTGCAAGGCAGAAATGCAAGCGGGGAGCTTTCTAGGTGAGAAGGGGCAGTGAGGTGTTTGGGGTTCATCAAGAGAGAGGAAGTTGGAGATGTGGGCAAGGTCTGAATTGTGAAGGTTCTGAAGTCTATGGGGGAGAGGCTGACTCTTTATCCTAGTGGCCCCTGGGAGCCATGCTGGGAGTTTTAGGCTGGGGAGCACCAAGACTGGGTTTACATGTTAGAAAAAGTCTGGCTGCCTAAGAGAAGATGGGTTGTTGGGAATGAGACCGGATCAATGATCCAGGAAAGGAATGGGGACACAATGCTTGGACTCTTTCTGCTACCCATCCCTGGCTTCTCCTCCCCAGTCTTCATATAAGTTATTTCATGCCATTTGACCTGTAGAATCCTTGGCGTAACATGTCAAATGGGACCTGAGGCTCTAGATCAGCAGGACTTGACTGAGAGCCCTGTGGGTGAAAAGAAGCATAGGTGCCCAATTTATCCTCCCCTCCCCCACTAGGCAGGATCAGCCAGTTCAGATTTCCTTAGGTTATGGACTTCCTGGGCGAAGGCAAGTCAGAACAGCTTTGCTTGGGAGAGTTACATTATCTTCTCTGCTAAACAGGCTTGATGTTCCCCATAGCTTTGTGTTCCACTCCATTCCATCTGATCCTAAGATAAGAAGGCAGCATGGGGTTAGGAAGGGCACTAAGCTAGAAGTCAAGATGGAGCTTTGAGAGCAGAGTGCCCCATCCTCACTGTGTGGCAGGAGGGCTGGTTCATGCTTCCATTTGTTCATTGCTATAATGGGAATGCTGAACGGGGAGCTCTCTGCTATCATTTTTGGCCCTCATTTCTAAATCCCAAACAAAAGAGAAACTTTTTAGGTTTAAAGTCCCCAAGGACTGGGAAATTTATCCTTTTTTTGCTCTATTTTCAAAGATACATACAAATTTCATACATATCTTTACAATCCAAATGTATTCATCAAGACATTTAAACATTTATATTCTTTTCAAGTTCCTATTTACTTCCCAGATGGAATATCCATTCATCACTATCAACATTTCTTTCTTTTACAGATCCTTTCTCTATCATTATTTCTTCCTTTTTTTTTTAAAGATTCTATTTATTTATTCATGAGAGACACACAGAGAGAGGCAGAGACACAGGCAGAGGGAGAAGCAGGTTCCCGATGGGGAACCCGATGTGGGACTCATCTTAGGACCCTGGGATCACACCCTGAGCTGAAGGCAGATGCTCAACCACTGAGCCATCCAGGTGTTTCTCTCTCATTCTTTCTAGTGTGGTACAGTCCTCACCATGATATGCACAGAATCATTCACACAGACCATATCCATTTTGTCCAGATCACTCAGTAGGGCCACACCACTCAACTCCATGGAGCCTCATTCCCATAAATGGCAATGGGCACGGTGCCCTTTGGAGTTGTGCAATGCCTGGCTCACTTTTTGCCTGACCTCCAGGATTTAGCACTTAGAGGAGTGGGCCAGCTGCACTCTTTTATAGAGAGAAAATTATCCTGCCACCACCATGAACAGTTCATGAAGTCGGAGTGGATAGTGGGTGGGGATAGGGGACTGGAAGACGTGAGGGAGCTGTGTCCAGCACACATCAAGCTCAGAGCATTCTCCATTCTGGCTTGAAAGTCTTCTTTCACATTCTTTCTGCTTCCCCACGTACCAGATGGAAAACTGAGCTCTGGTATTTCAGTGGTGGGTCAACTGATTGTAGAAGGCCCAATTCTGAGGTTAGACACAGCCCTACATTTACGGATCAAATCCATAGATTTACTGCAATCCTGGAAGGGATGCCATTCCATCTCAATCTATATTCTTACTTTAAGTATTATATTACACAGCAAGGCTTAGGATGGAGGGAAGTAATTTCTTATTGTCTTTCCTCTCTCCCAATTGAGGGCCTCAAAATGGGACTGTAAAATTAATAACAGAGGTTACCACTTAAAAAAAATTATATAGACTTCACAGCCAGCATGAAGCTCAGTGAGGGGCTTGAACTCTGAGATCATGACCTGAGCTGAGATCAAGAGCCAGACACTTAAACAACTGAGCCACCCAAGTGCCCCAACGGTTATCATTTTTTAACCTCCTATTATTCACCAGGCTATTTAAATCTACATGCCTTGCTCATAAGATGAGTATTCAGTAGGCACAGTTAGCACCATTCCGCAGATGAATAAACAGAGGCGCAGAGATGAACCGGCTTGGCTTCAGTCTACCAGCCACAGGGAGCAGAGGCAGGCACCCTAACCCAGGCTGCCGCCGGAGCTATAGTCCCAGCCGCTATGATACACCACATGCTGGAGAGGAACTATAAACACATCACATATTTGTCCTTCCTCTGCAACTTTCCTGATATGACATCTCTGCCCTGAAATGAAAGCTGGGTCAGAACATACCGTCTGAGCACAGGGGGTTGAATACAGGGTGAGAGCCAGCAAGGATAGTTTTGCAATCATGTAGCATGTGGGGCTGGGCTGCCGCCATCTATGAGCTACAAGCCAGGAGGCTCAGGCCATGCTGGGAACACAGCACCCACCTTCCTGCCCAGCCCCTCTGTGGGAAAGCAGGGGTGGGGGCATGGGAGATCTCTGGACTCAAGAGATCTCCTTTCTCTCTGACAGAAGGAACAGAGAGACATCTATAACTCCTAAGTAAGGTGTCTACTTTTCCAGGTGCCTGGCACACACACAAGGTGGGAATAAATAATATTTATTGAGTACTTGCCATGGATCAAGTCCATTAGCTCGTTCAAATCCTCATAGTTTATTTTACTTATTTTATCAAGCTTCAGAAAAGTCATAAACAGCTTGTCTAGTGTCTCACAGAAAAGAGGGAAAGGAAGTGTATAAATCTAGAGCTCTACTGGGGCCATTCTAATCTACTGCTTCTTAGAACATGTATCATTAAGTCCAAGATCCTAGACAAGGTTTTTAGCCCACGTAGCTTCTTTCCCTCATACTTACCCCAATAAAAAGTCCCCAGATTTCCTTGTTGCTCTTTCTTCTCTGCCAGTGTCCTGCCCATCACCCCCTGGTCTAGTTACATGCAAGGTCTGCTCCAGCCCTGTCCAAAGGGCCCAGTGGGTCTCTTGTAATTGCATCCCATCTTCATCGAGAGTGCTTCATTTGGTAAAAACAAGCTCTGCTTATTTGGGGATTTCATGTTTGGGGAGGAAACTTTTTACATCCTATATCTCCCTCACCATCACCCCAAACCCTGATGCCTAGAGAAGTCATAATGTAGAGTTTGTATAAAAAAAAAAAAGGTAATTTAGATGGAGGGTCTTCTGTTCCAAGAGCAAGGCAAGGACTTGACTCTAGGCTCTCTTCTGAGTCTGCCACTGGCTGCTAAGCCCCTCTAGTTCCTCATTTTCTCACTTTCTTCTTCTCATTTTCACTCCCTGCTTTAATTGAGAAGAAAGGGCCTCCCAAGGGATATGAGAAAGAGGAAAGAGATGATGTCCAAATAGATACATTTCTGGAGGGGGGAAAGATGCTTCTCATAAAGTCAAACAAAATATTTCATGTAGAGCATTTAGCTAGTGCTTGGCACAAAAAGGTGTTCAACAGCTGTATGAGGCATTGGGCAGATGGAGTGTGCCGGGACCAGGGACACCTGTGGTGTCTCATGGGGTTGGTGCTGTCAGGGTGTGGCCATCAGGAGAGTACTTTCCTGAGTTTGCCTGCAGGGTACAGTTGGTGGTATGCCATAGCTCTCAGGAAAGTGACCTAACTTGGATTTTTCTATATGGACACAGAATTGCAAGAAATTCTCATTTGCATGGAGATGGGGAGTTTATTCTTCCTAGAAGCTACATGTCAAAACCCAGAAGAAAGAGGCATTTCTTAATCATGATTAATCAGCTGTATCTTAAAGAAGCAAGAAAAGAGAACAATTAAGGAAATGAGATGCTAAGGAAACAAGGAGAAAAATAATCTCCCAAAGGTGGACCCACCCAGTAAACCTTGACAGCATTTCCTCTTATCCACCTGCATAAAAGTGACCGGCCCTTTCCAAGTGGCAAGGAGCACAGAGAGAGAAGACACAGGAGCAGCCTGGAAGTACCGAGTAAGAGGTAAGACTCCTGCAGGGCCTTTGCTGGAGGCTTTCGGGCACGTTGTCCTGGCCCTGGTCTCTCACTGCTGCAGAGAGGTGACCTGTCATCATTGTGTATGGCCTAGGTATTTTGCAGGACAGGGAAGGGTACTCCCTATTGAGGATGAACCTTCTAGGACTTTGTTCTCAATAAGAAAAGATGGAGAGTGGGGGGAAAAGGAGGGCAGAAAGGAAGGGAAGAGGAAAGATCTTTTTGTTCTAGGAGCTGTGCTGGACACTTGATATCTTTTTTTTTTTTTTTTTTAGGCTTTGCAGTATTAAATAGCACTTTTTTTAAAAAAGGATTTTATTTATTTATTTGAGACAGAGACAGAGACAGAGAGAGCACAAGCAGGGGGAGGGGCAGAAGGAGAGGGAGAAGCAGACTCCCCGCTGAGCAGAGAGCCCGACCCCAGGACCCTGAGCTGAAAGGCAGATACTTCACCACTGAGCCATCCAGGCGCCCCTATATAGCTCTTTATTTATTTATTTATTTATTTATTTATTTATTTATTTATTTATTTAGTGTAAATAGCTCTTTAAATGTAAGGAGCACCACTCGCTCAGTGGGACCTGATCAGAAAGGTGCTGCTGTCTGTGTGGCGTGAGGAGATCTGCTGGGATATCCAGTTGAGTGCCCGAGGGAATGCCACACACACCCAGCACACCCATGATGGAAGTGAGGGCTCTGGGTGGGCACCGCGGACCACGCTGGACAGAAGGCTGGTCTCCTCACACGCGCTGTCTTAAGACTCCTCTTTAAGGCTAAGGCCCGGGCTAGTGCTGGGGAGAGTCAGGGGAAGAGACCCAACAAGCTGTACAACCATATCATGTGTACTTTCCCCAACGTGTCTATATGACACCAGAGAGTGGGTAAATGGAAGAGGCAGAGAGGACAGGGGAGGGGGGGGGTGATGGGATCAGAAGAGTCTGGTCCTGTCTAGGACTAGTGAGCTGCAAACATGTTCCCGATGGCCTCTTGCTCAGTGGGTGACAGAGAGGAAGCCACCAACTTGCCCCTCTCTCTTTGCCTGGGGGTGACCTGCGCCTCCCTCGCCTATTTCTCCAGAAGGTAACATCTTCAGAGTTGGCTTCAGACAAACGATTTTAAGCAGATACACATCGGGGCTTTATAATAAAAGAGTGTCTCCTATTTCAGGAGCAAACATAAAAAACCAAATGTGCTTTTAGGGTTTTTCAGATCTGTTGCCTAATTCCTAGGGCGTATTACCAACACTGTTTTTCCTATTTAATTTATTAAAAACAATGCTTTTTCACCACTGTTGACAAAATGAGCCGTGTTGAGTCATAATGGAGTGATATCCACACAAATAGACTCCCTGGGACTTGAGAGAGCACTGTATTGTGCTTTCTGGGGCGAAGGTGGGGGCACCGGGGGGAGGGAGAGGTCTCATTCAATTGATTCAAGAAAACCAGAGGAGGAGACACATGACCATGAACTCCACAAGGCTCAGTCTTGTTTTATTGGTGGCTGTCTGGCTTGCCTTGCGCGGTCCAAAGGGGATCTTGGTCTGGGGTCTCCGCTGCTTTCCCCTCTAAGCCAGGCAGCTGACTCCCACCCCTTCCTGCAGGACATGAAGGCACAGCGAGTTTCCCTCTGGCTCGTGGCTGCTATGGTCTTTCTGTGGTCAGTGCGTGCCCGAGGTCTGAGGAGGTGTCTGATTTCCATGGACATCCACCCAGTAGAAGAGACTTTCCAAGAAATCAAAAAAACCATCGTGAGTATGGGTTGAGGGTGATGGTTTGGGCAAGGGGACGTGTCTCACCTTCTGTCTTAACTTGAAGAGCAAGCTCCTCTTCATCATCCTCTGTGTCTTCAGGGGGGACATGGAGTACTCATTGCCTGTGTCTTTCTGTCCTTGTGTTTCCCTCCATAGCAAGCTAAGGACACCTTCCAAAATGTCACCATCCTGTCCACATCGGAGACCCTGCATAGCATTAAGGTATCGGCCCGCATCTGCTCTTTTTGTGTTATTATTTTTATGGTGAAGCGGCCCTGGTCCGAGAAAGAAATCCCCACCCTGTCTTCTTCTTCCTCCCCATCTCCCGCGTGCTCTCTGAATATTCCTGGTTTCTCATTTGCCAGCTGATGTGCGAGGGCACACTGATGTCTCAGGGACTTGGAGACCCCTAGGAGGAATCGAAGAAGCACCACCTACCTAGAGAGGGACTGGGGGTGCCACACCCTCAAACCGAGGCAGGTTCTCTGTGGCTTAGGGCGATTCTGGAAGGTTTTCACGGGGGAGCTGAGAAAATGAGCAGTGACTTAAAAGCTGAGTTGGCTGTGGGTCAGTGGTTCAAGGAGGAAGGAGATTGGAGATCAGGGAAATTACATGTGAGACCAATGACGGTGTGTCAGGAGGCAGCGAGGCAGCCAGGCTTGTGGTGTGAGGGGTGTGCAAGTGAGTCAGGTGAGCGGAAGAGGATGAAGCGGAGAAATACACTGGAGTCATCTTACCAAGAACCTTCAAAGTCAGGTGGAGCCTTGACCTTGTGATATGGCAATAAGGAATCACTGTAGATTTTTGAGCCAAAGACTCCATGACCACAGGATCTTTCTGAAAGGTTGTCTGGTGATGTTCAATCCAGGCGCCCCTACATAGCTCTTTACAAATGCGAGGCAGGAAAGCCACTAAAGAGATGAGTCCAACCCTCCAGAGATGTTGAGTGTGTTACAAAATAGTTGATTTACGAGGTAAGAATTTACAAAAGGGGCCACTGAAAAGTGCCCTTAAAAATGAGCTCCTCCTAGTGCTTGTAAGCATTCTAGAAAAAATCCTTTTTTTTTTCAGTTATTTATCTGCCAGAGTGCAAAGGAGAGTTGCAACGATTTACTTTTTTATTTTCTCTTTTCTTTTGGCTTCTCTGAGCAAGATAATTCCTCTAGGCAGTGTTGGGCTTGATCTATTTGTTGTAAGTAGATGTTGCTACTTACTAAGTGCTAGTCCAGCCAACCACATGACAGAGTCATAGGAGAGTGCAGCTGGAAGGGACCTGGAAGGCCACCCATTTCAGAATCAACATTTTATTTTATTTTTAAAAATAATTTATTTGAGAGGGAGAGAGAGAGAGAGAGAGAGAGAGAGAGAGAGAGAACAGGGTGGGGAGCAGCAGAGGGAGAGGGAGGACCCTGGGATCATGACCTCAACCCAAGGCAGACGCTTAACCAGATGCTTAACCGACTGAGCCACCCAGGTACCCCTGAGCCACCCAGGTACTCCTGAAACCACCGTTTTCACATAAGCAAGTTGACAGCTTGGGCGAGAAAATGTCTAGTCTGTGGTTGAGCCAGTGGTTGAACCCCTAAGCCCTCTCTGTCTCCAGATGCTTTCTCCTCTCTAGGTCTAGTAATGGCTGATGTGGCCTAAGCATCAATGAGGGTGCAAGTCTTTATCATATTCCCTCCCTCCCTCCCTGATAAAACAAAGGTGTGCAACTTTTTGCTGCCTTGGTCAAGGGAACCGGCAGGAGAGGAGGAGGAGGGTTTTGCATTACAAGTAGTTTGCCATCTAGGAGAGGCTGCTTGGGGGGCCAAGGAGCCTCTGCTGCTTTAATGCTGATGGAGATGGATGCACCATCCCGCTTCACACCCCTCCCTTCTCAGACGGGACCCTAAATCTGCAGAGCAGCTCCCTGGCGCTGGGGGCAGGCTGTAATTTGCTAGAAGGAAACTCAGCCTGGCCAACTGCTCTGAGCTGCGTCCTGGGAATTTAAGGCTCTCCCCTCCCCCTGGAGAGATGTGCACACTGCCAGCTGCACACTCGCCCAGATGCACCCACTGCTGCAGCTGTGAACAGTTTCCACTCTCGCCAATCTTAGCTCCGTTCAAATGATCCCCGCCAGGTTCAAAAGGACAGACTGGGATGGTGAGGGGAGCAGGGCGGTCAGGACCAACACGATGTCATTGCCATGGAAGGAATCGTGGCCAGTGCACGCCCCGTGCACACAGAGACGGATACTCACACGCATGTCTTAATGTGCATGTTGAGGGGTGAGAGAGTGCCGGGGGTGGACGGCGGCACAGCATAAGGAAGTCCTTTTCCAGAAGGCTGCTCAGACATGGGTCCTTTCAAAGGGGAGGCCCTGAATTCCTGGAAGGGTTTGAGCTGAAGTTAGTGATGATGTGCCGGGATGCAGTAGAGAGAGTTCGAGACTGTGCCTGGGCTCCATCGCTTGCTATTTTATTTCCTGGCCATAAAGAAGGAGGAGCTGCCATCTTTCTCCAGTGCCTTCGTCATAAGCTTATTTGATGTGCTGAGAGGACATGGATACTCTGAGACTAATATGAATTTTTTATAGAAAAATTGATTTAGCTATTTTGTTCCTTGATGCCCCTACAAAGACTTGCTTTGGTGTCTAAGACAGTAAAAGAGGGCCCCCGGGGGTTTTCTCTAATTTGTATCTGTAGCCCTCAGACGTATGCTGCATGACCAAGAACCTCCTGGCATTCTACGTGGACAGAGTATTCAAGGACCATCAGGAGCTGAACCCCCAAATCTTGAGGAAAATCAGCAGCATTGCCAACTCTTTCCTCTACATGCACAAGGCTCTGCAACGATGCGTGAGTGGTCACATCAGGACTCTGTGTTCCCTGACAGCCCCAGGGCGAGCCCAGGACATGCTGGTTCCACTCAGGCTTTCTGAAGTGGTTCCTGGCCTCCCAGGAAATCCCCTGCCCTGTCATCCATGAGGAGAACTGTCCAGAACCTATTCCTCAGGGCTCCCTCCTGGCTGATACCTCATCAGTTCCCACTTCCTCATGGAGAATCCTCCTGGGGCAGCCTTATATCAAAGTGTTCCTTCAGGGATGTCAGGGCTGGCCTGGGAGACAGGCATGCCCAGGAGTCCAGGCTAATCATATGCATCTCTTTAGTTTCTTTGTTTGTGGTCCTTCGGGGTTTCCAAACCCATTAACTTCTGAGCTGGGTTGTTGCATCCCATGGTCTATCCCTGCGGGTTGCCTATAAATTCATTGTGCTCTATTAAAAACAAACAGCAGGAATAAAACCAAACTCAAACAACCCAACACAAACTTGGACCAGGAGAAAGCCTAGGTTCTAGCCCCATCCCTGCCAATGGGAACGCAAGTGACCTTGTGGCAAATTATCTCTCCTTTCTGTGCCTCGGATTCTAAAATTGTTAGAAGCCATGATCCCTGCCATACTTACATTAAGATTCATTTAATCAATTAATTAATTAACTAGTCCAATAAATATTTCGTGCCTACCTTGTGGGGTGCGGCCTTCACTGAGTGGTGACGAGACAGACACTTGGTCTCTCCTTTCCTGGCCCTTCCAGTCGGGTGAGCCGTAAACCCAGACATAGCAAAAGCCCTGGTCACACACAAGGTGACTTGTGACTTGCCCCTTGCGGCTCCAACCTGAGTTTGTCCACCTGACCCACGTTGGGAACAAGGGTGCCTCTCTTTGGGCGGAAGGAGTGGGCTGGGTGGAGAGGCCCTCTGACAAGCGCTTCTTCCACTTGATCACAGCAGGCGCAGAGACAGTGTCACTGCAGGGAGGCAGCCATCAACGCCACCAGAATCATCCACGACAACTACGATCAGGTAAGAGAAGGCAGGGGGAGATGTGGAAGTTGGAGATGGGGCGTGGATGACTGAGACTGGGCCAACCCTTCTGTCTGCTCATTGAATCGCCCACTCACTCCATAGTATCTATTGCCCATCTCCCCAATTCTATGTGTCCGCAAAGAGTGTGTTGGTTTTAGCCCCTTTGCTAGTCTCCTGGGCTCCCCTTCTCCATCACGCCTCCACGGTTTTCTCCTGCCCTCACGGATCAGAGCTAATCCGTTAAGTTGTGGGGGGAAAGCACATTCTTTTGGGTGGGCGTGCTACAGAGGGAGCAAGGATCCTCGGTGAACTGTAAGCTGTTGGACACCAAACATGCAGCCTGCCAGGTGTCACTGTGGTCCGCAGCTGCCACCGGCATCCTGTGGGGTGACGCAGAACCGGGCTGCTCACGTATGTGCGGCTGTAGAGCGCACATCTCATAGAGGTAGAGTAGGAGCCTGCTTCTCCCATGCGTCCTTTGGAGACTCTGCCAACAGAAAATGCAGCTTGTGGCTTGGTAGGTGTGGAAGGAGGCCTGCGATTCTGCATTTCAACCACGTTCCCAAGAGATGCCAGCGCTTTGACCAGTCGGGAGGCTAATACTAGAACAATGGCTAAGCCTTGTATCGTTCTTGCCATAAACCCGCTGTGTTTCCAAACACACTGCAAATACCGACACACGTGTTCCTCATTACGATGCTACGAACCATTATCTGCATTTGATAAATCAGGAGCCTGAGGCACAAACAGGTTAAGCAACTTAACTACTGCAACCAAGTGGTGGAGGTGGGACTCGACTCCCTGCTGTCTGGCTCCCCAGGATATACACCTGGATCTCACCCTCTCCCTCTATTCCGCTGCAAGGGGTTGGAATAAGTCAGGAGACCTGGGTTCTAGTTCCAGCTCTGCTTCCAACTGTCTGTGTGACACTGGGAGGGAGGACATTTGTCTTTAGGGCCTCGGTGCTTGCCCATGTCACATGGGGACAATGTGCTCTCCTACCCAGCATGCTCCTCAACCCACTGGAGTTGAGGCTTTCTCGGAAAGCACAAGTAAAGCCAGCTGATGGGAAAAGGAAAACAAGCAAAGGGCTTGGCCAGTAAGGCCAGTGTGTGGTTTTTTTTTTTTTTTCTTTTCATACGAAAAAAAAAAAAAAAAACCATGGAAAAGAAAACCAGAGGCAAAGAATGAAGAATTTTTAATTTTGTTTCTAAGTCGCTGACTTGATTTAACTGCTCATATGGGGAAGGCAATTTGGGTGGCCTGTTAGATAACTTGGGATGCTCTGCCAATATACTTGATGGATTAAAGGAAAAGCTCACGAGGACTGGAATACGGGGCAAGATTTGAAAATGATTTACATAGTCTAGAAAGGTGGGCTCTTACGATGATTTGCCTGGTTTCAGCTGGAGGTCCGGTCTGCTGCCATTAAGTCCCTGGGAGAGCTTGACATCTTGCTAGCCTGGATTGACAAGAATCATCAAGGAACTCTGGCTGCCTGACGGACAGCGGCCTAACACCCGAGGGAGGAACCACCCCCGAGGGAGGGAGATGGAGAAGGCCCCGTTGTGCATGCAGAGGAGGGTCTTTTGAAGAGACCTCTCTCGGGGTTAGAATCCTCTCCCCTGGGGCTGGGATACTGCGGGGAGAGATCCAGGTGTGAACAGGTCCCGGACGGGACTGCAAGGCCCACCGCTGGGCCCAGGCTGCCCGACCCCACCCGAAGGTAGCCAGACAGTCCCCTGTCGTATTTATAATAAACCGATCTGTCGACAGGTCCTGAGGGCCATCGTGGCGGGCACGGGCGGGCTTCCCCTAATTTATTGTGCACGTGTTTATGCTGTGTCTGGGCTGCGAGCGGAGCGGTGCCCTGTAGTACATATTGTACGGACCGACTTCCCTGAATAAACTCGGTTCTCTACCAGCCGGTGGAAGTGTCTTCTCATTCAGCAAGCGTCAGTCCAGGAACCGTGGTGACAAGTAGAAGTGAAAGGGGCCTTAAGGAATGCACGTAGGTAGGGAAACCGAGGCTAGTGAGGGATAAGAATCACTGAGTCCCAAAGCGAGTCAGTGCGGAGAAGGGCTGCATCCCGGGTCCCCAAAGCCTCCACCCAGCACCCTGTCCTCCACCTAATGATCAAGAAGATGGACGATGGACACAGGGCTTCTGACCTCTGGCTCCTTGACATCACTCCATTTCTTTCTGTCTCTGTTTCTGTCTGTTATTATTTTCTTTCTGCCCCCAACCTGGATACATCTCTGACCCTAAATTCATCCTCCATGAGTATATATGTTGCGCTAGAGGGAGGATGTTTCTGACAGTGGGATGATGGTTCTGGTGACAGAGCTGAGCAAGTAGGGCCCGCGGCATGGGCTAGGCTGAGTCAAGAGGTCTGGGTCCAGGCTCCACTGGAAAGAGGCCAAATGGGCACCATCTTCTAGAAGGCCCCTCCTCACATGGTTAGTGGCAATAACAACTGGCACTTACGGAGCGTCTGCCACGTGCCAGGTGCTGAGACGAGCACCTTCTATGTGCTGCCCTGGGTCAACATTTATACAGTCACTGGCTGGCTGAAGCACCCTTTCTTCACTCCTACCTGAGGAAGAGATTCCACAGAACATGCTTTAGTGGACAGGGCAGATCTCCGGTCAGACAGACCTGGCTCCAGTCCCATGGGACTTTGCACTAACTCCTCATGTCTGTCTCAGTGTCCTCTTCCGTAAAAGGAAGGCACCATCTCAAGGTGGCACCATCTCAGGGTGTTGCTGTGAGCCTTACGGGTGTTGCAGGGCCCTGTAGGAGCCCCAGCAGGGTGGGGGCTCCACGGTGTGGGATAGAGTGCCGACCAAGGGGCTGGGATGTGCTCTCAAGGCTCCTCCTGCCGTGAACTGCCTGGGGCAGGTCACTAAATTTCTTTAGGTCCTTAGCTGCCTGGAATGTGGATAATGACCCCTATACAATCTCCCGTGGGTGCTCATTTAAAAGCCAGAGTCATTAAGCTGGTCGAGAGCGCCCTACGACCTGCAGACACTGCCTCCCCAGCTCCGTGCCCTCCAACCGTGTCCCGACCACTTGCTGGGCCTCACGCCGACCCAGCCACACGGGCCTACTCTGTGTTCCCCCAACACACCAGGCATGTTCTCCTCGTAGGGCCTTTGCACTCTGTGGGCACACACATGCCAACGCAGAGGTAGGGTTAAAAAAAAAATCTAGCCTTGTGTCCTGAGGGGGTTAATGGGCCATTCAGAGAAAGCGGGAATGTTTGCCGAGGCCTCCGCCTTCGCGAGGTGACCTTGGAGGTACAGCCATCCTGAGCCAGCTGGATGAGGGCAGGACTGGCTTCATTAGAGCATTCTGATCTGTTATGCCTGCCCTGGGGCCCAGGTGACCCCAGACACCTGCACGGCCTGCACCCCCTCTTCCTGGAGGCCTTTATTAAAAGGCATCTTATGTAAGTAGAAACCCTCATTTCCACCTTTAACACAGCTTATACCCCTTCCAGGCCTCCCTAGCATCCCACATTACATTTCCCGAGTCAGATGTAAGCTCCACGAGGGCGAGGATAGTTTGGTTTCTCCACTGCCTGCCACCCACTAGGTGTTAAACTCACTGTTCTTGAATAAATCATCTGGATGAACCTAAACGATTATAATAGCAAGCATTTAAATAGTGCTTTCTACATGGTAGCTACAGTCTCTGAAATACTCATAATGTATTATAATACCAATATATACCTAGATGTATAATTTAATTCTCACAACAATCCTCTAGCAAGATTAATTGAATGAAATAAAATGAAAAAAAAAAAAACCACTGCATTGAATCCTAACAATACAGATGTTTAAACGCACGCAGGAAATTGGGACCCAGAGAGGTTAAGTGACTGACCCGAAGTCACACAGCTCACAAGCAGCAGAGCCGGGAACCTGGTTTCCAGAAAGAACTATCAGGCCAGCAGCAGCGTCCTGAGCGCTCACTCTGTGCCAGGCCCCCAGGGGGAGATTTTACATTTCCTTTCTCCTTAGTCCTCACGAAGCTCCTGTAAGGCAAAGGTTATCGACCCCCCCCCCCCGAATCCCACAGAGGAAGTGATCTGAAGCTTGGTGAGGCTCCACGCACACCTAGGCCCATGCAGCTGGCTGTGGAAGCGAGATTCACACTCGGGGTGCCCAGCCCCAGCACCCGGGCCCTCAGTCCGGCTGGAATGCTGCCCATGCGTTTTGCATGGACACCTGCACAGCCTGCACCCCCTCTGGAGGTGGAGGTGGAGGGGGGCCGGCAGGGAAGGAGCTCTCCTGGCCTCCTGAGCTCCACCTGCCTGGTTGCAGAAGCAGAAGGAGGGGAGGAGGAGGAGACGGCCCCGGGCGGGGAGGCGGGCGGTGAGAAATGTGGAAGGAGGAGATCTCACCCTCTCTTTCCTTCTTATCTCTTGTCTGCGTGTCTCGCTTTGTCCTCTTCCCGTGTGCACCTGTCTCTTCTTTCCTTCCAGACTAGAAGAACATACCCTGCCTCTTTTGCAGCCCGTTGGGGCGGGGGTGGGGGTGGTGGCCTGGTACAGGGTGACGGTTTTGTTTCTGGCGTTGTGTCGTTGTTTGGTCTCCCGCCGTCACGGAGCTGGTGCTTAATAAATGCCTGCTGAGCATCCAAGTCTAGAATTCTCCCCCGGAGCATCCCTTCTGGGGCCTCTACGGGCGCGCAGGCACCCTTGCACCTTGCACTAGGGCTCGCCTTCCACCACGTAGGTGCAAAGGGAGGGACCGCACGGCCTGTGCAGGACCATGGCAGGCACCTTACACGTATGCTCCGCTCGGGTCCCAGAGGAGCCCAGGAGATCAGGGTCTCACCCGCAAGTGAGCAGGGAAAGCAGCTGGGGCCCAGGGCGGTGGGAGACTTGCCTCAAATCGCAGGGCTGAGAGATGGGAGATGCAGATGTAGACGGTAGAGCCCCATCTTCTGGCTCCTGCGCTCTCTCCCCTTGCTGCAGGGCGGGGGGCGGGGGGTGCACTTTATTTTGGCCAAGACTGTATCATCCAGGGCCTGGATTACTACGCTGGACGCAAGCAACGCAGATCATCAAAACCAGATGCACGACAAAGGGCCTGGACTTACTAGCAACAATCTTGTAAAGCTACACGCTCATCAAGGGGCCAACACAAGGCGAAGAAGCAGAGGCCAGCTCCTGATGTGTCACATGAGTCCTCTGACCCCTGGAGGACACTCTCTCCTCCTTGCATCTCAGAGCAAATCGCTGACAGCCATGCCTGCTTAAGGCAACTGTCTCTCAGAACTGTGATCTTGCCCAAAAGATCGGCCAAGAGGATAAGAGGACAGGCTTTGGTGTGAAACCCAGCTCCTGCCCTTGCCATAGGACCTTGGGCCATGTGAGCCTCAGTTTCCTCCTTGGTACAAATGCAGGAGAGAGCTGCCTCACGGAATCGCTGTGAGGACTCGGAACATCATCCATAGTATGGATCATTTGAAATGACGCTTGCTACTAACGATTCTCAACTTTTCTGATCTTATTTCCCATAAAACACTGTTGTGTTTTTTAAACTAGCAAGTGAGACAAGACAAAAGGCACTGGCCTGGTCTGCACTGCAGGAGGCTGTCAGCTGAGCCCCCCAAAGGGAACTCGCAGTTTCTGTGCCCCCAGCCAGGCTCCACCTGTCTTCCTGAATCTCTCTGCTGCTCAGACACCCTCTTGCACTTGTCCTCCCTCAACCACCGACCCATCCCAGTGCGGGACCCCTCCCTGGGTCTGTCCTGACCTTGCCTCAATCATGCCCGGCACAACCCCTCGCACAGACAAATCACAGGCTACCTCCCAGGCAGCAGAGAACGAATGCTTGATCGGGGAGGGGGAAACAAACTCCTTCCTGGAGGTGGCTTCACGGACCAGCATATCGAATTTGGCCCAGGGATTTGGGGGAGGATAAAATCTTAAAAAGTTGTTATGAATGAGCTCTAGAGCATTCTAGAAATAGTCTCTCCTTTCAGTTTTGTTTCTGAGAGCCACTTGCTTAGCCCAGTCTCAGACCTCGGCCATGGAGCCACACTCAGCAGGTCAGAGTGTCCTATAAGAAGCCTCCTCCATGCAGGCACAAGGCTTGGTCAGGTACCGGGCCCCAAGAGGGTTCAGAATCCAGCTTGTACGAGGAGGGACGTTTGCCCCAGCATGCCTCTAGTCTGAATGCCTCCATCCCGTCACTTTCCTAGACATGAAGAAGATTCTGTGCCTCAGTTTCCTTATTTGGAAAATGAAAAGAATAGTCCTACCTACCTCATGGGTTGCCTGAGGGTAAAATGAGCTCATATTTTATGAAGTGTTCAGTGCCTGGCATTCAGTAAGTGCTACAAGCAACAGAAGAGCCTCCGGTCACGCTCTGTTGCTGACCCGTCTGCCCCAACCCAGGCTGAACTTCCCAAGAACCCTAGCTCCACCCCTGGGACAGAAAACAATCTTCCTCTTGCTCCTTCGTCTCCACCCCTACCCCATCCCCATCTGTGGGCCCTGGGACCCACAGCGGTTTTCCAGGTTTGGACAAGTGCAAGATCCACTAGTGTCCATCTCTTTTTTTCCAGACTTGCTGGTATGGGGGCAGCTACACCGTGAGTGGCCGCACTCAGGATATAAATAGGCCTTGAATAAATTAGTGTGTGCATGATGCAAAGCCAATCCCAGCTGTCGAGGTGGCTCTCTCGGAGGAAACCTTGGCTTTGCTTTTTGGATGCATCTGCTTGGTATCCCTGTTTCTAGCCTGGAGCAAGGAGTCAGTTTTCCCCTCTGCTTGACCCCTCTGGCTTTGGTTTTGATTTTGCCCCTGATTGTTGTCTTATGGTCTTTAACTCCACATCCTGAAGCCTGAAGGTCAGCGCCTCCCATCCCTCTCCTGGGCCAGCCAGCCCTTTGGGTATCTTGCTAACCGAGGTGCCTCCACACCTGGGAGCAGCATGGTCCCGACTGCAGGCTACGGCACGTCCTCTGCTCTGACGAGGCCAGCAGCAGCACCTTCCCTCTGGGGCAGGGAGTTCTCAGGTGTTTTGGGCCGGGAGCCCTGTGAGCAGGAAGAAAGAACTCAAGAACTCCTGACTTCACCTCTTCCTCACCTTCTCAGTCTTCTCTCTAACACGTCCACACCTAGCCCACCAAGAGTACAGCGTAGCTGAGGCAGAGAGCAGACCACGGCCACTGGCGGTCACCCCCGGAGGACTGCGCCGAGGCACTGGGTTTATGCCCGGGGAACCAGAAACCACGTCCGATGGGACAGTTGTTGGATGTCAGAGATCTTAGTCTCTGTGAGCAACCAGTGCCTGAAAAAGGGCTTTGAATCTAGTTGGGGAAATGAATCAGTAAGCAAGTCGGCTGAGTTCCTGCGACGTGGGCAACGTCGACCCAAGCGTCACCAAAGGACACTGGTCATTGGTTCTTAGAAATGGAAGGTTTCAGAGTGCCACGGCCTCAAACTGATGTTCACCGCTCATGGCATTGGCCCTTTTCAACCTTCTTCAATACCTGCCACCCCTTCCCCACCCAACACCCAGAGGGGAGCCCTCCCTCACGTACTTCTAGAAGTGCCCTCTGCTTCAGAAACTTTGTTCTAGCCACAGCACTGGAAGGAGCAAGGGTCCTTCTGCTCCTGCCATAGCCTCTCCATCCCCAAACCTCATAAAGTCATTAGTTCTTCAAAGCCTTGCTCAAACCAGACTCTGTCTAAGAAACCAACTCAGATAAGAAGTAATCTCCAGGGCAGCCCAGGTGGCTCAGTGGTTTAGCACCGCCTTTGGCCCAGGGCGTGATCCTGGAGACCCAGGATGGAGTCCCACGTCGGGCTCCCTGCATGGAGCCTGCTTCTCCCTCTGCCTGTGTCTCTGCCTCTCTCTGTGTTTCTCATGAATAAATAAATAAAATCTTAAAAAAAAAAGAAGTAATCTCCACGCCCACCCCCAACCCTGGGTGCCTCTGATGAGCGCAGACTCTGAATTTTCTAGAAATATGCTGATAACAATCTCTCCCATCACCTCCATCAATAACCTGCTTTTTCTCGCACTTTGTGTCATAATTGTGGGTCTTTGCAGCTGCCATTAGAGCCAGGGATCTTGTGCTCTGGACCTCTTTGGTATATAGCAAAGCCTATGGACCCTACTCAGAATCATGTTTCTAAATGCATAGAATACATAGGCTTACGAAAGAAATCAATTGTATTAAAATACAACTATCAAAATATAGAATGACCATAGGTAATATATAATAAATGTGCTTCTTTATTCATACATTAACAAGACTCTCAGCAGCAGGCAGGCCTGCAGGCTACTGACATTGCCAAGTAGTGATGAGTATAAATGATATTTTGAAGTGTCTGAAACAACAGTGACGTTATGCAAAAATATTTATGATTTTTTTCAGTGACAAAGTCACAGATACTGCTAATACTATTGTGTTTTGTATTCATTTCATATCCCCATAATCAAAGAAAATGCTAAATTTTGCTCAGAGGTTAGGGGAAAGAAAAAATGTGTTTTTTTTCCCATCCACCTTCTCCCAGGTTAAGATCTCCCACAGTAAAGGCTCCGTTCCTCTACAAGGCTCAGAGTCCCACATAGAGGTCTCAAGAGACCAATCTTTTCCCTTGGGTGCCCTGGGACCGTGCTCATGCCCACACATGGGATATGCTTGTTTGTGGAATTAAAAGGCAAAGAATTAAGTTCATCCCTATTCCTCTAGATGAGGAAACTTAATCCAAGGCCATGTCTGGATTTTTGTTCCCAGATTTTATGTCCAGGGTGGGGTTTCCCAGGGGTTCCCACTTTGCAGGTAGAGGCTCGGAGGCGTTGGCCAACTCTGGGGACCCAGCTATGTCAGAGGAAATCTCAAGAGAAAGGGTGGCAGCAAGTCAAGTTGATTAAACAGAGCATGATGGAAAAACGCAGGAAGAGGAAATGACGTCATCCATTTTGTAGGCTCTGAGGACAGGGAACTGAAAATGTACGCTTCAGATGGTGTCCGCTGCTCCGCCCATCCCCACCCCGCGGGGGGGCCCAGGGGAGGTACCAGAGGCCGCAGGCTGGGCAAAGCTCCCACACTGCAGGCCTGGGAGTGAGAATGGTGTCTACCTGCCCACCCAGGGAAGCGAGGCTCTTCCTTCAGCAGAACCTGAGCACCCAAGTGTTTCCCTCCAAGGTGATGCAACTGGGCAGGAAGCCCACGTACTAGCAACTGTGACGTTGTTGTAGATAGGAAAAACCCTGAGCTGCAAACGCAGGACTTGCCTTGGGAAAAAAGGAGTGGCTGGGTTTTACTCTTGGTTTCTAGAAAATTATTTCCTGCCCAAAAATGGCTTGGTTAGGAAGCTGAATTTATTTCATAAGAAGGGGTTCTTCTTTTCTCTGCCCAGCTCACCTTTATAATTACACTGGCACCGATTATATGCTGACTTAAAACCCTATTTCCTAGAGTTATCTTGACGGGCTCATGAAATGTAACCCCCACTTCTTCACCACAGCCGCATCATCTGCCAAGCATGTTATTTGATCACTAAAATATACCAAGCACGCTGCTGCCCTTGAGGATCTCATGGTTAGTACAGCTACTTTCACACCTCTTCCCCCTCTCTAAGACCTTTCACGGCTCCTTATTGCTTCAGTGGGCGGCACTGGGGGTGTGTGTGGAGGTGGTGGCTGGCGGCGGCGAGGACAAAGAATCACTGAAACAAAAGGCAGAAATGAAAAGGACTTAGATCACTTAATTAATTTCCCCATAATGTACAGATGAGGAAATGGGGATCCAGAGAAGGGAAATGATTTCCCCAAGACCACACAGCGGGCTACAGGTAAAGCTAGAGCTAGAAAGTATCTTTTTAGATCCCCAGTCCAAGTTCACGTTCCTTGGCATGATGTCCTTGATGATAAAGCCGTATTTCCAACCAGATCTCCTATTGCCCCTCTACACAAAATCCAGCTGCAGTCAGCTAGGCCATTTGCTAGTCCTCAACTACACTGCGAGCTTCGCTACCCCAGTCCTTTCTGTCCTGAAAGCCCTTTGTTGGCCCCCACTCTTCCCTGTCTTTACTGTTTCGAGTGGATTTTCTAGTTTGCTTATCCAATCATGTTGCTCCTTGCTGGAAGCCTTCGTAACTCCTTGCTTTTGGCTAAATCCAAACTCCTTAACGTGACCACTATTACTTCTGACCTCAAACCAGCTTATCTTTTATGCTTATCTCCCTGTCCTCTTGTCTCTCTCTTGATTTCAGGTCGTCTGGTAATGATGGATTGCTTCGTATGTCTGTATTTTTAGGTTCAGCCAAGCCTGAGATCCTGTGGCTTTGGGATATAACATGAAGAAGACATGATTTTAAATCAGTATGTTCATTCAGTAGTTATCAGGTATTAACTGAGCATCTGCCAGGAGCCATTGAGTGTTGGGACCTCAAAGATGAACATAGAGCTGTCAGGCTAGTGAGAGATCTAGATATGGAACAACAACAACAACAAAAAACCCCTGCAGTTAACTGTGATAAGTACAAAAGAAGTATATGCAAGACAGAGTGAAGGTCCACAGGTGAAAGGGACCAATTTTGTCCTGGGGAATGGGGGTGGAGAGAGACAGAGAGAGAGAGAGAGAGAGAGAGAGAGGAGGGAGGTTAGGGTGGGGCAGAGACAGTTTGATAGAGGAGGAGAGTCAAATTGATGTACAGAGTGGAATGGGATCTATTCAGTGAATTTTAAGAGAAAAAAGTACTTCAATGTAGGGAAAGGAGAGACTCAATTATTAAAGTAGAATCAGAATTGCACATGAATAAGTTAAGTTGATTATACAGGTAACTTCAAATAAAACAATTGGGTTCTTCTTGCTTAAAGGAAAGGAAATGATTACCATGAGAACAGCTTATATTTTCTGAAGGTTTTGACTTCAAGTATTCGTGTCAAACCATGTTTCTCATTATTTTAATCAAGGTTGTGGATGATCATGGGAGATGATTTACTTAGCAACAATGATGAGAAAACAAGCATGAGCTCAAGAGGTATTTAGATTAGATATTCGCACATATTTTCAACACTTATCAAGCCTTACAATGAAAAGTTATAGCCTTCATTTTCAAGAAACTTTAGGAAGACATTAAAAGACATTAAAAAGAATGTTCTGACCCAAAAGGTAGAACAGCAAAGAATCATAGTGAAATTGAATATCAGAATTGGAAGGGATCCCTGGGTGGCTCAGCGGTTTAGCACCTGCCTTCGGCCCCAGGGCATGATCCTGGAGTCTCAGAATTGAGTCCCAGGATCGAGTCCCACATCGGGCTTCCTGCATGGAGCCTGCTTCTCCCTCTGCCTGTGTCTCTGCCTCTCTCTGTGTGTGTGTCTCTCATAAATAAAATCTTAAAAAAAAGAGAGGAAGAATTGGAAAAGATCTTATACATTACCTATTCTATTGCTCTTATTTTACAGGTATGTAACTGAAATCCAGAAAAATGAAACAATGGGGAAAGTCATCCTATAAACCATGGCTCAAATATAGGACCCCAGAGTCTTAGTTATTATGAAACGAACTGAAAAAGGGTATCTTATAATCTCTACCAACTTGATAGTTTTCAAATCATCGTGTATAGTTAATCCTAGGTGCTTTGATTTAATCTTACCTGGAAGTGTTGTTCTGCTTGATGGATTAATCCCTGTCTGAGAAAATCTTTCAGTGTCATTAGAGAGAAAAGGCTAAGGTTTATGAAACAGATGACAACATGAGACTCTTTCACCTGCCAAAGAAAAATCTGCAAGTAGAAGTCAGAGAAGGGATGGATTGATGTGACCCTAAATAGTTCAAAAATAAAGAATTGGGGTCCATTCTTTAATAATGAGTGGAGGGAATGAAGGGTGGTCATTGTTGGAGAGAAATTATGGAAATAACAAATGCAAAGGAGAAACAGAAGGAGCTAGCCCAGTATCTGGGCTGGGGAGAAACCTGATTAAGGAGAACTGGATTTAAAGGAGGGGGTGGGGAGCCTGGTTGGCTCAGTTGGTAGTTCGTTCAACTCTTAATCTCGGGGTTGTGAGTTCCAGCACCACAATGGGTGTCCAGATTACTAAAAAATAAAATCTTAAAAAACAAAAGTTAAAAGGAAGGGACAAAAGCACCTCTTAGAATTCTCTGCTGTAATTCAGTAATCTTTCCTGCTTTGATTACCATTTTCCTTCTGGAAGGGAGCTGGGGAGAAAGAGGCACCATCATTACCTAAAAACTCTAACCAGGAGTCTCCTAAGAAGCCTTCTTTAGGAGGAAGGTGTTGAGGTAACACAGCCTGCAATTAATCTGCCTGAGGATGGGAGGAAGTGCAGTGCCACCAGAGAAATTCCAGGGGAGTTTCAGAACTCACCTGCAGGAGCTCACTTCCTTTAGGTGACATATATAAATCACTGGAAGCTTCTGGTTTGGGACCAGAAGCAGCAGGAGACCAGAAGCAGCAGCCTTTCCTGAACTCGGGTAAGAGAACTCCCTTTCTCAACACTATTCACACAGTTCTGGGTATCGGGCTAGTTCTCCCAATCACTTACCCAGGTGTGTTCAGGGCTACATCTAAAGGAGCACTTTGCAAAAGAACAAAATGTCCTAAGGTGGAGAATTGTCATGTTTATCTTCTCACACCAGTACCTAGCACAGTTTTTAAGATGGTGCTCAAAAAAATGCTAATCGAATTTTGGATTTAAATTATATTTACTATACATCCCCTACACTCAGGGCAACTAACATCATTCTCTTAAAAATGAACTGGTCACTCTGATTTATTTTAGATGTATATTATCTGCATATTTTAGATGTATAAATCATGCATCATTTTCTTTAAATTTAAAACCAAGTTTCTGGGGTAATGTTATTAGCACCATTTTGGGGGCTAAAGAAACAAAACTCAAAGAGGCGCGTTTACCTGTCCAGGGTCACATAGATGTAGGGTGACTAAAGCATTCAGGTTTACCTGTGACTTCTCCAGCTTTAGAACTGAAAGTCTTGTGTCCCAGGACCCTCCTCAGTCCTGAGCAAACTGGGACAACCTACTTCAATGGGAACATATAGCCAGTATGCCTCAGCATGGCCCTGTCAGATTCCGTCTTTATTTACAATGCTGATATGTTGTTCGTTATGGATTTTTTTAAAATTAATTCTGATGCTGCATTAAAATATTATTTATCTTGATTTTTGCGACTTCGGGTGCCCCCATCAATTTTGTGCTTGGGATGAGTACTTCCCTTCCCTCACTCTAATCCCAGCCCATTATAATTTATTTTAAAACTCAGTAGACACTATAAGATGCCCTCCTCTGGAGCAGCCTATCTCTTTATATATATATATATATTTTTTAATTGATTTGCCAACATATAGTATAACACCCAGTGCTCATCCCATCAGGTGCCCCCCTCAGTACCCATCACCCACTTACTCTATCCCCCTGTCCACTTCCCCTTCCACTATTCCTTGTTCGTTTCCCAGAGTTAGGAGTCTCTCATGTTTTGTTGCTCTCTCTAATTTTTCCCACTCACTTTCTCTCCTTTCCCCTATAATCCCTTTCACGGTTTCTTATATTCCACCTATGAGTGAAACCATATAATGTTTGTCCTTCTCCGATTGACTAACTTCACTCAGCATAATACCCTCCAGGTCCATCCACGTTGAAGCAAATGGTGGGTATTTGTCCTTTCTTATGGCTGAGGAATATCCCATTGTATATATAGACCACAGCTTCTTGATCCAGTCGTCTGTTGATGGGCACTGAGGCTTCTCCCACAGTTTGACGATTGTGGACATTGCTGCTGTGAACATTGGGGTGCAGGTGTCTTGGCTTTTCACTGCATCTGTATCTTTGGGGTAGATCCCCAGCAGGGCAATTGCTGATCTATTTTTAACTCTTTGAGGAATCTCCACACAGTTCTCCAGAGTGGCTGCACCAGTTCCCATTCCCACCAACAGTGCAAGAGGGTTCCCCTTTCTCCACATCATCTCCAACATTTGTGGTTTCCTGCCTTGTTACTCTTCACCATTTGGAGCAGCCTATCTCGAGAAGAAATGAGTTCCCTTCCTGCCTTTCTTCTCCTCTTTGGGGGAGCCTGGGCAGAGCCAGGAGAGAGCACCCTGGTCGTTCCTCTCAGATGTCTGACCATAGTCTCCCTGTAGAGGGTGCTGTGGAGCTCAGACACCGCAGGAGGGAGAAGTGTTAGGTGTAACTGGGCTAATTGCCCATCAGATCTTGACTTTCCCTGGCAGGAGAATTATTATGAAATCATTGATTTTCTATTTGCCTTTGGGACTGAAATAAATCTATTATCCCCAAATAACCAACCAATTCCAGACAAATACCAAACAGCTAAGCTCTTCTGCCCTGGGGGTGGCCATAAAATCCACAGACAATTTTATCCAAGTGTTTTTGGTGGCTCACCAGCAGCTTCTTTGAGATTTTGTTTTCCTTCAGTTCCCCTCTAGGCCTAAGGGGACCAGAAGAGCGAGCTACACTGGCATTCTGGAAGGGAAGACTGTATACGTCAATTCGCCAAAACAAGTTTTAACATTTTCCCTGAAATGTAATCCTCTGTCTACTCACAGCAAGTGCCTGCTGCTCCAGGGCTTACCTGCTGGGCAATGACGATGGAGCTGGGTTGGGGACAGAATAAAGGAGTCAGGACCTGTAGCACCAACTCACACTCAGACCCTGAACAAACACCCGTCTTTTCTCTCAGGAGGCTCAGCAGCTTTTCTTAGTAAGTTAGATGAATGGGCCAGACTGTCCAAAGCCAGACAGAGCTATGAAGTTTCACCAGGGGACACCTGCGGAAGGCATGTCCCTGGTGACTGGATTGGCTTCTTAAGACACGATGTTGGGAAAATCAGTAAGTCATTCCTTTTCCTTTGAATTCCTAGCTCCTTTGGTCTTCAGATTCTGGCACAAGATGAAAGCCTCTGGTCTTCCCATCTGCCTTCTCTCTGCTGCATTTTATCTCTTCTGGACACCTTCTGCTGGGCTGAAGACACTCCATTTGGGAAGCTGTGTGATCACCACAAACCTTCAGGAAATGCGAAATGGATTTTCTGAGATACGGGACAGTGTGGTGAGTGAGGGAGGCAACCCCTCCCTGCCCCTGTGGCTGTCTCTCTCTTTCTCCTTGTCTTTCTCGGTCCTCTGGCAGCCCAGCAGTGTGATCACAAAAAGAGATAGGCTGGGGACTCCTGATTGGGGAGGATGTGACCCCAAGAAGTAGTTGTAGCTCATAATTTAAGAGTGTTTTGGAAAGGGACACTGTCCACTGGGCCATGTGGCAGGGAAAAGAGGAGAGGTCTTGATGTCTAAGACCTGGCAGCAGTCACTGACCTGTCCTTTGTTGCCTTGCCTTCTTCCATTTAGCAAGCCAAAGATGAAGTCATTGATATCAGAATCTTGAGGAAGACTGAGTCTTTGCAAGACACAAAGGTATGTGTTTGGTCCCAAAAGTTCTGGGAGGGTATATGGTTTGGAGGCATCTCCATCACCCTGAGTCTTGTCCCGGGACACCTTCCCCCCACCAACATACTAGTCTTCTTTGCAGCCTGCAGATCAGTGCTGCCTCCTTCGCCACGTACTGAGACTCTACCTGGACAGGGTATTCAAAAACTATCAGACTCCTGACCACCATATCCTCCGGAAGACCAGCAGTCTTGCCAACTCTTTTCTTACCATCAAGAAGGATCTCCGGCTCTGTGTGAGTAAAGGGTAAAAGCATCCATTACTGCACATAACTTCAATGACTTAGCAACCAAGCTCTTTCTTGCCTCCATTTAATGGATAAAAAAGCTGAGTCCAAAAGTTCTCATAATCTGTCTTGTAGTGCGTGACTAGCCAATAAGAATTCAGTTTTACTGAGTTTTGGGTATACGCTCCATGCAAAAAAAAAAAAATCTACATAACTACAAAATGCTATTTGATGTTCATGATAATTATCTATTTACATGAAATTACACTTTTCTGTAGGTGAAGGATCCTACCACATATTAGTGTATCCTGTGTCCAGGTAGCCTCGCAGTAAGCCATTGGACTCGATATCAAGATAAGGTCTGAATAGGACCTGGGGACCCCACACAGAGCCCCATATTTGAGCCTACGAAGCTGGCCTCCTCATCTGGTTGATCATTAGTTTTATAATCTCAAATGATGAGGTCTGAAAAGACTTTTCTATAGGAATGGAGTATGTACAAGAATGCAGATGAAAGAGTAGAGTTCTTACTTTATGACAGTGGCAAGGGCAGAAAATCAGAATCTTTAATAAAAAATATATTATTCTGCGGCATTCTTTTCAGCATGCACATATGACATGCTCTTGTGGAGAGGAAGCAACGGAGAAATACAGCCAGATTCTGAGTCACTTCGAAGAGGTATAGCAATTTGGGCCTTGGTTGGGATGGGTGCGTTTTTTAGAACTGAGATCACACATGGGTGGGATGGATATTCATACTGGTAGAAACCCTGTAGTCCCCAGTAGTCCTCTGAGGTCATGTGGACCACCCCTCTGCTTTCACCCAGAGGACATGCATCCAGTCTCCAGAAGTGTTGCTGTCCCTGGAACACACTCTGGGGTTCAAGAGGGAATGACCCTAATTCCATCAAGGCACTTGAGACATCTGGATCTTCCAGCTGTACAAACGAGGCAATAGTTTTTCAAAATTCACCTACTTACACATGCCCTCAAAAGCACTCAGTCACAGTCTCACACATGTCTGTGCCATGCTGTTTCTCATTTCAGTGCCTCAGCACATCTGCCAGGAAGGCCTGGAGTCCTCTGCTCACTGACTAATCCCTATTCATCCTTTAAGACTCATCCTTGGCATCACCTCTAGGCTGACTGCATCTCTCAAAGCGAGGTGCCTCTCCTGTCATCCTCCATCCTCTGTCCACCACACTACATTTTAGTTGTCTGCTTCTGTCTCCCTCACTAGACTGAATTCCCTGTAGGTAGGGATTGTGCTGCTCATCTCCGAATCCCTAGGAAGCCCAATGCTTAACACAATAAATATTTGTTCAATTAAAGTTGCACAGTAGGCAACCCCTACACACACATACACACACACACACACACACCTTTAACAACAACAACAACAGCCTAATTACTCTATCTCTGTGATTCAAAAGGCTTGAGTTGTAGTCTGAATTTTCCCCCCCTAGGCTTCACTTTTTTCTATGTAATGGACTCCAGGAGCTCCCTGACTCTTGGGGATCTTGAGATTCCATAACTGCTTTCGGGCTCTCCATCTTGAAAAGAATATTGTGCTTACAATCCCCTGCAGACCTACCAATGAAAGGAGAGGATGAACCTAGGAGCATATGTTGTCTTTTTATGAGAGGCTCACCACAGAAGCATGTGTCTTTCAGCTTACACCTCAAGCAGCAGTGGTGAAGGCTTTGGGAGAGCTGGACATTCTCCTGCAATGGATGGAGGAGATGGAATAGGGGAAGACAATGATGACCCTACTGGCAGTAGTGCTGGCCAAGAGTCCCAGTCCTTGGTACTGGCGGAAGCAGGATCGCAAACTACCAACTCACTGCTACATAATTTAGTGCTGGGTCACTGTGTGTGTTATTTATTTATTTATTTATTATTTGCTTCCTTATTGTGGCTATCCTCGTGTGTTCCCACTCTTAATCTAGCCCATGGTTTTATAAGATTTTAATAATATCTTTTCTACTATTGGGTGTATTTATTGGTTAATATATATATTTATTTTTTTCTATTTAACTTATTTATTTTTTGTATGTGAAGATAAGACTTATAAAAAAATTTCAAGGATTGTATTTATAACCTGACTACAGGTTTTCATAAACAAAGCCTCTAAATTCCAGAGGGGTGGCGGCTAGGGTTGTTATTTATTTTATTAGATTAAGGACTTGTTTACCGACTGCCAAGATTCTATGAGATATTTAAAAGAGAACTAATGGCTATTAAGTGTGGGTTCTGGAAAAAGTTCTGATGTGAAATTGGAGACTTATTTTATAATTACTGACCACCCCCACTCAACTGCCCAAACCTGTACTATTATGGAGTCTGTATGGTCAAAATGTATTTCTACAAATAAAATTTTCTTTGCATTACATCTTCTTGGAGTTTGAAAATGCTTCAGGAACAAAAACAATGGTGGGGAGACCTTGAATCTCATATTACCTAGGGACTTCTGGCTTCTCTGGGGAAGAACGATGCCAA